>NC_138133.1:89289895-89892395 GCF_964188305.1 Podarcis bocagei
TGCATCAGTGGAGCCAGGAGCAGGTCTCCGTGCGAGTTCTGCCTTCTTCTAGTCTTATGGACTAGCAAGCCATTCTAAAAGGCTACAGCTGGTTCCTTCCTTCAGTTCTACGACTGTAGAGGGCGCAGACTTCATGCTTCATGTTTCGTTTTTTTCCTCTCTCCAACTACCAAAGTTTCTCAAAGTTGCCTGTCTTTTGCTTCTCAGCATTGGGGAAAGCCGTTTAACTTTCTTTATTTAAAAAAAAATTCTCAAAGGTGTTCAATGGATGTGCCATCTCTATCTTCTTGGTGTAGAGATTAAGGTGGCATGACTTCTTAATTCAAGTTGTGTTTGTATGCAACTATTTTTTTTAAAAAAAAAATAGTCTAGGAAACTAACCCCTGTACAACTTTAGAGTGCTATTTGTTTTTTCTGTTTAGGATCTTGATGTGAGAAGTAGGCGCCCCACCCTCGCAAAGCCCTATCTTCCCAAAATCTAGAATGTAGAGGAGCAAAGCATCAGGTTCATGGCCACTCTGGAATGTGTGGCTGATGATCCTTCTGGAGCTGAAAGACCTGAATGCCCAAGTCAAAGCCAAAGAGAATCCAGAGGTCCACTTGGAGATGGAAACATGAGAGTTGGGTGAGAGCAGGGGATGGGTTAATTTGATGGCTGAAACTCCTGCTGAAGTCCTTCAGGACCTCCCCAAACTTGCTAAAAGTTCCCTTCCCCAATCTGTTTGGAGCTCAGCTGAAAAGTTGGAAGAAGCAGGAGAAAGAGGGGGAAACCCAATAGCTTTCAAGAGAGTTAGTGAAAGTCCACTGATGGTTCCCAGAAGCGGGGAGGAGAATGTCTGGAAGGAAAAGCACCTTGAAGGAAAGGACTGATGTGAGCAAGAAGGAAATCCTTCTGTCATGCCCGATGAAATTCCCTGGGAAGCTGTGCCCCAGGAGGTGTGGCTGCCTCTGCCACGACGAAGAGGCTGGTTTGTCTTTCTGACATAGTCCAGTCCTTGCAATGGCTTTTTAAAAAGAAATCCTCAAAAGAGCCATCCATTATCCAGCTTGAACCATCTTGAGTGATTCATGCTAGCCACGCTCTCAGCATGGTTGATCTTGAAGAAAATTAGATTTTCCTCCAACCAGTCATTAGGCTGAGTGTATCTTCAGACCCACCATGGCTGAAGTTCTCAGATGAAAGGAAACTGCCTTCCTAACTAATCCACCAACCCCCTTCTTTGTCATACCTGTTTCACACTGCTCTGCTCATATCACTGTGGTAGGGACGGAAACCTCGGGTTGAGTTCCGTCACTAGCGATTGGGCTGGCAGTGGTGGAGGGAGGGAGGCTTTCCAATGAGTCCCTTAACTCAGGGGTCCTCTGGGGACTGGGCTCCTCAGAGTTGTCAAAGTTGACCTCAACTTCCTTGCCCCTCTGAATCAGCTGTTCTAAAGTTTTGGGGTAAGGGTGGCTGAGGAAGCGTTTGAGTTTGGGCTGGAGGGTCCCTACCACATACTGGATGACCTCCTCCTCCTCAGCATCAACGTAGAGGGTCTGGTACAGGTCCCTTTTGCGCCAGAGGAACTGATCTAGAGGTTCTCCATCTTTCTGAGGGAGATCCAGCTCTCTCTTAATGGCATCCCTGGTCAGGGTGCCCTCGCTATACTGAAGGAACTCCTTCTTGAACTCCAGCCAGTTCTTGACGGAGTCCTGCTTGTACTCCCACCACTTTTTGGCTGGCCCGTTCATGTGGTTCTCAATCTGAGAGAGCCAGTACTCCTCAGTGCCACCCACCTGCTTCAAATAGTCCTCCAAGTGAGTCAGGAACTCCCTGGGGTCCTCAAAAATCTGGGTCTCCACTGGGGAAGGTGGAGTATCTTCTGAGACAGAGACCCACTGGTAGGAATCATGGGACTGAGGCACGATAGGGACATCCCCAGTAGGAGGAGGTGTCAGGGCATACATCTGGCTCATGTCTAGGGCATAATCATAAATCTCCCCTTCACTGGGCCTGATCTCTGGGCCTCCCACCCCTACCGAGACAGTCTGCCTGTGGTTGTCTCCATGGCAGTACTTTGCCCCACCAGACTCGAGCCGGTCAGCCCACTTCTCCAGGCGGAAGAACACTTCCTTCCAGACATTCATCTCTCTCTTGACCCACCTCTCCAAGTGAGCAATGGTCTCCTGGCATCTAGACAGGCAGGCCTTGATGGACTTCTTCCACCTCTGGTTCTCAGCAGCTGAGGGGACATGGTCCTCAAGGTTGTTCTCAAGTTTCCCCACCGACTTCTGCAGGCCTTTCAGCTCCCGCTCCACCTGCTTTGACACCTCGGTCAGGAGGTGCCGGTGGGTCCTCCTGACGTGGTCTAGCATCTCCGCCCTGCACTTCCCTATCTGGAGGATCACATTGGGCTTGTTGTTATTGGCCACGCCGCGGTGGCCCTGGAAAGAGTGGAGGTTCACCTGGTTGATGTTGTCCAACTGCATGTTTCCTAGCTGTGGGCTAATCAAGCTTTCGCCCCCTTGACAGACTCTCTCCAAAAGTCACAACCACCCAGTCCAGAAATGGACTACCCGTTTCCCCTGCAAATTACAAACACAACCAAATCAAGAAAATCACCCTGGGAAGTCTTGCCTTCCAACTGCCCTTGTGCAAAGTCCAGGACAATAAAAAGTTCTCTTCAGTGTCTGGTCCTTCCTCCGTCTCCCAGGAGTCCTTAATCCCCGAGCTGAGCTGTCGAGAACTTCCCCAGCAAGTGGTATTGCTCTCCGCTGTTGCCTGTGTCGTTCCTGCTGCAGCTTCCTTGCTTTCGAGTCTTCCTTGAACTTCACGCTAACAAGTGTCTGAATCTCTCTCTCCTCTGCTTAGCTGGAAAACAGAGAGCTATTTGCTTTCTCTCTGTGATGTGCCACTAGCTCAGACGGATCCCTATACTTATACACCACACACCTCCCTATGTGGGTGTAGCCAAGCCTCTGTGCTCATCGGCATCTTGCTGCTGATTGGAGGAGAAAGATTCAGTGGAAAACACAGCTCCTGGCAAGCATCTCTCTCCCTCGCCCTCCCCGGCTCCCTTTAGCTTCTCCCACCCCCTTCCACACACCCCCAGACTTGAGGCGAGAAGCACTTTAAAGGTTCTGGAGACAGTTGGATGGATGGATGAGTAATTCCTACCTTTTCTCCTCACCCATTTCAGCTCCCCCTTTCTCCCCCTCTCCACACCCCCCCCAAAGAAAAGGTCTTATTCATCGCCCAACCCTTTATCCAGAAGGGCCCTTTTTGCAAAAGTCCTCAGACCCCGAAAGACCCCGTGGCACGAGGGAGATGGTTTAAAAGCTCCCTGTGTCACCCACCCTCTGCTGGCCAGCTGTGAGTTGCTCACCCACCTGCCCCCACACATGACACACTCACCCACACCTGTGCAAACCCTCATTATTAGAGGCTAAGGAGTCAATGGCTGGGCAAAGTTGAAAGGGACATTGGTTTTATTTTCCAAACGGGAGGTGGGAATTTTGCCTCCAGCCGGTTTCTGTTATGCAATCGTAACCATATATGGGGGGGGGTTGGAAGGGGGGAGAGCTGTCAATATGCTGCAGGTTAAAACGGGGGGGGGGGGAGTCCTACCCTTCCAGGGTTTCCAGCCAATTAAGTCCACCCATCTCAAAGCTTTCCAGTTACTAAGCTTGAATCAGTTGCTTAATCACACGGTGCAGCCCACAGACGCAGATGAAGCTCACACTCGTTGATGAAGCAGGAAGCCGAACCATAAAAGGACACCGGGGGTTTATATAACCAGGAGATAAAGAGATTCCCTTTCTGGAAAAGGAGATTGAGGCAGTGTGTGTGTGTGCTTCCCCTCCGGAACTCCAGCCCGTCATTCAGATGCAGGGCTGGGATGACAGGGTGATGATGATACCTTTTTAGGATTGGGGGGCTGCTCCCTGGAACTTACTAAGCAAGGTTGGAGGGTTATGTAACTTGGTGAGTACTTACCAGGACACCCCCTCCCTCCTTCCCACTCCCCAAAATGCACGATTTGCTTAGCCTCTGTTCTGGGTGGAATCAGTCGATCAAAAATAACCACAGGGCTGAATTCGCATTGGGACTTTCAGGTGCCCCTGGAGGAACACAGAGTCTCTTTTATCTAGGGTGGTCTGGTTGTGGGGTGACAGGTGGCCTAGGTTTCCTAGGGAACTGAACCCCGGCAATTTCTGCTTTGTGAATTTTCGATACAGGTTGTGCCCTTTGCAATAGACTCTTAGGCATGCAACAACTGATTTGGAGAAGGGGTGCTGGAGTGAAGGATTATTCTGTAGAGTTTAACTGAATTCCAGGTCCCTCTCTCTGTGTTTTTGTTTTTGTTTTGTAGGGGTCTCTGAAAATGTGATTTTTGTTCCCTGGGGCTTTTGAGAGGGGGGTAGACTATGTAGTGGATCAGAGGTCGGTTCCTATGCCAGGAATGGAACCTGTGACATTCTGAATGCCAAGCAGGTGCTCTTCAACCAAGTTAAAGCCCTTCCCCGAATATGCAGTTCGCATGTGAAGAGAGCGATGAATTAATATTGGAGGGAGAGAAGACAGGGAGAGACATCACATCCCACACCGGCTACAAACCCACATCTGCAGAAGGAAACCCTCTCAAAGGTGTATAGACTGCCCCTATAATCTGGAACATTGAGTGGCCAGATTTTTAGCTTATGCGGGAATCTTTCATACATTCAGCATGCTTTCCTTCTGCTGAAGATATGTTCCTAATTTCTCATAGACATCCTAGGACCAGACTTGGAGCAAATGGTTCCATTCTATCTCCATGTGCTGCTAATTTTGTGGAAGGAAGAACACCCAACACAGCTTAGGAGCTCAGTTATGAATTTTGCATTTCTGCCATTACTTTTGTTGTTGTTTAGTTGTTTAGTCGTGTCCGACGCCAGGCACTTCTGTCTTCCACTGCCTCCCGCAGTTTGGTCAAACTCATGTTGGTAGCTTCGAGAACACTTTCCAACCATCTCGTCCTCTGTCGTCCCCTTCTCCTTGTGCCCTCCATCTTTCCCAACATCAGGGTCTTTTCCAGGGAGTCTTCTCTTCTCATGAGGTGGCCAAAGTCTTGGAGCCTCAGCTTCAGGATCTGTCCTTCCAGTGAGCACTCAGGGCTGATTTCCTTCAGAACGGATCAGTTTGATCTTCTTGCAGTCCATGGCACTCTCAAGAGTCCCAGGAACGTTAGCTGATTTGGCTAAACCCCTTCATGTTACAGAATTGAGACTCCTTGAAGGGGCAGCAAAATAGATCAGATGAACACACCTAGCGAAATGGATCAATTCACCCAGGTTTAAAATGCCATAGACATTTATTCTAGATGTGTATCTCAGTGGTTTCTGGACAGATCACTCTGGAGGCAGCGATGCTTCTGAATACAAGTTGTTAGAAACCACAGGAGGGAGAGAGGGTTTTTCGCTTGAATCCTGATTTGGGGCACCTGGTTGTTCACTGTGATAACAGGATGTTGGACTAGATGGGCCTGATCCAGCAGGCGCTTAGGATCATAGAATTGTAGAGGGATCCCAAGGGTCATCCAGTCTAATCCCCTTCAATGCAGGAATCTCAGTTAAAGCATCCATGATGGATGACTATCCAGGACAGCTCCACCTGGTAAGCAGGCTGAGACCCTACCTGCCCACGGACTGCCTTGCCAGAGTGGTGCATGCTCTGGTTATCTCCCACTTGCATTACTGCAATGGACTCTACGTGGGGCTACCTTTGAAGGTGACCCAGAAACTACAACTGATCCAGAATGCGGCAGCTAGACTGGTGACTGGGGGCGGCTGCCGAGACCACATAACACTGGTCCTGAAAGACCTACATTGGCACCCAGTACGTTTCCAAGCACAATTCAAAGTGTTGGTGCTGACCTTTAAAGCCCTAAACAGCCTCTGAAGGAGCCTCCCCACCCCCATCGTTCTGCCTGGACACTGAGGTCCAGCTCCGAGGGCCTTCTGGCAGTTCCCTCATTGTGAGAAGCAAAGCTACAGGAAACTAGGCAGAGGGCCTTCTCGGTGGTGGCACCCGCCCTATGGAACACCCTCCCACCAGATGTCAGAGATAAAAAAACTGAGGTCCATAGTGAGTAAGTTCCCTAAGAGCAGTCAAATTCATTCACAGTTGAAATAGCATTTAACTTGATGACTCCACTGCCTGTGTTCCCAACTCAACTGAGAATTGTTATCTCCTCTTGAGGACCATCTCAGAAAGAAGACGGAGAGGTAATATGATGGCCATCTTCCAGCATTGAAAGGGTTGCGTGGCGAGTTCCTGTCTCCCCCAGTGGCAATAAAGACAAGTGACATAAATATTTAGGTTAATGGGCTAAATAAGGCCACAACTTTATTGGTTACAGGTGATGAGCGGTATTGGCTTTGTCATTGGTCCTAACCGACTATATCTGACTCCAGCCCGTCTTCTCAAAGTCCAGGAAGGGTTAACCACCAGTAGGGGGAGTCCTACTGATGCACATCAACTAGGAACTCCCCCGGGGTCACCGCTAGGGGGCGTGCCTTAGGCCCTCACCTCCTTAGGCTTCGGACAGGGCCACGCCCCCGGAATCCTTTATCGGACTACCCTTCAATATGTGGGGCAGGTGATGGCGCTTCCTCCCCTCTTCCATCTACAGAGAAATACCAATGCCTAACTGCCAATACCAAGGAAGTTGTGACGATTTGCTACGAGGTAGGCGAAAACCAAGTGGCTGGTGCCAATTTGCCAAGTGGAAAAATTCCTACCAGGTCCCTCAACGGTGACCAACCAAGGTCCATAGCAAGGTCAAGGAACAAAAACCTTATAGGGCGGGAGGGTGGGAAACAGGAACAGCTGGAGGCGGCAAAAGAGGGAAATCCCCAGCCGTGCCTGCGTTAAATAGAGCAGGCCATGCCTCCCGAGCCAGCTGATTGGCTGGCCAGGGGGTGATGCGGCTGGGGATTCCCTCAATCACTCGGAGGCTGAGCTCCAGCCCCCGCGCGCATGGTGGGGTCGTGACGCCCGCAACACCACCTCCTCTGCAGGGCGGAAGTGGCTATGTCACATGATAGAAGGAGCAGGCTTGTTTTCTGCTGCTCCCCGAGGGTAAGCCCAGAACTAATGGATTCACATTACAAGAAAGGAGATTCCAACTATATATTAGGAAGAACTTTCTGACAGTAAGAACTGATCAACAGTGGACGCCCTCAAGAGGTTGTGGGTTGTCCTCCATTTGAGGTCTTTAAACAGAGGTCTGATGACCACCTGTCAGGGATTCTTTAGGAATCCTCAATTCTTTTACTTTTGCCCATCCTCCTTCCTCCACCAGTTTTGGCGCCATTCCAACCCTTCTCTCGCATGCTGCTTTTGTCTCTCAAAGGGGGAGAGACAGCAAATGGAAGAGGGCTTTCCTTTTGGGTTTCCTGGGGAATATCTGGCTGATACCATGGCAACTATTCCTCTAGCGCTTCTAATAAAAGGAAGGTGAGGGAGACAGAAATGGAGATGGATGGAGGAGCCGGAAGTACCAAGAAGGGAAGAGAAAGGCAGATGGCAGATTGACAGAGAAAAGCTGGAGGAAAATAGACGGGTTGCAGAGAGTGTGGAAAGAGAAGTGGGGCAGGCAGATGGAAGCTGGCTCAGAAAAACTGAAAACAGGACAACAAGAGCAATTAAAAATGATTTATTTATTGCATTCAACCCCCCTCCACTTTTTCCTCCAAGAGCTTAAGGTTGTTTACATGGTTCTGCCCCTTATCCTTTCATCTCCACAACAGCCCTGTGAGGTAGGTGAGACTGAGGGATGCAGTGACTGGCCCAAGGTCAACCAGTGAGTGAGAACTTGAACTCGGTCCAGTGGTGTAGCATGGGGCAGTTGCCCCAGTGCAAAATTGTTAGGGGGCGCAAAATTTCGACACCCAGTATTGCCGCAATACAGCCATGTGCTTTCATTGCTGAGCTCCGTTGAACATGGTGCTGCCAATGTAAACGAGGAAGTGACCACTCCAGACAACAGAACAACTCTTCTTTTCCTATCTCTGTGGCTGCAATCTCCTGGGTGACACAGATGCAGTTAGGTGTTGAATGTACATGCATACTCTGTCCATTTCTCTCCCACCCCCTCTGTGCATCCCTGGGCTCTGGCAACCCATGCTATGCCACTGCCGTGGTCTCCCAGGTCCTAGTCTGATACTCTAACCACCACTATGGATGGTGCAGCAGAGATCAGGCACAGAAAATGTGACTTTGTCCAAAATTGCCAGCCCTAAAAGGCTTTCCCCCAGCCACTCTGGACGGCTTCCAACAAGAGATTAAAAATACATTAAAACATCAGTCATTAAAAACTTCCCTAAACAGGGCTGCCTTCAGATGTCTTCTAAATGTCAGATAGTTGTTTATTTCTTTGACATCTGATGGGAGGGCTTTCCACAGGGCGGGTGCCACTACCGAGAAGGCCCTCTGCCTGGTTTCCTGTAACCTCACTTCTCGCAGCGAGGGAACCACCAGAAGGCCCTCAGTGCTGGACATCAGTGTCTGAGCTGAACGATGGGGGTGGAGATGCTCCTTCAGGGATACTAGACCGAGGCCGTTTAGGGTTTTAAAGGTCAGCACCAACACTTTGAATTGTGCTCGGAAACGTCCTGGGAGCCAGTGTAGGTCTTTCAAGACCGGTGTTATGTGGTCTCGGCGGCCGCTCCCAGTCACCAGTCTAGCTGCCGCATTCTGGATCAGTTGTAGTTTCTGGGTCACCTTCAAAGGTAGCCCCACGTAGAGCGCATGGCAGTAGTCCAAGCGGGAGATAACTAGACAATACAAGAGTCGAAACACAGCTACCCTTGAAAATTGCACTACTATCCACATTTTGCAATATAGTTCTCCAGCCAAAAAGAAAGAAAAACATGCTGAGGACAATGTGTGCATGAAAATGCATATGCTAGTGTAAATAATATACACAAATCATTATGTTAAGGGAAATAGTTTTGCAAATAGGTGTATATTGGAAGGGACCCTGAGGATCATACAGTCCGTGTAATGCAGAATATGCAACTCTCCCATACGGGGATTGAACCTGCAACCTTGGTGTTATCAGCCCCATGCTCTAGCCAACTGAGCCAGCCAGTCAACATGTGAACATCAGGTGAAAGTCTCACTAAAATACTGATGAATTTTCATGAGGATTTTTTGGTGGAGGAGGAATTAGAAACCAGTGTTGGAAATGAACATAGGACTGGGGGGGGGGGGGATAAAACCAAGAAGCCAAAACTGACAGTTTCACCAATTTCTAGTGTCACTGTATTCCTTTAATTACCATTGTGTGAGATGGAGAATGGGGACAACTCTGCCACTCCCGTTCACATCCATGTCACCACCCCTGTTGTTGTTTAGTTGTTTAGTCGTGTCCGACTCTTCTTGACCCCCTGGATCAGAGCACGCCAGGCCCTCCTGTCTTCCACTGCCTCCCGCATTTTGGTCAAACTCATGCTGGTAGCTTCGAGAACACTGTCCAACCATCTCGTCCTCCTCTGCCGTCCCCTTCTCCTTGTGCCCTCCATCTTTCCCAACATCAGGGTCTTTTCCAGGGAGTCTTCTCTTCTCATGAGGTGGCCAAAGTGTTACCGCCCCAGGTGCCTCCATATGATGGCCTTAGAGAAGTCATGTTTTCAGTCTTTATTCTGCAACATAGAGGCAATAACACTGAGTTATCTCACATGGTGGCTCTAAGGATTGCAGTAATTTATATGTAGGGTGCTCTGAACTCTGTTACCCTATTTATTATGAATGCATTTATTACATTTATAGACCAGCTGTATCTTCCAAGGAGCTCAAGGCAGTGCACACGGTTCTCCTCCTCCCCATTTCATCCTCACAAAGACCCTGTGAGGTAGGTTAGGCTAAGAGATGGTGACTGGTCCAAAGTGAGCTTCATGGCATAGTGTGGATTCAAACCCTGATCTCCCAGGTTATAGAATCATAGAATCATAGAATCATAGAATCATAGAGTTGGAAGAGACCACAAGGGCCATCAAGTCCAACCCCCTGCCAAGCAGGAAACACCATCAGAGCACTCCTGACATATGGTTGTCAAGCCTCTGCTTAAAGACCTCCAAAGAAGGAGACGCCACCACACTCCTTGGCAGCAAATTCCACTGTTGAACAGCTCTTACTGTCAGGAAGTTCTTCCTAATGTTTAGGTGGAATCTTCTTTCTTGTAGTTTGGATCCATTGCTCCGTGTCCGCTTCTCTGGAGCAGCAGAAAACAACTTTTCTCCCTCCTCTATGTGACATCCTTTTATATATTTGAACATGGCTATCATATCACCCCTTAACCTTCTCTTCTCCAGGCTAAACATGCCCAGCTCCCTTAGCCGTTCCTCATAAGGCATTGTTTCCAGGCCTTTGACCATTTTGGTTGCCCTCCTCTGGACACGTTCCAGTTTGTCAGTGTCCTTCTTGAACTGTGGTGCCCAGAACTGGACACAGTACTCCAGGTGAGGTCTGACCAACACTCTAACCATTGTGCCACACTGGTTCTCTGTTATAATGCTAACTCTTATTGTTCTCTCCAGGATCACACAGTGATTTCCTGGCAGATGCAAAACTTGAACTCGGCTCTCATAGATTATGCACCGCATGTACATTTTCACCTCCCCAAGAGCTTACACTTTCCTCCTCCGTAAACACAATTTTGGCTCAGAAGGACAAAATCCCCGCTGCCAAAGGAATAGTTTTCACAAAGGGGTACGTCCCACACGCTAGTAGCTCTGCAATTGTCACCTGGAAACTGAAAGAAAACTTGACCGAAAATAGCTCATTGTGTCAACTGGGCAAGCTAACTGTACACTCTCAAGCAATGCTTTTGTGGAGGGAATAGCGGGTAAGGCATAGCGGGTGGAATAGCGGGTAAGGCATAAGGCTAAGAAAATGCATAGGTGGCTATAATATTTAATAATAAAAAACCAACAATAACGACCCCTTTTGAGTTATAGACCAGAAATACAGTTCAGAATGTCTTAGGCCATAGAATGTTTTCTTTGGCTTGCGCCACTCAAAAGTTTAACCCATGCTGATATTTGTTCCACTTCTGTCTTCGAGATGCAAGTGGCCTATTGTCCCTCATTGTCAGACACCCACACCTTCCAGGCAGGGGTCTACCTGAGAGATGAGTGGGTGCAGAGCTCAGAGGCTGAGCTTAAACATGATGGCTGAGAGCAGCTATGATTTACATTCATTGTTATGGTTGCTATTGGCGCAGTGCAGATGAATGGCAGCTCCAAAGTTGCTCTCCATCACACACTTTTATTTCAAGGGTTTCGGAGCTAACATTTCTGACAACCCCGAGACTGTTTCCCCCTTTAAGAAATTCTCCCCTCGGTCCATTGAAATTTGCCATCTCCTAATTTTCGCAGCGGGCAGACGAGTGGGCAGGGATAATATTAATGAGCTATTGATTATGATCCACTTATAATCACTTGCCTGCCGTGCTCAAGCCAAGGGAGGTTTAATCAAGAGAAGCAACAAACCAATTTTCCTTATTAGCTTTGTGCCTCTCTCTCTCTCTCTCTCTCGCTGTCTCTCTCTGGTGGTGTGACTTGAACCCAGAGATTGCGCGGTAATAAAATGAGGGTATTAATTCAGTAATAGAAATGTACCATCACATGCAGAGTGCATTAGCCTAGAATATTTGCATTTGCGAGAACACTTTATTTTAATGCAAAAGGCAGGAATTGAATTATGGTTCGTTCTGTTTACGAAACAAATGTAGTCTTCTGCTGCTTTTGCAGAAGTGGGCTGCTCTTTTGCTGATTTGGGATTTCAACACCTGTTTTTGGAGTTTTTCTGTAAGGTGCATTAGCACACACCAAATGACAGAATATGCATATTTTAAATCGGGCCTTGGAGCCAAAAATTGGCTTCCAAGCCTCTGTAACTATCCTCTATGACTCCCCTTAGATTTTACCTCCTTCTCAGTTATACACTACACCCCCTCTCTCCAGATCACCTTCTCACCATACTTTTTTTTACTGTTTTTGAGTGCTTTTGCCTGGCTAGAATGTGTCCTTGAAATGGGACAATGCCTTGTGCTTGCCTAGATGGAGGGAAAAGAGAAGTGTGTGGGTGAAGGCAGAAACCAGTCTACTGTACAAAGGCAAAATTTACATTCATTGTTTCACCCACCGATGACTCTCGCCCTACACTTGTGTGTCTAGTGGGCTTCCTACAAATATAGGAAGACCCCCACACACCTGCTTCAATGATGCTATTGTTGGTTGTTTGAAAAAGCTCCATTGCTACATCATACTATGGTTTCGACATTCAATAACCAAATCAGGTGGCTGACACCGTCAAAGTCCTATGGGAAGTCCAGCAGAGTGCAACAGAACTCTGTGATTCCCAGCAATTGTCATCCAGAGCCATACGGCCTCTGACAATGGAGACAGACCGTAGCCATTGCAGTGACCGGGCATTGATAGCCTTATTCTCCAAGAATTGGTCTAACCACCTTTTAAAGCTGTCCAAGGTGGAGTCTATTGCTACACCTTGTAGCAAAGACTTCCGTAGCTTCACTGTAAAAAAGGACATTGTTTTCTCTGTCCTGACTCTTCCACCATTTTACTTCACCAGATGAAGAAACATGGTGGCTATTTGAGACTTGGCACAGAAAGATGGACCAGCAAAGGTCTTCCAGGTACTCAACCATGGGAACACCTTACCGTAGAGTTTCAGATTAAGTGAGTACTGGGAAGATGCTACTAGCACCCTTTCTCCATGCAATATGACTGATTCTGCACACACACCCTTAAAAGTAAATAGGAGCTGCAGGAACTCTGATCCTAAACCTCTGATGTCTAATGGCTATACAGTGGTACCTCTGGTTGCAAATGGGATCCGTTCTGGAGGCCCGCTCATAACATAAAAAGCCCACAACCTGAAGTGCCATATCTGCGTAGGTGCGTGGCATGATTTGGTGCTTGTGCGCATGCGCGAAGCGTGATTTAGTGCTTCTGCACATGCACGAGCGGTGAAACCCGGAAGTAACCCTTTCTGGTACTTCCGGGTCACTGCAGGACACAACCTGAAAAAACGTAACATGAAGCAAACGTAACATGAGGTATGACTGTACTCATGTGTGAGAAAGGCTTTGGGAGAAAGCTTTGAGGTACAATCCATACCTGCCACCTAGCAGGAGAAGAAAAAGCTGAGGAGATAGCCCTACCCAAATCCAGAGTGGAGTCTCTAAGATGGTTGAATGGCATCTTGTACGCCTTCTTCTGGCACGTTTTGCAGCCAAGCTGGTGCCAGATGTATTGTTCTGCTTGTCTTTGGTCCATATCAGCAAGGCATTATTGCCTGGGCAGCCGGGGGCCTCCATACACACTGCCTAGGCTTCGGAGAGGGTAGGGAACTTCGCTTTCACCAGCCCCCAAACTGCTTCAAGGCTCCCATGGCTGCTGTTTGCATCAGAAGGAAAGCTCCCATGGGTGGTAAGTAGGGTCTGGTTGTGGGAAATGGGTAAAGCTGTCTCTCTCCCCTTCATCTCAATCCCTACTCTAGAAGCTACTTCACACTGAAAAATAGATTATTTAATTGTTGATGGCTAGAAGTTGTGGTGGATGCAGGTGGTGCTGTGGGTTAAACCACAGAGCCTAGGACTTGCCGATCAGAAGGTCAGTGGTTTGAATCCCTGCGACGGGGTGAGCTCCTGTTGTTCGGTCCCTGCTCCTGCCCACCTAGCAGTTCGAAAGCACGTCAAAAGTGCAAGTAGATAAATAGGTACCGCTATGGCGGGAAGGTAAATGGAGTTTCTGTGCGCTACTCTGGTTTGCCAGAAGCGGCTTAGTCCTGCTGGCCACATGACCCGGAAGCTGTACGCCGGCTCCCTCGGCCAATAAGGCGAGATGAGCGCCACAACCCCAGAGTCAGCCACGACTGGACCTAATGGTCAGGGGTCCCTTTACCCTTTACCTTTCGGAAGTTGTGATAATAACCTAAGAACTTGAGAAGAGCTTGCTAGATCTGGACAATGGCTGATGTAGTCCAGCATCCTTTTCTCACAGTGGCCAAGGAGGTGCCTGTGAGAAACCTGAAAGCAGGATTCAAGAATGGGAGCCCTCTCCCCTCCTCTGGTTTCTAGCAGCTGGTATTTAGAACTGTGGAGGCAGAGCACAGCCACTGTGGCTAGTAGCCATTCAATAGCCCTCTCCTCCATGAATTTGTCTAATCTTCTTTTAAAGCCAACTAAGTTGGTAGCCATCACTTCCATTTGTTTCAAGGCAGCATGGTTGGAGTTGCCCTCAAAAAACTGAAGTAAAGCAACTCAAACTTTAACCTTCCCACTCATCGTTTTATTCACATTAAAGCACAGAGACCTCCTGAGAACGTGCGTAGCGGCAACTCCACATAGAATCAAGGCTGAGATCTTGACAGAAACAAATACTTTGGGAAACAAAACCTCCTATCAATGCAAAACCTTGGTTCTAAAATTTAATTTTGTCAACTGAAAGCCTTCTTTTTTTCCAACCTATTGAAAACTACAGGAGTAGATCTGTCTTGGAGAAAGAGGATTATAATTTGCAATCTGCAGACAAAGGTTGAGTCACTTTATTGAAGTCAAACTTGTGAATTGTCTCCCCGCTGACAATGCATTTTTTCACTTCCCCTACCCTTCAACATCCTGGAGTCATAGGGTATTCAAACCCAATCCTTCACTGTGTCTCTGTGCAAAGTATTCTCTCCAGCCCACCCCCTTTCTGCTTGAATCTCCTTTCCCAAATCATTCTCTTGACTTCCTGCCATTTCTCCAATCTGAAGGCAAGTAGAATCATAGAATCGTAGAACTGTAGAGTTGGAATGGACCACTGAGGGTCATCTGGTCCAATCCCTTGCAATGCAGGAATCTCAGCTGAGGCATCCAAGACAGATGACCATCCAACCTCTGCTTAAAAGCCTCCAAGGAAAGGGAGTCCACAACTTCCCAAGGGAGACCAGGCCACTGTCAAACAGCTCATACTAGGTAACCAAACAAACCCCTGAGTTGCAAAGAAAACGTCAGCAATGTCTAGGCAACACGATGACCATGTACATACGCAATAGACAATCTTTTATAGAATTCCTTCAAACAGTGACTACATTATTACATGAGCACTGTTCCACAACATTTGATATTTTCATTTACATACATTCGTTCGAAATAAGATGGGTTTATGAAGCAATTCTATATCCTCCCACCATGCTGACGAAGAATTTCACGAAACAGTAGTCAATATCCGGAATCACTGTTCAGTGTTGGACATCATATTTGCTGAATACACAAAGCTTCACATCTTGTCTTTCATCGTACAAAGTCTGGTACCTCGCTTCCTTTAAAGATTTTCAGAGATTTTGAGTCTAAGGATTTCATTTTGTACTTGTTATGGTTTGAAGGAATTCTATAAAGATTGTTTATTGCGTGTGTACATGGACGTCATGTTGCCTGAACAGCTCATACTGTCAGAAAGTTCTTCCTGATGTTTAGTCAGAATCTTCTTTCTTGGAGCTTGAAGTCATTGGTTCAAGTCCTGCCCTCCAGAGCAGGAGAATAATAATATAATAGTAATCGAAGCCACTCTGGGCGGCTTCCAAAAAAAATTAAAATACAGTACTGTAATACATCAAACATTAAAAACTTCCCTAAACAGGGCTGCCTTCAGATGTCTTCTAAAAGTCTGGTAGTTGTTGTTCTCTTTGACATCTGGTGTGAGGGCGTTCCACAGGGTGGGCGCCACTACCGAGAAGGCCCTCTGCCTGGTTCCCTGTAACTTGGCTTCTCGCAGTGAGGGAACCGCCAGAAGGCCCTCAGTGCTGGACCTCAGAGAAAACAAGCTTGCTCCATCTTCCATGGGACAGCCCTTGAGATATTTGAAGATGGCTATCATATCTCCTCTCAATCATCTCTTTTCCAGTCTGAGAATACCCAATTACCTCAACCACTCCTCATAAGGCTTGGTTTCCAGACCCTTGATCATATTGGTTGCCTTCCTGTGTCTAGTTTGTCAATATCCTTCTGAAACTGTACTACCCAGAACTGTACACAGGACTCCAGGTGTGGTCTGACCAAAGCAGAATAAAGTGGTGCTATTACTTCCATTGATGGGGATATTATACTTCTGTTGATACATTCAATTTGATTTTTATTTCTTTTCTTTTTTGGAACAGGAATATTGGTTGTGTGTGTACAGTGATGGGGTGGATTTTGACAGTTCTTTCCCACCCCCTCAATCAGATGAAATCAACAAAGATAATTGCAGCCTTTGGGTTTCCAAACTCCTGTAGCTATTCCAAATACAGTTGGATGAAATGTTCTCCCTTGGCTGTTTGCTCAAATGCCAAGGTTTTAGGGAATGCATATTCATAGAATCATAGAATCATAGAGTTGGAAGAGACCACAAGGGCCATCGAGTCCAACCCCCTGCCAAGCAGGAAACACCATCAGAGCACTCCTGACATATGGATGTCAAGCCTCTGCTTAAAGACCTCCAAAGTAGGAGACTCCACCACACTCCTTGGCAGCAAATTCCACTGTCGAACAGCTCTTACTGTCAGGAAGTTCTTCCTAATGTTTAGGTGGAATCTTCTTTCTTGTAGTTTGGATCCATTGCTCCGTGTCCGCTTCTCTGGAGCAGCAGAAAACAACCTTTCTCCCTCCTCTATGTGACATCCTTTTATATATTTGAACATGGCTATCATATCACCCCTTAACCTTCTCTTCTCCAGGCTAAACATGCCCAGCTCCCTTAACCGTTCCTCATAAGGCATTGTTTCCAGGCCTTTGACCATTTTGGTTGCCCTCCTCTGGACACGTTCCAGTTTGTCAGTGTCCTTCTTGAACTGTGGTGCCCAGAACTGGACACAGTACTCCAGGTGAGGTCTGACCAGAGCAGAATACAGTGGCACTATTACTTCCCTTGATCTAGATGCTATACTCCTATTGATGCAGCCCAGAATTGCATTGGCTTTTTTAGCTGTCGCGCCACACTGTTGGCTCATGTCAAGTTTGTGGTCAACCAAGACTCCTAGATCCTTTTCACATATACTGCTCTCAAGCCAGGTGTCACCCATCTTATATTATCTTCCCAACTTCTCAGGTGTTCAAGAGGCCCAGGAACATATGCTGTGAATCAGGAGGAATTCATCCCTGTGTCTTCTGTCAGCACTATCAAAGTGATGGTCTGTCTGTCAAATATAAACTTCTGAATGTCTATTCAGAAGAAAATAGCAGAAAGAAAAATATTCGGGAGAAAATGTCACCCCATTGTATCAGGATAAATTCTTCTTATTCCTGGGGTAAAAGGTAAAGGGACCCCTGACCATTAGGTCCAGTTGTGTCCGACTCTGGGGTTGTGGTGCTCATCTCGCTTTATTGGCTGAGGGAGCCGGCATACAGCTTCTGGGTCATATGGCCAGCATGACTAAGCTGCTTCTGGCGAACCAGAGCAGGGAAATGCCGTTTACCTTCCCGCCGGAGCGGTACCTATTTATCTACTTGCACTTTGACATGCTTTCGAACGGCTAGGTTGGCAGGAGCAGGGACCGAGCAACAGGAGGTCAGCCCGTCGTGGGGATTCGAACCACCGACCTTCTGATTGGCAAGTCCTAGGCTCTGTGGTTTAACCCACAGTGCCACCCGCGTCCCTTTATTCCTGGGAAAAGGGGAGCAAATTCTTAACAAAAGGTTTCTCAATGTGCCAGCAGATGACTGTTTGGGGGTTCTGTTTCATCGGCTGCAACATTCTGTTGCAGCATGTGGGGCACATTGCATGCTCTCCATTGCCAGTGTTTCTGAGGCTAAGATCACAGGACAATAGGAAGCTGCTGTATACTGAGTGAGAGCACTGGCTCAGCATTGTCTACACAGACTGGCAGCAGCTCTCCAGGGTTTCAGGCAAGGAGTCTCTCCCAGCCTTCTCTTGAGTTGCTGGGGTTTGGACCTGCAAGCTTTTGCATGCAGGGCAGATGTTTTACCCCTGAGAGGTAGCTTTTCAGGTTGGTCCTGAGACCGGTTGCATAAACTCTGTGACTAAACAGCCAAGTATTTAGAGTGCTCTGTGGGGAATGATTATGTCGCTTGCTGGGGATCCATAACCCCACACCTCTGCCCTGATTCTTTTGTATCCTCTCCCTCTGCGATTTATCTCCGCTGTCCAGACAGGAAACATTTTAATCCATTGTTCGCCTTGCTTTTGTCAACTAAACAGTGGGTTCCTCTCCCCAGGTAAACTCCCCGCAGACTCTTCTGGCTGAGCACAATGCTCAAGAAGTCTCATTTTTTAAAAAGCAAGCAAGCAAACAAACAAACTCCCTTATAATTAGAGTGAGACTGTGTTCCATTTATTAAACCTTTCCTGGATGTGCTTTTTTGCTTCCTCTCTCCAGGGTTTAATTGGGTCGCTGGGATTTGCCAACATTCACATTGGAGGTGTGCACCTCTGACCATGTACAGAATGCCTGGCCTGGAGCAGTGAGTAATGAGAGCCACCTGGGAATTGCAATAAAAGGAGAATGGCCAAAAGATCAGGGGGCTCCTGTTACAGATGGTGTTTTGCTGTAGCACCTTTCTTTTAAGGAGCACCAACAATTGGGGAACACTTGGCTGTGAGCGCTCCAATTGGAGAACAGTCTTTACTAAAGGGCTTTGAAGACACTCGAACTCAGGACGCAAGGGAGAAACGTGCTAAGGGAAAGGCACGCTTGGCAAATCCACACAGTGATCAACTCCCGCCCGGAAACCAATGTCCCCACTGTGGAAGGAGCTGTGGATCCAGAATGGGCCTCCACAGTCACTTACAAACTCATTGTTAAAACCGTGTTTATGGAAGACTTTCTTACTCGGCTACGAGTGATCGCTGAAGAAGAAGCTCTGTTTTGCATCCAGAAGGTTCAGCCCCAACAACATCTCCATGTTGGGCTGGGGGTTGCTCCCTGCCTGAAGTTCATAGCTGTCAACTTTTCCCTTTTCTTGCGAGGAATCCTATTCAGAATAAGGGGATTTCCCTTTTAAAAAAGGGAAACGTTGACAGCTTTGGCCTGAACCCCTGCAGAGACCCTGCCAGTCCGTGTTGTCACTACTGAGCTGGATGCAGTAGCAGCCTGACTCAGTATACAGCAGCGTCCTCCGCTGCTATGAAATTAAATAAGCGCTGCTATTATCTATCACACAGTGAGAAATTGTGGAACAGGCTTACTGCCAAATGAAACATGATGCTGGCCACATAGTTCACCTTTGCATTGTTGGGTGAATGACCAGCCATCTGGATCAGGATGTATGTGAGTGGGGTGACACATGGGAGATTTAACAGGGGGCTTCTGTGATCCTGATTGGAACTCACTCACACAGGAGGCAGTGATAGCCACCAACTTGGATGGCTTTAAAAGAGGACTTGGCAAATTCATGGAAGAGAAGGCTACCAACGTCTGCTAACCACAATTGCTGTGCTCTGAGTACCACTTGCTGGAAACTACAGGAGGGGAGAGAACTCTTGTGCGCAGATCCTGCTTGCGAATTTCCCCTTGGCCACTGTGAGAACAGGACGCTGGACTAGATGAGCCATTGACCAGATCTAGCAGGCCCCTCTCAGTTCTTATGTGTTGAAGTGTGTGAGCAGAATCAAGGCGGTGATGAGGGGGGTGAGTGGGGGTTTGCTTTCGGCAAGCTGTCCCCACCTCAATTCCACTCAGAATAATTTGAGCAGGGATGCTCGTCGATCCAAGCATCCTTGCTTCAACTTCTCGACCCACCCCTAGCTCATACGCACAAACACTGGTTTTTAAAACAACAACACACAAATTGGTGTGATCACACGATCACACTTTTCTGTGCTGCACGTGCAATGATTAAATTGCAGTGCAAAGAAAGAGGGAGGGGAGATAATGCGTGCACATGGCTGCGCCATTAACCCAGACTCCTTCCTTGTGCATTTGTGACCTGTGAAGAGAACAAGGGAGGGAAAACAGATATGGACCAAAAACCTAATGGACCAAACACATGAAGCTGCCTGAACAAAGTCTCTACGTCAGTTAGGAAAGACTGCTGTGCTACGAACACCTTCGTGCTGTTTTGCAAACAAGATCAGGGACTTCAGATGAAAAGAATTGAGATCAAGAGAATTTTATATGCCTCCCTTGGAACAATTGGGGTCAGGGCCTGGGGCTTCCAGCTGACAGGCTATATACTGCGGCCTCCTGCCCCTCTTGGTTTAGAAGCGAAGCAACCCAGTGTTTCTTTGATTTGTGGTAACGCCTCTGTGTTCTGTTGTATTGAATAAACACATTTTTAAAAGGGAAGAAAAGATGGCCTGAGCTTTTTCCTTTTCAAAGGAGAGTGGAAGGAGAGGGGAGGTAACGAGGGAAGAAGTTGAATTATTAAGTCTGGGGAAGAGATGTGAAAATGGAAGGGAGCAGACAGCGTGGGATGTGTTTATGGGTGAGAGGGAAAGACAGACGGACTCCACTGTTTCTTAGCCCCCTCTTTTTATACGCTAGTAGCCTCTCTCTCTCCCTCTCTCTCTTCATCCCATCCCTCAGTTTTTGGAGATGGAAAAGGTGAGTGGGAATATGGAGAGAGAGAAAAATCAAAGGGGAAAAGCAGAGAGCTTATTATCCTCCCACTTGGGGACCAACAGAAATATCGGTAATTGAAGTACATTATTTAAATAAAAAAAACATTCTAAGAAAAAAGCATGTCTTTATTATGAAGTTAAAATGACAACGCTGTTGGAAATATAAAATAAAGGGGGAAAGGGGGAAAGCAGTATAAAAACATTCAGTATTTCCTACTGGGCTGTTATTTTAACTTCATAATAAAGTATTGAAATTACAACAAACAACAACAAAATTTCTGAGGAAAGGTACTGTCTGGTGGAAATTCAGTGTGTGTGCCTATATCTATGCATGAACCTATCTTCCTATATACATAAAAACGTAAGGCTGTCATCACACTGCAGCTTATGTAACTGCTGGCAGGCAAGCAACTGAGTGAGCAGGATGAGGTGCTGGTAGCCCAAGCGAGCTGTTTAGCAGGGGTCAGGGAGGTGTTTCAGCAAACAGCTTTCTGTGTGGGAAGTGGGGATGGCAAAAGTTTTGGTGGGTAGGCGAGGGTGGCGAAGGTGGCAGTCCCTAGTATGTTTATGTATATACACACACATATACAGAAAGGGGTGTAGGGTAATCAGAGAGATGGGAGAGAAATTCAGTTCACATTTAAAAGCAAACGTATTCAACTGATCCGTACTGAAACAATATAGGAACCAAAACACAGCCCTTCTTTGAAATTTGCACTTGTCCGAATCTTGTGATACACTTCTCCAGCCAAAAAATGTGCAGAATAATCCATGCGCATTCCAGGGCGGAGTGTGCACATATATGCATTTTAGGACCCACTCTACTTCTGATTGTAACTTGTTTTAAACTGTTTTTAATGCTGCGTTTAATGTTGCATTTTACAGTGTTGTGAACCGCCCTGGGCCATGTGGCGAACAGCCCCGGGCCATATGGAGTCAAATAGCAGTGCCAATAATAATAATGAATAATGCAAATAAAATAATCACAATGCAGTGGCACCTCAGGTTAAGAACTTAATTCATTCCAGAGGTCCATTCTTAACCTGAAACTGTTCTTAACCTGAAGCACCACTTTAGCTAATGGGGCCTCCTGCTGCTGCCGCACCACCGGAGCACGATTTCTGTTCTTATCCTGAAGCAAAGTTCTTAAGCCGAGGTAACATTTCTGGGTTAGCGGAGTCTGTAACCTGAAGTGTCTGTAACCTGAAGCGCATGTAACCCGAGATACCACTGTATTACAATACAAAAGCACTTTTTATTAGGGGAAATTGCTTTGGCAAAAATATGTTTATCTTAGGGGAAATTGCATACAAAAATGTATATATTATGGGACATTCGGCCGAAAAGATTGAATTTTCATTAGGACTGCCTCCTCCTCCTCCTCCTCCTTCTTTAGTAAACTGATCTGGAAATGTGGAGAACCAAGAATGAGAAGCTATGGAGAACCAAAACTTTATATAAACTGTAGCCCAGTTCTGTAGCCCAGCTGAAAGTAAGAGGTTGGGAGCAAAGAAATATGGATTTTTAAAAAGAATGCAAGACAGCTGGAAGAATGTTGCTGCAATGTTTGCTGCCTGCTGGGTTCAGCACAAAATCCATGTCCCCCCCCCCCCCGCCGAATCCTCTACTCGCCTGCTAATTTTCCAACAAGGGAAAGGCAGGGTTTTCTGTGGGTTGAATTTGGGTGAAGGAAACCTCCTGCAGCACTCTGCTAATAATGGAGTGGGAGGGAAGACGTTGGAAGGAAAAGTTGTGGTGCTGAGCTTAAGCAGTGGCTCAGGCAGGGAGGGGAGGGGTAGGGAGGGAGGGAGAATGGATCTCTAGCAGGGACTGACTGCCCATCATTGCTGCAGGGCAAATTGTTGGGGACGACTGACCTTACCAGCAGCTGTCAGGGCAGAATGGTAAAAGCCTCAGGGTGGCTCATTCGGAACCACGACCGTACATGTGCTAATAACCTCTGCTGAACTAAGCCACCCACGACACAGTCACTAGCCAGTCAGCACCCATGCCTCCAACACAACCGCCTGACAATTAGCAGAAGAGCTCTCACTTGATCCCTTCACAATCCTCTAGCAGAAGAAGAAGAAGAGGAGGAGTTTGGATTTGATACCCCACTTTATCACTACCCGAAGGAGTCTCAAAGCGGCTAACATTCTCCTTTCCCTACCTCCCCCACAACAAACACTCTGTGAGGTGAGTGAGGCTGAGAGACTTCAGAGAAGTGTGACTGGGCCAAGGTCACCCAGCAGCTGCATGTGGAGGAGCGGAGACGCAAATCCAGATTACGAGTCTACGGCTCTTAACCACTACACCACACTGGCACCTTGTACACAGTACAGTGGCACCTTGGTTCTCAAACTTACTCCGTTCCAGAAGTCCATTCCAAAACCAGAGTGTTCCAAAACCAAGGTGTGCTTTCCCATAGAAAGTAATGCAGAACGAATTAATCTGTTCCAGACTTTAAAAACAACCCCTAAAACAGCAATTTAACATGAATTTTGCTATCTAACAAGACCATTGATCCATAAAATGAAAGCATTAATCCATGCACTGTACTATAAAACAAATAAGACAGTATTGTAGATGATGAAAATTAAAATTATTATTTTTTCTTACCTGCACTGATGATAGTCATTGTTTGGATGGGGGGGGGGCTTTTATCCATTTCCTCAGTCACACAATCGATCAATCAATCAGTAGTTGAACTGGGTTCCACACAGTCACAAAAACAAATGAACCGAGAAAGCCTCAAAAACAAAAATGCAAAATAAATAGCAAAAACAAAAGTGCCAAACTTAATCTGCTCCGGAAGTCCATTTGATTTCTGAAATGTTTGAAAACCAAGGCGCAGCTTCTGATTGGTGCAGGTGCCCCAGAAACAATAGCCGACAGCCGCATCTGATGTTCGGCTTCCGAAAGACGTTAGAAAACCAGAACACTTAATTCTGGGTTTTCGGCGTTTGGGATCCAAGGCATTTGAGTACCAAGGTACCACTGTATTCCAAATGTGGTCCCACCATAGATTTGTATAAAGGCATTTTGATATTTGCAGTTTTACTGTCAATTCCAAATTTACTGAAAAAGGAGATAAATTCTGGGGAAATTGTTCTAGGGCAGGGTGCTGGGTTTTTGTTACACTTGTCTTACATTCAATATGTCTGGAGGGTGTTTGCAAGTGTCCTTTTTCAGCATTCTACAAATAACCTCCTTTTAGTGGCCTGCACCCTGCAGCCTCCCTGGGTGCCCACACTTCCCATTGCATCTTGGGCTGGTCTTTCCTCTAAAGCGAAGAGGTGAGGAAAGCTGCCCACCAAGCACCTGACAGCTGTTCATTCATCTCTTTAAAAAGTTAGGACTTTTTCTTTTCATCTTTCAAAGGCAACCATGCATATATATATATACAGGAAGCACACCAATCTCAGGTTCTTTGGAGTCAGTTCCTGAAGGATTCAGTTAAAACCTAGGAGGAAGGTATCAAGAGGTTGTCTCCTCCCATGAGGCTCTTTTGGATTGGGAAGTGGAAGCAGCCAGGGAGGCTGCACAGTGCAGGAAGGACAGTGTGGCGTAATAGTTAGAGTACCAGACAAAAGCCTGGGAGACCGGGGATCAAATCCTGACTTTGTCATGAAGCTCGCTGGGTGACCTTGGGCTAGTCACCATCACTTAGCCTAAGCTACCTCACAGGGTTGTTGTGAGGATTAATTGCAGGAAACCATATATGTGTTGGGAATCTGAATACGTGCAGCTACTCACACAGAGTCAATTCGAGTTTGGCAGACAGCCAAAACAATGTGAAGGAGTAAGTCTGCCTGGTGATACAGAGGCATGGAGACAGCTCCATGATTGATCAAGCTCTCTCACGGGAATAATGTTTAATGGCCTACTAACTGGAAAGTGTATGTGTTGGAGGTTGAGAGTTGTGAGTCATGTATGAGAGAGTTAGCTAAAGATCCGTGTTCTGTTCTGTTCCTGTAAATAGTCCACTGTATATAATAAACACCTAACTACAAGGTTAACTCCTGGTTCTGCTTCGTCCATCCTGTCTGCAGTCAAGTTGCCAATTGCTTTTGTGAACTTTGTGTTTACTCTGCTAGGTCTGGCTAAGGTCCTGCAACTAGTCAGAAAGTTGCGAAACACCAATAGGTTTTGCCAATAATATGCCACCTTGAGCTGTCGGGGGGGGGGGAGGTGAGATATAAATGTATTTTTGCTGAAGTGTTTAATGGAAAGGAGGGGAATCCACAGCAGTCTCAAGCACCTTGCAATGATCAGGCAAGCTCAGACACACATACACTGGAATTCTAATGAAGGTAAGAACTGGAGGAAAGAAATTCAAGAAATGGCAGGGACAGGTTTTGTCATAGCATACATTTATGTCCATTGTATGTCTGAATAGGGTGCCCCTTGTAAAAAATACTATAATTTACTGCCTAGTTCCAGAGAACGCATACGCTGCAAATGTCTGTACTTTTCACATCTTCATCTTCCCATCAGCCCAGACTTGTTCTTGTTGTCCTGAAACGTCTACTGCATTTGAGGAGAGCAAATTCAATACTACAAAGCTATACGTTCGGCTAAGTGTTCTTGACGCTCTCTGTGCGAACCACTTCTCACACTTAAATGCTATTTAATTAGAAGGCTTAGGGATGAGAAAAAAACAAAGTCACCCAATACCCAGATCTAAAGCTTTCCATCTAATAACAGGCTTCGTGGCATGCAGTGATTTCTCACATTTTTCCCCAATGGCAGCCTGAGTTGAAATAAGGACTTGATTCTGTGTCTGATGAGCTTTAAAGCAGACTGTGCAGAAAACCAGTGTCCATGATGAGCTCTTATTCCTTTGTTCTCTTGACTATTTAATGACTTTCTACATAGGGATATTCTGCCATCTCACTGAACATAAAATAGCCCCTTTGAAATGTAAACAGATATGAAGCCCTCATTTGAAACTGCTCGGGTTGTGGTGGTTGCTGCTGATGTTGTTCTTGAATTGTCAGGCATGATTCAGCTGTAGCCTTGTTTGGTTATACTTAGATGAATTGAACAAGAGTATCAGAGGGACGCGGGTGGTGCTGTGGGTTAAACCACAGAGCCTAGGACTTGACAATCAGAAGGTCGGCGGTTAGAATTCCCGCGACGGGGTGAGCTCCCGTTGCTCAGTCCCTGCCCGGTTCAGATTCGGGGAGTGGTCTTCTCCTGCTTCTCCTCCAACAGAAAAGGTGGGGAAGTTTCATGGGATGTCTCTGATCCCTGCGCTTTAACCTTCTCCTTTCCCTTTTTCTTTTCTTTTTTAATATATTTTATTTTATTAACATATAAAACACATACATATACATTTACACAAATACACAATACACGTACACAACACACTACCTTATTTTCGTAACATAAAACATACCTACATTACTCTATATTATACCTACCTTTACTGTATATATCAGCATACCTACACTCCTACCCCACACAGACACCCACCAAGTGACTTGACTTCCAGCCGTTCTTGTTACGCTACTTTATTTTTCCAACCACCTTAAATGCATTTCATTACTTCATTAATATCTTCTTCTATCTTGACTTTACTCTCCTTTCACTCAAATCCTTTTCTGGATTCACTCAGTATCTGTCAGAAATTCTACTTTTTCCACATAGTTTTTTGATGTCTTCCTTAAAGATGGCCCACTCCTTCTTCACTTTTTGTACAACATCTCCTCTTATCCTCCCTTGTTCCATCATTTTAGATAACCAGTCTGTTTTAGTTGGGGCGCTGCTGCTTTTCCAATTTTTGGCAATCAATAACCTTGCCGCCGTAGCTGCATACAGAAATATTGGCCTGACTGTTCTTTTTATTTCCTCTGACATGATACCTAGGAGAAAAGATTCTGTTTGGGTTTTGGTGTTTTTTTTCAAATGAAAATCTAAACATCTTTTTCGGTTCATTATATTTTCCCAGAATCCCACTACAGTGGTACCTCGGGTTACATACGTTTCAGGTTACATACGCTTCAGGTTACAGACTCTGCTAACCCAGAAATAGTACCTCGGGTTAAGAACTTTGCTTCAGGATGAGAACAGAAAGCGTGCAGTGGCGGTGCAGCAGCAGCAGGAGGCCCCATTAGCTAAAGTGGTGCTTCAGGTTAAGAACAGCTTCAGGTTAAGAACGGACCTCCAGAACGAATTAAGTACTTAACCCGAGGTACCACTGTACAAGCAAACCATTGTCTCTGTAACATGAGCCCTGTAAGACGTGGCCACCACTCCCACCATATATGTAGAAAAGTTCCTCTTCTTTCCTGTGCCAAAGGCACAGGCATAGGCTCTCAGTCTGTTCCTGAACTCCCTGTGCGGTGCTGGGGCTCTGCTTCAGCATCAGAGATCCTCCCGCCTCCTGGCTCTCTACCTTTTCCCCTTCCGTCACTTCCTCTCCGTCTGCTTCTGACTGTTCTCGCTCCGACTCTTCTCCCCCCCTCCCGACTCAAAGGCATGCCTTAGCAGTCCCATGACACCAATGTAGATCACTTTAACAGAGCATAGGACAAATTCATGGGGGACAAAGCTATCCATGGCTCCTAGTCCTGATTGCTATGTTCTGCCACCATGGGAAGAGGCATCAATGCTTCTGGATACCAGTTGATGGAAACAACAAGAGGGGAGAGTCTTCAGGTTTGGGTGCTGCTTGCTGGTTTCCCATAGGCTTCTGGTTGGCCACTGTGAGAACTGGTTGTTTGGTGAGTCCCCCCCCCAGTGGAAATAATGACACATGACACAATTATTAAGGTTAATGGGTTAAATAAGGGCAAAACTTTTATTGGTTACAGGTGATAAGAGGTATTGGCTTAGGCATTGGTCCTATCTGACTCCAGCCCATCTGCTTGAAGTCCAGGAAGGGTTAACCACCAGTAGGGGAAGTCCTGCTGATGCACATCAACCAGGAACTCCCCCGGGGTCACCGCTAGGGGGCGTTCCTTAGGCCTTCACCTCCTTAGGCTTCAGACAGGGCCACGCCCCCTGGAATCCTCTATCGGGCTACCCTTCAATATGTGGGGCAGGTGATGGCGCTTCCTCCCCTCTTCCATCTACAGAGCAATACCAATGCCTAACCGCCAATACCAGGAAAGTTGTGATGATTTGCTATGAGGTAGGCGACAACCAAGTGGCTGGTGCCAATTTGCCAAGTGGAAAAATTCCTACCAGGTCCCTCAATGGCAACCAACCGAGGTCCATAGCAAGGTGAAGGAACAAAAACCTTATATGGTGGGAGGGTGGGAAACAGGAACAGCTGGTAGGCGGCAAAATTGGGAGATCCCAAAGCCACTCCTGCCTTAAATAGGGCAGACCATGCCCCCAGAGCCAGCTGATTGGCTGGCCAGGAGGTGATGTGGCCAGTATTCCCCCCAGTCGCACAGGGGCTGGGTTCCAGCCGCCGCACGAAAGGCGGAAGTGGCTATGCCGAACCAGATGGGCCACTGAGAGCAGATCAAGCTGGGGCACAGCCCATAGCGATCCAATATAATGAAATTGATTGCAGTGGTACAACATCAAATAGATTCTGTAATAATAGCCTTCAGAGACCTGTAAAATATTAATTTAAAAGTGAAGATGTAAGGAGGGAGATCAAATGGGAAGCAAATGCACTTAGAGATTGTAATTTGACTGTAATGGAAAGCAGAGCACGGTTTAAAAAGTTAGGTGGAAAAATCAAACATTTATAATGGGAAAGGAATGCTCAGAGGACACAAACACAGGAAAATTAAACAGCTCGGAACGCACCAGGCAGAATAGGAGGGGAGGATCGTAAGCGTCTCGAGCTAACATGGAACAACTTGAAATAAATATTCATTAAAAAGTAGCAGAGGAGGGTGTGATGATTTAGAAGGAAGAAGCTGAGGACGGTATGGATAAACAAGAACATAACTGAGAGCTAATCCACACTTGCCTTCCCTCCACGCTGTCCACACTTTAAAGCTTCAAGTCCAAGCGCTCTCTTTTTACCCCACAACTTTTGAATTCTGGTGCTGGAGGAGACTCTTGAGAGTCCCATGGACTGCAAGAAGATCAAACCTCTCAATCCTTAAGGAAATCAGCCCTGAGTGCTCACTGGAAGGACAGATCCTGAAGCTTAGGCTCCAGTACTTTGGCCACCTCATGAGAAGACAAGACTCCCTGGAAAAAAACCCTGATGTTGGGAAAGATGGAGAAGGGGACGACAGAGTATGAGATGGTTGGACAGTGTTCTCGAAGCTACCAGCATGAGTTTGACCAAACTGCGGGAAGCAGTGGAAGACAGGGGGGCCTGACATGCTCTGGTCCATGGGGTCACAAAGAGTCGGGCACGAATAAATGACTAAACAACAACAAACATGCACAGAGTTAGAATGTGTGTGCTAAGGGCTAAGGCTCAGGAATCCTGGCCATCATCATCATAAGAGTTGAGGTTGACCACAACGTGCATAGATCAGCGCACAAAACGTTCTAGGAAATGACTAAGTAATTTTAGCGTTGTATAATGAAGGTTCTATTCATCCACCTACCAAGTTCTTAGGCCTGGGGTTTTTCCTTCCTCCTCTCTTCCCTTTTTTCTCCTTATTTGGCGCATCCGGCGCCCTGCGCTAAAGTTGTTCCATTCTCCCCTTTCCAAATGGTTCTGCAGATTGCCTGTGCTGTTCCGAAGAGCTAAAATTATCTCAATTAAGTCTCTCCTCCTCCTTCCTTTGTTGACTCTCTCTTTTTTTTTTTTTTTTTTGTTCCTGCTTTCTGGAACTCTCCTTCCTTCCGGGTGACTGGAAGGCGGCTTAGTGCAAAGGAATTGTTCAGCAGAATATGCTGCTATTTAGAAACACGGAAAGTGGGGTGGAGGCATGCAGACAGAGCCAGAAACACCTACTGATCTTCCGCTGCCTTATTTAGGTTTGCCACTTACTTGACCCAAGAGGAATAATAATAATAATATTTATATCCCGCCCTACCCGGCCAGAGCCAGACTCAGGATGGCTAACACCAGTAAAATTACAATAAAAACATAACGGGGGGAAACCCAATTTAAAATACAAGTTAAAATGCCATTTAAAATGCAGCCTCATTTTAAAAGTAGCCCATAGATCAAAACCATAAGCGGAGGGAAACATAAGGGTCAGACTGAGTCCAAACCAAAGACCAGGCGGAACAGCTCTGTCTTGCAGGCCCTGGGGAAAGATGTCAAGTCCCACAGGGCCCTAGTCTCTTGTGACAGAGCATTCCACCAAGTTGGGGCCAGTACTGAAAAGGCCCTGGCCCTAGTTGAGACCAAGCTGACCACCTTGTGACCTGGGACCTCCAAAGTGTTGTTATTTGTGGACCTTAAGGTCCTCCGTGGGACATACCAGGAGAGGCAGTCTCATAGGTACGTGGGTCCTAGGCCGCATAGGGCATCCAGTGCTTTAGTTGAGATTCCTGCATTGCAAGGGGTTGGAATAAATGACTCACAGGGTCCCTTCCAACTCTACAGTTCTATGAATCTATGAATGAGATAATGATATCTGCATTTGTATGGACCAGACATGGGGTACTTTTCTCATCCCAAGGGACACATGCCTTTGGGGGGGGTCATCCTTCTCAATGTAGCATGGGCTGCAGCCAGTCATCTGTTGAAGTGGCTAAATTGGAATTTTCCAAGGAGGGATTCCTTGAGTGTCCTTAGGATTCCCCCAGGATCATCTAGTCCAACCCACTGCCATGAAGAAATCTCAGCTAAAGCGTCCATGGCAGATGGGCCATCCAACCTCTGATGGAAAACCTCCAAGGAAGGAGATAAAGGTAAAGGTACCCCTGCCCGTACGGGCCAGTCTTGACAGACTCTAGGGTTGTGCGCTCATCTCACTCTATAGACCGGGAGCCAGCGCTGTCCGCAGACACTTCCGGGTCACGTGGCCAGCGTGACAAGCTGCATTTGGCGAGCCAGCGCAGCACACGGAACGCCGTTTACTTTCCCGCTGGTAAGCGGTCCCTATTTATCTACTTGCACCCGGGGGTGCTTTCGAACTGCTAGGTTGGCAGGCAAGGAAGGAGATAGATGTGTTCCATTTTATTTTATTTTATTTTAAGTGCCGTCAAAGTTCATGACACTTAATAGAGTAGCTTAAGTAGAGTGGGAGGGAAACCAAGTAATCCAAAACATAAGGAGAGCCTGCTGGATCAGGCCAGTGACCCATGTACTCCAGGATCCTGTGCTCACAGTGGTCAACTAGAACCCATGGGAAACCATCAAGCAAGGTCTGAGCTCCCCACTTGTGATGGCCAGAAACTGGTATTTGGAGGCTCAGAGGGGCATGATATCAGAAGGGAGGCATCACTGTTAGTAGCTTGGGTGTAGAAGGGTGGACCTATTTGATGTTCTCCTTGGGTGCCTTTGCCTTGCGTCCTTCAACTATCCTCATGTCTCTTTGCTTGCCTTGATGCAGGTGTGTGCGTGTAATTCTCTGGCCTCCACACGGGTGGAGTGTAGCCTGCTGCAGAAAAGCAAGAGTCTCCTCCCTTGCCCCACCCCCTTTTCCCTTGGCCCTGCCCACCACTGGCATGTGGTCCTCTGAAGGTCCCACACCCTTGACGCAGACACCCTCGCCCAGATGCATCCAGTCTTGGATGCACAGATGAGGGAGAGAGAGTAGAATACTGGAAATTATTGGTAGAACAGAGGATGCTGGTACCAGCTGTGGGATCATTGTCACGGGGCTGCCAGGGATTGCCCCAGAGCTGAGGGAGGGGAAAGAACAGGAGCCTTTAGAAAAGACAGGAGAAGGAGAGGAGGACAAGCAAGCAGAAGGAACTCAAGTGGTGAGGACACTCCCAGATGCTGGAGAGCAGCAACGCCACTCTCCTAGTTCAGGGACAGAGGGAGACTTAGTGTCCTTCAGCACAGGACAGGAGGGGGTTAAAATGTAGGGAACAAAGGAGACGCTTGGGGCTTGCCAAGCTCCTCTGCTGGAGGAGGAGCAGAAAGCTCCCACTTCCTGGATTTGCCACCGAGGATTCAGACGCATGAAGCTATGTATTCTGTACCTTTGTAAACATGTATGTAAATCGCTGTGGATTAAACCGCAGACTTGCTGATCAGAAGGTCGGCAGTTCGAATCCCCGTGATGGGATGAACTCCCATTGTTTGGTCCCTGCTCCTGCCAAACTAGCAGTTCGAAAGCACAAAGTGCAAGTAGATAAATAGGTACCGCTCCAGCGGGAAGGTAAACGGCGTTTTCGTGTGCTGCTCTGGTTCGTCAGAAGCGGCTTAGTCCTGCTGGCCACATGATCTGGAAGCTATACGCCGGTTCCCTCAGCCAGTAAAGCAAGATGAGTGCCGCAACCCCAGAGTCGGCCACGACTGGACCTAATGGTCAGGGGTCCCTTTACCTTTTTATGTAAATAAAGACTGTAAATATATCTGAGTGAGCAGCGGTATTCCTTGCGAAAGGCTTCTAGACCCATCACAACCATGGTGGGGTATCTTTGGCCCTCCAGAGGTATGAGGTGAACATCAGCCCCAGCCTGCCCAGAAAAAGATGGGCTGATGGGAGTCACATTCAGCCAACCTATAGAAGGCCACAGGTTTTCTACCCCTGCTTTGGAAGATTTTGGACAACAGGTGCCACCAAGTGCTGTTGTTTACCTGTTTGTGTCAGGGAATCTTATTGAAATGCTTGTAGTCAGGACAGCTGATGACCACTTGCAACTGCCAAACTAGGATGCAGCTAATGGCGCACACAGCAAATTGGCTGGCCACTTTGCTTTCCTCTATAAATGCCTTCCCATTCACAGCCAGGAAGGAAATCTCTTTCCTGGCAGACGTCTCGCTCTTGGGCATGAATCACTGCCGCTAAGTAACTCAAAGCCATTTATGCATCCAAAAGTCATTGGCATTCAAATAATCATCCTCTGCCTGTTATTATTGTTGTTTTCAAAAAGGATCGGAGCACTTTGGATTCTGCCAATCGATGGTTGGTTAATTGCCTGCTTTTAACTCTTCCTGTCATCTCGCACCTCAATGATGTGCCATGTGGGGTTCCTGTTGAGACAGAGAATACCTTAAGGTGATTCTTCTCCCTCCGCAGTAGTGGTGCAGTAGAAAAGGCAGAAAGTGAGGAAGAATTAAAGAAGCTTTTAATGAGGGTGAAAGAGGAGAGCGCAAAATATGGTCTGAAGCTCAACATCAAAAAAACTAAGATCACGGCCACTGGTCCCATCACCTCCTGGCAAATAGAAGGGGAAGAAATGGAGGCAGTGAGAGATTTTACTTTCTTGGGCTCCATGATCACTGCAGATGGTGACAGCAGTCACAGAATTAAAAGACGCCTGCTTCTTGGGAGAAAAGCGATGACAAACCTAGATAGCATCTTAAAAAGCAGAGACATCACCTTACCAACAAAGGTCCGTATAGTTAAAGCAATGGTTTTCCCAGACGTGATGTATGGAAGTGAGAGCTGGACCATAAAGAAAGCTGATCGCCAAAGAATGGATGCTTTTGAATTATGGTACTGGAGGAGACTCTTGAGAGTCCCATGGACTGCAAGATGATCAAACCTATCCATTCTGAAGGAAATCAGCCCTGAGTGCTCATTGGAAGGGAAGATCCTGAAGCTGAGGCTCCAATACTTTGGCCACCTCATGAGAAGAGAAGACTCCCTGGAAAAGACCCTGATATTGGGAAAGATGGAGGGCACAAGGAGAAGTGGATGACAGAGGAAGAGATGGTTGGACAGTGTTCTCGAAGTTACCAGCATGAGTTTGACCAAACTGCAGAAGGCAGTGGAAGACAGGCGTGCCTGGCGTGCTCTGGTCCAGGGGGTCACGAAGAGTCAGATACGACTAAACAACAACAACCACCAAGAATGACGCTGTGGATGAGGACAGAAGCCATGACCCTGATCCCCTCTGATACATTGATTACACGTGGTTTTGAAAGTCTACAGTGGTTTGGAATGCGGGAAGCCAGTGTGAAAGGTCTTGCTGGGTTCTTGAAACCTACATGTTGCCTACAACAAAGCCATCTTGTGACTGCAAGGACTTACCTGTGCAACCAAACTTCATCTCCTCTCCTCGCATGCCCCTTGCTCACCCCCCAAAAATCTGTTCTGGGGTGGTCTCCCAACCCTCCAGAGCAGATCTGGGAAGGGTGCAAGGGCATGTAGGGAGAGCAGAGGAAGCTTTTGGCATACCCAAAAGCCCTTGTGTTAATAGGATGACCTGGAGACAAGCCATTGAATTTCTCCTTGTACATGTCTGCAAGTATATCTAAACATTGGCATAGGAATAGGCACAGAAATGGAAAGTGGAAGAAAATGCTAACTTTGCAACTCCAAAGTTTTCAAGACGATGCTCTATTTTGATTGTTGTCTCAGCTCTCACTCAAAGCACCGCTCTTGGAAGCAGATCACATCAGACCTTTCAGCCAAACGTTGCAAAGAGAAGCTGAGTGACAAGGAAAGAGAGGTAGAAAGCTACGAGGCAGAGTGAAATGCCTACCAAATTTAGGATTCACATTTTACAAATGTCAATTAACACCGCTCGTTTCCATTTAAAGCTTCTCTGGAACTGACACGATCTCCACCTTCACTCCGGTGCATACAATTGACATTCTTCAGCCCCTCTGAATATTTATTTCAGCGTCTGCAAGACTGGGGGGAAGTGTGGCTCTCCGAAACATTTTACTGTTAAGTAACCATAATGGCAGATTGCTAAATGTTTCAACAGAGGGACCATTAATGGGCCAGCAAAATGCAGCCTCTTTGGAACACACCTGGAAGTATTTTGGTGCCAAAAAAAAGGCAGAATAAATTGTATAGTCTACTCCCCACCAGGCCCCACATTCCAGCTTAAAGAGCTTATGCAAGTCTCTTAGTCACCAGGAGGATGGGAGCATAGAGAATAATTTTGTCTCAAGCTGGGTGACCTTTTAAAGAAGACTTTTTTAAAAATAAAGGGGGGGAGGAACCCGAGGGACCTTTTCTCAAAGAAAAGCCCTTAATGAGATCTCCTTCAGGAGACTCTGGGGAAGGACAGGCGAGAGCTAAACAAAGTAGCAAGGGAGAATGGAGATAATCACTGAACATGCTTTCCAGTTGATTAGCTCTGAGAATGAAAAATCAGGAAGGGTAGAAAAACAAGCATCTTGGAAGCAGGTCTTTCTTTAAAAATACATGCTGTAGGAAAGTTCATGCTGCATACATAAGATGTGTGCGCTTCTAATTTTTGACACAATGCCATTGGCAGGATTAAGTGTAGCAACCCTGCTGTGTTGGGACATATGCTGGTGATGTAACGGAGAAGGCAATAGCTTCCAAATGACAAGCTGGAGAGAAGGGACTCTTAATTTGCTCCCCTAGAACTGCCAAGGCAGATGGATGAAATAAGGAGGTAATTGTATTCACATCTACTTGGGAGTAGGGCCCATTGAGCTCAGTGGGACTCACTTCAATATAGACATGCATAAGATTGCATCGTAAATCAGTTGAGGTTTCTGTGACCCCCCCCCCCAAAAGCCAGAGTCTGGTTACTTCATCACTGCATTGTCTCCTCCATCCGGTCATTTGCTGGGAACCATTGGAGGAAAAAGTGCTTTTGTACTTGGGTTTCCCATCTGGTTGGCCACTGTGAGAACAGGTCTGGACTAGATGATCCATTGGCCTGATCCGTCAGACTCTTCTTATGTTCCAACCCAGCAGTAATTCTGTCTTGTGCCTACATAAGGTATGGTGATCACTGGACCACTTCCCATGCAGAGATGCAACAGAATCCATTCTTCTCTCTCAAGGAGGCTGCCTCTTGCAACTCTGCCTGAGCAGGGCCAGATTTAGGTTTGATGAGGCCCTAAGCTACTGAAGGTAATGGGGCCCTTTATATGTCCAGCTGTCCTTTTGTCACGGTCCAGTTCATGGGCGATTGAAGTCCCGGCAGGGGACATCAGGACTGGGGGCAAGATGGTGGAGTGGGAGCAGGAACGGGGGTCCAGAAGCCAGGAGTCAGGAAGCCAGGAGTCTGAGGGTCAGAGAGCCAGGAGTCAAAAAGCCAAGGGTCCAGCAGCAAGGAGTCAATAAATCAAGGGTCCGAGGATAAAGAAGCAAGGAGTCACGAAGTCAAGGATCCGAGAATCAAGGAGCAGGGAGTCAAGAAGCCGAGGTTCAAGGATCAGGAAGCAAGAAGCCAAAGGCAGGCAGAGTGTTGCTGTGGCAAAGAGCCGAAGGGAAATGCTGACCTTATATCCCTTCCCAGCTCTTGCCACCAGGTGCTGTGAGTTACCAAGCAGCCTCATCTGTGCGGCCTTGCCTTGCCTCTTCAGAACAAACTTAGGAAGGCCCCAGTCCTGCAAAGTCCTACTGGTCCCAGGGCCTGGCTCCTGCACATGCACCTTACATCTTTGTCAACAACAAATTGTCACTGTTTTTGCTATATGGTAATTTATGGACCTAATAGGTATCTAAAGCCATTTGCACTTGCAGAATGTATGCACTTATATATAGAAATGAGCAAACCAGTGATATTTTAGGGAACAGGCTAGGGGCCAGAGCCTACACAACACAAAACACTTGCTGTATGCAGGCTTTATTTTATTTGTTTTTTATCTTATATTTTGGAAATGTACATCCAGTTTTTTCCCCTTAAAATTTTTTTGGGGGCCCCAAGAGAGTGGGGCCCTAAGCTATAGCTTGTTTAGCTTATACGTAAATCCGGCACTGTGCCTGAGTCTTGGAATCATGGATGTAGGCCATTGTAAGGGGGGGGGTGGACTGTGGCTGCCATGTATTCACACAAAAAGTATGGAGAATATTTGGAAAACATTCTGCCCTGCAACATGAAAGAGTGGTGTTGCTTCCAGCATGAGATACATTTTCTCCCATAATCACACCAGTTAGCATTTTTTGCAAGCAAATTCTCCTAATGAAATGAATTCCTATTAATTATTTTCACTAACATGTGCCTTTTTGTGTGCGCACTTCACTCTAATATATGCTTCTTGCTATGCATTTTTGTTGTTGATGATGTTCAAGAACTGCATCGCACAATTTGGGTGGTGCCAATTTTGAAGGAGTTTTCTTGGCAGGGATACTGGAGTGGCTTGCCGGTTCCTGCTCCAGGTGGATCACGTTTGATCAAAACTATCCACTATGACCTGTCCATCTTGGGTGGCCCTGCACGGCATAGCTCACAGCTTCCCTGAGTTATTCATGCCCCTTCACCACAGCAAGGCAGTGAAATCAGCCCTGAGTGCTCACTGGAAGGACAGATCCTGAAGCTGAGGCTCCAATACTTTGGCCACCTAATGAGAAGAGAAGACTCCCTGGAAAAGACCCTGATGTTGGGAAAGATGGAGGGCACAAGAGAAGGGGACAACAGAGGGCAAGATGGTTGGACAGTTTCTCGAAGCTGCCAGCATGAGTTTGACCAAACTGCGGGAGGCAGTGGAAGACAGGAGTGCCTGGCGTGCTCTGGTCCATGGGGTCACGAAGAGTTGGACACAACTAAATGACTAAACAACAACAAATTTTGAAGGACAACTGCATTTCAGTTCAGAACATGCAAATTTGTTAGATTATCATGAAAAAAACCAACAGAGTTATGGGAGAAGGGTCATAGCTCAGTGGTATAGCATCTGCTTTGAATGGGAAAGGTCGAAGGTTCAATCCCTGCTGGCATCTCCAGGTGTGTTTGGGAGAGATGCCTGCCTTAAACTGTGGTTACCAGATTTTTTTCAATGAATCCAGAGATTTGTTTGAAGCTGAGTAGCAACAGGGAGTCAGTAGTGGGGATGGTGAGGCAAAAGATCCTGGGCCCAAACACACATGCATATTGTATAAAGGTGCAAAGCCCTTCTTTTGCACCCTGTGAAACATAAATGCGCAGAGTTTTTTAAAAAACTGGGCAATGGCTGCCCGCCCGTGACTCCCGAGCCTCCCCGATCAGTCAAAACAAAGGGGGAAGGGGGCAGGAGATCGCACAAGACGCATCATATGCGCACAAGACAAATCATATGGGGACTTCCGGCAAGGAAAAATGGCGGGCACCACAGCAGCAAGCAGCTCCTGAAGCCAGCCAGAGCCAACTGCGCTACCAGGCTGGCTCCGGGCTGCTGAGGCTGCCGCTGCCATGTTTACTGGGGACAGATTTGCAAATCTGGGGACATTCTGGAGATGGAATTTGTCTGGGGACAGATCTGCAAATCTGAGGACTGTCCCTGGGAACTGTGAATGTCTGGTAACCCTACCTTATACCCTGGAGAGCCACTGCCAGTCAGTAGACAATGTTGAGTTAGATGCAACAGTGTCCTGACTCGGTGTAAGGCATCTCCCAATGTTCCTGTGTTCGCTTTCCCACGTCCCTAGTAGCAACATGACCCTCAGACCACTGCCTGGAAAGGAGAGCTGCCCTTAAAAACACATACATTTGCCCATCTCCATTTTAAACTACTAAGGGTTGGTTCTGGTCCAAGTTCTCTGCTTTGGAATTCCAGCAGGAGAGCCAAATGGAGTACTTGAGAGAAAGCTTTAGAGCTCCCTTGCATTTGAACGCAAAGTGCTCTCTGCATTTCTGATCGTCGTCTCCAACGCCTGTGAAAGCAATTTAAACATCTGAATTAAAAGGCATAATGGAACAAAGTCGGTCATCAAATTCTATGCTCCTGCGCTCTGCGCTTTTTGATGTGATGGAGTGACTGCTCATCAAAGGCACCGGGTGCCTCATATGACTAAATCGGCAAGCATTTTTCTAAGGCGGGTGAATGGCTAGGTTCCCCACCATCACTCACACAAAAAATAGGTATTGCTCACAAGTCCCATTGTATTTCACTGGGCAATTCCAAATAATTGCCAAAGCCAGAGAGCTATAGATGTTCAGTCTCAGTAATGCTCAGTCTGTCTGCTGGTCTGCTACTGAGCCACGGCACCTAGGCACATTCACCTGCAGTTTGAGTGTCTGAATTCAAATATATGACGCTGCCTCTATATCCACACTTGCCTTTGCCCCGTGATTTCTTCAGTTTGTCCCAGGATTTCTAAGAGATGGTCCAGGAGGTTTTATTATGTCCCAACGCTTTCCCCAGGGAAACCCGCTGTTCACTGCTGTATCGGAACAAATGTCAATCCATAAAAAACCTGGTTGCAAGGGGAGGAACTACAAACCGCAGCTTTTCCTGGGGGAAATGGTGAGATGAGAAACCTCCCGCACTTGTGCCTGAAAATCACAACACAAACAGATGTCTGGGTGAGCTCATTGCTCAGATAATTTGTCTGTCAAAGGACAGAAGAGGTTGCACTCTCCCATTATGGTGCTGGAGGAGAGTCCCATGGACTGCAAGAAGATCAAACTGATCCATTCTGAAGGAAATCAGCCCTGAGTGCTCACTGAAAGGAGAGATCCTGAAGCTGAGGCTTCAAGACTTTGGCCACCTCACGAGAAGAGAAAACTCCCTTGAAAAGACCCTGATGTTGGGAAAGATGGAGGGCACAAGGAGAAGGGGACAACAGAGGACGAGATGGTTGGACAGTGTTCTCGGAGCTACCAGCATGAGTTTGACCAAACTGCGGGAGGCAGTGGAAGACAGGAGTGCCTGGCATGCTCTGGTCCATGGGGTCACGAAGAGTTGGACATGACTAAATGAGTAAACAAGAACAAAGTTTAGGATTGGACCAATTGACCCTCAAGGGCATTTCCAACTCTAACATTATATGATTCTATGATCCTTTTGCTTATAATCAACTTTTGCCTTAGCATACCTTTTGAGGTCAAGGTTTTGTATTTTCTTTCTGGGTGTCTTGTCAACAGCTGCTAGCTATCATGGCTGTCTATGTTCACCTCCACTGTCATAAGTCATATTCCTCCAAACACCAGTTTTAGGGAATCATGAGTTAGGAGAGAAAGCTATTTCACTCATGACATGCCAGTGAGTTTTCTGTTGGCCATGGTGAGAACATGGACATGATAGGTCTTCAGCCTGATCCAGCTGTTTTTCTTGCAATCTTACCTTTTTTTTTAGTAATAAAACAGTTTTTAGTTGATGAAGCTTTTGCCTTCTAACTAATTCCGCAAATATCAGTGTGCCACTATGCAGGTTTGCTCAGACTGAAGGTGCATTGATTTCAATGGGAAACTCCCACAGGAAAGTGTGTATAGGATTGTAGACGTAAGCTAAAGTGAAACACTATACTCAAGGTCCCGGGAATAACCCTCATTGAAATTTAAGGTAAAGGTAAAGGGATCCCTGACCATTAGGTCCAATCGCGGACGACTCTGGGGTTGCAGCGCTCATCTCTCTTTATTGGCTGAGGCAGCTGGTGTACAGCTTCCGGGTCATGTGATTAGCATAACTAAGCCACTTCTGGCGAACCAGAGCAGCGCACAGAAACGCCGTTTACCTTCCCACCGGAGCGGTACCTATTTATCTACTTGCACTTTGACATGCTTTCAAACTGCTAGGTGGGCAGGAGCTGCGACCGAACAATGGAAGCTCACGGGGATTCGAACTGCTGACCTTCTGATCTGCAAGCCCAAGAGGCTTAGTGGTTTAACCCACAGCACCACCCGCATCCCTTTGAAATTAGTGTGACTTAATTCCAAATAGGTATGCATGGGACTGCATTTTAAGTCCAAATAAAATGCAAAGGTCCAGAACCAAAACTTTCACTGGATACCGGGGGTAACCCAGGAAATGTGGTCCAGGACTGGACCAGAATCCGAAGGTTCCACTAGGAGTCAATCCGACAGGGCCAAGGCAGGAAACCAGGCAAGGACAGGTACAGGATCTCAGGCAGAGTCTGGCATACGCAATGTTGCTCCCGCAACCTGGGGCAGGGTCCGACAGCCTTTTATCTTTGTTGGGGTAACGGCCGGTCCTGATCCCCTGGTGTCTCACCTCCCTGTCTCGCCCGAAGGCGTGCACTCCTCCTGTGAGGATGAGAACAGAAATCATGCACCAACGGCGTGGCAGCAGTGGGAGGCCCCATTAGCTAAAGTGGTGCTTCAGGTTAAGAACAGTTTCAGGTTAAGAAGGGACCTCCGGAATGAATTAAGTTCTTAACCCGAGGTACCACTGTACTCTATTCCAAACTTAAAAATGGAAAGCGTAATGCTGGTGTTCAACAAAAGAGGTTCAAAGACTCTCTCAAAGCAAATCTTTTAAAAATGTAGTATAAACACTGACAACTGGGAAACACTGGCCTGCGAGAGCTCCAATTGGAGAACAGCCTTTACCAAAGGTGTCACGGGCTTTGAAGACACTCAAACTCAGAACGAAAGGGAGAAACACACTAAGAGGAAACACGCTTGGCAAACCCTCACCGTGATCAACTCCCACCCGGAAACCAATGCCCCCAATGTGAAAGGACGTGTGGGTCCAGAATTGGCCTCCACAGTCACTTACGGACTCACTGTTAAAACCTTGTTCATGGAAGACAATCTTACTTGGCTACGAGTGATCACCAAAAAAGAAGATGTCTCTGAATCCCCCATACAGTGGTACCTCAGGTTACAGACGCTTCAGGTTACAGACTCTGCTAACCCAGAAATAGTACCTCAAGTTAAGAACTTTGCTTCAGGATGAGAACAGAAATCGTGCTCTGGCGGTCTGGCAGCAGCGGGAGGCCCCATTACCTAAAGTGGTGCTTCACGTTAAGAACAGTTTCAGGTTAAGAACGGACCTCCGAAACGAACTAAGTTCTTAACCCGAGGTACCACTGTTTTGGAATTTTGCAATGGGTGTTATCTCTCTAGTTCACAGTGGCTCCTGAAAGGGGGAGGCGGGGAGGAGATCGTGATTCTGGGTAGAAGTGGGAGTATAGCAGCCTTCACCCCCCAAGACCCTGATGCCACCCTATTCTATTCCCTGACTCACACACAGCTCTGCAGGAAAGGGAACAGCCAGAGGGCAGAATTAGTAGCAGGGGGTGGGAAGAAGCACGGGGGTGGAGGTGGCTTGCAGAATCACCCCCCCACACACACACACACAGACTCAGCGTGTTTCACTCCTCCTGACGGCCGTTGCCTCCCCTGACGTTCAGCCCACACACACGGTGCTGACAGCGTTCTCCTCTTGCCAGCTCAGAATTGCTATTTCGGATCCCCCACAATCCGCTGTCAAGGCAGCTTACACTTGACAGAAGATTCCCTTTTGTGTGTTTCCCCCCCTCCCTTTCCCCACTAACCCGGTCGCAGTCTGTTCCTTCGCTCCCTGTGGCTTCACCAATTGCTCTCTCCCAGAATTATCTCTCATAAGAATGAAGGAAAGCCCTGCAGGATCAGGCTAGTGGCATCCTGTCCTCACTGTTGACAACCAGAGGGTATGCATTCCTTCTAGGCAGATATACAAGGGCCACATGGCAGTGGTGGGTGGGGTCAGAGGGTGAACCGAATGGGGCAATGGATGCAAATCTCACCTTCCTACGGCAGGCTGTAATTGAGGTCCACTGAGGTCTAGCACTGAGGGCCTTCTGGCGGTTCCTGTCAGGAGTTCAGCCTACACTCGAGTAGGACCCTGGCAGAGACACATGCCCGACTGACATGTTCTCTCCCTCCTGGTTGGTCGTTCGGAAGCTTCAAGGGCTTTAAAAGCTTTCTTCAGCCCAAACATCACAGCGACCGATGCCAACCGACACCGGCACACTTAGGGATCCACAGAGTTTGCGCATCATGCATGTGACAGACCTCAGCAACTCAGCGTTTTGGCTAATCTACTTTATTTACATATAAACACACACGGAGCACTGCAACATGGCTCCCTCTCTCTCTCTCTCTACCATCAGACAGCAGAGAAAAAAGAACAAAGGACAATAGACCCACTTCATGGAACACAATAACACAAACATCCTGTCTCCATCACTTCCCACTCTGTGTAGTCAAAACATAGACTGTCACGTGAAAGACAAAAATCCCATGACTGCAATCATAGTTCAGGAATTCTAACAGTTCCCTCCCTGCGAGAAGTGAAGTTACAGGAAACCAGGCAGAGGGCCTTCTCAGTGGTGGCACCCGCCCTGTGGAACGCCCTCCCATCAGATGTCAAGGAAATAAACAACTCTCTGACTTTTAGAAGACATCTAAAGGCAGCCCTGTTTAGGGAAGTTTTAAATGTTTCATGTTTTATTGTATTTTAATATTCTGTTGGGAGCCGCCCAGAGTGGCTGGGGAAACCTCGTACCAACGGGACCATCTCTCCTGGTACGCCCCACGGTCTGTAAATTAGAGATCCCGGGCCTCAGAGAGATTAGACTGGCCTCGACCAGGGCCAGGGCCTTTTCGGCCTTGGCCCCGGCCTGGTGGAACGCTCTGCCACAAGAGATCAGGGCCCTATGGGATTTGACATCTTTTTGCAGGGCCTGCAAGACGAAGTTGTTCTGCCAGGCCTTTGGTCAGGGCTCAGCCTGACTCCCCTTTTCTTTTTGTATAAGAACTAATATGAAAGAGGCCTCCCAGGATTCTCACAGGCCCATATAAGATCAGCGTTAACACTTGGGCTGATGAGCACTTACTCTTCCCAACCCTAACCCTGCGGAAAGCCGTCTAATTAGATTTTAATTTGATTTTGACCTGTTTTTAGGAGGTAATTTAATTATTGTTTGATTTTATACCAATGTTATATATCTGATATTAGCTGCCCTGAGCCCGACTTTGCCTGGGGAGGGCGGGATATAAATAAAAGATGATGATGATGATGATTTGGTTCAAGCACTGTGAATTAGGAAGGTTCTCCCTGAAATGTGAATTGAATCCATTTTTTTCCTTCCACATCCCTAACCTCCACCCATCACCCTATCTCTGGCCTGGGAATTGCAGCATTCGCAAAGCTACAATTCCCAGCAGCCTTAACAAACCACAGTTCTCAGGATTCTTTTTTTTTGCGGGGAATCATTAGGTCTGTGCATGCCCTACCCCCTGGATAGGGGAAAATTCACTTTGTGCTACCTTGGGGAACCGCCTGCCCCACCCTCAATCCATCCCCAAAGCAATTTGCAGGGGAAAGAATCCGACCCTACATGGTGGCTTCTTCACAAATGGTTTCCTGTCATGGGCTGGCTGGATGCAGAGAAGTGGTGGAAAGCAGCAGCTGGGGAATCACCAAAGGCATGCCCAGGAGAAGAAAGTTCTGAGCCAGGGGATGGGGGGGGGGGAGAAGGAGGAGCAGACTGGGAGGAAAAGTTGTAGGAAGCTAAAGAGGCAACAGGGTTTAGTGAGCAGGAAGAGGCTATGGCAGAGAGCAGTCCAGAATCAGAGGCAGAAGCAAAGACTGGAGGGGGGCAAAGAGGAAGAGATAAGGCAGGCAGAGGAAGATGCCAGGGGGCTGAGACCAGCTCTCCTCCCCGCTGGTCTCCCAGGACCAGAAGAGGTATGAAGAGGGCAGAGCAGAGACAGATGCATCAACGGAGTCTCAGATTGCTTGGAAAGGGCCAGGGGGCAGGCAAGTTGTTGTTGTTGTTTAGTCGTTTAGTTGGGTCCAACTCTTCGTGACCCCATGTACCAGAGCACGCCAAGCACTTCTGTCTTCCACTGCCTCCCGCAGTTTGGTCAAACTCATGCTGGTCGTTTGAAGAACACTGTCCAACCATCTCATCCTCTGTCGTCCCCTTCTCCTTGTGCCCTCCATCTTTCCCAACATCAGGGTCTTTCCCAGGGAGTCTTCTCTTCTCATGAGGTGGCCAAAGTCTTGGAGCCTCAGCTTCAGGATCTGTCCTTCCAGTGAGCACTCAGGGCTGATTTCCTTCAGAATGGAGAGGTTTGATCTTCTTGCAGTCCATGGGACTCTCAAGAGTCTCCTCCAGCACCATAATTCAAAAGCATCCATTCTTCAGTGATTAGCCTTCTTTATGGTCCAGCTCTCACTTCCATACATCACTACTGGGAAAACCATAGCTTTTACTATACGGCAGACAAGTAGGCTTAGGCAACTGGAGGAAGCCAGGGACCTTCAGTCCTACAAGTGCCCTATTCTGAGAAGATCTACTAGGAAGAGTTGCTGTGGTCACTAGGCCTGGCCTGCTGAGCTGCTTGTTTCTTTGAATGAAGAGTTATCTTCATTGACACCATGTAAGATATTAATGACCTACTCCTGGTACCCACCCCTGACCGTTTCCAGCACCTGGCGTTCAGAAGCATTGCTGGCCCCAATTATGGAGGCAGAACAGACTGGGAGGAGGAGGTGTCAGAAGCTGAAGACCCAACAGGGCTTAGTGAGCAAGAAGAGGCTATGGCAGAGAGCAGTTCAGAACTCACCCCTTCTCGCCTGGCGGGGGTGCCATTTTGTGGTTCTCCCCAGGTTCCAAAATATATTGGGTTGGTTCTGCCAGAAGAGATACAGGTCTGTCTCAACCTGATTGAGGGTGTAATCTTCAACACCTTCCTTTCCATGGAGGTGCAGATTGCAGCCATAACAAAGGCGGCAAAGACCTGTTGCACTCAGGTCTGGCTTCGAGGGCGTCATATAGGCATCTGGTTGGTCTAGATGGGCCTTTGTCCTGATTTAGCAGGGCTCTTCTTGAATCCTTAACTCACTCAGCATTATCCTTGTGTGACATGGAGGGAGGAACGCTGCTCCCAGCCTACATTCACTCTGGCAAACAAAGTTTCAGGAACCCATGCTTGTTGAGATAATGTCTGCTTCTGCCCACGGACAAATCAACATCCCAAATTTTCATAATAACAAAACTCAGCTGCCGTTGCTCTCTGTGCTACATTTCATATCGCTTTGGGAAAGCAAATTTAATGCCTTCTTTCTTCTTTTTTGTCTCCCCTCCACTTGGATGCCCTCCCCCACCTAATCTTGAAGAACTTCTGCTGGGAAATCAGAGCAAGAAAACACCCACATAGCAAGTCTGGTGGTGAAAATAACTTGCAGCAGATGCCTCGAATGGAAAACAACTCGAGGAGTTTCCCTAACTTCAGGTGAAAAGGAGCAGGAATTAAAGGCAACTGCAGCCCAGGCTTTAAGCACATCGTTATCCAGCAGAAAGTTCTATAATTCATGTACGGGGGGTGTTGAAACTACAATTAAACTGTGGAACTCCCTCCCACAGGGGACAGCAAGGGCCACCAACTTAGAAGGCTTTAAAAGAGAATTGGACAAATTCGTGGAGGAGAAGGCTATCAATTGCTACTAGGTACAATGGCTAGGTACTACTGGCAAATAGAAGGGGAAGAAATGGAGGCAGTGAGAGATTTTACTTTCTTGGGCTCCATGATCACTGCAGATGGTGACAGCAGCTGCGAAATTAAAAGGCGCCTGCTTCTTGGGAGAAAAGCAATGACAAACCTAGACAGCATCTTAAAAAGCAGAGACACCACCTTGCCAACAAAGGTCTGTATAGTTCAAGCTACGGTTTTCCCAGTAGTGGTGTATGGAAGTGAGAGCTGGACCATCAAGAAGGCTGATCGCCGAAGAATGGATGCATTTGAATTCTGGTGCTGGAGGAGACGCTTGAGAGTCCCATGGACTGCAAGAAGATCAAACCTCTCCATTCTGAAGGAAATCAGCCCTGAGTGCTCACTGGAAGGACAGATCCTGAAGCTTGAAGCTAAGGCTTCAAGACTTTGGCCACCTCATGAGAAGAGAAGACTCCCTGGAAAAGACCCTGATGTTGGGAAAGATGGAGGGCACAAGGAGAAGGGGACAGCAGAGGACGAGATGGTGGGACAGTGTTCTCGGAGCTACCAGCATGAGTTTGACCAAACTGTGGGAGGCAGTGGAAGACAGGAGTGCCTGGTGTGCTCTGGTCCAGGGGGTCACGAAGAGTCGGACATGACTAAATGACTAAACAACAACAACAACAACAATGGCTATGCTCTTCCTCCATGAACACCAATTGCTGGAAACCACAGCATGGGATAGGGCTCATATACTCGGATCTTGCTTACGTTTCCAAGCACAAATCAAAGTGTTGGTGCCGACCTTTAAAGCCCTAAACGGCCTCAGTCCTGTATACCTGAAGGAGCGTCTCCACCCCCATCATCCAGCCTGGACACTGAGGTCCAGTGCCAAGGGCCTTCTGGCAGTTCCCTCACTGTGAGAAGCCAAGTTACAGGGAACCAGGCAGAGGACCTTCTCGGTAGGGGCACCCACCCTGTGTAATTCCCTCCTAACCAAATGTCAAAGAGAAGAACAACTACAGTGGTACCTCGGGTTACATACGCTTCAGGTTACAGACTCCGCTAACCCAGAAATAGTGCTTCAGGTTAAGAACTTTGCTTCAGGATGAGAACAGAAATTGTGCTCCGGCGGCGTGGCAGCAGCAGGAGGCCCCATTAGCTAAAGTGGTGCTTCAGGTTAAGAACAGTTTCAGGTTAAGAATGGACCTCCGGAACAAATTGAGTACTTAACTCGAGTTACTGTTAGGATATTTCCGTTCCACCTTAAAAGGGAGCAGGCTTTCTGTAAGAGTCCTGATCACAGGATGTTTATTGTTCTGATATTCCTTTCGTTTTTGCCAGTCGGACAGAGATGCTGACACAGAACGGTCACGTTTTCTTTTGTTCTGTTAAACGCTAATAAAGTCTGTAAATTATGCTCTTCTGCGGTGCAAGCTTTTGACTGTGCTTTCTGCTGAAAGAGGGTGCACCAAGCCTAGGAATGATGTTAGGAATTTCCAAAGGTTAGGGGCACAGACTTTTAGAAGACCTCTGAAGGCAGCCCTGTTTAGGGAAGCTTTTAATGTTTAACAGACCACTGTATTTTAATACTTTGTTGGAAGCCACCCAGAATGGCTGAGGAAACCCAGCCAGGTGGGTGGGGTATAAATAAATTATTATTATTATTATTATTATTATTATTATTATTATTATTATTATTATTGCTTGGGGGTTCCCACTGGCAAAAGGTGCTGGCTTTCACGGTGAGGCAATCACATTTAATTGTAGCAAAATATCACAGGGAAAGTCAAGAAGGGAGGAATCTATCCCATCAACCATACTGTATTGGCCTGCATATAAGCCACACTTTTAAAAATTCTGACTGTGAAAAGTTAAAGTGTGGCTTATATTTGCAACCATATGCTGCCGGCAAAGCAGCGTGGCTCCCCCCCCCCCCAGGAAGCAGCCCGGCTTTGTATTTTTCTGTGTGTCCCCTTTCAATTTTAAAGGTGGGGCTTATTTGCGGTTGTGGCTTATATTCGGGCCAATATGGTATATCCAAGGACTAATACTTCTTTCTTTTTCTTTGATGGGGTTGTTGCTTCATCCCGAACACTTCTTTGCAAGATATATTTTTTGCCTTTCTAATTAAAAGGTAAACATTTTTATATTAATTCATTACAAGTATCATATACCGTTTCCCCCTCCCATCAAGCCATCAGTGTCTCACATAATAAAAACCACAAATAAGCTCTGAGCAATAGAATCAAATAAACTGATTCAATGCAGACAAGATAATGACAAAGGACACATTTCAGGAACTGTCACCAAGGATGAGATTGTACTCCAGCTAGCTACACATCTTTTGTTGAAGCAAAGCGTGTCTTACAACTTGAATATATTCTGTAAATATCTTTTCCATGACAGTCGGTTGGGCCGAGTAAGTTGGGCATCATGCTGTGGTTTGTGGAGTCTAAATGGCAGAGTAAACAAGAATTGTACATTTGAATGTAGGGCTGAGAACTGGATTAGTCCGAGGCCCAAATCCTGAACCATGTTGGGCCTTTTTTGGCAGGGGGAGGGGCATATGATGTGGACCTTCCTGGAATCATCATCATCATCATCATCATCATCATCATCATCATCATAAATTTTTATTTATATCCCACCCTCCCCAGCCAAAGCCAGGCTCGCAGCGGCTAACAACAGTAAAAATAACACAGTTTACATAAAATCATAATCAATTACAGTGGTGCCTCACAAGACGAAATTAATCCGTTCCGCGAGTCTCTTCGTCTTGCAGTTTTTTCATCTTGCGAAGCACGCGGCTTAGCGGCTATTAGCGGCTTAGCGGCTATTAACGGCTTAGCGGCTTAGCGGCTTTAAGAAAAAGGAAACAAACTCGCAAGAACTCGCAAGACATTTCGTCTTGCGAAGCAAGCCCGTAGGGAAATTCGTCTTGCGGAACAACTCAAAAAATGGAAAACTCTTTCGTCTTGCGCGTTTTTCGTCTTGTGAGGCATTCGTCTTGCGAGGTACCACTGTAATTGGAATACATTCTAAAATAAATTCAGAGTCAAATTAATGGCAACCATTGGGCTAGGGATCTGTGAGGATTGCCAAAGGAGGGCCCTGGCCAAAGTCATGGCGGAACAGCTCCGTCTTGCAGGCCCTGCAGAAAGACGTCAAGTCCTGCAGGGCCCTAGTCTCTTGTGACAGAGCGTTCCATCAGATTGGGGCCACGGCCGAAAAGGCCCTGGCTCTGGCTGAGGCCAGCCTAACCTCCCTGTGGCCCAGAATCTCCAAGATGTTTTTGTTTGAAGACCGTACCAGCAGAGGCACTCCTGTAGGTACGAAGGTCCTAGGCCGCATGGGGCTTTAAAGGTCAAAACCAGCACCTTAAACCTGACCCTGTACTCCACCGGGAGCCAGTGCAGTTGGTAAAGCACTGGATGAATGTGATCCCGCGACGAGGAGCCCGTGAGGAGCCTCCTCCTTAACCCACTAGTTTTCTCCGTGCAGGTTACAGGAGAAGTGTTAGATCTCAGGAGCCAGCCCCATGTCCACCTGATGCCGAAAGCTGCTCAGTCCAGTGGCAAGCTCGGCGCCCCACTTCTGATCCTGGAGAGAGCAAGGCCTTTGTCTCTGAGCTTGCTCCACTGCTCCTATTTTGCCACGAGACTGTCAGCAGGACCCCCCACTCACGCCTCTGCAAAAAGCCGCTTGCATTGCTTTCCAGTGTGATTCCCCCTCTCTGCATGCATGCACACAAACACACACACATACACACAGACACACTCCTTCGCCCCCATTCCTTCCCCTCCCCTTTCTCTGGTCCTATCAGGCTCACTCCCTGGCATGTGGGTCTGCCTTGGCTGGTTGCTGCCGGGAGTTTGAGTGGGCGGGTAGCAGAAAACCGGGAAATGTGTTACTAGTTATTTCTATTCCTCATTCTTCTATCTCTTTTTTTGGGAGCGGGGCGAGTTGAGCTGTCACTTCTGGGGAAATGCGATGGCTCAGCAGAACACCCTTGTCCACCCACCGCCAGCCCCCACCTCAACTTGGCACTTTGGGGGGGATGTTGGGGGAACATGTTACAAACTGAGTAAGTTGGAGACAAGCTTGGAATGTGACTTTTAAGCTTACTTCTCTCTCCATATATAGATATCACACATCACTGTAGGGTGTTCACACATAAAGGCCTTTGCAGATTAGCTTTAAGAGAACGTTCCTGTTTTAAATGTTTGCAACAATTTCCCCCCCCCCCTAAGATTTTTCCCCCTCTAAAATGTGACAGCGGAGGGACTCAGGCACAGGAGCCAAATGTGGCCCCTGGGTCTTTCTAGATGGCCCTTGGAACTCTCCCCAGGTGGTGTCCCTTGTTTGCATTTGTGCTGGTCCCGGGGGCTAACCGAGAGGCGAGGTCCAAGTCAAGTCCGAGGTCGATTGTGCAAAAAGAAGGCAGTCCGTAGAAGTCGAAGCTGGGTGCAGGGCAAGGCGTTGGGTGAGGTCAGGAGCTCTGGCAGGGAAGCAGGACAGGGATCAGGCTGGAACCGACAACCAACGATGTTGCTCCCGCAACTTGGGACTGGGGCTGGCTGGCTTTTATTTCCCCAGAGGCATAGGGCGGACCCAATCCTCAGGTGACTCACCTCTCCTGGCCTGGAGGCGAGCACTCCTCCTGCGGGAACTTAGTTCCCTCCACCTCTCTGCCCTGAGCCTCTGCAGCTCAGGAGAGGCTGGAGGGTGACCGGACCCAGAGGCAACCTCAGCTTCCTCTGATGGGGCTGAGAGTGGAGCACCTGCAGGCAATGGGTCCTCCATCACCTCAGGAGCCAGATCAGACTCAGCAGGAGCCTGCACCTGAGGATCCAGCACAGGTGAGGACACTTCAGGCTCAGGCCCCAGCCCCGGATCAGCTGGTTCTGGAGGTGGGGACTCCTGTGCAGGCTGGGATTCCTCAGGTTCAGCATCTGAGTCCGATTCCCAGGCCATCACAGCATTCTTTGCCATGAGGACTAGCTATGATCACTGTGTTCCCCCTCGACTGTCAAGACCAATTTCCCTCTGAATACCAGTTTCAGAGAACTGCAGGTAGGGAGAGTGTGGTGGTTGTGCTCTGGTTCTGCTTGTAGGGTTCCCATTGTGGGGCATCTGGTCAGCCACTGTGACAACAGGATGAGAAACTAGGTGGTCCATTGGCCTGATCCACCAGGCTCCTTTATGTTTTTGCATTTTTTGCCTGGCTGAACGGCATCCTTGGCTACTGCAAATGACTCTTGCTTGCCTGGAGAGAGCAGAGAGAGATTTGTAAGTGTGAGAGAGACAGAAATGCAGCTTTGCAGCACCCTGTATGAATCCAGAGTGAGTCCCAGTGCCAGCCTCTTGCCACATCTTCACAAATTCTGTATCCCGGGCAGCTGTATACCAGCGCCATCTGGTATGTAGGCTGAGACCCTCCCTGCCCGCAGACTGTCTCGCCAGAGTGGTGCATGCTCTAGTTATCTCCTGCTTGGACTACTGCCATGCGCTCTATGTGGGGCTACCTTTGAAGGTGATCTGGAAACTATAACTAATCCAGAATGCGGCAGCTAGACTGGTGACTGGGAGCAGCCACCGAGACCACATAACTCTGGTCTTGAAAGACCTACATTGGCTCCCAGTACATTTCCGAGCACAATTCAAAGTGTTGATGCTGACCCTGAAAGCCCTAAACGGCCTCGGTCCAGTATATCTGAACGAGCATCGCCACCCCCATCGTTCTGCGCGGACAATGAGGTCCAGCTCCGAGGGCCTTCTGACCGTTCCCTCACTGCAAGCTACAGCAAAGCTACAGGGAACCAGGCAGAGGGCCTTCTCGGTGGTGGCACCCACCCTCCCACCAGATGTCAAAGAGAAAAACAACTACCAGACTTTTAGAAGACATCTGAAGGCAGCCCTGTTTAGGGAAGATTTTAATGTTTGATGCATTACTGTATTTTAATATTTTGTTGGAAGCCGCCCAGAGTGGCTGGGGAAGCCCAGCCAGATGGGCGGGGTATAAATAGAAGGGGGGAAAGTAGGCTGGATTGTTGGGTTGTATGTTTAATAAAGGGGAGCCACACCTGGTTGAAGGCATCCTCTTTTTTTTTTGACCCCATGTTAATTTCGGTTTGTTGCTTCGCTTTTCTAGTAAGGCTGTTTCCCTTACAGTTCGGTACCAGTGGTTCATGTTTACTCCTTGCATGTCCCTCCAGTATCTAGCTATGATGCTCCTGGTTGTTGAGATTAGGTGGGTTATAAGCTTTTTGTAGTGTGAGAACAACAATAGCTCAACCAACATATGAATCAATATGGCTAACTTGACCCAACAGTTCGGCCTACAGGTGATCGAAGTCCCAGCTGAGGACATCAGGACCTGGGGCAAGATGGCGGAGTGGGAGCAGGAACGAGAGTCCAGAAGCCAGGGATCCGAGGGTCAGGAAGCAGGGAGTCATGAAGTCAAGGGTCCAAGGATCAAGAAGCAAGGAGGCACGAAGTCAAGGGTCTGAGGGTTGAGAAGCAAGGAGGCACAAAGTCAAGGGTCCGAGGGTCAAGAAGCAAGGAGTCAAGAAGTCGAGGTCCAAGGATCAGGAAGCAAGAAGCCAAACGCAGCAAGGCAGGAAATGTGTTGTTGTGGCAAAGAGCCAAAGGGAAATGCTGACCTTATATCCTTTACCAGCTCTTGCCACCAGGTGCTGTGAGTTACCAAGTGGCCTCACCTATGCAGCCGTGCCTTGCCTCTTCAGAACAAACTTAGGAAGGCCCCAGTCCTACAAAGGTGTACTTGTCACAGGGCCCGGCTCTTGCAGCACTCCTGACACCCTTCCCCGTCACACACACAAACAAAATTCACTGCAGTCCACTAACGGCAACCAACCACTCCCTGTGCCCCCCCAACCTGTCTCAATGCCAATTAAAACTAACCAGGGCTTTTGTCAGGGGTAACTCACAGGAACTCAGTTCCAGTACCTGTCAGGTGAGCACCATTGCCATTCTAAGAGAACGAGGGAGGTGTTTGTGGTGAGTTCCAGCACCTCTTTTGCTAGAAAAATAGCACTGCCCCCAACCTTATACAGTGGTACCTCTGGTTACAGATGCTTCAGGTTACATACGCTTCAGGTTACAGACTCTGCTAAGCCAGAAATAGTACCTCGGGTTTAGATCTTTGCTTCAGGATGAGAACAGAAATTGTGCACCAGCGGCGCAGCGGCAGCAGGAGGCCCCATTAGCTAAAGCGGTGCTTCAGGTTAAGAACAGTTTCAGGTTAAGAACGGACCTCTGGAACGAATTAAGTTCTTAACCCGAGGTACCACTGTACTGTAACCTATCTAGGAAAGGACTTTATGATTGGAAAGCAGAGACAGTGTGTGTTCTTTTGTTATCCAAGGAAATCTTTTAAAAAAAAATGAGCTGGATTTCTGTGCCAGGCACAGAGGGGTTAATGGAATTGATGCGAAAAGGGTTCCCTGACAACAGAGAAGTTTGAAGACGTCTGTGCCAGAGGAAAGGAGCCGCTTTCCTGTGAGGTGTCTTTCTTGGCGCTACATCCCGCGAGAAACAGCCCTACCATAAAAGGGCACTGAAGCGATGCCAAGCGCCACGGCGAAGCTGGGATACTCAGATGGTCGCTGGCAGGGAAGCGGAAATTTATTTCAGGAGCTCTGCTCATGATGACGCGGCCTCGCAGATTGTGCCGGAGAGGAGAACCGGTTGTGTTTTTTTTCCCTTCCTTTCTCTTTTTCCAGCAGAGGGACTTTGAACATTACCGGTAGCTTCTGGGAAATGCTGTGCCAAGCTGTGGATCTGCATGTGATTCAAGGGCAGTGAAGGACAAACGTAACGTATCTTGAATTCATAAGGGGGGGCAAGGGAGGTTCAAAGCAGGCGTGCCATCCATCATGCCAACCAAGCTTCCTTTGCTACCGAACAAAAGTTATCACTAGTAGTTCCCCTCCCTCTCCTCCAGCTACAAATCCTATCACGTTGTTGATTTCACACTTTCCACGCTCCTTGACATGCGTGATGCCAATCTGATCAGGGTTGATTGGGGAGTCGCACAAAGTATTCTGCTGAGTGAGGCGAAGGACCAAATGCTGACTCAAGTTCCTGCAAACCAGCCAGGACAGTAGCTTACTCTTCCTTCAGCACCAGAAAAAGGACAGCACCCTCCAGCACATTTGGGGAGAGCAGGCTAACTTTGGACAATTTATTATTATTATTATTATTATTATTATTATTATTATTATTATTATTATTATTATTATTATTATCAGATTCCCATCCAACTCCAACGCAGCCTGGGGCAGCAAACCTCAAAACGGCACAACAGAAGGGTGGGGAATACATTTAATAATATTAAACCCATCTGGGGGGGGGAAATACAATTGCCCTACCAGAGAAATGGTTAATATTGAGAGTAAATAAATAGGGACGAGGGTGGCGCTGTGGTCTAAACCACAGGGATTCCCGGTCAGAAGGTCGGTGGTTCGAATCCCCGTCATGGGGTGAGCTCCTGTTGCTTGGTCCCTGCTCCTGCCCACCTAGCAGTTCGAAAGCACGCCAGTGCAAGTAGATAAATAGGTACTGCTCCAGCGGGAAGGTAAACTGTGTTTCTGTGCCCTGCTCTGGTTCACCAGAAGCAGCTTAGTCATGCTGGCCACATGACCCGGAAGCTGTCTGTGGAGAAACGCCAGCTCACTCGGGCTATAGAATGAGATGAGCGTGCAACCCCAGAGTTGTCCGCGACTGGACCTAACGTTCAGGGGCACCTTCACCTTTACCTTTACCGCACATAGCTCTGTCCTTCACTTCACCACCATGCCTTGGAATCTGCTTCTTGAGGTGCCCGTCTCGCTCTGCCAGTGATAATACTGACCCTGAACAAAATATGGTAGGGACTCCCAGTGGGTCAACACTTCACACAGTACGTTGTTAAACTATGGAACTCTCTCCCACATGACCACATTGCAGGGGGTTGGACTAGATGACCCTTGGGGTCCCTTCAGAATCTAAGAGTCTATGTTTCTGTGATGCAGTGATGGCCACCAACCTGCACTGCTTTAAAAGACCATCAGAAAAATTCATTGAGGAGAGGGCTGTTGACGGCCGTGCCCTGCCTCCACAGATGGTGCCAGCAATGCTTCTGAATGCCAGATGCTGGAAACTGTCAGGGGTGGGTGCCAGGTCACTAATATCTTACATGGTGCCAATGAAGATAACTCTTCATTCAAAGAAACAAGCAGCTCAGCAGGCCAGGCCTAGTGATCACAGCAACTCTTCCTGGTAGATCTTGTCAGAATGGGGCACTTGTAGGACTGAAGGTCCCTAACTTCCCCCAGTTGCCTAAGCCTACTTGCCTGCCCCCTGGCCCTTTCCAAGCAATCTGAGACTCCGCTGATGCATCTGTCTCTGCTCTGCCCTCTTCATACCTCTTCTGGTCCTGGGAGACCAGCGGGGAGGAGAGCTGGTCTCAGCCCACTGGCATCTTCCTCTGCCTGCCTGATCTCTTCCTTTTTGTCCCGCTCCAGTCTTTGCTTCTGCCTCTGATTCTGGACTGCTCTCTGCCATAGCCTCTTCCTGCTCACTAAACCCTGTTGCCTCTTTAGCTTCCGACACCTGCTCCTCCCAGTCTGCTCCTTCTTCTCCCCCCCCCATCCCCTGGCTCTGAACTTTCTTCTCCTGGGGGTGCCTTTGGTGGTGCCCCAGCTGCTGCTTTCCACCACTTCTCTGCATCCATCCAGCCCATGACAGGAAACCATTTGTGAAGAAGCCACCATGTTCCCCACATTAGCCCTGCCCTGCAAATTGCTTTGGGGATGGATCAAGGGTGGGGCAGGCAGCTCCCCAAGGTAGCACAAAGTGAATTTTCCCCTATCCAGGGGGTAGGGCATGCACAGACCTAATGATTCCCCGCAAAAAAAGAATCCTGAGAACTGTGGTTTGTTAAGGCTGCTGGGAATTGTAGCTTTGCGAATGCTGCAATTCCCAGGCCAGAATTATTATTATTATTATTATTATTATTATTATTATTATTATTATCATCATCATCATCATCATCATCATCATCGTTTATTGTTTATACCCCGATACCCCACCCATCTGGCTGGGTTTCCCCAGCCACTCTGGGCAGCTCCCAACAGAATTAATAGCACAATAAAACATCAAACATGAAAAACTTCCCTAAACAGGGCTTCCTCCTCCTCCTTCTGACACCTCCTCCTACCACTCTGCTCCTTCTAATCACTCATCATAATCCCACCACCAAGGTCATGGCTCTGAGCCTTCTTCCCTTGGGAGTTCCCTTGTGGGTTCCCCAGCTGCTGCCTCCCACTGCTCCTATGCATCCAGCCAGTTCGTGACAGAAACCTCAGGAGGAGAGAATGCTCCTGTTCTCATAGAATCCTATGAGTTCTCATAGAGTTGGAAGAGACCACAAGGGCCATCGAGTCCAACCCCCTGCCATCAGGAAACACCATCAGAGCACTCCTGACATATGGTTGTCAAGCCTCTGCTTAAAGACCTCCAAAGTAGGAGACTCCACCACACTCCTTGGCAGCAAATTCCACTGTCAAACAGCTCTTACTGTCAGGAAGTTCTTCCTAATGTTTAGGTGGAATCTTCTTTCTTGTAGTTTGGATCCATTGCTCCGTGTCCGCTTCTCTGGAGCAGCAGAAAACAACCTTTCTCCCTCCTCTATGTGACATACTTTTATATATTTGAACATGGCTATCATATCACCCCTTAACCTCCTCTTCTCCAGGCTAAACATGCCCAGCTCCCTTAGCCGTTCCTCATAAGGCATCGTTTCCAGGCCTTTGACCATTTTGGTTGCCCTCCTCTGGACACGTTCCAGTTTGTCAGTGTCCTTCTTGAACTGTGGTGCCCAGAACTGGACACAGTACTCCAGGTGTGGTCTGATCAGAGCAGAATACAGTGGCACTATTACTTCCCTTAATCTAGATGCTATACTCCTATTGATGCAGCCCAGAATTGCATTGGCTTTTTTAGCTGCCGCGTCACACTGTTGGCTCATGTCAAGTTTGTGGTCAACCAAGACTCCTAGATCCCTCTCAAGTCCTGCTTGTTGCTTTTCCTTAATGGACATCTGGTTGGCCACTGTGAGTACAAGATGCTGGGCAAGATGGGACATTAGAATGATCCAGCAGAATCTTCTAATCTTCTTATCCCCTTTGCCCTACGGAAGCATCAGCTTCCATAACCTGGAGATGTTTAACTGGAGAGGAATGTTTAACTGTTGACCCATTCTAATCAGGTGTGCAATTCCTGTTTGATGTCTGGGCTTTGGTCCAAAATTGTCCAGAGTTGACAGGCTTGTGAGATGTTTTTGTGGCACCTCTCCACTTTAGTTCTCTAGAGAGAGAGAGAGAGAGAGAGAGAGAGAGAGAGAGAGAGAGAGAGAGAAAGGGTGAGGAAACCTGCTGGCGCCTCTTTTCTTTCAATCTTTTCACACAGCAGATGCCGATGACATTTCTGAGGTGGCAACAGAAGAGCTGGCACAGGGTGGCAGTGCCAAGGCAGCTTGCTCACAACTCATTAAGTCAAGCCACATCAGAGGAAGAGAGAGTCTGGAATGAGAAGCCCAGAGTGCTCTGTGAAAGAATTATAGAATTGTAGAGCTTGGAAGCTCTGGTTTTCCCAGTAGTGATGTATGGAAGTGAGAGCTGGACCATAAAGAAGGCTGATCACCAAAGAATGGGTGCTTTTGAATTATGGTGCTGGAGGAGACTCTTGAGAGTCCCATGGACTGCAAGAAGATCAAACCTCTCCATTCTGAAGGAAATCAGCCCTGAGTGCTCACTGGAAGGACAGATCCTGAAGCTGAGGCTCCAAGACTTTGGCCACCTCTTGAGAAGAGAAGACTCCCTGGAAAAGACCCTAATGTTGGGAAAGATGGAGGGCACAAGGAGAAGGGGACGACAGAGGACGAGATGGTTAGACAGTGTTGTCGAAGCTACCAGCATGAGTTTGACCAAACTGCGGGAGGCAGTGGAAGACAGGAGGGCCTGGCGTGCTCTGGTTCATGGGGTCACAAAGAGTCGGAGACGACTAAACAACTAAACAACGACAAAGAGCTTGGAAGAGATAAGTCAACCATTGACTTGATCCAAAAGAGATCTTCTTATGTTCTTAGGTGGACCTGATTAGTGCAGTCTGCTCCCAACCTCTGAGGATGGTCAAATGCTTCAAGTTAAAGACCAGAACTGCATAAGTAGGGTTTTGCAGGGTCAGGTCAAATAGCCATCAAGTGCATTATGATGCTTTTATGGTGGCCTGCAAGATGCGTCTGGAAAGCCCACAAGCAGACGGGCTCCTACCACCCCAACTGAATTTACACCAGCTCATAAATCTGGATGCCATCGTGCCATCCTTCCAGCACTGAAGTTTTTTTATCAATCTGAAAGTCACCTCTCAGAAAGTTCCCCAGAGCAGGAGAAAGCAGGCAGTTTGAGAAGGCATGAGTATCATGGGCTACAAGCTCATAAATTTCCTGAAGGTAATAACCATTCCTGTCCAGCCAGACATCCAACCTTGGATTTAAGTGAATTTCATATATCTTTCACCAACGCCTTTTTTTAAAAAAAAGAGGACAAACATAATTTACTGTGCTTTTTACAGGCACAACCCGAATGTGGATTTAGGACTTAACCAAATTTCCTCCATACTTTCTCCATGGGGGTATTTGAACCCGGGTTAGAAGCATTTCCAATGGGCTGGAAGAGTTGCAATGTGACATGGGAACTCGGAACCATGAAGGAGTGGTTAGCAAAACAGCCAGGGATTCCAAACGAAGGCTCCCTCATCAGCTATGCCGTCGGCAGCTTCAGACTTCTTATCCTCCAGGACTCCAAGATCAATGCAACCAAGATGTTTGCAAGGAAGCCAGGCTAACCTGACCGCTCAAAAGTATAATTATGCACTGGGGGGTTTCTTTTAAAAGCCTACAGATGCTTGACTCAGAAGTCAGCATTACGGAGATCAGACAGAAATAAGATGGGGTCTTGTATTCACCACAGACGTATTAACCACCACAAATTCATCATGCATGCTGGTCTCCTAGAAACTCATGGGGCTTGTCTAAGATGCACCACCCCCCAGCATGGACTTTGCTGCCTTCTCAGGATTTCATAGTCAGAGAATTGAAAGGGATTGCCAGTGGTCATTTAGTCCAACCCACTGCAGTGCAAGAATCACAGCTAAATAATAATAATAATAATAATAATAATAATAATAATAATAATAATAATAATAATAATAATAATAATAATAATAATTAATTTATTTGTACCTCGCCCATCTGGCTGGGTTTCCCCAGCCACTCTGGGTGGCTTCCAACAAAGATTAAAAATACATCAAAATGTTACATATCAAAAACTTCCCTGAACAGGGCTGCCTTCAGATGTCTTCTAGATGTCAGGTAGTTGTTTATCTCTTTGACATCTGGTGGGAGGGCGTTCCACAGGGTGGGTGCCACCACCGAGAAGGCCCTCTGCCTGGTTCCCTGTAGCTTTGATTCTCACAGTGAGGGAACCACCAGAAGGCCCTCGGAGCTGGACCTCAGCATCCGGGCAGAATGATGGGGGTGGAGACGCTCCTTCAGGTATACTGGACCGAGGCCATTTAGGGCTTTAAAGGTCAGCACCAACACTTTGTATTGTGCTCGGAAATGTACTGGGAGCCAATGTAGGTCTTTCAAGACCGGTGTTATGTAGTCCTGGCAGCCACCCCCAGTCACCAGTCTAGCTGCCACATTCTGGATTAGTTGCAGTTTCTTGGTCACCTTCAAAAGTAGCCCCACATAGAGCGCATTGCAGTAGTCCTAGCGGGAGATAATTAGAGCATGCACCACTCTGGTGAGACAGTCTGCGGGCAGGGAGGGTATCAGCCTGCGTACCAGATGGAGAGGGTAGACAGCTGCCCTGAATACAGAATTGACCTGTGCCTCCATGGACAGCTGTGAGTCCAAAATGACTCCCAGGCTGCGCACCTGGTCCTTCAGGGGCACAGTTACCCCACTCAGGACTAGGGAGTCCTCCACACCCGCCCACCTCCTGTCCCCCCAAAACAGTACTTCTCTCTTGTTAGGATTCAGCCTCAATCTGTTAGCCACCTTCCATCCTCCAACCGCCTCCAGGCACTCACACATGACCTTCACTGCCTTCACTGGTTCTGATTTGAAAGAGAGGTAGAGCTGGGTATCATCTGCATATTGATGGACACCCAGCCCAAACCCCCTGAGGATCTCTCTCAGCGGCTGCATGTAGATGTTGAAAAGCATGGGGGCGGGACAGAACCCTGCGGCACCCCACAAGTGAGGGCCCTGACAGTTGGCCATCCAACCTCTCTTTAAAAACCAACAATGAAGGAGAGTCCAGCACCTTCCGAGGAAGTCTGTTCCACAGTCAAACAGCTCTTACTGTCAGGAAGTTCCTCCTGATGCTTGGTCAGAATCCCCTTACTTGGAACTTGAAGCCATGGGTTCAAGTCCACCCTTGCTTCATCTTCCCTGTGCCAGACCTTTTGATATCTGAAGATGGCTGCCACATCCCCTCTCAGTCTTCTCTTCTCCATACTAAACGCCCTGAACTCCCTGGTGTTTTTTCCCTGCTTCTGTCATCTCTGGGGGAATCTTTCTCTAAAGGTTCCTTGTGTGATTCACAAACCTGGATGATCAGGGCTGCTGATAAAGATGGCCATCCCAGTCTATTTCTGGTTTCGTTGTGACCCTGTTCATTCCATCTCGTTTCTCCATTAATCTGCATTTTCTTCAAAAATAAAAAAAATCTGCGTTGAAATTTATGCAAGCAGCATGATGTCAGCGACTGTCCTCTCTCATTTCCATACTAGCAAGTGGTAAAGGTAAAGGTACCCCTGCCCGTACGGGCCAGTCTTGACAGACTCTAGGGTTGTGCGCTCATCTCACTCTAGAGGCCGGGAGCCAGCGCTGTCCGCAGACACTTCTGGGTCACGTGGCCAGCGTGACGAATCTGCTCTGGTGAAGTGGCACCAGAGCAGCACACGGAAATGCCGTTTACCTTCCCGCTATAAAGCGGTACCTATTTATCTACTTGCACTTAAGGGTGCTTTCGAACTGCTAGGTGGGCAGGAGCTGGGACTGAACGACAGAAGCTCACCCCGCCGCGGGGATTTGAACTGCCGACCATGCGATCGGCAAGTCCTAGGCACTGAGGTTTTACCCACAGCACCACCCGCGTCCCCAATTTATGCAAGCAGCATGATGTCAGCGACTGTCCTCTCTCATTTCCATACTAGCAAGTGGTACTCCTGGGCAAAAAAGTCACTGAACCTCTTTTACAAGCATGATCGACCCATCCTTCTCCGTGGATTTGCCTAATCCCTTTTCGTAGCCTCCTAAGTAACTGTGTATAGCTACCACCAAGAGGCAGTGAATTGTGTGCCTTAATTACTGTACATGTTCTGCGAAAAATGGACTGGTGTCTGTCTGCCCTGAATGGTGATGTTGCAAGGAATAAGATACTGGTTCTTGCAAAAGGACCAGGGCAGAGGAGCCAACTCACGGGGCCTGAGCTGTTTTGTGGCCCCCGAATATGTTTTGGGAGGGTGCGCTGCCCCCCCCCCAATGTTGAGGGGGCAGAGGAGGCCAAGCACAGATCTGGACATAGCTAGATGGACCAAGGGCATATAAGCAGTTCCTTGCATTCCTCTCCCTAACCCCCATGGGAAAATCAACTTCCTCTCAGGGAGAATGGAAGGAGGTTTGTGGCTTTCTAGCATCTAATACCAACCAGTCTCATTGAGTCACAGCAAAATCATACGTCTCAAGAACAATAGAAAGTGCATGGTAGGGGAATGTGTGCCTTGAAATGCATATATTAGTGAAAATAACATACAAAATGCATCACATTAGGGAAAATGGCTTGCAGCCATGTATGTTGTAGGCAAAATTGCACAGGAAAATGTGCCTATTGCAAACTGGTGCATAAATGTGGAGAACTGAACTGAAGAATGGAAAAATGAGGCACTGAGAAAATAGAAAATTGATTTGTTTATCCCTGTTTGAAGATAGAGCAAAACATATTATTTCCTAATCTTGTTGACACAGCAGATGAATGGTCCAAATTGCCAAATTAGGGTGGCCAGGAGAGTAAAAAAGCAGGGCTCCTGCTACTTTCATAGTTGTGTAAAATTAAAAGGGAATTTCAGCAGGTGTGGTTTGTACACAACCAGCTACACCTAATGTAATTCCCTCTTCTACACGGCTATTAAAACTGCCCTGTTCTTTAGGCTGTCCTATGCCAAATAGTCCACTCCATTTGAGACAGATGATAGATAGATAGATGATGATAGATGATAGATAGATAGATAGATAGATAGATAGATAGATAGATGATAGATAGATGATAGATAGATGAAAGATAGATAGATATGATATGATATAGATGATAGATAGATGATAGATGATAGATATAGATAGATAGATAGAGAGAGAGAGAGAGAGAGAGAGAGAGAGAGAGAGAGAGAGAGAGAGAGAGAGAGATATGATGGATAGAGATGATAGATGATTAGATAGATAGATGATAGACAGACAGACAGATAGATGATAGATAGATAGATAGATAGATAGATGATAGATAGATGATAGATAGATGATAGATAGATAGATAGATAGATAGATAGATAGATAGATAGATAGATAGATAGAGATAGAGATGGATGAATGGCTAGTGCCTGACCCAGACCTTACCATGAATGAACACCCAAGAAGACTTTTATGAAATCCAGAGGTGCCATCTAGTGGAGCAAAAATGATCAGCTTTTAAGGTTCTGTAACAGAGTAATTAATGGCTACCCCGCTGGAATTTCTTGGCACACACACAAAGTGTAATTCAACAGGCTTCCCAATAGGTTGCTATGAGACGTGCAGGTTTCAAGGTCTCCTTAAAGATATTTTGGTCTCCTTTCTGCCTGCTTTCTTAGAATCCCCCTCATTAACAGCATTCACCAATGTCTCATAAATGCAGTGATACAGACCAAATCTTCTTCTTTTAAAAAAGCAAGGCTTATACAATTCCCATTCAGTTATTTTTGGGGTGGAGGATCCTCATTCATTTAAAGTCAAATCTATCAAATTTGCACTTTCAGAATCCATATGAAAATTTACACCTATCCGAATTTTGCAATGATGTTCGATGACCAACATTTCTAAAGATGCATATATTAGGAGAAAGTGTGTGCAAAAATGAAGACATTGCCAAAAATGACATTTTAAAAATGCATTATATTGGGGGTGAATTACTTGTAAAAAAAAGTACATTATTCAAAACTTCATATAAAGATGTGTTTATTGGGAGAAATTCACACTAATATGCTGTTGAATTTCCATGAGGTGTTTGTTTGTTTGTTTGTTTGTTTGTTTGTTTGTTTTAATCAAATTGCTGCAAAATGTGGAGAACTGAATTTAGGACTGGATGCGTATCTGAAGAAGTGTGCATGTACACAAAAGCTTATACCCAAAACAAACTTAGTTGGACTCTAAGGCGCTACTGGACATTTTTTGTTGTTATTATGTTTTATTGTGACTGGGTCAGACCAACATGGCTACCTACCGGAATTTCATATAACATAACATCCATTTTTTAAAAAATACTCAAATAATAAACAAAGCAATGCTCAGGCCCACTAATTAACAAATCAACCAAAATCATACACATCAAACCAACATCTTTCCCCTTAGCCTCCCCACACCAGAAGTCAATGTGTTGGCCCAGAACATTTAACCAAACAGCGGCAAAGGATGGCAGCTCAGTTGCTCCATGTGTTCTCGATATTTTCAGGGGGAGGCCAAACCCTGGAAATTAATAAATGGTAGGATTTTGGTTAATTGGGATAAGGATAAAAGCTTAGTGAAAAGCAAATCTGTTAACACGACAAAAGGGATTAATGGCCCATCTGAGAGGAATCTTTTGGCCTGGGGAGACAGAAGTTGCCAAGATGATGGGGTGTGTGTTTGAAGCGACAGGAAAAGAGAGACTTTAGCAAGGGTTGCTGGGAAGGAGGAGGAGGAAAGAAGACTGAGATCCATCTTGGGCAGGCTGGCTGAAGGCTGGCTGGGAGAGATGCTTTGGATGCCAGGGCTGCACAGCAGTGGGGAACGAGCCCTTCTTGAAATGACTATGCTGCAAGATCCGGACTCCCTCCATGCAGACTAAAGGTGTAAACAGGTGAATAAACCATATTTCTCATAGCTACCACAGTCTCCGCCATGTCTCAGTTCTTCTGGGTGAGTGCCTGGGACCCCATGGGCTCTTGCCACTGCTCAGCGGAGAGAGGAGAGGGCACCCAACTTTTGTAAAATGTAAAGGATCCCTGGACGGTTAAGCCTAGTCAAAGGCGACTATGGGGTTAAGGCCCTCATCTCACTTTCAGGCCAAGCTGCACGGTCAGGGAAAAAAGAATGCTGTCCAGGGTTGTAAAGACTGCGGAGAGAATAGTTGGGTGCACTCTTCCCACCTTGGATCAAATCTATGTTTCCAGGTGCCATAAGAAAGCTGCAGAGATAGCGCAGGACACTGCGCACCCCGGAAATGATCTCTTTCAACTTCTGCCTTCTGGAAGAAAGTACAGGGTTATAAAGACTAGGACTAGCCGCCTGAGAAACAGTTTCTACCCAAATGCGATTTTGGTTTTAAACACAGTATAAGGAGTCTCTATGGGAGTATATTGTACTTAAAAATGGGGTATCAGAGTTCTTAGGGGGCTAACCAGGTTGGGATAGCTGGAATAGCAGACTTGTTGGGTTATGAATGTCTTATGTAGATTTTTCAAGTTCGTTGTTCTGTATGGGACAATGACAATAAAGATTGTCATATCGTATCATTTGCCCAGAGACAGCTTTCTGGGTCATGTGGCCAGCAGGACTAAACCGCTTCTGGTGCAACGGAACACCGTGGTGGAAACCAGAGCTCACAGAAACTCCATTTACCTTCCCACCACAGCAGTACCTATTTATCTACTTGTACTGCTAGGTTTGAACTACTAGGTTGGCAGGAGCTGGGACAGAGCAACGGGAGCCCACCCGTCGTGGGGATTCGAACTGCCAACCTTCCTATCAGGAAGCCCAAGTGGCTCAGTGGTTTAGACCACAGTGTCACCTGCGTCCCAACTTTTGTAACACGTGTAAGCTGACCTGCCTGACAGCTGAATCATATTGTAATTCTGGAAATGGGATAGCGGCCTCCATTTCACGCAAGGGTGCCAAGCTAGTTATGGGACTGCAGGGCAGGTGACACAACAGGCAGCTCACAGATAAAGATCTTGGGTGGTGGCTGTTGCTGCCCCCAGTTTCTGCCTCCTGATAGAGCTGGCCCTGGTGTTGATGGGAAGATGCAAAGCAGAGGCTTTCTGGCTCAGTCTGGTTGCTGCTACATCAGTAAGTATGTAAACCAGGAGAGAGAGGGAGAGAGAGGCAGAGGTTTGAGAAGTGGGCAATAATGTTCTCATAAAGGCTGCTGGCAATCACTTTTGCCACGTTTCCCAAAAGCTGCGAGACACTGCCCTGTAATTTCTCGTAATAACAAATAATAACAGCAGTAGGCAGGAACAAATTGCCAAGCCTGTCATCTTGTTCCCAGGTGATTATTTTATCATCTCGCTTTAAGTGAAGCTTCCCCGCACACACACACTTCTCCCAGGGCCCCTGTCTATTCCTCAAGACAACTGATGTGTAAATGAGGAGGCGTGGGAACAAATTGGGGAGGAAAGTGATGCAAGGGTTAGAGACGAGCCCCAGAAAGTGACTCCTTGCTGGCTCCTGATCTCTCGTAAGAGAGGTCCCTAAGCAATTAAACATCTGTGCATGATCCCTCCAAAGCTACAGCTGTCTGTGACAACGACATAGCATGGCAGAGAATGCTGAGCTGAAAGTCATTCTGGGAGAAGGTTCCCCTGAAATATTGGGGCTTGGGGCTTGGTGAGAGTGAGGCAAAACCCCTTACAACTGAGGGGATCATCCCATGTGAAATATACTCGGAGTCGAGGGTGGATATTTCATGCTCTTTATTCAGCTCATAGTGGTGAGGAGGAATGGAAGTTCACCCAGAATGTCTGCATTATATACATTATTTACACAATGGGCCCCACGTGATTGGCGAATTCTGGGATTCTCCTGTAGGCCAATCAGGTTGCGGATTCACTTCCACCTGGAGCTGGATTGGGTGGCTCCTGTGGACCAATCAGACTGCTGCATTCTGAATCCTATTGTTCTAGGACCAATCAGACTGCTGCATTTTGGATCCTATTCAACTCAGTACATAACACTATGTCATTTTCATAGAATCATAGAATTGGAAGGGAACCCAACAGGCATCTCATCCAACCCCCTGGAATGCAGGAATCTCAACTAAAGCATCCCTGACAGATCGCCATCCAACCTCTGCTTAAAAACCTCCAAGGAAGGACAGGCCACCACCTCCCAAAAGAGACTGTTCCTCTGTTGAACAGCTCTCACTGTCAAAAAGTTCTTCCTGATGTTGAGACAGAATCTCCTTTCTTGGAACTTGAATCCATTGGTTTATATCCTTCCCTCTGCAGCAGGAGAAAACAATCTTGCTCACCTTCCACGCAACAGTGGGGCGGACGACCTCAGAATGTTGTGCACTCTCCTTCACTGGAGGTTTTAAGCAGCGGGTGGAAGGCCACATGCTTTAGTTGTGATTCTTGCATTGCAGAGGGTTGAGCTGGATGACCCTTGGTGTCCCTTCCAACTCTACAATTCTGTGGGATGTGAAACACAGGAGCAGTCAAGTACAGCATTCCTAGAGTAAACATGTTTGCACATGGGGAGGAATGTTTGTCCAGCCAGCAGGTAAACTTCCTGTTTCCTTCTGGGCTGGGACAGACTTCCTTTGCATGTGACTAGAGGTGGGCGTGGCCTCACCTGTGCAGGTAATGACAAAAGCACAGGACAGGGCAGTCATCTCTCTCTCTTTGACTACATGCATCAAAGAAGCAACATCTGCTTAGCCAAAGATGCTTTCTTGGCCTCCAGCCAAGAGAGGACAAAGGGACTGTCTCCTTATGAGATAGTTTCCAGGTGTATGTTACTTTTCTAAGCTAAGTCTGCCTTCTGGGATCCGATTGTGAACAGAATATGAGTAAACTCTTTTTATACTTTTATAGAATACTGTGTCATGTCTTACCTTTTATGAGGGAATAAGGGGGAAATACCAGAACAGTTATTATAGAGGCTTTAGCGAGCCTGAGCAAATGCATCCGCTGTGAGTTTGAAAGGGGGAATGTTACTCTGCTAAATTGCGAACTTGTTAACACAAGTTGCAATGGCTATAATCAAACAATATATCCTCTCCTGCATCCCTGAACATCCCCACAAAATCTACAGTATTCTAGCTGGAATTCAGAAGCATAGTCGTCCTCTCCTCCTCCTCCTTATGTTCTTAGTTTGTGGCTCGGGCAACTTCTAAAGCAGGGACAACTCCAGTTCACAGGAACTGTGAAAGCGAGGGGGGGTGCTCACGCTCTTGCCCATTAAACAGCCTCAAGTCTTTTTTCTTCCTCCCTCCTTTCAGGAACAACCAGAGTGAATGATCTTCAGAGTTCACCCTGGAAGAAAGTGCAGGTCATCCGAGCTGCAGGTGTGCTGACGGAGGCTTTTCTCGAGAGGTTTTCTTTTTTTCTTCCCGCCGCTGCGGACCCGCAAGATGGCAAGATGAAGGGAGCATGAATAATTTCATGGCAGGGAAACAGTTTAACATAAGGGCAAAGGGGAGAAAGGAGACATAAATGAGGTTCAGCCCATTAATTCCCAGCGAGGCGCTCATCTGCCTTGGCATAATAACCGGCAACACATATTGCGGGTTTCCTAACCTCTCCGAAATATCTGCTACACACTCGTCTGCTCAAGAACTTCAGAGTTCCTGGGACAACAGTCTTTTTGACACTGCGATGCTATACGTGTCTACTCAAATGTAATAATAATAATATTTATTTATTTATTTATACATACATACATACCCCACCTATCTGGCTGCATTTTCCCATGAGGTCCATGTAAAGAGTGTACAGTAGGATTGGGGGAATTCCAGATATCCCTTCAGGCTCAGCCAGCCTAGCCTAGGGTTACCAGACGTCCCAGTTTTCCGGGGACAGTCCCCGGATTTGTGAATAAGTCCCCGGACAAATTCCATCCCCAGAATGTCCCCGGATTTCATCTAATGTCCCCAGGAAAAGCAGCAGCGGCAGTCTCAGCAGCCCAGAGCAATTGGAACTGGCTGGCTTCAGGAGTTGCTCGGAAGTCTTCATATGATGGTGGCGCAGGGGCTCAAAGACGCAGCTTCCGGGCTGCCTCCACCTTCTGTGACCCCAGCAATTAAGCTGTGAAGGGAGGCTTCATGCTGCCTATCAGAGCTTGCGTGCAAGCAGGAGGGGACAGGGATCGCTCAGTTAGGCAAAGGGAACCCTCCCTTCCCAGGTGAGGGCTCCCTGCCCCTCCTGCTTGCACGCAAGTAGGAATGGGATTGCGGCTGCTCTGATGGGAAGGGAGGCATTATGCTGCCTGAGAGATCCTGCCCCCTCCTGCTTGCACACAAGTAGGAGTTGGGATGGGGCTGCTCTGAAAGGCAGTGTGAAGTCTCACTTCCCAGCTGAGGGATCCCCACCCTGTCCTGCTTGCACACAAGTAGGAATGGGATTGGGGCTGCTCCGATGGGAAGGGAGGCATTGGGCTGCCCGAGCCTCGCCACCGTCACTCTTGGCCCTCCTTCTCCGCCTTCCATGCCTGACCTACCACGCCCTGCTTCCCCACCACCACCACCACCGAAAAACCAACAACTCAGGGGCTGCCCAGGCTCATGGAGAAAGGAGATAGAAACCTCGGAGGAAGGGGAAACATGGCAGTTGGGGTCAAGGCAGCGGCCACCCCTCTGCCACCACCATCGCTACAGCATCAACATCCCGAACGTGTATTATTTGTTTATTTAAAGTGTCCCTGGATTCACTGAAAAAAAATCTGGTAACTTTGTTGTTGTTTGTTGTTTAGTCGTTTAGTCGTGTCCGACTCTTTGTGACCCCATGGACCAGAGCAGAGAACCTTAGCCTAGCCAATAAACCAGCATGATGGGAGTGGTAGCCCCAACATGGCTCAGTGGTGGTGTAGTGGTTAGAGTGCTGGGCTTAGACCTGGGAGACCAGGGTTCAAATCCCACTTGCCCATGAAGCTCACAGAATTACCTTGGGCCAATCAATGTCTCTTAGTCTAATCTACTTCACAGGGTTGTTGTCAGGATAAAATGGAGAGGAAGAAAATTATTCATGCATGTTTTGGGTTCTGTGGAGTAATAGTGGAGTATAAATGTAAAAATAAATCAATAATTTTTGGAGGGCCACTGATTTCACCACCACCACCACCAATTTATTTCATTTCAATCTTAATGCCTCTGGGAGGGACAAGCTTATGGGCGTTCTGTGCTTTTAAAGGTTTAAGGTGCTGAATTCTGCATTTTATATATAATGTGTACCCATTCACATAATTCCCCCTATTTTGCATAAGTGGAAATAGGAAGAGAAATGGGATTCTGGTTCCATTTTGAGGAGAAACTAGGTGTGGTGTTTGCCTCCTAGGATGGGTCATAAGGAAAGGGTTAAAATGGGTGTGATGTGATTGGCCAGTGAGAATGCAAGGGGGGAATAAAAGTTAGAGTGGGGGGTTTTGAAAGTTGGTTGAGGTTTGGGAGTTGAGTGTTGAGATTTAGGAGTTGAAGAAGGAAGGTTTAGGTGTGTGTTGGTAGAGTTGTATTGTGAGAGAGTGAGAGGAATTGTTAGGTGGAGTCAGATAGATAGTTGGAATAATCAGTTTGGAGTTGTTAGGAACTAAGAATAAGAAACAGACAAGAGAAAAATTAACTGAAACCATAAGCTTGTTCCTGCATTTAAAAATAAACTTGATTATTTGTTTATTTTAACAACTGACTGGACTCCGTGTGTCCCCGTGAGATACGGGGTGGTGGCAGCGGAAAAAGCAATCGCAGTGGCAGCACAGGGTCAATAGACCATTAAATGTCCGGGGGCCCTGTGTGTGATCGCCACACTAGGTGATTCTTGAACCAACATGCAAGCCCAAAGCCTTAGAAAACCTCACACTTTCCTGAATTTTGCAATGCAGTTCTCCAAGCAAAAAAATGAGTAGAAAAATGCATAGGTTAGGAGGAATAAATAAATACATGCAGATATTTGTGAAAACAGTATGCAGAAATGGATTTTACTGAGGGAAATTGCTTATAAAATGTGTATGTTAGTCAAACATGCATGCAAAAATGTGTATATTTGGATAAATCAGTACTAACATGCTGACAACTTTACCTGTGTTTACTACAGTTTACTTATGAATTCAGATTGGGAAAATGAGAGAAACTGCATTTGATAGATTTGCGCATCCCTGGCAGCATAAGTTCTGTTTTATTATTTATTTTAATTTATTTTATCGGATGTATAGCCCAACTCTGTCTCCAAGGAGCTCATGGTGGCAAACATGTTTCTCCTACTCCTTATTTTAATCCCTACTCTATGAGGTAGGTTAGGGTTAGGGCAAGTGACTGGCCCAAGGTCACCCAGTGAGCTTCATAGCCAACTGGGGATTTAAACCCTGGCCTCCAAGGTCTTAGTGCAGCACTCTAGCCACTATGCCACACTGTCTCTCTTTTGCATGAGAACATGGCGTTGTGTGCAGGGTAACCTTTGGACCAATGTGTTGCCCAGTTCTTTAGTTGTGATTTCTGTATTGCAGGGGGTTGGACTAGATGGCCCTTAGGGTCCCTTCCAACTCTACAATTCCATGTTTCCAAAGTGACTATGTCCCACCCAGGCAGCAAACTGACATACCTTGATATAACCTGAGCTATAAAGACTTTCAAGTCAAGCTCTCCACATGCCCTCAGAGGATTCTTTTAGCATCCTCCATCCTATCCCTTGACAGAACCATTTTTTGAGATGTCACCTTCCATTGCTCCTTAATGCGTTTTTAATTTCAACCTAGTTCAAGAAGCGAGGACTGGGGCAGGGGCTGGTAATGTACCTTAGATGCCAGACTGGCTATTAAGTTGCAGTCTTTTTTTGAGGCATGCTATTCTCTTAATTGCTTGCTCAAGCCCTTGGGGAGTGAAACTGACAGCAGACCAGAGTCCAGCACAAGGACGAGGCCCCTAAAGTTAAACTTCCCTCTGTTCCCTCTGAAATGTGTAGGCACAACAATTCACGCCTCAGCAAAGCATCCTCAGATGACTTGGACTACACCAGGGGTCTGCAACCTTTAAGACAAAAAGAGCCACTTGGATCCGTTTCCGAAGGGGAAAAAACTGGGAGCCGCAAAACCATTGTGACATTTAAAGCATGCGCGCCACTGCCCTCCGATCTGACAGCGGACGGGAAGGTGACGTCGGGACAGTGCATGACTAATGCACGCACCGCCCCCATGTGACGTCACAGCCAGTACAGCGCCCACCACAGTGGGGAGTGTTGGGGCGCACAATGCGCTTCCTTCCCTCACTAGTATCCGCCCCGGAGCCGCGGCAAAGGTGTAAAAGAGCCACATGCAGCTCCGGAGCCGCGGGTTGCAGACCCCTGGACTACACCATAAATGACAGCCTTTTGCACGCAGACCCAAGAGACAAGAAACATCTTATGCAAGGAACCACGTCTGCAGCTAGGTTTGTGGGAGAGGATGTATTTGTGGGAGCAAGGGGTATTAGTTTGTTTTTGTTTAATTATGTCCTTTGTGTTCTCGTTTTCTATTTTCATGCTGTGAACCGCTGTGTCATCTGCAGTTGAAGGCCAGTATACAAATTTAGTAAATAATACACATAACTTTAATCCAAGAACTGACACTAAACCCACGCAGCTCAGGGATTCTGGGACTGGTCTGAGATTTCCCCCCATCCACACCCCACACTGATTTTTCAGCTTAATTCTTATGCCACAAAATTGTGGGGACAAATAACTCCACAGTTCTGAGTAGATTAGGTAAAAAGGTAAATGACCCCTGGGAGGTTAAGTACAGTGAAAGGTGACTATGGGGTTGAGGCCAAGGGAGACGGCGTTTGTCCACAGACAGCTTTCCGGGTCATGTGGCCAGCATGACTAAACCGCTTCTGGTGCAACGGAACACGATGATGGAAACTAGAGCACACAGAAACACCTTTTACCTTCCTGCTGCAGCAGTACCTATTTATCTACTTGCACTGACGTGCTTTCGCACTGCTAGGTTGGCAGGAGCTGGAGCAGAGCAACGGGAGCTCACCGCATTGTGGGGATTCGAACCACCAACCTTCCAATCAGCAAGCCCAAGAGGCTCAGTGGTTTAGACCACAGCACCTACCTCTGAGTAGATTTTGTTGTTGTTTAGTCGTTTAGTCAGTCTGACTCTTCGTGACCCCATGGACCAGAGAACTCCAGGCCCTCCTTTCTTCCACTGCCTCCCGCAGTTTGGTCAAACTCATGCTGGTAGCTTCGAGAACACTGTCCAACCATCTTCCCCTCTGTCGCCCCCTTCTCCTTGTGCCCTCCATCTTTCCCAACATCAAGGTCTTTTCCAGAGAGTCTTCTCTTCTCTTGAGGTGGCCAAAGTCTTGGAGCCTCAGCTTCAGGATCTGTCCTTCCAGTGAGCACTCAGGGCTGATTTCCTTCAGAATGGAGAGGTTTGATCTTCTTGCAGTCTATGGGACTCTCAAGAGTCTCCTCCAGCACCAGAATTCAAAAGCATCAATTCTTCGACGATCAGCCTTCTTTATGGTCCAGCTCTCACTTCCATACATCACTACTGGGAAAACTATAGCTTGAACTATACGGACCTTTGCTGGCAAGGTGATGTCTAGATTATAGCTGCCTAAAACTATGGAACTCATTCCTGCAGGAGGCAATGATAGCCACCAACCTAGGTGGCTTTAAAAGAGGATTGGACAAATTCATGGAGGAGAGGGCTTTTGATGGCTGCATGTTCTGCCTCCAGAGTTGGAGGCAGCGATGCTTCCAAATACCAGTTGCTGGAAGCCACAGGGTGGGGAGTTTCTCTCGTGCTTGAATCCTGCTTGCAGGTTCCCCACAGGCATCTGTTTGGCCACTGTGAGAATGGGATGTGGGGCTAGATGGGTCCCTGGTCTGATTCAGCAATCTCTTCTTATGTTCTTTTTGTGGGATGTAAGAATCAGGTGCAGTCAAACACAACATCGCTAGAGTAGACATGAAGGTTGTCTCAGTCCTCCAGCTGGAACTTCCTGCTTTCCAGGACTGAGATGAAACTTCCTATGTGTAACCTGAGATGGGCGTGGCCTCTTCTGAAGTAGAAAGAACCAGAACCACAAGCAGGCAACCATCTTGTCTCTCTTGTCTCTATCGATGCCATCTTAACAACAGCACTACTAAGATGCAACGTTGGCTCCAGGCCAAGAGAAGAAAAGAGGGGCTTTCTCCCCTAAGGAGATAGTCACCACATTTAAACTATGTTCTAACCTTTTAAGTCTGCCTTCTGGGAACCATTGTGTGAACAGATGATTACTTGCGAGTAAACGTTTTATACTTTACAGAAGACGGCGTAGCGTCTTATTTTAGGAGGGATTAAATGGGGGAAATACCAGGAAATATTTACAGAGACTCTAACGAGTCTGAGCAAGCTATCTGCTGTGCGTGTGTTTAAAAAGGGGGATGTTAACTCTGCTGATTTGTTGAACTTGTAAAGACAAGTTGGGGTAGGATATCTTAGACAATATATTCTCTTCCACATCCCTAAACATTCCCACACTTTTCTCCCAAAATGTCCCATTCCAAGGGACATTCTTTGTGGGGAGGGTGACAGCAACCATAAAAAGTGGGCAGTGGCCACTCTTCATACATATTTATTGCAAGTCTCTCTCTACATACCTTAGGTAGAAAGTAAGAACAAGAAAGGCCAGCAACACCTTTGCTTCTGAGCAGCTGCCCCTACTTTATTTTAATTTTGAGTAGTATTTTACAAAACAATATAAATACAGAGATGGAAGACGTAATTGAATTTTCCGCTCCCCTCTCCCAATTAACCTCCGTCTCCGGGACCTAACTCTATGACATCACTCAGGGCTATTCCTAGGTCTGGGGTTTGAGCCCTGAAATCTCAAGGTCTAGGATGCTGAGGCAGCCCTAATACTTAACACAAACACCCTTGAGACAGAAGCTGATGCAGCAAGGTGGTTATGAAATCCTTACCATTTTAAATGGAACACTACCATATGTTCCCTTGAGCACTCTGTTCCTTCCATTCCACAGTTCTGGAGGGTGGATATGAACATCCATCTGGAAGCTCAAAGTAAAATAGAAAGTGTTAGATTCCCCCTCCCATCACTGGCCTTTGTCTGCAATTTACCTCCATCTCCACCATCCAGAAGAATCCATAGCTGCTGCAAGTTAACTGCCCTTGGAACTTTTTCCCAGTGCAACATATCCAGCAATGCAACATGAGAAACTTTCTGTTTTCTTTGCTTGTAATCACAGATGATTCAGCACAATGTTTAAACAAGCTTTAAATCACCTTAAACTACATTTAAGAAATCTCCTCCAGGCATTTTTCCTGAGCACAACAATCCTGTCATCTTTAGTGTAATTATGCAAAGCACACTCTTCATTTCCATTTCTTAAATATGCCATTTTGTTAGTTGTTGTTTTATTGTACTGAGTCAAAACCTGGATCTCTCTCTCTCCCTCATCATCTCTAACTGCTTTAAGTGCCTGGGAAGCAGGCCTGACTTTCAAGAGGAAGACACTGACTAACTGGATAACTTGAAGGATGTTCAGTGAGTGGAGATGCCCGCATTAGACAAATATTTAACAATTTAACATTGCATGGGAAAACAAATTATACATCACAGAAACAGTAGCTCTTTCTTCTCAGTTTGAAATGTTGTGTGATCAGTATTTCCTCACATTAGCAGGATTGATTCTGTTGTGTTTCTCATGCTTCACAAAAAACATGTCCCAGGCATCTGTTAGAGGGTGATAGGTACCAATTCTTGAGTTTAATAAATTTGTTGTTGTTGTTGTTATTTAGTCCTTTAGTCACGTCCGACTCTTCATGACCCCCTGGACCAGAGCACGCCAGGCACTCTTGTCTTCCACTGCCTCCCGCAGTTTGGTCAAACTCATGCTGGTAGCTTCAAGAACACTGTCCCACCATCTCATCCTCTGTCGTCCCCTTCTCCCTGCGCACTCCATCTTTCCCAACATCAGGGACTTTTCCAGGGAGTCTTCTCTTCTCATGAGGTGGCCAAAGTCTTGGAGCCTCAGCTTCAGGATCTGTCCTTCCAGTGATCACTCAGGGCTGATTTCCTTCAGAATGGATGCGTTTGATCTTCTTGCAGTCCATGGGACTCTCAAGAGTCTCCTCCAGCCCCATAATTCAAAAGCATCAATTCTTCGGCGACCAGCCTTCTTGATGGTCTGTTTCTCACTTCCATACATCACTGTCCTCCAAAGTGAAGGAAGCTAAGAATATAAGAAGAGCCTGGTGGATCAGGCCAGTGTCCCTTCCAGTCCAGCAACCCATCATAGAATCATAGAGTTGGAATAGACCACAAGGGCCATCGAGTCCAACCCCCTGCCAAGCAGGAAACACCATCAGAGCACTCCTGACATATGGTTGTCAAGCCTCTGCTTAAAGACCTCCAAAGTAGGAGACTCCACCACACTCCTTGGCAGCAAATTCCACTGTCAAACAGCTCTTACTGTCAGGAAGTTCTTCCTAATGTTTAGGTGGAATCTTCTTTCTTGTAGTTTGGATCCATTGCTCCGTGTCCGCTTCTCTGGAGCAGCAGAAAACAACCTTTCTCCCTCCTCTATGTGACATCCTTTTATATATTTGAACATGGCTATCATATCACCCCTTAACCTCCTCTTCTCCAGGCTAAACATGCCCAGCTCCCTTAGCCGTTCCTCATAAGGCATCGTTTCCAGGCCTTTGACCATTTTGGTTGCCCTCCTCTGGACACCTTCCAGTTTGTCAGTGTCCTTCTTGAACTGTGGTGCCCAGAACTGGACACAGTACTCCAGGTGAGGTCTGACCAGAGCAGAATACAGTGGCACTATTACTTCCCTTGATCTAGATGCTATACTCCTATTGATGCAGCCCAGAATTGCATTGGCTTTTTTAGCTGCCGCGTCACACTGTTGACTCATGTCAAGTTTGTGGTCAACCAAGACTCCTAGATCCTTTTCACATGTACTGCTCTCAAGCCAGGTGTCACCCATCTTGTATTTGTGCCTCTCATTTTTTTTGCCCAAGTGCCATACTTTACATTTCTCCCTGTTACAGTTCATCTTGTTTGTTTTTGCCCAGTTCTCTAATCTGTCAAGGTCGTTTTGAAGTGTGATCCTGTCCTCTGGGGTGTTAGCCACCCCTCCCAGTTTGGTGTCATCTGCAAATTTGATCAGGATGCCATTGAGTCCATCATCCAAGTCGTTGATAAAGATATTGAATAAGACCGGGCCCAAGACAGAACCCTGTGGCACCCCACTAGTCACTCTTCCATCAGAGCATAGCCATCATGACTAATAGCCACTGACATCCCCACTCCTCCATGTATTTGTCTAATTCTGTTTTGAAACCATCTAGGTTTCAACCATCACTGCTTCCTGTGGCAGGAAGTTCCACAATTTAACTATGTGGTGAGTGAAGAAGGGCTTTCTTTTATCTTTCCTGAAACTCCCAACATTCAGCTTCATTAGGTTCCCATGAGTTTTATAGTTATGAAGGAGGGAAACTTTTCTCTACCTGCTTTCTCCATGCCAGGCATAGCTTTATAAAACCTATCATTTCTCCTCTTACTCGCTTTTTCTCCAAATTAAAAAGCCCCCAAAACTGCAAGCTTTCTTTGTAGTTGGATTGCTCCATCTCCTTGATAATTTTTGTGGCCCTTTTTTGAACCCTTGCCAACTTACATCTATCTATCTATCATCTATCTATCTATCATCTATCTTTCTATATCTATCTATCTATCTATCTATCTATCTATCTATCTATCTATCTATATCTATCTGTCTATCTATATCTATCTATCTATCTATCTATCTATCATCTATCTATCTATCTATCATCTATCTATCTATCTATCTATCTATCTATCTATCTCTCTATCTGTCTATCTGTCTATCTATCTATCATCTATCTATCTATCTATCTATCTATCTATCTATCTATATATCTATATCTTCCATCATCATCATCATCATCATCTATATCTATATCATCTATTTATCATCATCTATCTATCTATCATCTATCTATCATCTACCATCTCTATCTGTCTATCTATATCCATCTATCATCATCTATATCTATACCATCTATCTATCTTTATATCTATCTATCTATCTATCTATCTATCTATCTATCTATCTATCTATCATCTATCTATCTATCTATCATCTATCATCTATCTAAACTATCATCTATCATCCTCTATATCTATATCTATATCATCTATCTATCATCTATCTATCTATCATCTATATCTATATCTCTGTATACTACCTTTCATCCAAAGACCCACACAAAATAATAAATAACACGAACAAAAACAAACAAATAACCCCTCCTCCTCCCACAAGCACATTTTAAAAGCCATTTAATGTTATAAAGGCCTGGTTATAGAGAAATGTTTTCACCTGGTGCCAAAAGATATGTAACGAAGGCGCCAGGCAAGCTTCCCTGGGGAGAACATTCCACCAACAGGTAGCCATCGCAGACAAGGACCATTCTCAAGTTGTCACCCTCTGGACCTCACACCGAGGTGGCACACGGAAAAAGACAACAGTGGATGAGCAGAAGGTCTAGGGCAGTTCATATGGGGAGAAAGAGGAAGAGGAAGAGGAAGAGGAAGAGGAAGAGGAAGAGGAAGAGGAAGAAGAAGAAGAAGAAGAAGAAGAAGAAGAAGAAGAAGAAGAAGAAGAAGAAGAATTTATCTGCCACCCATCTGCCTGGGTTGCCCCAGCCGCTCTGGGCAGCTCCCAACAAAAAATAGTAAAAATACAACACAACATCACACACTATGTGTATGGGCTGCCTTCAGATGCTTTTTTAAATTAACACAACTGTTTATCTCCTTGACATCTAACGGGAAGGCGTTCCACAGGGCAGATGTGACTACCAAGAAGGCCCTCTGCCTGGTTCCTTGTAACCTCACTTCTTCCAATGAGGGAACCACCAGACAGACCTCGGAGCTGGACCTCGGTGTCTGGACTGGACGATGGGGGCGGAGAAGCTCCTTGTGGAATTATTTTCAATTCCAGACAGTGGCGTAGCGTGGGTTGTCAGCACCCGGGGCAAGTCAAGTAATTTGTGCCCCCTAACCCATGGATTTGCGCCTCCTAACCCGTGGATTTGCGCCCCCTAACCCTAACCCCCAGATGTTGCGCCCGGTGTGGCCGGCCCCCCCTGCACCCCCCACGCTACGCCACTGATTCCAGATGACCGGTTTCCTTTGAGCATTTCTTTGAATATTTTGCTCCTTGGCTGTTTGCCCCTTGGGATCTCTTGGCCAGAAAGGTGGGATGAAAATGTAACAAACAAACAATTAAAAGAACAACAACAAACTGGGAACCCGAGTTCCACTTCTGTGCTGCTGTCAGGGCTGTCTTAAGCATATGCGGCTCTGGGGTGCAAAAATCCCCCCAGCTGCAGCTGGATCTCAGTTGGATGCTGGGTGTTGGCGACAGGGAGGGGGTTACAAATAAAATAACAACAACAACAACAACAACAATTTATTATTTGTAACCTGCCCATCTGGCTGGGTCTCCCCAGCCACTCTGGGCAGCTTCCAACAAAGATTAAAAATACATCAAAATATCACACATTAAAACCTGCCCTGAACAGAGCTGCCTTCAGATGTCTTCTAAATGTCAGGTAGTTGTTCTTCTCTTTGACATCTGGCGGGAGGGCGTTCCACAGGGCGGGTGCCACCACCGAGAAGGCCCTCTGCCTGGTTCCCTGTAGCTTTGCTTCTCGCAGTGAGGGAACCGCCAGAAGGCCCTCGGCGCTGGACCTCAGCGTCCAGGCTGAGCGATGGAGGTGGAGATGCTCCTTCAGGTATGCTGGACCAAGGCCGTTATATAAAATAAAATGGCCAGGGATTCTGCCAAGCCAATTTCTTTGTCGCCTGCGTTGCCCTCCATGCTCAGATGTTGCCCTCCGTTTTCAGCAAGGTGCCTAAAATTTGGGAGGCAGAGAAAGAGAAGGAGGAAGGTTAAGGCTGGTGGCCACCGGGCACCCAAGTGGCAAGCCTCTGTGAGTGGCTCACGAAAGTCCATCTGGAGACCCGGAGCACCCACTAGCTTTTGTCCCATGGTGCCACAGCACTTTAAGAGTTTGACGACGACTCCACTGTCAGACGCTGAGCAAGAGGGCAGGGGGTTGGGGTGGAGAGCCACCTACAGCAAAAGAGCCGCCATGGCGCTCCGATGGGCGGGCTCTTCCTTGGACTCAACTCTCCTGGCGCTCCTGAGAGCCCGGCGCCCGGGTGCCCGACACCCCTAGCACCTATGGGTAAGACGGCCCTGGCTGCTGTGTTCCCAATCTACTGCTTTTACCTGTGTGATTTCTGCCTGCTCAACAGATGCCACCAGCCTGTTTTTCACAAGGTATTTTGCCTGTCCTTGGGCTGCCATCTCTGACATAGCTACGCCTAAATAAATGTGTCCTCCTAGTACTCTGATATGAATTCTGCCTCCGAGTCCAATCCATAAATCTTTCCTGGGTTGTTGTTGTTTTTCCATCTCTGCAAAGCGCAATCTGAATTATGCACATATTGAGGATCTGTCTTCAAAACTGGGGTGACATGGGTTGTTTCCCCCTCCTCCCCCCACCCAAAAAAATCCCACACACTCCGCTGTACTTTGCTGACTTCCCATCATATTTTCTGGCACTTTCATGTCACGCTTGCTGACCAGACGATTTATTAGGGGCTGCCTGGGAAAAGCTGAAATGAATGATGAACAGTTCTGCATGTTGATGTGGGTTTTTCTTTCCCCTCGCCCCGCCCAGTCTTCTCCATTACGACAGACTTCCAAATAATTTTAACAACAGCAAACTTTATCTGCTTGGGAGCGAGTGACATGAATACAGCTTCAAAAAGGTTCCCCCCCCCCCCACCTTTCGCTTGCCTCAATCTATCTATGTGGAGAGTCAATTGGAATAAGAATAATAACAATATATTATTTGTACCCCGCCCATCTGGCTGGGTCTCCTCAGCCACTCTGGGCGGCTTCCAACAAAGATTAAGACTACATTAAAATGTCACACATTAAAAACTTCCCTGAACAGGGCTGCCTTCAGATGTCTTCTAAATGTCAGGTAGTTGTTTATCTCTTTGACATCTGATGGGAGGGCATTCCACAGGGCAGGAGCCACTGCCGAGAAGGCCCTCTGCCTGGTTCCCCATAGCTTTGCTTCTCACAGTGAGGGAACCGCCAGAAGGCCCTGGGCACCGGACCTCAGCGTCCGGGCAGAATGATGGGGGTGGAGACGTTCCTTCAGGTATACTGGACCGAGGCCGTTTAGGGCTTTCAAGGTCAGCACCAACACTTTGAATTGTGCTTGGAAACATACTGGGAGCCAGTGTAGGTCTTTCAAGACTGGTGTTGTGTGGTCTCGGGGGCCACTCCCAGTCACCAGTCTAGCTGCCACATTCTGGATTAGTTGTAGTTTCTGGGTCACCTTCAAAGGTAGCCCCACATAGAGCACATTTCAGTATTCCAAGCGGGAGATAACTAGAGCATGCAACAGTGAGGTTCCAGTGAGTGACCAGAGCAGTCAATTGTCCAGAGGGGTGGCAGGATCTCTGTTGCGGTTGGTCCAGCTCTAGATTACCTTCCTCAAGCAGCTGGTTGGACTAGATCAGAAGTGGATTTAGGGCATTGCAACCAGTTCCACCATACTGGGTGCCAAGCCTAGGAGTTGCTGCAGAGTACCTCCCCTTCCCCAGTAGTGATGTATGGAAGTGAGAGCTGATCGCCGAATAATTGATGCTTTTGAATTCTGGTGCTGGAGGAGACTCTTGAGAGTCCCATGGACTACAAGAAGATCAAACCTCTCCATTCTGAAGGATATCAGCTCACTGGAAGGACAGATCCTGAAGCTGAGGCTCCAAGATTTTGGCCACCTCATGAGAAGAGAAGACTCCCTGGAAAAGATCCTGATGTTGGGAAAGATGGAGGGCGCAAGGAGATGTGGACTACAGAGGACGAGATGGTTGGACAGTGTTCTCGAAGCTACCAGCATGAGTTTGACCAAACTGCGGGAGGCAGTGGAAGAGAGGAGTGCCTGATGTGCTCTGGTCCAGGGGGTCACGAAGAGTCGGGCACGACTAAACGACTAAACAACAACAACAGCAGTCTCCCCTTCCATCTGTTTGATTCTATGAGGAAATTCCTTCCCTAGACATGACCTGCATTTCTATATTCCTATCTAGGAGGTTAATAGCTGAACCAGACCTGAGGTGGAGTTTCCCCAACTGGAGCAAAATGTTGTTGGCAGGACGATGGCTATGAGTAGATGGATTGCAAAGCTTTGCTACTAATTCTCATGCTTAGCATGCCGCTTGACAATGATGCGCAAGTACACAAAACATCATTCCCCAAGGACATCACTGCCCACGATGGTGTAGGTGGACACTTGATTTGGAACAGAAACCATGGCCCAGAATCACTAATTTGCTGGCAGTGTTGCCATATCGCGTGGAGATTGACAAGATGCACATTTTCTGCATTTTCCTCGCTTTTGTTGCTCACAGCCAGAGCCTGTGGAAAAGCCCCCCCCCCCCCCCCCGCAAAATCACGTACAACCTAACAAGATGCCACAGAGACTGATGGAGGGCAGAAGTTCAGCCATTTATTTTTTTATTTTTTATTTTTTTTAAAAAAGAGCTAAGTCAAACACAAACCAAAAGTAATTTGCCAGATCTCTCCAGCTGGAAGTGACTGTAGGGAGGAAGATTTCACAAAATCACACAACCCTCACAACACACCCACAACACACCAAATATTTGCTTGTATAGTTCTGGAGTTGTTAGTAGTGCTCATCCTCTCTAATACTAATGGGTAGTTACCTTTTTTATGCAGGTTCAAATTCCTACCCAGAGGTGCCTGGGCAAGAGCTGGACTCATTCCTTCCTTCTCCAGACGTCCCTCAGAGTTGACTCCATGGTGTTGTTTTGTGTATTCCTCCCCTTGCTCTACAGCATCCAGAACTGGGAAAGTCCTCAAGATGAATTCTGAACTAATGCAGACTAAAGTGGAGTTGCTCACTGTGTAATCACATAAGGCTCTCTCGTTTTTGCAGCTGCATCGCCCTACTGGCCCATGTTTGGCTTCTGGTCTCTGTGGTAGCTGCTCCCAGGCCACATTGGCTCTCAGATCAGGCAAATACCCCCTGCTAAGTGGGATATCCCAGATCATGGAAACCAATCCCGGCTTCTGTGTCGATCCTGGAATGTCTCATTTTTGGTCCAGCACTGGACTCAAAGATGTTCACTCTGGTGATCGTCAGTGGCTTCACACCAAAGTGCATTCTGGTCCAGAGGAGACCACCATGATTGAGGGCAAGTGTGCTGGTCCTGGGGGGAGGTTACCACAAGGCGTGGTCACTGTGCTGGTGCCGGGGGGAGGTTACCGTGAGGCGTGGTCAGAGTCCGGTCTTGGGTCAAGGATCTGGAGACTGTCCACCAAGGGTGAAGCGGGGTCCAAAGCGAGGAGCCGGGCAAGGTCAGGAACTCTGGAAGAACAGGGCTGGGTGCTGGCAGAAACGGGTTTCCAACGACGTTGCTCCCGCAACCTGGGACTGGGCTGACTGGCCTTTATCTTCTCTGAGGCCAGGGGCGGTCCCGGCCCACAGGTGACCCGCCTCTCCTGGCCTTAAGGCGAGCACTCCTCCTGAGAAAACCCAGTTCCCTCCACCTCTCTGCCCTGAGCCTCTGCAGCTCGGGAGAGGCTGGAGGGTTACTGGACCCAGGGGGAGGCTCACCTTCCCCTGACAGGGCTGGGAGAGGCGCACCTGCAGGCAATGGGTCCTCAATCACCTCCGGAGCCAGAGTGGATTCATCTGGTGTCTGCTCCTGAGGATCCAGCACAGGTGCAGGTGCTTCAGATTCAAGGCCCTGCCCCGGCTCAGCTGGTCCCTGGAGGCGGGAACTCCTGTGCAGGCTGAGATTCCACTGGTTCAGCCTCTGAATCAGACTCCCAGGCCATCACAGCAAGTGCCATAGGCAGGCAAGGGAGAGGGCAGAGAAGGTGAGTGGCAGAAGCAGGTAGGAAGGGCAGGGAGAGCGAGAATGAGGTGCATAAGCAGCAAGAACAGGTGGGGAGGGCAGGGAGTGTGAGTGATATGTGGGGAAGGTGCGCAGTGAGGGCAGGGGGAATCATGGGGGGGTGTATCTGTCAGGGGCTGGGCAGAGGAGGAGGAATGGTGAAGACCGCCTCCCCATCCTGTCCCTTCCAGAGAGGAGGAAGAGGAAGACAGTATAGATTTACAACAGGGGTTAGAGGGAGGTCACTGCTCAGAGGCCAATGAGGGGGAAAGCTGGGAAATCATGGGAGACCCAGAACAACAACTGGCTAACACATTGTCATTAGAAAGCATTCCAGACCCTCCATCTCCCAGAACCCGGCGAGCCTTAAAAGTAGGAGAGCAAAGAGCTCAAAGACAGAGGGCACATAGCAGCACCCGTAGAAGTGATGAATGAGGAAGTGGGAGAGACGGGTGGTGGTGAAGATTCCCTCAGGACAATGCCATTATCCAAGAGGCTGGGTTCTATAGCCTCTCTCCGTAAACACTGAAATAAAAAGGACAATAGGAAACCTTTCCTTGTCTATATACTTTCCTGGGCAATCAGCTGGGAGCCGCTGACAGCATCCCAGATTTTATTTAGAAAAAGATGGAAGGTATGGAAACTCCCTTCCAAAAGAACCCAACTGGCTCCCTCCTTGTTGTTCTTCTGCCAGCAGCGGAAGGCTTTCTTGTGCCAAGTGGCTTTTGGGGACCAGACTGCTTTTGATGGAACAGTTGGTGCCATGCTGTTTTTAACTGAGTGTTTTTAATAGATATTTTATATTGATGTATAGCTATAATTCTATAAATCTCTTATTCTTTTTTAATGTTTTTATTATTATTCCTATGTATTTAGCTGTTCCTATTTAGCTGCCACCTCAAGTCCCTGTCAGGGGAAAAGGTGATGGGTGCAAACCACAATTTCAACGGCAACATACATTTTCATGTGCGTGTCCCCTTATCGTGCCCATTTTTAACTGGATGACTGCATCACGAAATTAGGAAAAGTGTGGCTTTCTAAGGGCAGCGGCATTTTGCTTTGTGTATTGTTTCGGGAAGTGTGGGTCCCTGCATTTTTAGGCAAAGCGACACACAATTTCTCCTGCAGTCCTAGCCCACAGCTTTGAGGACATCAACACCATTTTGGGCCAAATAAACGCAGCGGCTACTGTCACTTGGCTACAGCTATCGCAATAATTGAGGATGTTTTCCCAAAGGAGGTTGGCTACATTTGGAGGTTGGGTACATCTTCTCAGCTAGCTAGCCGGAATCTGCAACGGAGCACTTTCAGAGGTTTTTGGCTTCACACAAAAAGGAAGAAAGGAAGTTTGTCCCTCACAAATACTGCCTTCCCCATCCTCAGCTGCGAAATAAACCCAGCCGTCTGTACGAAGTTGTTTATGGCTTACTGTGCCTCTGGAGTTGTTTATAGCTCGCAGGCTCTTTATAGCCTTTGTTCTGTCTCCGGGCTTATGTTCTAAGCAGAGAAGCAGAAAATCACATGTTTATTGAGTCGCTTAAGCAGCGAAATAACAGGGAAGACAAGAGCGATAGAGTAGTTTGGTGGGTGTCGTTTTAAGTGGTATAAGGCACCGGCGGCTCTCTCCGGCGGTGCTCAACAAGCCATGATTTTAGGTGGTACGTCCAGTGGTCAGGGGAAATAATGGAAGTATTGCAATCGTGATAGGATGGTGGTTGAACTTTCTGCCTTATGGAAAGATCATTTTTTCTAATGCAGAGTGACTAGAAAACTGGGGGGCTTTAGCATAGAAAGGGGACAGTTTAAGGGGTTTAAGGGAGAGGTTTGTGGAGAAGTCATAGCTCAATGGTAAAGCACTTGCCTTCGATGCAGAAGGTCCCAGGTTCATGAAACTCTGAGAGCTGTTGCCAGTCAGGGACAACAACACTGAGATATATTGGCCAATAGTCTGACTCTCTACTAGGCAGCTTCTTACCATAGTCTCCAGCTGCTCCGAAAATGCTGGAACCGTCATGAAAGCTCTTAAGCCATCACTTTGTCATGCCGAGTCCCAAATTCCCGAGGGGTCTTCTCTTCAGTAGAGTGCTTCAATGTGTCAATGGAAGTTCAGATCCGTGAGTCCCTCTAACACATTTCATAGCTCTATGCCTCCTGCATCCTTCCCTCCACACTCAATATGGCGTCACTTCCTGTTTTTATGAAGACAACATCCAGGTCACTTGAACACCCCCAAGAAAGTATTTTGCTGTTTCCTCACTCCTCAGTCAGTCAGTTGCTGTGTCTGCACCCCTGCTCTGGCATAAGGAAGAGGAGAAGAAGAAGGAGAAGGAGGCAGTAGAAGCTGAAGGGTGCCCCAAGCTCTGGGACCACTGGGCGCTGAGGTGACCCTGCATGACAAAGTGACTGTGCTGGGGGCGGAGCTGGGGCAAGCAAAGAACACCAAGATTGGTGGGTGAAAGAGTGTGAAGATGGGGCAGATGGGATCATGGGATGTCCATGACTTTGCCCTCCCTGAACATTGGAGAGTATACCCTTGGCATGATGCACCAAGGCTCTTTGAATGCTCTTGTATGGGGAGCCTCTGTCTGGCTCTCTATTTGCTCAAGCTAATGTGGGATGTGATTCATAAGTAGCAGTCAAGTACAACATTCCTTGTGTGCTGGGCCCGGAGGTAACCCAAGAAACGCGGTCCAGGACCGGACCAGAATCCGAAGGTTCTGCTGGGAGTCAGTCCAACAAGGCCAAGGCAGGACACGAGGCAGGAAACCAGGCAAGGACAGGTACAGGATCTCAGGCAGAATCTGGCATACAGCAATGTTGCTCCCACAACCTGGGGCAGGGTCCCACAGCCTTTTATCTTTGTTGGGATAACAGCCAGTCCTGATCCCCCAGCGACTCACCTCCCTGTCTTGCCCGAAGGTGAGCACTCCTCCTGCGAGTACTCAGGTCTCTTCTTCTCTCCGACCTCAGTCTCTGCAGCTCGGGAGACGTCGGTGGGTGACTAGACCCAGGGGCCGCCTCAGCCTCCCTTGACCCAACTGGTGGTGGAGCAGCTGTGAGTGATGGCCCAGCTGAGGGCAACGAGGTCATCCCCGCATCTGGAGCCAGGGCAGGATCAGGCCCCTGACTCGGCCCAGCTGGTGCTTGTTGCAGGGGAACCTGTGCAGACTGGGACTCTTCGGGATCAGGCCCCAGACTTGGTCCAGATGATGCCTGAGGCAAAGGAACCAGTGCAGATTGAGACTCCTCTGGTTCCAAGTCCGAGCCAGAGTCCCAGGCCATCACACCTTGTTTTCCTAGAGTGGACATGCGAGGGAATGTTTGACCCAGCCAGTCACAAACTTCCTGTTTCCTCCTGGCTGGGAAATACTTCTTTTGCATGCGACTAGACATGGGCGTGACCTTACCTATCCAGGTAACACAAAAGGACAAGGCACACTGCACACTCTCTCTCTTTTTGACTTTGTCATTGGAGCAACAGCTTGTACCTAGAGTTGTCCTGTTGGCTTTCAGCCAACAGGGGACAAAAAAACTATCTTCATATAGGATAGACTCACATGTACATATCTGCAACTAAGTCTGCCTTCAGGGATCCATCTGTGAACTGATGATGCTGTGAGTAGACTACTTTTATTTATCTTAAATAAGACTGTAGCGTGTTTATTCTTTTAAGGGAGATTAGGAGGTTTATTCAGGCACTCAAACACAGAAAAGCCCCGGGAGCAGATAACATCTCTCCTGAACTTCTCAAAGCCAATATCAACTGGTGGGCCCCAGTCCTTGCCACCCTTTTCACCAGCATAGATCAAACAGCAATAATACCAGAGGACTGGGGATTGGCAATCATCGTTCCCATATTCAAGAAAGGCTGTAAACTTGATCCAGCCAATTACAGACCAATCAGTCTCTTAAGCATCATCAGCAAACTTTATGCAACTCACTTACGTGAAAAGTTTGCGGACTGGCTGGAACAGGAGCACATCCTAAAGGAAGCCCAGGCTGGTTTCAGGGCACATAGATCAACTCTAGACCAAGGATTGGTATTGCAACATCTAGTGGAGAAATACACCTCAAAGAAAGGAGGCTCTCTCTATGTAGCCTTTATAGATTTCAAATCAGCCTTCGACTCGATACCCCGGCACAGACTTTGGGAAAAACTAAATGACACAAACATCGATAGACGTCTTTTGCTTCTTATCCGTAGACTACATGAAAATACTCGGATCCGTGTTAGATGCAACCGTTATGGGAACCTATCAAAGGAAATCCAAAGTTCCCATGGTGTCAAGCAAGGCTGTGTTCTTGCCCCTATTCTTTTTAACTTCTATATAAACTCCTTAGTCGGAAAGATGGAGGAAGCAAGCACTCATTCCCCAAATCTAAATAATACACCAATCCCGGTCCTTTTGTACGCGGATGATGCGGCACTTATTTCCTTCTCTTGTGTGGGTCTAAGAAAACTTTTACGAGCTCTTACAGAGTATTGCGAAGCTGAACACCTAATAATAAATTACACTAAATCAAAAATTATGGTGTTCTCCAAGAGAAAACTCCGACATAAATGGAAAATTAATAACCAACCTATTGAGCAAGTAACATCTTTTAGATATCTTGGAATAATCTTTGATGAGAAGGGATCTTGGTGCCATCAGATTAAGAATTCCATTGTAAATGCGCAAAGATCTTCCAGAGCTATCATAAGATTATTTTACAGAAAAGGAGGTCAATATGTCCCTGCTGCCTCCCAGGTCTTTGTTGCAAAAATACTTCCACAATTGACGTATGGCACCCAGATATTTAATTGTCAAAAACTCAAGTCCCTGGAATCTGTACAAACTAAATTTTATCGTTCCCTACTAGGGTTACCTACCTGTGTCTCTAACACTGCCATTAGGCTGGAGGTTGGCCAACTCCCTATTAATGCCAGGATATGGATCTTGAAGATTCACTTCTGGCTAAAACTCATATTTTTCCCAGTGGGAGTGGCTCCATTGACTCTACTAGACCCGTTCCAGTCTAAATGGAGATTGTCGCTTTACGAAAAATTGAGGGGCCTGGGGCTTTCCTCACAAGAACTCATAGCCTCAGGCTTTGAAAAGGCTAAAATGATGGTGAGCCAGCGAATAGGAGATGTAGAGCTTCAGGACCATATGAGCAAGATAGATAAATATCCAGCTATCCAAGATTATGGAAAAGGGTTTAATCTAACCCCATATTTGCTGGACCTACAAATCGCAAAATATAGGCGGGCGTTTACCCTTACCAGATTTGATGTATTGCCATCTGCCTTACTAAAGGGCAGATACGAGGGCACACCCTATGCTGAACAAGTTTGCCCATGTGGTCTGAAGGAGGTGGAAACGGCTTCACATGTGCTGTTACACTGCGACCTTTACGGGGATATCAGGTTACTGTTTATCTCCCCTATCGTTCAGAAATTTCCAGGTCGATCTGAATCTCAGCGGCTGAAAATCCTACTAGGAGATAAAAACCCAGAAGTAACACTGAAAGTGGCCAAGTTTTCTGCGGCCGCGATCAAGCGGAGGGCATTAGCTGTAAAAAAGCAAAAGATCTGACCCCTGGATAAGCCCCCCCCCCTTTTTAAGCCCATACATATACTGTAGTGCATATATGAGTATGTATATGTGTGTGTGTGTGGGTGTGTGTGTATATGTGTATTGTCTTTATGTATAATTTTACAACTTTTAATTGACACCATCATTCCCTTGTAAACTATTGCTGCCTTTTATGTTTTTTTTCCTTTCTTCTGGTCTATGACCGTAATAAATTTATTCATTCATTCATTCATTCTTTTAAGGGGGATGTACGGGAACTTAAAAGGAATCTATATTGTGAAGCTTAAACAAGCTTGCAACCAGCTACCCGCTGTGCCCTTAAAAGGGGAATGTTTAAAACTCTGCTAAGTTATAGAACTTGCTAGCACAAGTTAGGAAGGATATTAATAAAAAATATATCCTCTCCTCTTCTTCAGAGAAAAGCAATGACAAACCTAGACAGCATCATAAAAAGCAGAGACATCACCTTGCCAACAAAGGTCCATATAGTTAAAGCTATGGTTTTCCCAGTAGTGATGTATGGAAGTGAGAGCTGGACCATAAAGAAGGCTGATCGCCGAAGAATGGATGCTTTTGAATTATGGTGTTGGAGGAGACTCTTGAGAGTCCCATGGACTGCAAGAAGATCCAACCTCTCCATTCTTCAGGAAATCAGCCCTGAGTGCTCACTGGAAGGACAGATCCTGAAGCTGAGGCTCCAATACTTTGGCCAACTCAGGAGAAGAGCGGACTCCCTGGAAAAGACCCTGATGTTGGGAAAGATGGAGGGCACAAGGAGAAAGGGATGACAGAGGACGAGATGGTGGGATGGTGTTCTTGAAGCTACCAGCATTAGTTTGACCAAACTGCGGGAGGCAGTGGAAGACAAGAGTGCCTAGCATGCTCTGGTCCATGGGGTCACAAAGAGTCGGACACGACTAAATGAGTAAACAACAACATACCCTCTCCTGCCTCCCTGAACATCCCCACAGCCAAAGTCTCTGCTTTGCCCCCCCCCCAAGTGTTTCTGCTTGACTTGATTCTCTACAATGATTCTTGTTTCCTTGGAGGAAAAATACAGAGGAGAAGAAGAAGAAGCGTTTGGATTTGATATCCCGCTTTATCACTACCCTAAGGAGTCTCAAAGCGGCTAACATTCTCCTTCCCCTTCCTCCCCCACTCTGTGAGGTGAGTGAGGCTGAGAGACTTTAAAGAAGTGTGACTGGCCCCAGGTCACCCAGTAGCTGCATGTGGAGGAGCGGAGATGTGAACCCGGTTCACCAGATTACGAGTCTATCGCTCTTAACCACTACACCACACTGGCTCTGTGTGAACAGACCAGACCATTCCCCAAAGGTAACATTTGCGTTCATTGTTTTGCCCACTTGGGCCTCTGTCCCTGCCTCCCATGGTCATGTGGCCCTCAAGAGGTTCCCAAGAAGCGGATGTGCTCCCCCAGACTGCAAAAGGTTTACCCCATTTGGTTTGTACTTTCTGGAGGGCTTTTGGGGCCCCTGACTCCAGCGGGACCTCTTAAGCTTTGAGAGTTCATCATGCGCAAACACACGCCCACCTCATGTAGCTTTCCATTGTTCTAATTACAAAGAATTACTCACCGCGGTGACAGATAGGATGGCTCATTGCTATTGCACAACACAGTTACCCTTCAGCCACAAAGGGAGCATGGAAATCTCAAAGACAAGTGTTGTGAGAGAGGGGGAAGCGATGAAGTTAAAATACCTAATCATGAGTGACTTAATTGAAAGAAATAATTTCACTCCAATTACATTAGCTACCCTTTTTTTTTCTTCTTCCAACAAGTTCTCAGCTGGAACACAAACGTTAGTATTATTTTTATAAGGTAAGAATGCCACTCGAAGCGAGCTTTCACTTAGCATAAATTTGTCCAGCCGATGAGTAATTTTTTTTAATTAGAAATATGAGCCATGAACGGTTTTGCAATTCCAAGTGAAGTGAGATAATATATTGATTAGTTGAAGTTTCCAACTCCTTAGTTTGCCATGAATTATGGAGGGGGTGTTGTTCTGGAATTGTCTATGAAATGCTGTACCTGGGGCAATGAACTCCAGAGAACTCAGGAGGTTTGCTTTTGAGAACATATGTGCAAGATGACACTGTTAATCTTTCTAAGTATATGGTACCTTGGATCTTGGGGGGGGGGATATTGAGTTAAAATTTTCCTCCACTTTTTCAGGACTGTCACACATCCTTGGAGTCCAATCAAACTCAAGCCAAAACATTAAGAAATGCTCCACCTCCCTGAGGACACTGACACAACCTACACATTGATTTCAAGACTTCACAGTGTCGGAAAAGCTTTGCAGAGCAGAACTCTACCTTGAAACCTGCAATTCTTTGAGTATATTTCCAAAATTTTGCAAAATGGAAGTGTGTCAGGGGGAGAGCACCTCAGTTTGCCCCCCCTGACATCTGCCTAGCAATAGACCAAAGGGCACTCCATGTTTTGGACCAGGTGCCCCATTTTGTGCTAGAATGCCAGCCACAAAATGGCGGCCATGGCGCAACACAATTTGGCTGTTTTCTGGGGAATGCCATGGCACAACAGAGAGAGTACAACCTATGCTTTTTCCATAATCATGTTTCTGCTTAAGAAAGGGCTGAACATGTTGAATTTCTGCATAGAAGAGAAGACGGAAGCAGGAAAAGCACACACAACTCACTTATCAATCACAGCTCTGACTTAACTCCCTGGCAAAAAAAAAAAAAAAAAACACCACCAGGCAGGGGCAATCAGGCTTGCTCATTTCACACACACACAAAATTGCATATTTTCCTTCATAACTTTATTTCTAGGAAGGCCAGAGACATAGCTGTCAACCTTCCCTTTTTTTGCGGGAAATTCCCTTATTCCAGCGCCGTTTTGCGCTGCTTCCCGCTGGTATCCCGGATTGTTAGATATCCTGTAGACTGTCCCAAGGACAGGTGAGGCTGCTGATCCCTTATTTTCAAATCCGAAAGTTGACAGCTATGAAAGTTGAGAGCCAGTGTGGTGTAGTGCTTCAGAGTGGTGGACTCGTAATCTGGTGAACTGGGTTCACGTCTCCGCTCCTCCACATGCAGCTGCTGGGTGACCTTGGGCCAGTCACACTTCTCTGAAGTCTCTCAGCCCCACTCACCTCACAGAGTGTATGTTCTGGGGGAGGAAGGGAAAGGAGAATGTTAGCCGCTTTGAGACTCCTTTGGATAGTGATAAAGAGGGATATCAAATCCAAACTCTTCTTCTTCTTCTTCCTTAAAAGAGAAAAAGAAAGCAAAAGCTAAGAGTCTCGTGCTCTTGCTTGAGGGTGTCGATGAAGGCCTCCACAGGCTGACCAGCCCTGTGCTGAATTTAGGGTGCTTCCAGACTGTCATGGTTTTGCAGAAGGGATTTACTTGTTTAGATAAGCCACTTACCATACTTCTTGCTTGGTCCACACACACCCCTCCCATTCATACATAAAACCAGGGCTCTCTGGTTGGATAGTGTTCTCGAAGCTACCAGCATGAGTTTGATCAAACTGTGGGAGGCAGTGGAAGACAGGAGTGCCTGGCCATGGGGTCACGAAGAGTCGGACAAGACTAAGCGACTAAACAACAACAGCCCACTATATCTGGCCCTTGGGACTTTAACAGGGAATACACTTCATTGGCCTTGCTTTGCACCCTCCTTGAGCATTTTTGTATGGCTGTGATGCATTTGACAATGCTTCTTCCTTGCCTGGATGGAAGGTAGATAGGAATGTTTGAGTGTGTGTTGAAACTAGCCCTATTGCACATAGGTAAAATTCATATTCGATGCTCAGCCAATTTTGGGTTCTTATCCCTCCAGAATCACCATTGGCATGTGGCCCCTAGAAGGCTTCGCAGAAGCGAACGTGGCCCTTGGGCTTAAAAGGCTTTCTCGTCCCTCTTCAAACTTTCCTGCTTCTAATATTGCAAAGAAAACCAAAGAAGTAAATCTCGCAGTGCACCATTTCCTTTCTCTGAGCAATTCCTTGTGAATTATAACCTCTTTTGGTGTGGCAGAAAGAAATCTCAAGCATTTAAAGACTTTTTCATTGGCCTCCTGGGGAAGCCTGACCCTCTCCTAAGGCCTCCTTGCCCCAGCCTGATTGCAAGCATTTTTTGTAATTATAACACCTGTGGGGGACTTGCAAACAGCAAACAGCAAGCAGGCAATTGAGAGAGTGCCATTTCAAATGTCAGAACAGCTCTGCCTTATGAGCAATCGAAACGTCTCTAGATGCACCACCAAGAAGATGCAGCTTCAATTTCCCCGCTTCCTCTGGGAGTTAACATTTACTGTAAGGTGAGTGTAAGTTTTCACTGAGTGGTGCAAATACCTATTGTTTTGTTGTGAGCTCGTTGCAGGAAAAAACTTAGAATCATATCATTGCTGAATTGGACCCCGTGGGTCATCTGAGGTCCAGCGCCGAGGGCCTTCTGGCGGTTCCCTCATTGCGAGAAGCCAAGCTACAGGGAACCAGGCAGAGGGCCTTCTCGGTAGTGGCACCCACCCTGTGGAACGCCCTCCCACCAGATGTCAAAGAGAACAACAACTACCTGACATTCAGAAGACATCTTAAGGCAGCCCTGTTCAGGGAAGTTTTTAATGTGTGATATCTTAGTGTATTTTTGGTCTTTGTGGAAGCCACCCAGAGTGGCTGGGGAAACCCAGCCAGATGGGCAGGGTATAAATAAACTATTATTATTATTATTATTATTATTATTATTATTATTATTATTTGGCTACGGGGGATCACCAAAGAAGAAGAAGAGTCAGTTGTTACTCTCTCAAGCTCTCCTTCCTTGGGGAATCATGAGAGGAGGCCAGCAGGATGGGTTGGTGATCAGCTGGACCTTGAGAGCATTCTTGTAAGATACTGGTGGGTGGGCAAAGAACCTGGAAGTTATATTTGTCTCCTTGTGGCCTTTATATCTCGCCTTCCCCCCCAAGCAGTTCAAAGTGGAGTCCATGGTTCTTCCCTCCTCATTTAATCCCCACAACAACCCTGTGATGTTGACTAGGCTGAGAGGCAGTGAATGGCCCAAGGCCAAGGCTTCATGGTTGAGTGTTTTGAAACCAGGTCTCCCAGGTCCTAGTCCAACACTCTAACCACTACACCACACTGCCCAGTTGTCGTTGGGTTTTTTGGATGGGAGGCTTTGTTGTTCACCCAGTCCCAATTTCAACTTAATGTCTCCCTGTCTGAAACAAAGGTGATATACCCTCTCTGCTAAGGATGATAGCATCTCTCCATAAGCCACACAAGCCTAGGACCCCAGATACGTCAAGCTTGCTGCTGGCAGGTTTCCAGGGAAATTTCCCAGAGACCTGTTTGTTGCATCCCAACCTGTTTGCTCATGACAACATCATTCTCCCGATTGCTGTAATGCTTTGTCTAATCCTCTGTTCCGAATCAATACCTGGAAGAAAAACCTGCCTCCTTCTCTTGTAAAGGGAGTAATCTACAATTGGCCATCTGTGTTGGCTTAGCAATATCCATGAAGGGACAAGCAGAAAATAATCATGTAACCAGATGAGTCTGCCTGGATTTCCTGCAACTGACCCAGGGAAGTGTGTGTTTTTTCTCATTTCTTCAGGTTGGTGCTGAAATGGCTAGAGATGCTTAACGTGCTGGTGGGAACCCCGGAAAATGGGATTGGGGAGACTGCTGGAGGAACACCTGGGATTTCCACATCTCCCTTAATGTCTCTGGCTAGGTCAAAAATGCATCCGTTTGAAATTAATTCAGGGAAAGTGGGTGCATTTCCTGGGTTAGGGAAGAAATCAAAAATCGAATCCTTGGGATTCCTAGATCATTTGTAAATTGGCCAGACCCACTGTGTTCCCAGTGGGGCAGTCAGACTCACTTGGAAGGGAAGAAGACAGGTCTTAACTCAGATCAAAAGGGCAAAGGCTTTAGGTGCGGGGCAGAACTTCCCTTGGCATGAGTGTTGCATGCTGGGTAGTTGGGCGCCATGTGAATTACAGCTCCTGGGGAACAAGGGGAAGGGGATAATTGTTTTGTAAATGTGCACATCGTTGCACTGGCAGAAGACCGCACAATGGTTCATGCTAGCGCAAAGGGGCTTTCCCCCTTTTCTCCTGCCGTACTCCCCAAATCTTCTCTGAAGGGTCCAGAGAAACCCCAGAACAGCGCATGGGAGAAGGAGAGGTGAGGTTGTTCCATCAGACAAGCAAAAATGCTCTTGCTGGTGGAGCGATTTCCTGAGCACTATGTTGCAAACAGCCTACGTTTCTTAATGCTAAATTTGGATTCAGGGCAAACTGGGACACCACTGAATGATGGATCTGGGGCAATAAAAATAGGCTCCAGTATGGTTCACACTTACATGGACTAAGAAGACATTGGCTGCTGGGTGAGATGAAGAGAACATCCAGTCCGTCAACCTGTTCCCACCATGGCCAACCAAATGCCTATGGGAAGTGTGTGTGTGTGTGTGTGTGTGTGTGTGTGTGTGTGTGTGTGTGTTTAAATACTCTCCAGGCTTCATCAAGCTGTCCACTGCAACCCCAAGGTCTCAATCCTGCTGAGTAGTGGACTGTTCAGACCTTATCATGTGATCTTAGAATCCCCCCGCTCCTGAGTGCGCAACACTTAAAGCTTGCATTGAATTGTCTTTCCCATTTTACTGCCCATGTTCCCAGTTTGAAGAAGTCTCTTTGGACCTTCTTGCAATCCCTTTTTTGCTCTTACCGCTCTGCATGATTGGGTGTCATCAGCAAACTTGGCCCCCTCCCTGCTCTCCCCTAACTCTGGATTATTTATGAACAAGTTGGAAAATACAGGTATCAATACTGATTATTGAAGAGCTCCACTTTCTACATTCCTCCATTGGGAGAACTCCATTTATTCCTACTTTCAGCTTCCTGAATCTTTCTTGTTGTTTAGTCGTTTAGTCATGTTCAACTCTTCGTGACCCCACGGACCAGAGCACGCCAGGCACTCCTGTCTTCCACTGCCTCCCGCAGTTTGGTCAGACTCATGCTGGTAGCTTCGAGAACACTGTCCAACCATCTCGTCCTCCATCGTCCCCTTCTCCTTGTGCCTTCCATCTTTCCCAACATCAGGGTCTTTTCCAGGGAGTCTTCTCTTCTCATGATGTGACCAAAGTCTTGGAGCCTCAGCTTCAGGATCTGTCCTTCCAGTGAGCACTCAGGGCATTCCTTCAGAATGGATCGGTTTGATCTTCTTGCAGTCCATGGGACTCTCAAGAGTCTCCTCCAGAGCATAATTCAAAAGCATCAATTCTTCGGCGATCAGCCTTTTTTATAGTCCAGCTCTCACTTCCATACATCACTACTGGGAAAACCATAGCTTTAACTATAAATGGCCTGTAATTTGTCTCTAGGCAGGTCAGCAATTTCACATTTGGGTTGATTAAGAATTCTTGGGTGGGTGCCATCTGAACTTTCATTGCATCAGGCCACAGGCAAAGGAATCCTCCTTGCTTGGTGTGCTGCCCACACTAAACCTCTGAGCAAATCAGAATCCGGCTTTTCATCCACTGCATTGAAAACCCATCCTGCTATTCCAAACTGGAAAGCAGGCATATGCTACATGGCTCATCATTGATTAAAAAACTGCCAATACCTTGTGTGAGCCTTAAAGCCTTTTTCTTTTCTTTTTTCTTTTTGCCTTTATTCAGTCTGCAACCAGAACAGGAATCCCTATTGCTCCCTCCAAGTAACACTTCTGAAGCTATGCCCTTTTGTCTTTCGGGGTGGGATAGGGGGAAGATGAGGCTTGCTGAAAGAGAAATTAACTCAGAAGAAATCCACCGCTGAATCTCAGAATCAGCCTCCATGGAAGGAAGAGGGAAAAGAGAGATTCTAAAAATGGGCTTTTCAGTTCTTCCGTGTCTGGGTAGCTAAATATGATGTCACACCAAGCAAGAGAAATATGAGCTTTCCACATTCAGAGAGACAAGCCGAGATGAGAAACTGGTCCCAGTGATAGATTTTCTGATTGCTTTGAGCTCCCGGCAACCCGTTCCACTCCCCCTCCCACAAATACATAGATTGCTGTTTGTTTTGTTGTGTTATTGCTCTAGCCAGCTCATCCACAGCTATCATTCACAGAAATGGTGGGGTATTTAATTTCCGGCTGAAGCGGCTTTTGACATAGTTTTTCTCTCTCTCTCTTCCCCTTTCTCTCTCTTTTTTTAAAAAGAAACCAAAACACTACATTCAAGCGTAATCTCTACCCTTAGCAACTGTCTTAGCAAGGCTTTGGGGACAATCCCATCAAAGCAGAAACACCTGTCGTGTAATCTGTAACCATCACTAAAAAGTATTTGCAGCACCTTGGACATCATGCGCTCTAGGAATGCGGAAAGTGGCCTTGTACTGTAGCTCAGCATTGCCTACAGCAACTGACAGCAACTCTCTAGGGTTCCAGAAAAAAGGGCATTCTCAGTTCTAGCTTATTTTTATGCTGTGAACTACCCTGTGAACTTTGGATGAAGAAAGGTAAAGGGACCCCTGACCATTAGGTCCAGTCGTGGCCAACTCTGGGGTTGCGGCACTCATCTCGCTTTATTGGCCGAGGGAGCCGGCGTACAGCTTCCGGGTCATGTGGCCAGCATGACTAAGCCGCTTCTGGCGAACCAGAGCAGCGCACAGAAATGCCGTTTACCTTCCCGCCGGAGTGGTACCTATTTATCTACTTGCTTTCAAACTGCTAGGCTAGCAGGAGCAGGAACCGAGCAACGGGAGCTCACCCCGTCATAGGGATTCGAACCGCCAACCTTCTGATCGGCAAGTCCTAGGCTCTGTGGTTTAACCCACAGCGCCACCCACATCCCTTTGAGACTCCTTAGGATAGTGATAAAATGGGATATCAAATCCAAACTCCTCCTCCTCCTCCTCCTCCTCCTCCTCCTCTTCTTCTTCTTTACAGTTCCTTTCTATCTCTTCCTATGCCTATCCTTCTGCAGCTGATTGCATTCGGAGCCAGATGCAAACACAAATACATTATTAAACGGGTGTAGTGATTGGAGAGCTTTCCCTGGCTCATCTCATAATTAATTTGGTTTTTCCAAGCTGCTTCCCCTGCTCCCTTAGGAAACTTGTTGCTCCAGTCTTCATTACTTCTGGGATGCATGGGAATTGGACTTCACACGCCTCCCTCTTCGTCAAATTGGGCTGGGAACTAGAGATGGGTGAATCTGTCCATTTCAATTTCTCATTTTTTTGCTGTGCTAAGTTGACTTTGCCATATTTTTGCATCCGTTTGTGAATCTTTTAAAAAAATCTTTTGGTAGCATTTTCTGCACGTTTCTCCTAATATGCACATTTTTGCAAGCAATTTTCCCCAGTATAAATGCATTTTTGTTCGTCACTAATAAATACACAATTTAATACACAGTTACCCCAATATACATATTTTTGTGCACATTTTTTCCTTGCTTTTGGTTGAAGAACAGTACTGCAAAATTAAAAGAAACATGAATTCTGAAGGAAGGCTGTTTTTCAGTTCATGTATTATTTTCAAAAGCGCAATTGATACAAATCCCATCATCATGCCTAGCTGGGACAAACCTCAGAATGTCCACCTCAAAGGGTTTGGTCTGCAAACAGCTGTATGAGGAGGAGTTCCTTAGGTTCAAAACAGGGATGAGTGACTCAACATAAAATTAACTTGTGGGGTTCACTGCCAAAAGATATATTTCAATAAGGATTAAATTTACAGAGGATACACATGCCAATGGCTGTTAGTCAATACAACTTAATGGATTGTCCATGTTCATAAATCGGACACTTCTGAGCGCCAGCTGTTTGGGGGACAAATAATGGGAGAACATCATCACCTCTGGGCACCACAATTGAAGGATATTGAGAAGCTGTGGTGTGTTCAGAGGAGGGCAACCAAGATGATCAAGGGTCTGGAAACCAAGCCTTATGAGGAACGGTTGAAGGAGCTGGTATCAGGGACTAGGCAGAGGAGGAACGGTGGAGACCACCTCCCCAAACTGACCCTTCCAAGGAGGAGGAAAAGGAAGGCAGTATGACTTACAACAGGGGTTTGAGGGAGGTCACATCTCAGAGGCAGATGAGGGGGAAAGTTGAGAAATCATGGGAGACCCAGAACAACAACCGGCTAACACATTGTCATTAGAAAGCTTCCAGACCCTCCATCTCCCAGAACCTGGTGAGCCTTAAAAGTAGGAGAGCAAAGAGCTCAAAGACGGAGGGCATGTAGCAGCACCCGTAGAGGAGATGATGAGGATGGAGAATGAGGAAGTTGGAGAGATGGGGTGATGGTGGTGGAGATTCACTCAGAACAATGCCATTATCCAAGAGGCTGGGTTCCAGAGCCTCTCTTTGTAAAGACTGAAATAAAAAAGGACGGTAAGAAACTTTTCCTTGTCTTTATACTTTCCTGGCAGCTGGGTATGTTTAACCTGGAAAGGGGGAAAATTTTCTGTCTGTAAGAGCCACTCAACTGTGAAGCGGACTATTAGAAGGTGGTAGACTCTCCTTCATTGGAGAGTCATGGGTGATTGAAATATACTCAGAGTTGAGTGCTGATTTTCATGCTCTTTATTCAGCTCATGGTGGTGAGGAGGAATGGAAGTTCCCCCAGAATGTCTGCTTTATATACATTATTTACACAATGGGCCCCATGTGATTGGCTAGTTCCGGGATTCTCCTGTAGGCCAATCAGGTTGCGGATTCACTTCCACCTGGAGTTGGATTGAGTGGCTCCTGTGGACCAATCAGACTGCTGCATTCTGGATCCTATTGTTCTAGGACCAATCAGACTGCTGCAACTTGGATCCTATTCAACTCAGTACATAACAGTGATCTAGCTGAGATTCCTGTATTGCAGGGGGTTGGACTAGATGTCCCTCGCGGTCCCTTCCAACTCTACAGTACCAGTTGCTGGAAACCACAGGAGAGGAGAGTGGCCTTGGACTCAAGTTCTGCTTGCAGGTTTCCCACAGACATCTGGTTGGCCACTGTGAGAACAGGATGCTGACCTGATGGGTCAATTGGCCTGACCCAACAGAGCTCTTCTTCTGTAACCTGAAAAAGTGGCTGTTTCCCCAGTGACTGTTAGGAAGATATCACACTATTTGCTGCTCTCAACCAGTACTGTGTACTCCAACTGGCAGCAGCTCTCCAAGGACGCAGCAAATTTATTTCATGGTCTGACTCAATATGGCAGTTTCCTACCTTTCTGGAACATTCTGAGCCAGATAATTGTCTGATTTATCTCAATTGCTTTAGGTCTGCTCTGTCTGGCAGCAGCTCCCCAGCATCTCAGATGGGCTTTCGCCATCACCTGGGTGATGTTTCCAGGAATTGAGACCTTCTGCATGTCTGAAATCAAGCCTATATCGGGGGTACCTGGCAACACTCCCAGGCACCCGGCTTGGTCTCCTGTTGACCTCCCTGGCTGCATTCCCCAGCAAGATCCAGGCTAGGTCGCGATAGGCGATTCTTCTCAGCGTGAGAAGAACACACACCCTCCCTCCTGCTCTCCCAGCAGGGAAAAGGAGATAGAAACGTTTTTACATGCTTTTATTTCTGTCTTTCCAGCATTACAGAAAACGTGACTGCTCTCTTCAAGCTCCAGCAGTCGAGAGACAAACACTTCCTGTACTTCCTGTACAAGAGCAAGAGGAAGAGCTCATATTACACTCTGAGCTAATTCTGGCGCATTGCCCTGTGAATTGACTGTCCCTCTGTTTCCCACGGAACAGTCCCAACATTCCATCATGTGATGTTTTCAAGCTAGCAGTTTGCAGCTGCATTGCATCCATATTGTAACACTGCAGTCCAAACATATGCTCCGGGACATTAATATGGTTCCCTCAGCGGCCTCGGCCTAGTATACCTGAAGGAGCGTCTCCACCCCCATCGTTCTGCCCAGACACCGAGGTCCAGTGCCAAGGGCCTTCTGGTGGTTCCCTCACTGCAAGAAGCAAAGTTACAGGGAACCAGGCAGAGGGCCTTCTTGGTGGTGGCACCCAGCCTGTGGAACGCCCTCCCACCAGATATCAAGGAAATAAACAACTACCTGACATTTAGAAGACATCTGAAGGCAGCCCTGTTCAGGGAAGTTTTTAATGTGTGACATTTTGATGTATTTTTAATCTTTGTTGGAAGCCGCCCAGAGTGGCTGGGGAGACCCAGCCAGATGGGCAGGGTACAAATAATAAATTATTATTATTATTATTACTACTAATACTATTACTCAAAGCTATAGTTTCTCCTTGATATCCCAAACCATTTACAACTCACTTCTTAGCAAGCACCAATATTTTTGTTTCCTTGTTTGCTGCTTTTTCCAAGATAGGATGGCTCTGAACTGTCATGGCTCTGAACTGACACAGTTTGGTAGAAGCTCCTTGGATGTTTACAGCTCTTGTTTTTTGCTCCCCCCCCCCCACACACACACAAGAAAGATGCATTTCCAGATGGCTGATGTCAGGGAACTGCCATCAGAGGCGAGAGGAGAGGTAAGACGCTCCAATGATGCAGGGGAGGGAACTAGCAAGGAGAGAGAGAGAGAGCTTCCGCTGGGGAAGGAAATCCAGGGGACACCAGGGAGAAAGGGGAGGCTGAGAGTACTGCGGAGGGGAGGCTCCGAGACTCTTCCAGTGAAATCAGAAGAGAGAGCACAGGACCTCCGCTTGGCACGCCAACACTGCGCAGAAAGCTTCCGCGCAGAGAATCTAGGAGGAGACTTGGAGTCAAGGAATTTTTATGTTGGAGGAAGTTTAGGAAACGCCCACTGACGGATTCTGCCAGTGACTGAGACAGTCGCGTTGTAAGGGCTGTCAAACCAGGGAAAGGTTTAGCTATACAACCAGCTTTGAGCAGTTCGCAGTTTACGCACAAGCAACCCCAATTCCCATTACAGCTGATTTGACAAACGAGGCCCGCGGCGGGTTGTTGTGCCCAAATATATTGAATCTGAGAACCATCCTTGACACCCTGTGAGAACAGTACGGGGAATCTCGCACCTTTAAGCTTGAAAGGGGGGAATGTGACAGTAGCCCAAAGGGCCACAATAAATGTAATATTGTGTACCCCTGTAAATCCTTGAGTGTGCTTGTAATAGAGAAGTTATGGAAGCCTGTTACTTTATGAAACTGATGATTTTGAAAGTTGCCACACACACACACCCGAAATTGGGGCAGCTAATATGTGAATCACAAAGATTCACAAAGATACAGCTCAAAGCTAGAAAATAAGTTGCTATACGGTGCAAATGGCTACACGTAACAGTTTCCCAGCATGCGCACTAACACAATGTAACAGAACACAGTGGGAATCAGAATTTAATCAGCAGAAATTGCCAGTGCTTATTGTTGTTGTTGTTTAGTTGTGTCTGACTATTCGTGACCCCATGGACCAGAGCACACCAGGCACTCCTGTCTTCCACTGCCTCCCGCAGTTTGGTCAAACTCATGCTGGTAGCTTCGAGAACACTGTCCCACCATCTCGTCCTCTGTCGTCCCCTTCTCCTTGTGCTCTCCATCTCCCCCAACATCAGGGTCTTTTCCAGGGAGTCTTCTCTTCTCATGAGGTGGCCAAAGTATTGGAGCCTCAGCTTCAGGATCTGTCCTTCCAGTGAGCACTCAGGGCTGATTTCCTTCAGAATGGATAGGTTTGATCTTCTTGCAGTCCATGGGACTCTCAAGAGTCTCCTCCAGCACCAGAATTCAAAAGCATCAATTCTTCGGCGATCAGCATTCTTTATGGTCCAGCTCTCACTTCCATACATCACTACTGGGGAAACCATAGCTTTAACTATATGGACCTTTGTCGGCAAGGTGATGTCTCTGCTTTTTAAGATGCTTATTACTCATGTGTATTAAACATGAAATGAGGTAATGATGTATATGATTGGTGAAAACTGAAATGCTTTGTTTGAAATTTTATAAATACCTGGACCACTGGGCGGGGTTGCATTTTTGCAGAACGATCCGACTGTAACCTATTGCTTTGCAATAAACAACATTGGACTCCTAACTCCTCACGTTTCTGAGTTTTATTGGCGTAAACTCAGGAGATAAGCTATTTTCTGGCTTACAGCAGGAAGAAAGAGTCATCTGGTGCACAGAGCAGACACTGTTGTCTCCAACACAGCAGACTCTTGCCACTACCGGTCCCCCTGCCTTGAAGTTCACAGTGGCAAGCAGAGAGATGAGATATGTGTTAGGCATTTCTTCGTGGTCACATGCCATCTGGTTCATCTGGACTGCCTGTAGTGGAGCTCAGGAAATTGCGGTGCCAAAGGAGTCAGCACCCTGCTGGTGAAATTCCCACCCCAAGGAGACCGGTTTGGTGCAAACACTGCAATGCTTTTACCTCCAGGCAAAGAGATTTCTTACATCCTCCCTCCCAGACGCTCTTTTGCTGTATCAAAGGAAATTGTAGCAACCAATTGCTGAAATGCCAATTAAAGCCAAATTAGCAGAGGCACAAATGAATGTTCTCAGCATCATTGGATATTGCAGTGCATCAGGGCTGTCACTTAAACAAGGACTGAAGCCTTTGGTCAGGTTTCTTCGCTGCCCTCTGAAGGACCAGTTTGTAGATACAGCTTCTAGTAACAATTGATCAGGACAGATAAGAGAGAGGACTTCTTCATGCAACACACAGTTTATCTGTGGAATTCCCTCCCACAGGAGAGGGCGGTTGGCCACCAACCTAGACAGCTTTACAAGAAGATTAGACAAATTCATGGAGAGGGTTATTGATGGCTCCTAGTCATGGTGGCTCTTCTCTGTCTCCATGGTTGGAGGCAGCGATGCTTCTGAATACCAGTTGCTGGAAACCACAAGTTGAGGAAGAATGCACTTGTGTTCGAATCCTGCTTTTTCCCTACAGGCACCTGGTTGGCCACTATGAGAAGAGGATGCTGAATGAGATCATTTGGTAGCCCTCCCTAAATGTAAAGGTAAAGGGACCCCTGACCATTAGGTCCAGTCGTGGCCGACTCTGGGGTTGCAGTGCTCATCTCACTTTATTGGCCAAGGGAGCCGGCATACAGCTTCCGGGTCATGTGGCCAGCAGGACTAAGCCACTTCTGGCGAACCAGAGCAGAACACGGAAACGCCGTTTACCTTCCCGCTGGAGTGGTACCTATTTATCTACTTGCACTTCGACGTGCTTTAGAACTGCTAGGTGGGCAGGAGCAGGGACTGAGCAACAGGAGCTCACCCCGTCGCGGGGATTCAAACCACCGACCTTCTGATCGGCAAGTCCTAGGCTCTGTGGTTTAACCCACAGTACCACCCACATCACTGCCTACTGTGCAAATGAGTTCCACAGTTTATTTGCTGTGTGAAGAGGTCATTTCTTTTCTCAGTCTGGCTGCAAGTTGTGTTGTGATCCACAAGCAAATCTGGTTTAATTTCCTGCAAAAGGAGGGAGGGAACATAATGAATTCCACCCGCTACCTAGTTTGAAATTCTGCACAGCGCTCTGTATACCAGTGATATAACAATGGTGCTAGCATATCAACACCAGCCCAAACGTTGACTTCTTCTCATGAAAGCGATGTTCTGCTGAATGTCAGGTGTTAAATCTTGTCAAGTAGTTCAGACATCAAATGTCGATGCTGAATCTTCGCAGAAAGCTTTCAAGCCCAGAGAGGGTACCCAGGAAATATTTGCCATGGAGATGGGTGGAGGAGAACTGGGATTTGGAAGGAAAGGGTGGTGGGCATTCATTTAGCCCCAGGGCAATAAAATTGCCCTGCTGCTCCCGTTCTGCAGTAGAGCAAAATGTGAGTCAGCAAAATCCCCTGTCTGTGGCAAAGTCCCAAGTGCCTATTAGCTAAAGGACTGTTTTCTGGGAGGAAAGAGACAGCTCTTTTGAGTAAAGGTCAAAGGAAATTATACAAGGAACCATCTGGGGATACTTCAGAGCAGTTGTCGTAAGCTCTCCTCTGAACATGTTTCCGCTGTAACCATAACCTGTGGCCTTTACACAGTCAGGCAGTGGCATGGGGGATTGAGAAAGAGAGAGAGAAAATCAGCTGGAAAAAGTGTTTGATTCACCAGCGTACATGGCATTGGCTCATTTCCTATTCTTTCATTCATCCAGCCAGCCTGGGATTAAAACAGTCCTGGCAATTACAGCTCATTTTCATTCACTTCCTTTCGGGTGCGGTGGGGTGCAGGATTTGATTCTCTCGGCATTCAGCTATTCTGTGCCCCCACCTTGGGACAGCTGCGAGAAGTTTAGGGCAGCAGTGTTGAAAGCCAACTGCACTGGTTCCCGGTGGAGTACAGGGTCAGGTTTAAAGTGCTGGAGGTCCGTTCTTAACCTGAAACTGTTCTTAACCTGAAGCACCACTTTAGCTAATGGGGCCTCCTGCTGCTGCCATGCCGCCGGAGCACGATTTCTGTTCTCTTCCTGAAGCAAAGTTCTTAACCCAAGGTACCATTTCTGGGTTAGAGGAGTCCGTAACCTGAAATGTCTGTAACTCGAGGTACCACTGTGCCATCATAGTAGCAGAACCACAACCACAACAGTCTGTTGTGAACCCACTCATTTCTCTTTTAGAAGCAGGGGGACTGTCAGGGAACTGCCATCGGAGGGACAGGTGGTGGAAGGGCTCACGGAGGTTGGGAGAGACCCAGCAGCTGAAGCAGGAACCAGCAGGGGGAGAGGTGGGTCTCTGAGGGAAAGCGAGCAAGAGGGAGGGCTCAGGGATACTTCCAGCGAGAACAGTGGGGAGGGTTCTGGACCTCCCATAGGGAGACCCACTCCTCGCCGGAAACTGTCACGCTGTGAGTCCAGAAGACGTGTTTCCGTTAAGGAGCTTTTATGTTGGAAGCGATTCCGAAAGCAGCCACTGTCGGAATCTGCTAGTGACTAGAGGAGCCATGTCTGAGGGGCTCTGTCACAGACAGAGGTTTGTGGACTTGAACAAACTCTGAGGGACTACGATTTTACGCACAAGCAGCTCATCATCCCATCACAGGGACAGAAGGATTGCATTCAATGTCCTATGAAGCAATCAGTCATGTAGAATAAGGGTGAGGAAACTGTGGCCCTCCAGATGTAGCTGGACTACAATTCCCATCATCCCTGACCATCAAACAAGTAATAGTCCTCCTCTGTTCTGCTTTGGCCGGACCTGGAGTACTGTGTCCAGTTCTGGCCACCACAATTTAAGAAGACTATTCACAGGCTGGAAGGTGTGCAGAGGAGGGTGACCAAGATGATCAAGGGTCTGGACGCCAAGCCTTCTGAAGAACAGCACAGGGAGTTGGGGATGCTTAGCCTGGAGAAGAGAAAACCAAGAAGCAACATGGTAGCCATCCTCCAATATCTGAAGAGCTGTCACAAGGAAGATGGAGAGAGCTTGTTTTCTTCTGCTCCAGAGGGGCGGTCTCAAACTGATGGCTTCAATTGACAGGAAAGGAGATTCCAACTAAACATTAGGAAAAAATTTCTGACAGTAGGAGCTGTTTGACAGTAGAACGGAGGGCCTTATAAGGTGATGGACTATCCTTCATTGAAAGTTTTTTACAGTCTTTCCCCGAAAGTAAGACATCCCCCCCCAAAATAAGACCTCCTTAATAATACGGCCTCCCTGGAATATAAGGACCCCAAAACTACTGTAAGGCGTCTGACACCTCTGGACCGTAGCGGCGGGTGCCACCACGCAGCCACCAGGACAAGCTGCCGCCTGCTGCTCACTCTGCCCTGACGGAGTCTGGCTGACTCACAATTAGACAATAAATGTGTACCGTATTCTTCTTCATGGAAAAGTAAGACATCCCCTGAAAATAAGACCTAGCGCATTTTTGGGAGCAAAAATTAAAATAAGATACTGTCTTATTTTCAGGAAAACGGTAATAGTGGTTGGGTGGTTTTCTGCCAGGGATTCTTGGATGTTTTAGCTGTGATTCTTCCATTGCAAGGGATGGGACTAGATGGCACTTGGGGTCCCTTCCAATACTACAGTTCTGTGATTCTAATATCAGGATGAAGAGGATGAAGAGTTTGGATTTGATATCCCGCTTTATCACTACCCGAAGGAGTCTCAAAGCACCTAACATTCTCCTTTCCTTTCCTCCCCCACAACAAACACTCTTTGAGGTGAGTGGGGCTGAGAGACTTCAGAGAAGTGTGACTAGCCCAAGGTCACCCAGCAGCTGCATGTGGAGGAGCAGAGACGCGAACCCGGTTCACCAGATTACAAGTCTATCGCTCTTAACCACTAGACCACACTGGCTCTCTGTTCCCCATCCTTGTCCTAGCTGGCCCTATCCTCTGACATTGTAATGAGTTTCACCTAGCCAGGCAGGAAGTGCTTTTGTTCCGAGTTCCAGGTCCTCACTGGTCAATGATGCCTCCTTCTCCTCCTCATCTCTCGGCCCCCACAGTGGTGCTTGGGAGGGATTCCCACCAAGTTCAACCTTTGCAATATATCTGCAGGGTCAAGAGCTGTAAGCAGGGATGGCGATAATCGCATTAATTAAAAATCCATTATGGCACTTAGTAGCAAATCGTTTGGCTGATATGATTAAGGAAAGACAACATGCCGTTATGCCCTCTTTACAACGTGCAAACATTTCATGGCCTCAGCCGTAAATGACAATGCCTGCCCTGGGATGATGAAGTGTGGCCTTTGTGTAATTTATGGCCATCAGCCCTGAGTTGTTGTTTTTCAAAGGAGAAAACAGAGTGGGCGGAAAGAAAAGGACGTTTTAAAACCATCTTATCCCCAATCATGGGGATGCGGGTGGCGCTGTGGGTTAAACCACAGAGCCTAGGACTTGCCGATCAGAAGGTCGGCGCTTCGAATCCCCACGACGGGATGAGCTCCCGTTGCTAGGTCCCTGCTCCTGCCAACCTAGCAGTTCCAAAGCACGTCAAAGTGCAAGTAGATAAATAGGTACCGCTCCGGCGGGAAGGTAAACGGTGTTTCCGTGCGCTGCTCTGGTTTGCCAGAAGCGGCTTAGTCATGCTGGCCACATGACCCGGGAGCTGTATGCCGGCTCCCTTAGCCAATAAAGTGAGATGAGCACCGCAACCCCAGAGTCAGTCACGACTGGACCTAATGGTCAGGGGTCCCTTTACCTTTACTATCCCCAATCATATATCTATGGAGAATGAGCAGAGGTTCAGGGCTTTTTCCAACCATAGGTCCTCATTCCCTTATGGGGAATCACCTGTCGGCCCCTCAAGCTTCCCTGAAAACTAGGCTTCTACAGGCTTCCTATCCCTAGAATTCAGCTGCTGAATTGACTCCTAGCACACAACTTGTCTGAGTTGTTGCTTTCACTAAGTATTGAAATTGCATGTTCCTTGCTCCACTATTTAACTTGCTTTGATAATAATAATAATAATAATAATAATAATAATAATAATAATAATAATAATAATAATAATAATAATAATAATAATAATTTATTATTTATACCCCGCCCATCTGGCTGGGCCTCCCCAGCCACTCTGGGCGGCTTCCATAAAAACCAAAAATACAGTAAAATGTCACACGTTAAAAACTTCCCTGAACAGGGCTGCCTTAAGATGTCTCCTGAATGTCAGATAGTTGTTTATCGCTTTGACATCTGCTGGAAGGGTGTTCCACAGGGCGGGCGCCACTACCGAGAAGGCCCTCTGTCTGGTTCCCTGTAGCCTCACTTCTCGCAATGAGGGAACCGCCAGAAGGCCCTCGGCGCTGGACCTCAGCGTCCGGGCAGACTGATGGGGGTGGAGACGCTCCTTCAGGTATACTGGACCGAGGCCGTTTAGGGCTTTAAAGGTCAGCACCAACACTTTGAATTGTGCTCGGAAACGTACTGGGAGCCAATGCAGGTCTTTCAAGACCGGTGTTATATGGTCTCGGCGGCCGCTCCCAGTCACCAGTCTAGCTGCCGCATTCTGGATTAGTTGTAGTTTCCGCGTCACCTTCAAAGGTAGCCCCACGTAGAGCGCATTGCAGTAGTCCAAGCGGGAGATAACCAGAGCATGCACCACTCTGGCGAGACAGTCCGCAGGCAGATAGGGTCTCAGCCTACGTACCAGATGGAGCTGGTAAACAGCTGCCCTGGACACAGATTTGACCTGTGCCTCCATGGACAGCCGTGAGTCCAAAATGACTCCCAGGCTGCGCACCTGGTCCTTCAGGGGCACAGTTACCCCATTCAGGACCAGGGAATCCTCCACACCTGCCCGCCTCCTGTCCCCCAAAAACAGTACTTCTGTCTTGTCAGGATTCAACCTCAATCTGTTAGCCGCCATCCATCCTCCAACCGCCTCCAGACACTCACACAGGACCTTCACCGCCTTCACTGGTTCTGATTTAAAAGAGAGGTAGAGCTGGGTGTCATCCGCATACTGATGAACACCCAGCCCAAACCTCCTGATGATCTCTCCCAGCGGCTTCATATAGATGTTAAAAAGCATGGGGGAGAGGACAGAACCCTGAGGCACCCCACAAGTGAGGGCCCAAGGGTCTGAACACTCATCCCCCACCACCACTTTCTGAACACGGCCCAGGAGGAAGGAGCGGAACCACTGTATAACAGTGCCCCCAGCTCCCAGCCCCTCAAGACGGTCCAGAAGGATGCTATGGTCGATGGTATCAAACGCCGCTGAGAGATCCAGCAGAACTAGGAAACAGCTCTCACCTTTGTCCCTAGCCCGCCGGAGATCATCAACCAGTGCGACCAAGGCAGTTTCAGTCCCATGATGAGGCCTGAATCCCGACTGGAAGGGATCCAAATGGTCCGCTTCTTCCAGGCGTGCCTGGAGTTGTTCAGCAACCACTCGCTCAATCACCTTGCCCAGGAATGGAAGATTTGAGACTGGGCGATAGTTGGCCATCGTGGCCGCATCTAAAGATGGTTTTTTAAGAAGCGGTTTAATAACCGCCTCTTTCAGCGGGTCTGGGAAGGCTCCCTCACGGAGGGAAGCATTCACCACCCCACGAAGCCCATCGCCCAGTCCTTCCCGGCTAGCTTTTATAAGCCAGGATGGGCAAGGATCCAGGAGACAGGTGGTTGGTTTCACTCGTCCAAGCAGCCTGTCCACATCCTCGGAGGTAACAGATTGAAATTGATCCCACTCAACTTGACTAGACAGAACTCTAGCACTCTCCCGCCCCGGCCCTGCTCCCACGGTGGAGTCTACTTCTTCCCGAATCTGGGCGATTTTATCTGCAAAAAACTTTGCAAAATCATTGCAGGAGAACATGTGGCCCGTACTGGGCCCCGATGTTGCAGGTGGTTCCGCTAAATTGTGAACCACCTGAAAAAGTCTCCTGCTGCTGTTTTCTGCAGATGCAATAGAGGCGGTGAAGAAATTCTTCTTCGCCGTCGCTATCGCCACTTGGTAGGCTCGACGTTGAGCTCTAACCTGTGTCCGGTCAGATTCGGAATGAGTTATCCGCCACCGGCGCTCTAGCCGTCTCAACGATTGTTTCATTGCCCTCAGATCCGTGGAAAACCACGGGGCTGTCCGGGCTCCATGCAATCGGAGAGGGCGCTTCGGAGCCAAACAGTCAATAGCCCTGGTTAACTCCACATTCCAGCGGGCCACCAGGGAATCGGCTGAAAGGCCATCAACATGGGATAAAGCATCCCCTACCACTCTCTGGAAACCATTTGGATCCATTAAGTGGCGGGGGCGGACCATCCGAATTGGTCCCACCTCCCTGCAGAGGGGATGGGTCGCAGAGAAGTCCAGTTGCACCAGGAAGTGATCTGACCATGGCACTTCTTTCATTTCGCTTTTACTTAGTGTCAGATCACCAACATCCATAGAGGCAAACACCAGGTCCAAGGCATGTCCACGGCTATGGGTTGGGCCAGACTTATTCAGGGACAGCCCCATGGAGGCCATGCTTTCCACGAAGTCCCGAGCGGCCCCTTGTAAGGTCGTGTCGGCATGGATGTTAAAATCCCCTAGGACGACCAGGCTAGGTGTCTCCAGGAGAACATCCGCCACGACCTGGAGCAGCTCGGGCAGGGAATCCTTGGTGCAGCGGGGAGGTCGGTACACCAAAAGGAATCCTGTACTGCCCCTATTGCCCAACTTCCAGAACATGCACTCAGAAAACTGGGTCTTCCCAATAGGACGCCTGGTGCAAACTAATGACTTCCTAAAAATCACTGCAACCCCCCCTCCCCGCCCACGTGACCTGGGTTGCTGTGCGTAAGAGAAACCTGGTGGACAAGCAGCGGCAAGGACAGGCCCATCTGCTTCATCCAACCAAGTCTCTGTTACACATGCCAGGTCAAATCCTCCATCCATGATCAAGTCATGGATGGCAGTGGTCTTACGAATCATTGACCTGGCATTGCACAGCAGCACCTTCAGGTCACGTGGGTATCCCTTGCTGATTCTAGTATCCATCCGGACAGGACCAGACCCGGAGGCAGGGATAGTCCTCAGACAACGACTAAACCTGCCTCCTCTGTAATGACATGGTCTGGTCTTAGCGTAACTCCTCCTCCTACCCGTGATCACTGAGATCGGTTGTCCCAGTGCATCCCCCCCTGTGGAACATGCCCCAGCCATTTTGTGGGCTGGGGCCCACTCCCCGGCAGCCCTGAACCCTCCCCCTAAAAACAAAATAACAACTTAAACAAACAAACAAAACCAATAAAACAATACAAACAAAAAAATGTAAAAATTACAAAAACATCAAAATAAAAAAAATAATAATTCCCCAAGCCCAACCAAACATCCATCCCACCCCCACCCCCACATACAAAAAATCCAAAGAAAATTTTTAAAAAACATTTTAAAAACACTCTGTGCCTCTCCGGCAGTAACAACTGTCCTAGTGAGGCCTGTCAGGCCCCGCCCCGGGCCAGGTGGTAAGTGGCAGGGAGGAGCAGGGCCCTCAAGCACTCACTCAGGGGACTCCTCCTGGGCAGCAGGCAGCAAGCAGCACGCAGTCCTTATGAGGCCCCAGGCCCCGCCCCAGGCCAGATGGTAAGTGGCCAAAGCAGGGCCCTCAAGCACTCACTCAGGGGAGTCTTCCTGGGCAGCAGGCAGCAAGCAGCATGCAGTCCTTGTGAGGCCCCAGGCCCCGCCCCAAGCCAGATGGTAAGTGGCCAAAGCAGGGCCCACAAGCACTCACTCAGGGAGTCTTCCTGGGCAGCAGGCCGCAAGCAGCACGCAGTCCTTGTGAGGCTTCAGGCCCCGCCCCAGGCCAGATGGTAAGTGGCAAAAGCAGGGCCCACAAGCACTCACTCAGGGAGTCTTCCTGGGCAGCAGGCAGCAAGCAGCACGCAGTCCTTGTGAGGCCCCAGGCCCCGCCCCAGGCCAGATGGTAAATGGCAAAAGCAGGGCCCACAAGCACTCACTCAGGGAGTCTTCCTGGGCAGCAGGCCGCAAGCAGCACGCAGTCCTTGTGAGGCTTCAGGCCCCGCCCCAGGCCAGATGGTAAGTGGCAAAAGCAGGGCCCACAAGCACTCACTCAGGGAGTCTTCCTGGGCAGCAGGCAGCAAGCAGCACGCAGTCCTTGTGAGGCCCCAGGCCCCGCCCCAGGCCAGATGGTAAGTGGCCAAAGCAGGGCCCACAAGCACTCACTCAGGGAGTCTTCCTGGGCAGCAGGCAGCAAGCAGCACGCAGTCCTTGTGAGGCCCCAGGCCCCGCCCCAGGCCAGATGGTAAGTGGCCAAAGCAGGGCCCACAAGCACTCACTCAGGGAGTCTTCCTGGGCAGCAGGCAGCAAGCAGCACGCAGTCCTTGTGAGGCCCCAGGCCCCGCCCCAGGCCAGATGGTAAGTGGCCAAAGCAGGGCCCACAAGCACTCACTCAGGGAGTCTTCCTGGGCAGCTTCATTAGCTGGGGCTCCCTAGATTGGGAGGAACAGCGTCCCCTAAATTTGTATGCCTGGCTAGTTTCTCCCAGCTGTTATTGCAGGCAACGAGGCCACACGTTGTGGCTCAACTTCTTGAGAATAGGAAGATTCCTTCCTTCTGATGGATGGATGGGATGGGGAAAGGGTGTTGATTAAGAGGGTAGTGGGCAATGGGAAGTGAGACAACTGGGAATTACTGTATTTTTTGCACCATAACACTCACTTTTTTCCTCCTAGAAAGTAAGGGGAATTGTCTGTGCGTGTTATGGAGCGAATGCCTACGGGTGGCGGGGGGGATCTGCTGCAGTCGTGAGCAGAGGATCCATGGTTCCCCTTCCTTCCCTCCTCCGTGGCTCGCTTTGAAACAGAAAAGCAGGAGAAGAGTGGGGAGGAGAGAGGGACAGAGAGCCTGCTTGCTTTAAAGGAGCAAAGCGGGAGAGGAGAGGAGCCTTCTCCTCTTATACCCCTCTTCTTCATTATTAGCAGCATCCTTCTCCACCCACCCCATGCGTGCTCCTTGTCCCTTGAGTGCTTTTCCTTCCCTCCCCACTTAAAACGTAGTTACAAAGCACGGATCCACGTGGATCCTCAGGATTTTTGCACTGGGTCACCCCAGATTCACCATCAGATCACATAGCATGTCCATGGCTACAGCTTGCACCAAAAAAATCACGCACCCACTGTTACCTGGGGCCGTAGTGGTGCAAAAACGTGGTTACAAAGCATGGATCCACATGGATCCTCAGGATTTTTGCATTGGGCTACCCCAAACTCACTGTCAGATCACATGTCTGTGGCCACAGCATGAACCACAAAAATCATACATCCGCTGTTTCGTTTAGAACATTCTTTTTCTTGTTTTCCTCCTCTAAAAACTATGTGTGTGTTATGGTCGGGTGCGTGTTATAGAGCGAAAAATACGGTAATTCCTTGAGTAAGATGTCTTTTTCCCTGAAAGAGATTCCTAGTTGCTAGAACTGGGAATTAGGTAGATGACCTGCTCTGTGTGGGGTTTTAGGAACAAGTGTGTGGTCTGGGGTAGGGACGTCAGAGAATTCCAGTGGGAACAGAAATTGCTGGTGTTTGCTTATTCATTCCATGTACAGAACAGAAATCAATCCAGCAATATATACTGTATTTTTCACTCTATAATACGCACCAGACCACAAGATGCACCTAGTTTTTGGAGGAGGAAAACAAGAAAAAAAAAAATTCTGAATCTCAGAAGCCAGAACAGCAAGAGGGATTTCTGCACAGTGAAAGCAGCAATCCCTCTTGCTGTTCTGGCTTCTGGGATAGCTGCGCAGCCTGCATTCGCTCCATAAGATGCATACACATTTCCCCTTACTTTTTAGGAGGAAAAAAGTGAGTCTTATAGAGCAAAAAATACGGTAATTGGTATACACTGTTCTTGTTTCTGACTTCAAACAATATATGTTTTGTCCTTTTATTTACATTGTGTTTTCTTTGCATTGAAATAAATGCTGCGGGGTGTATTTGCAGCACTGATGTGATCTCTCTGGGGTGCAAGCCCAGACAGTGGGTCTGGAGGTCCTGGGCTGCACAGACAACAAAACCCGCCCCCGACCTCGCTGAGGTGGTCCAGAGGAAAACAGTGCAATATGTTTGGCACCATCTTGGCTGGAGGAGTTGCCAGAAGGAGGCATACAAGATGCCATCCAAACGCCTTAGGAACTCCACTCTGAATTTGTGTAGGGTTCACTCCTTAGTGCCGCACCACGTAGTCGCCGTTGACTGGACTTAACCATCCAGGGGTCCTTTACCTTACCTACCTGCATTCTTGCAGTGCAAATAACTTAATTTTTACGGTTTTCAGAGTTCTGCCATTTATGCAGTCTTAAGACTACAAAACGCATGATGCATTGCAACAGGTGCTCAAAACCCTGTTCTGGGAGCACAGTCTGTGAACAAGAGCTTCTGCTGGCGCGCTTTGCAACTGTAGGACCACAAACCCAACAACAAATTGTGACTTTGGGCAAAATACCCAACCCATATGAAGACTGTATGGCCATGCAGTCTTGAAACTACAAGACCCATGGTGCAGCGTTCACTGCAAGGGAAATAAATGTATGCAGAACATATACAAGGCCTATAACTGAATCAAATAAAAAGTAAGACAGCATGCCAAAATACAAAACATAAATAGATGTTTTGCTGGAAATTGCCTTGGGCAGAGGAAATGGATGATGATGGACTTCATCCTGGGAGATTCGTGACATCTTAAGTTATCATATCCATCTCACATTATAAGAAGCGGCCTGCAATGTCTACTTCAGGAGCAAAACACTCTGATTCCCCTCAACAGGAATCTGTGCTGAGTTACCCCCCACTGCCGCCATCACTCTGACAGTTCCTCTTCGTTATTTCTTTATATATACATATTTCTCTTTTTCTGTTAGAAGTAAATTGAATATGAATTACAGATGTCTGGTGTGTTTAAATTGGAAGTGAAATTTGTGTCCTATTGCCAAGTCAGGTTAAAAATGGAGCCGGCTGCCCAGGCAGCTCATAGCACTTGGCTAATTTAGTCCTGACTGTAAGTGGTTATCATATTTTATGGCAATACATTTTATGGCTTGGATTACTGATATTGAGTGCTACGCCTTTGATGAATTCATTATATATTTCTGAGAGCCTTTCAAAGCCCTCGCACAGCGAGCGAGGCAGATACATCATGCTGCTTTTTATTGCTAAATTGAAATTTTGCAAAAGGAAGAAAAATGGATATCGAAATAGATTCCTGAGAGCCGTGCAATGCTTATGAATTTTGATGCCCTGGGAAAGTGGACTTTGGTCCCGGGAGAAGCCAAAGTTTGAAGTGTGCACTGCAAGAGAGGCTGGTTCCCCTGCTGTTCTTTCAGACTAGCTTGTCAGAAAGGCCGACTGTATCCAAGATTAGTTATTATTAGGCTGATCTCCCCCAAGTAGACACACTGAAATCGATGGACTTCAGTTCGGCACCATCCAGAGTATGTGCTGAGCATGACAGCTGCTAGCTCCACATGGGATTCAATCACATACAGTGGTGCCCTGCAAGATGAATGCCTCGCAAGACGAAAAACTCGCTAGACGAAAGAGTTTTCCGTTTTTTGAGTCGTTCCGCAAGACGAATTTCCCTATGGGCTTGCTTCGCAAGACGAAACGCCTTGCGAGTTCTTGCGAGTTTGTTTCCTTTTTCTTAAAGCCGCTAAGCCGTTAATAGCCGCTAAGCCACTAAGCCGCTAATAGCCGCTAAGCCGCTAAGCCGCTAATAGCCGTGCATCGCAAGACGAAAAAACCGCAAGACAAAGAGACTCGCGGAACGGATTAATTTTGTCTTGCGAGGCACCACTGTAACAGCCAAATTCAGGTTGTACAATGGAAATGTTTTGGTACCCAACAGTTGCCACAAAGCTGCTTCCTCCAAAACTGAACTTTCATATAGAAAGCTCTGTTTCTTTTCTCTCCCCCACCCCCACCCCAGTACAGTTATACCTTGGATTCTGAACGCCTTGGTACTTGGACGTTTTGGCTCCTAAATGCCACAAACCCAGAAGTGAATGTTCCAGTTTGCGAACGTTCTTTGGAACCCAAACATCTGAAAGGGTTACTGCAACTTCTGATTGGCTGCAGGAGCTTCCGTCAGCCAATCAGAAGTCACGCTTTGGTTTCTGAATGTTTTGGAAGTCGAATGGATTCTGTTCGACTTCCAAGGTACGACTGTACAGTGTTCTCTTTAGGATGCTGTTAGCTTAGCAGTAAGAATCACCGTATTTACTTGAGTCTAATGCGCCACCAAATCTAATGCGTGCCTCAATTTTCAGAACCTTCAAGCCAAAAAAAGGTATTTGCTGGTAAATGTAAATGTGCCATCGAATCTAATGTGCACCCTAATTTCCGCAACATAATTTGGCAAAAAAAAAAGTGTGCATTAGATTTGAGTAAATACGATATGTCTCACACCTGTGACAACTGTGCTTCAAAAAGGTTCATATTGAGAGTTCTCCAGTATCTGTCCATGACAAATTTAGGAGTCATTAACAGCTGAGCAATAAGATCTGTGTGAGACAAATCCAGAACTATCATGAAAAGTTGGAAAGTAAAGCCACTTTAGGTTCAGGTGAGACAGATGGTTTGGTGTTCTGGCTTATCAGTTGAAGGACTTTGGTCCAGAAGTAGATATTTGTCAGGGTTGGAGTCAGACACAGGTTGGCATGAAAGATGTCAGTGAAGTTAACTCTTTCTTCAAGGAAATGGTATACAACTCAGCAAACCTACCCAGCCGGTCTTCCCCCTCTGGAGCAGTTGCCAGGACTGAAGGTCTCTGTCTTCCAACCTTTCTAAGGCTCCTCCTCTCCCAGATGTTTCCCAAGCAGCCTCATACTTTGTCTGTGCACCTCTGGCCTCTGTTCTGCCTTCCTCCTCATTCTGTGTGTTCTTGGGATACCAAGGGGAAGGAGAGCTTGTCACAGCAGGAGACAGAGGCTCCCTGGATTCTTCAGCAGTTTCTTGATTGCTCTCCTCTGCTTCAGCTGTGGGATGTGATCCATGAGAGGCAGTCAAGTACAACATTCCTTGAAATGCTAGAGAAGACATGCGAGGGAATGTTTGGTCCAGCCAGTCAAAACTTCCTGTTCCTCCTGGCTGGAGCATCCTTCCTTTTGCATGTTATAGATTGTGGGTGTGACCTAACCTGTCCAGGTAACAAAAGGACGAGTCAAGCAGCACTCTCTCCCTCTTTTTTGGACTTCCTTCTTCGTCTGACCAGCTTTTAGCCAGGACTGCTCTGCTAGCTCTCAGCTAGCAGAGACAGTGGAATTATTCCACCATATGGGGTAGATCCACATGTACATATTTGTAACTAAGCCTGCCTTCAGGAATCCAACTGCGAACTGATGTGAGTAAACTTATTTTATTGACTTTGAATAAGATTGTGGCCTCTATATTCTTTTAAAAGGGATTCAAGTGATCTTACCAGGAAAGTACAATTCAATCTGATACAGACTGAATTGTATAATAGTGAGAAGCTCACACGAGCTTGCAACCAGCTATCTGCTGTGCATGTAAAAGGGGAATGTAAACTCTGCTAAGTAAAGAAACTAGCTAGTCCAAGTTAGGAAGGACATTAATAAGCAATATATCCTCTCCTGCCACCCTGAACATTCCCACATCAGCCTCGGTCTCTGAACTGCTCCCTGTCACAGGCTCCTCCTGCTCACTAAACCCTGTTGCCCCTCCAACATCCCACCAATCTTCTCCCTCTGACCTCTCCTGTGTCCCACCACCAATGCTCTGGCTCTGAGCCTTCCTTCTCTTGGGGGTTCACCAGCTGGTGCCGCCCCCCACTCCTCTTCATCCAGCCAATTCCTGAAAACAATCTTTGGACAGTCCCACCACATGTGGAACAAAGTGTTGTTTTCTTGTAGGACTGAGACATGGTGGGGGGACGCCATTTTCTGGTTCTCCTCAGGTGGCAAAAATTATTGGACCATCCCTAGACTTGAGCATGTCAAAAGTACATAACTGCTCGGTTGTTGTTTTCCTTCTGCCTCTTAAAAAATAAAAACAGCTCCCCAGACAGGCGATACCAGAACGTATGCGCATGCACACCCACACAACGCCACCTTTCATGTTCTGCCTTTGACAAGAGCTGGAGTGGTAGCAAACTTTGCAGTTGCAGTTAAGTGCAATTTGAAAAGCAGGCAAAAGCAGCTTTGAGCCAGCAACTCGAAGAAGAATTGTAGATGAGAGAGAAGTGGATTGCTGCAAGGAGAAATCTGACACATTGTTTGCCATGAGATATACAAACACAAACAACGGCAAAGGATGGGATTGGGGCTGAGTAGCTGCTAATGGCAGCAATTCCCAAGATCTCTCCCAGAAGTCCCCCCTCTCAAAGATCAGCTCTTTCTCTAATAGCTCTGAAGCTGTTTCGCTGAGATTTCTAGCCATTATTGTTCATCTCTTCTTCCGAGAAAGAAAGCTTTATGTAATGTGTCAATAACTTAGGGCTGATGGTTTTTCAACAGTTCCCTGCTAAGCTGTAGCTCAGTGGTAGAGCATCTGACTTGGATGTAGAAGATCACGGGTTCAATCCCTGGAAGGAACATCCAGGTAGGGCTGCGAATATCCCCTACCTGAAACTCAAAGAGCCACTGCCGTTCAGTGTAGACAATACAGAGCTTTGCTGTTGTTGTTGTTTAGTCATTGTCATGTCTGACTTTTCATGACCCCCTGGACCAGAGCACACCAGGCACTCCTGTCTTCCACTGCCTCCCACAGTTTGGTCAAACTCATACTGGTAGCTTCAAAAACACTATCCAACCATCTTGTCCTCTGTTGTCCCCTTCTCCTTGTGCCCTCCATCTTTCCCAACATCAGGGTCTTTTCCAGGGAGTCTTCTCTTCTCATGAGGTGGCCAAAGTCTTGAAGCCTCAGCTTCAGGATCTGTCCTTCCAGTGAGCACTCAGGGCTGATTTCCTTCAGAATGGAGAGGTTTGATCTTCTTGCAGTCCATGAGACTCTCAAGAGTCTCCTCCAGCACCAGAATTCAAAAGCATCCATTCTTCGGTGATCACAAAGCTAGGCAGACCAGAGTATGGGTAGAGGTCAGCCCCTATGCTCCTAGTTCATACAGAGGTCAATCTAATCAAACCATCCCTGCTCAATGTCACTGTCATTTAAGTGCGCCTCTAACACCTTGACCCTGGAAGTGGGTGCAAAAATGTAGGTACCAAGGCACAAAATTTGTAAATCTTGTCCTCACTTTAGATCCATCAATCAGAGGGATTCCAACCAGCTAGCTAGCTGGCTAGCTATTCATTCATTCATTCATTCATTCATTCATTCATTCATTGCCTTTCAACTACAAAGGTGTCTGCAAATGTTACCTGAAAGCTGGCAACATCAACCCAACCGTGTGGGAATTCCTTGCAGACGACCGCCGTGCCTGGAGACAAACAGTCAGATTGTGCATCCATAGCAGTGTCCAGAGGAGGAATGACCGCTGGGAGGAGCGCAGAGAGAAAAAACAGCATGGTGCATCTGAGGCAGCACAACCGGACACCTTCATCTGCCCCAGCTGCAACAAAACATGTCTCTCCTGTATTGGTCTCTACAGCCACAGCAAGTACTGCAACTTTCCAATGGTTCAACTTTACCCCAAAGCAAACTCCTCCATTGTCTCCCAGGACAGACGGGTGCAAGCAAAACAAAACAAAACAAAACAAAACAAAACAAAACAAAACAAAACAAAACAAAACAAAACAAAACACACCATTTATAGCATTAAAGGGAAGCCCACCATCTTTGTGACTGCACAGTTCTCATGATGTGGCCTCAGCAGAAGATCACAGCCCTTTCTTGTGACATCATACATCTCTGCACAATTAACCCCTTACAGGACACAGCCTTAAAGGGTTCTCTTAGCTAAGCAGTTTCTGGTTAATATGATGGCTATGCCTAAGGCTGTGGGCAGATGACCAGCTGAAATCCCACTGTCTCCACGTGGTCACAACGTGTCATCCATGCATTTCCCATACACAGATCTGGGGTCCTCAGGTTGGCAGGCTCAGTACAGCTTCCCAGTCCTCTCTCTATACCTCTACCCTGGATTGTCCTTAGGTCATGCTGCTTATCAGCCCTGCTCTGTATTTACAACACTGAGTGTTTTTGCCTGGCTGGAATCTGTCCCTGAAATCTGGTAATGCCTCTTGCTTGTCTGAATGGGGTGTGTGTGTGTGTGTAGAAAACTCTGACCTTAAAATAAAAAAAAAGCTGTGTTGGATCAGGCCAAAGTTTCAGGTAGTCCAGATTCCTATCCCCACAATGGCCAACTAGATGGCTCTAGGAAGCCCAGAAGCAGGACCTGAGGTCCTCAACACTCCTTCCAACTTCCCTGCAACTAGTACAGTGGTACCTCGGGTTACATACGCTTCAGGTTACAGACGCTTCAGGTTACAGATTCTGCTAACCCAGAAATAGTACCTTGAGTTAAGAACTTTGCTTCAGGATGAGAACAGAAATCGTGTGGCGGTGGCAGTGGGAGGCCCCATTAGCTAAAGTGGTGCCTCAGGTTAAGAACACTTTCAGGTTAAGAATGGACCTCTGGAACGAATTAGGTACTTAACCCGAGGTACATGACAGGGTGAGCTCCCATTGCTCGGTCCCTGCTCCTGCCAACCTAGCAGTCCAAAAACACGTCAAAGTGCAAGTAGATAAATAGGTACCACTCCGGCGGGAAGGTAATCGGCGTTTCTGTGCGCTGCTCCGGTTCGCCAGAAGCGGCTTAGTCATGCTGGCCACATGACCCGGAAGCTGTACGCCGGACCCCTCGGCCAATAAAGCGAGATGAGTGCCACAACCCCAGAGTCGGCCATGACTGGACCTAATGGTCAGGGGTCCCTTTACCTTTACCTTTACCACTGTATTCAGAGGCATACTGCCTTCAACAGGGGCTCTCTCAGCCCCACTCACCTCACAGAGTGTTTGTTGTGGGGGAGGAAGGGAAAGGAGACTGTTAGCCGCTTTGAGACTCCTTCAGGTAGTGATAAAGCGGGATATCAAATCCAAACTCTTCTGCTTCTTCTAGTAGCCATGAACAGCCTTACCCTTCACGAACTTGTCTAATCTTCTTCTAAAGCCTTCCAAGTCCTGATTCACTGCAGTGCAGGAATCCCTGCTAAAGAGCCTCTGACACATGGCCACCCAATCTCTGTTTAAAAACCCCCAAGGGAGTCCGTTCCACTGCCAAACAGCTCACACCCCCCAGAATCTCCTTACTTGCAATTTGAACTCATTGGAGAATATTGAGTTTAGCCGTTCAACAGCAGGGTCCCCCAACTGGAGAAAGGGGATCTTTACCCACATCCCCATGTTCTCTGCGCTGCCTTTTATCTCATGGGCTGCAGCTTCACTTAATTTAAAATCTTTTGCTGCCATCATGTCTTTTAAACATGAACTGGGGGAAGAACAGATGAGGTTGCTCCTTTTAGCATTTAAATTGTCAAGGGCAGCGAGATCATGGGGCATGAGCTGTTATATTACACTTTGCAAACATCAAGAAATGAATTGCATTTTTATCTGGCTACTCAATATCGTGATCTGTTGCTACTGGGGAAAGTGTAGGGGCAGGAATGTATCCCTAAACAGTCACGTTGAAGGTCATGGCTTGCCGGGAGAGAATGCCCCATTTATCCTTCAAAGACCCTGCCTCAGTCTCTTTCCACAGAGAGCAGCTTCCCAACCCTTCGCCAAATAAATTCTTTTTTCAAATTTCTTTATGACTTAATAAAGCTATAGGGAATACATAATGCCTTTTTTATCAATATAAATTTATGCAGAGCAAAGGATCGGGCCAAATTAAATGACAATACTTTCCATTCTGAATTTATTCGGTTTGGACAAACAAAATACTGATATATTATCCCCCCTCCCTTTTTAAAGAAAAAGAAAAAGAAACAAGAAACTGGTGAGATTGATAAAGACGGTAGGAGTGATGAGTTAAAGTGGATTTTCCTACTTTAAATGCATAGGTTACATTTTCTTTATGCAGTCTTTAAATAATTCATTAGTCCCTGAGACAGTTTTATTAAGTCTTCCAACAGTCCTATGGAATTCCAAGCAGCTATAACTTCTCGCAAGCTTATGGGACCAAGCAGTTAGAATGCTAAAACATACTTAAATTGAAATAGTCATATATTTATGCTGGGAGATTGTATTTTGTCATCGCTACCGCTGCTCCGGAATTGGAGCGCATCTTGAATATTGGATCATGAGCAATCAACTGATGTGATCTCCTCGCTGTGACAAATCGATGGAGGCTTGGCAGCTTCTGACGCCACCGGTGCATTCAAAGGACCCAAAGGAATAACAAGCATCCCAGTTTGTAGCTCAGTGTCCCCTCCCTCTCAAACGTGGGAGGGCCATAGCAGCTGGTCCGTGTAGCCAACATTGAACTAAATGGACCAATGGCTTGACTCCGTATTATGTCCATATGTTTTTACCCAGGCTGTCCAACCTTCTAAAAGAACTGCAGGGTGTAGAACCCCAGGTCTCAGGGTCACATTTGACCTTCTGGGACTCTCTCGTTGGCCTTCAGAACTCTTCCACACCTCTTCTGCTCAGGCCACACCTTTCCGTGGTGCAGCTTCACACTCCCTTAGCAAACTCCAACCTAAGCATAAGGTGGAGGGGCTCACAGCATTAACACCCCCAAAATATCTGGCTTCCCCAATTGTTGCAACTTTGGGTCCAACACAAAGCAAGCATGTCTCTGTGTCTCCAGCTTCCAGCCTGGTTCCAGCTCAGCTCAAACACATCCCTTTGGCTATTGTTCTCCTAGCTAGTATCTAGGTAAGACAGGTGGAGGAAAGGCCCAGCTATGAGCCAATAATAATAATAATAATAATAATAATAATAATAATAATAATAATAATTTATTCTTTATACCCCACCCATCTGGCTGGGTTTCCCCAGCCACTCTGGGTGGCTTCCAACAGAATATTAAAATACAATAGTCTATTAAACTTTCCTAAACAGGGCTGCCTTCAGATGTCTTCTAAAAGTCTGGTAGTTGTTGTTCTCTTTTACATCTGGTGGGAGGGTGTTCCACAGGGCGGGTGCCACTACCAAGAAGGCCCTCTGCCTGGTTCCCTGTAACTTGGCTTCTCGCAGTGAGGGAACCACCAGAAGGCCATTGGCATCATCACTCAGGTGCAATTCTTGCAGTTTAGCTCTTTCTTTTGTGATGCTGATGAAGACACTTGAATGGCCAGCTAAGGTCATTGCTTCACCAAGAAACTTGTGTGACTACTTCAGAAATAGAACCATCGATATTAGATTCTAAGTCTAACTGGGAAGAGGACCCCAAGGATTAGAAGGGACTCAGATATCATCCAGAATAAAGGTAAAGGTGAAGGGACCCCTGACCATTAGGGCCAGTCATGACTGACTCTGGGGTTGCGGCGCTCATCTCACTTTACTGGCCGAGGGAGCCAGCGTTTGTCCGTAGAGAGTTTTTCCGGGTCATGTGGCCAGCATGACTAAGCCACTTCTGGTGAACCAGAGCAGTGCACGGAAACGCCGTTTACCTTCCCACCGGAGTGGTACCTATTTATCTACTTGCACTTGACGTGCTTTTCAACTGCTAGGTTGGCAGGAGCAGGGACTGAGCAACGGGAGCTCACCCCGTCACAGGGATTCGAACCACCGACCTTCTGATTGGCAAGTCTTAGGCTCTGTGGTTTAACCCACAGCACCACCCCCGTCCCATCATCCAGACTGACCTCCCTCAAACCCACAACTGCTTTTGAATTGGAGGAGGATTGTTACATTCAAGTCCATGTTTGTAGGTGAGCCTCATGGGGGTGTCTGGTTGGGTACTGTGGGAAACAGAGGAGGGTGCAGCTTCAACTGGCCTTTCAGTCTGCTCCAACAGTGCTCTTCTTACATTTTTGCTTCCCAGCCAAAGATGGGACTGAATGGCTCTCTTGCAAAATCTCTCTTTCAAATTTGCCTTTATAATATATTCACAATTACTTTCTCCCAATATTTACTGAATAGTCATTGCATTCTCTCCATGGAAGCAGAGGATACTTTATTTCAATATTTGATGTTCGTCAGGAGATCTTTGACATTAGGTGGCAGCTGACACCATGGGCAGAAACTGAGTCTGTTGCTCTTCATCCAGCAGTGAGCACCAGGACAACGTTGGCTGGGGCTTATGGGAGTTGTAGTATAAGATGGGAGATGTAGTGCAAGAACTCCCATGAATGCAAACTGCAATTGCAGCGGGTCTGATCCAGATTGGGAACCAAAGCGTTCAGGTCTCCCTACCTCACCACACACACAATAAGGTCCCAATCTGGATCAGCCCTCACACTGGGAATTTGTGCAAAATATCCTGCACTTCAGAGCACAGGTCATATGTAGCTAATGTATCATGTAATTTAGCCCTAACCACCACTATGAATAACAACGATTCTCATGTCAATTGTGCAGTGTGTGAAGACATCCTTTCATTTGTGTGTCTGGAATCGACTGCCTATCAACAAAGCAATGTTATTTGGTGACCTCCACTGTGAGGGATGCGGGTGGCACTGTGGGTTAAACCACAGAGCCTAAGACTTGCCGATCAGAAGGTTGGCGGTTCGAATCCCCATGACGGAGTGAGCTCCCGCTGTTTGGTCCCTGCTCCTGCCAATCTAGCAGTTTGAAAGCACGTCAAAGTGCAAGTAGATAAATAGGTACTGCTCCAGCGGGAAGGTAAACGGTGCTTCCATGCACTACTCTGGTTCACCAGAAGCGGCTTAGTCACGCTGGCCATGTGACCTGGAAGCTGTATGCTGGCTCCCTCAGCCAGTAAAGCGAGATGAGCGCCGCAACCCCAGAGTCGGCCACGACTGGACCTAATGGTCAGGGGTCCCTTTACCTTTACCTTTACTGTTAATGACAATTTTTTTCCTCATTCTATTTTCTTCACACCAAGCCAGTAAAGCACAATCTCCACAAGACTATGAATTTTCCTATATTTCTACAAGGAGGAGGATGGTATTACCACACCAAATAAGACCCTGAAGAGAACTTCTCGCAAGATTCAGTGGAAACATGGTCGAGATGAGCATTCCCTATGAAGTGATTCACTGTTATCACTTATCTTGCATTTTCCTCAATGTATGTTTGAACCCACTAATCAATTTACTTGTGCTCCTTACATTTGATACCAATCAGATTAAAGCTCTGGGACTATAAGGGTACAGATGGTAGATTACGCCCCCAATAAAAAATAGAGTCCATTTTACCAGAAATTGTGCCTTTAATTATATTTTTCTGGCGGAAATCGCTCAAATCCCCCATACTTTCCACTTATCTCCAGTCCTGTCCTGATGGTTTCAGCAAGTGATTCATATTCCAGGTTATAATTTTCAGTCCTTTTTCTTCATATTTTTTTTTAAAGTGACTCATTTATATGCCAGCTCAGAGCCACTTAATGCAAGGCTGCCATGGACCAACATTTTGTTCAATATTGGTTTTCAGCTCATTTTCCTTGGGGTTCTGAGTGGCGGGATGAATCACTCCATCCCAGATTTATTGCTAGCACTCCGCAGAATAGGATGTAAAGTGGAAGTGGAGGGGAGAGGTGCCTGGTGACCTGAGTGGGCTGGCATTTTGGACAGTACAGGAAGTTCTCTTGTGGAGCAGGATCGATCGCCAATTCCACGGTGATGCAGCTATTGTGAGTCGAGGATCCGCCACCAGCTTGAGGATAAGAAAGACACAAGGACGCAGTATATTAGGATAATGGGCTAAAAAAGGCCACAACTTTATTGATTACAGCATGTGAGTGGTATTGGCTTAAAGGTAAAGGTAAAGGGACCCCTAGCCATTAGGTCCAGTCGTGGCTAACTGGGGTTGCAGCGCTCATCTCTATTGGCTGAGGGAGCCGGCGTACAGCTTCCGGGTCATGTGGCCAGCATGACTAAGCCACTTCTGGCGAACCAGAGCAGCGCATGGAAACGCTGTTTACCTTCCCGCCGGACTGGTACCTAATTATCTACTTGCACTTTGATGTGCTTTCGAACTGCTAGGTTGGCAGGAGCAGGGACGGAGCAACAGGAGCTCACCCCATCACGGGGATTCGAACCACCAACCTTCTGATCAGCAAGTCCTAGGCTCTGTGGTTTAACCCACAGCGCCACCCACGTCCCTGGTATTGGCTTAGGCACTGGGTAAAACAACAGAGCGTGACTCCACCCCCTCAGTGTGGGATGAGTCTATCAAGGGTTAACCACCAGTAGGAGGAGCTTGTTGATGCAAATACAACTAGAAGCGCTCCCTGACGTCACTGGGGGTCGTGCCATGGCCCTAGCCACCAACAAGGGCGTCGGACAAGATCCACGACCGCCGGATTCCTTTAACGGAATACCCAAAAGTGGAGGGGTAGGCGAGGGCCACACCCTGTCCTCCAATACACAAACATATTCCAATGCCTAACCTCCAGTACCCAAAAAGTTGTGGTGATTTGCTACGAGGTAGGCAAAAAACCAGCAGCGCAATGAGAAGAAGAAGAAGAGTTTGGATTTGATATCCTGCTTTATCACTACCCGAAGGAGTCTCAAAGCGGCTAACATTCTCCTTTCCCTTCCTCCCCCACAACAGACACTCTGTGAGGTGAGTGGGGCTGAGAGACTTCAGAGAAGTGTGATTGGCGCAAGATCACCCAGCAGCTGCATGTGGAGGAGCAGAGACGCGAACCCGGTTCACCAGATTATGAGTCTACCGCTCTTAACCACTACACCACACTGGCTCCATGAGAGGGCCGCAGCCACAATTGGGCAGCTAAACCTCATCCCCTAAGCTTCTGCCTGATTGGTTGGCTGCCAGGGGGCGCGGCAACCAGGACAGTAGACACAGGGGCTGCAAACCCCCCGACGTGGAAAACGGGTCCCACTCACAACTCCTCCCCTCTGGAAGGAGGAGAGGCTTTGCAGAACCAAGTCTTAAAGTGGGCTGAGAAAATGGATGATCCAAAAGAGGTCTCCCAGTCTAAACAGAGGAATGCACAGTTGTAGCTGAGTAAACATACCGTATTTTTTGCTCCATAAGATGCACATTTTTCCTCCTAAAAAGTAAGGGGAAATGTGTGTGCATCTTATGGAGCGAATGCGTGGTCCCTGGAGCCAAATTGCCTAGGGGCAAAAAGCAGATCATGCTTTTTTCTTTTTCTTTTTTGCTTTTTTTGGAAAGAGGGAAGTGGGTGTTGAAACAAAGCTGCTTATCGGCAAGTGATCGGGAAGGGGATAAGGCTGCTGGTAAAGACAGCGAACTTGCAAGGAGAGGAGACAGAAATACTAAAACAAGCAATGAGGAGAGAAATTAGAAGAAAAGGAGGAGCAAAAAACTGCTCCAGCTAAGGAAAAGACACTAAGGCAAACAAGAGGGAAGGGGGTGTTGAAAGGAAGCAGCTGATCGGCAAGCGATCGGGAGGGAGATAAGGGAGGCTAGTGATAAATGAGGCTGCCTGGGAGGGGGGAGGTAAAAACCCATGGATCCTCGGGATTTTTGCATTGGGTCACCATCAGATCACATAGCATGTCCATGGCTACAGCCTGCACCAAAATAACCACACATCCACTGTTTCGTGGGGCCGCAATGGCGCAAAAACATGGTTACAAAGCACAGATCCACATGGATCCTCAGGATTTTTGCATTGGGCTGCCCCAAACTCACCGTCAAACCACATATCATGTCTGTGGCCACAGCATGAACCACAAAAATCATACATCCACTGTTTCATTCAGAATATATTTTTTCTTGTTTTCCTCCTCTAAAAAGTAGATGCGTCTTATGGTCAGGTGCCTCACATGGAGCGAAAAATACGGTAAATGTGCATGACTTTAAAAGAGGATTTGACAAATTCATGCAGGATAAGCCTATTGATGGCTACAAGACATGATGGCTTTGCTCTGCCTCCACAGACAGAAGCAGCAGTACTTCCGAATACCAGTTGCTGGAAACTGCAGGAAGAGAAAGCACACTTGTGTTCAGATCCTGCTTCCAGTTTTCTCACTGGGGTAGCTGGTTGGGCCCCTGTGACAACAGGATGCTGGACTAGATGGACTATTGACTTGACCCAGTAGGCTCTTGTGATGTGCTTATGGTGGGAATGTTGAGGAAAGTAAAGGTAAAGGGTAAAGGGACCCCTGACCGTTAGGTCCAGTCACAGACGACTCTGGAGTTGTGGTGCTCATCTCTCTCTATAGGCTGGGGGAGCCTATAGAGCTTCCGGGTCATGTGGCCAGCATGACTAAGCCGCTTCTGGCAAACCAGAGCAGCGCACGGAAAAGCCGTTTACCTTCCCACCAGAGCGGTACCTATTTATCTACTTGCACTTCGACGTGCTTTTGAACTGCTAGGTTGGCAGGAGCAGGGACCGAGTAACAGGAGCTCACTCCATAGCCTTCGCCAGCAACTGAGAGGCTTATATGCTCTGGTCTCCTAAACCACACCCAGGCCACAGCTTCTGGCAGTGAAGGAGTCTTAAAGGGTAAAGGGACCACTGACTATTAGGTCCAGTCGTGGCCGACTCTGGGGTTGCTGCGCTCATCTTGCTTTATTGGCCGAGGGAGCCAGCGTACAGCTTCCGGGTCATGTGGCCAGCATGACTAAGCCGCTTCTGGTGAACCAGAGCAGTTCCCCAATATCCTTACCCTCTATGAATATGTCTAGTCCTCTTCAAAGTTGGTGGCTGTTGGTGGAGCAATTTCCATAGTTTAATTTGGCACTGTGTAAAGAAGTACTTTCTTTTGTCCGTCCTGCCTATTCAGCTGGGAACCAGAAGCATGAGGAGAGTTTCAATGAGTCTGAGACCCCTTTGGCTTTGTCCTAGATTTGCTTGACAATACCAAGTGGATTCTGTGCATGGCATCTACTTCCCTCCCTAGTTTTGGTCAACGACGGCAAAAGTTGAAATTAGAAGCAAGGCTTCTCGTGAGAAGGCGGAATGCTGGATGACGTACCCTTGGCTCTTCCTAAAAAAACTGAAGTTATGTAAGGGCCAGAGCTGTGTTCAAGAAGGTAGAAAGGTTTGCCTCTCCTGCAGGTAAGGAGCAATAGTCCGCATCTCCTGACAAGCGACTCAATAGATCTCCTGCCTGGCCTCTTAGCCAAACCACCTACTGACTGCCTTTACATACATATATATAGATAGATAGATTATGAAAGTGCTAAATCTGTATGAGAGGAAAGTAAAATAGCATTGTACACAAGCAGAGATTGAAAGCTGGGAGAATGCTCGAGTTTCCTTTGTTGGAACAGTTGGGTCCGCATTGTGTAGATCCATTTGTTTCCTCCTCTGCATTTTGTGACACAACGGCCACAAAGCACCCCTGGGATTCTTGCTATTATAATACAGGAAGCGTGTTGCACCGTGGCAGCCCGCAACTCGCTTCACACGGGAATGAAGCAGCGCAAATATGCTTTTCCTCACTGCAGAATGGAGAACAGGAATGTGAACCCAGGGAATGTGTGACAGGGACCAAAGCTGGGGGGGCGACCCCCGTGGGTATACCAATGAATTTAAGTTACAAGAAAGGTGTCACGGTCTGGTTCACGGGTGATCGAAGTCCTGACAGGGGACGTCAGGACCGGGGACAAGATGGTGGGGTAGGAGCAGGAATGGGGGTCCAGAAGCCAGGAGGCCAAGAGTCCAAGGATCAGAGAGCCGGGAGTCAAGAAGCCAAGGGTCCGAGGGTCAGGAAGCAAGGAGTCACAAAGTCAGGGGTCCGAGGATAAAGAAGCAGGGAGTCAAGAAGCCGAGGTTCAAGGATCAGGAAGCAAGAAGCTCAAGGCAGGGAGTGTGTTGCTGTGGCAAAGAGCCAAAGGGAAAATGCTGACCTTATATCCCTTCCCAGCTCTTGCCACCAGGTGCTGTGAGTTACCAATTGGCCTCACCTGTGTGGCCATGCCTTGCCTCTTCAGAACAAACTTAGGAAGGCCCCAGTCCTGCAGAGTCCTATTGGTCACAGGGCCTGGCTCCTGCACGCACTCCTGACAAAAGGGGATTCTGACTAAACATCAGAAAGAACTTTCTGACTGTAAGAGCTGTTCGACAGTGGAATGGACTCCCTAGGGAGATGGTGGACTCTCCTTCCTTGAAGGTTTTTTTTAGCAGAGGTTGGATGTCCATCTGTCATGGATGCTTTCTCTGAGATTCCTGCACTGCAAATGGTTGGACGAGATGACCCCTGGGGCATCTTTAGACTGCACTATTCTATTGTTCCTTCTTAGTCATTGCTGGGGTGTGTTTGTCAGTGTTGCTTCTCTTCCTCCTTGACATGAATGTGTGATTCACGAGACCAGCAGATCTTCCTGCTTTCCGCATCCCACATGCTGTTTATGTTTTGTTACTTTGGTTCCACACAACTGCCTCCTTGTTGTGTCTTCCTCGAAAGGGGAGTCTTCCCTCTATGCCTACACACTCAGAAGCAAGAGCAACAGAGAGGGATGCACGCAAGAGACTCCGTCACCTTCAGAAGGAGCTGGCAGATGAGGGCAATTAGTATTTCCCCCGTGTCTCCACAAGAGAAAATATCAGTCATGCTCAGCAGAACAAACCAGCAAGTTGATGCAGTCAACATGCACATGCTGTTCTCCTTGTGGGGCAAACTGTGGTTCCTGCATTTCAGGGGGTTGGAGCAGATGGCCTTTGGAGTCCCTTCGAACTCTACAGCTCTATGATGCTAGGATTCAATTTTAGAAGAAGAGGAGGAGGAGGAGTTTGGATTTGATCTCCCACTTTATCACTACCCGAAGGAGTCTCGAAGAGGCTCACATTCTCCTTTCCCTTCCTCCCCCACAACAAACACTCTGTGAGGTGAGTGGGGCTGGGAGACTTCAGAGAATTGTGACTAGCCCATGTTTGGCCATTTGCTCCATGTTTGGCCATTTGCTCTGCTTCAGTGATAAAATGTGAGTTTTCCTGGGAAAGTACCAGACAAAAAAATATTTGGACATGTAACTTTAAAGCCCAGACCTGCGCCTAGAAACTCAGCACAAAACAAAGTGTGGATAAGCCCTTTGTCTCTTTGTTCGTTGTCAAATGCCACAGATCCTTTGATCCAGCTCTGTTTTAATCGCCCACTTCTAATTTTGCTCCAAAATTGGAGCTCTCGTTGACCTTTTCTCAGGCTCCACTGGTTTCATTAGTCTGACTAATTAACCAAACTGACACAAGACCAAAAATAAGAGAAAGGAAAATGAAGAAGAAACATTATGGGAAGAGCTTGTCTTCTAGCTGACTTCCGCAGTGAAACTCAATGCTCTGGGGAGAAACTGGATCTTGGTGAATAAAATACAATGGGTGTGATTTTAATCTAGACCAAGTCAGGTGCATTTAGAGTGCATTGAAAGCAACTGGCAGAAACAAAGGATTATATACGGTGTTAGAAATACTCAGAGTAGACCTATTGAACACCTAGCATTCAAAGAATCATAGAACTGGAAAGCTGGAAGGGACCACAAGGATCATCTTGTCCAACCCCTTTCACTGCAAGAATCCTTCACCCAACGTGGGGCTCAAATCCATTAATTTGATATTAACAGTCTCATGCTTTACCAACTGGGCTATCAGCTTGTGAAAAAAGCTTTTAAGCTCTTGGTGTTGCTTCCGGGCTCTAGGAGAGTTAGGGTTGCTCTGGAGAGATCTCATGGCACAATCCAACTTCCTGAATGAGATCATCCCCACCAGACCCGAATATAGCTGAAATTGTGAAAAGTTAAATGCTCATAAGATGCAGGCATCCTGTACAATTGAACTTGGATGGAGAGAAACCCAGAAATGTCTCTAACATCAGTGGCGTAGCGTGGGTTGTCAGCACCCGGGGCAAGGCAAGTAATTTGCGCCCCCTAACCCGTGGATTTGCGCCCCCTAACCCGTGGATTTGCGCCCCCTAACCCTAACCCCCAGATGTTGCGCCCGGTGCGGCCGGCCCCCCTGCACCCCCCACGCTACGCCACTGTCTAACATTGCTGGTCCTCTCACACCTGGGCAAGCTCCTGAGTTTGGGGTGTGTCCAGGGCTGGATTTTGGCTTGTTGAGGCCCTAAGCTACTGAAGGTAATGGTGCCCTTTATCTGTCCAGCTGTCCTTTGTCAACAACAAATTGCCACTGGTTTTTGTGTGTTGAATATATGCACATACGCTTAGTCTGTGAGTTAAGCCATAGAGCCTAGGACTTGCCAATTAGAAGGTCGGCGGTTCGAATCCCTGCAACGGGGTGAGCTCCAGTTGCTTGGTCCCTGCTCCTGCCAACCTAGCAGTTCAAAAGCACGTCAAAGTGCAAGTAGATAAATAGGTACCGCACCGGCGGGAAGGTAAACGGCGTTTCCATGTGCTGCTCTGACAGAAGTGGCTTAGTCATGCTGGCCACATGACCTGGAAGCTCCCTTGACCAATATAGCAAGATGAGTGCCACAACGCCAGAGTCGGCAACGACTGGACCTAATGGTCAGGGGTCCCTTTACCTTTTAAGCTACTGAAGGTAATGGGGCCCTTTATATGTCCAGCTGTCCTTTATCAACAACAAATTGTTGCTTTTTTGTGTTGAATATATGCTTATACCCTTAGTCTATGCAGTCTACAAGCACTCTTTAATATTACATAACAGGTACAACAGCTTGACCTACATTCAACTGTGCTGCACCGCAGTCTGCAACAGCATGCTACATATTGCCATGCAACCAGTCCAAGCAGAATGTAGGCACCCTATATATAGAAATGAGTAAACCAGTGATATTTTAGGGAACAGGCTAGCAGGCGGGGCCCATGACTTACATCATAGGAGCCTACACAACACAAAACACTGTTGCTGTATGTAGGTTTTATTTTATTTGTTTTTAATCTTATATTTTGGAAATGTACATCCAGGGTTTTTTTCCCTTTAAATCTTTTGGAGGGCAGGTGTGGAGGACTCTCTGGTCCTGAATGGGGTAACTCTGCCCCTGAAGGAGAAGGTGCACAGTCTGGGAGTCATTCTGGATTCACAGCTGTCAATGGAGGCACAGGTCAATCCTGTGTCCAGGGCAGCTGTTTAGCAGCTCCTGTGTCCAGGGCAGCTGTTTAGCAGCAGGCTGAGACCCTCCCTGCCCACAGACTGCCTCGCCAGAGTGGTGCATGCTCTAGTTATGTCTCACTTGGGCTACTGCAATGCACTCTATATGGGGCTACTTTGAAGGTGACCCAGAAACTACAACTAATTCAGAATGTGGCAGCTAGACTGGTGACTGGGAGCGGCCACCGAGACCACATAACATCGGTCTTGAAAGACCTACACTGGCTCCCAGTACGTTTCTGAGCCCAATTCAAAGTGTTGGTGCTGACCTTGAAAGCCCTAAACGGCCTCGGTCCAGTATACCTGAAGGAGCGTCTCCACCCCCAGCGTTCTGCCCGGACACTGAGGTCCAGCTCCGAAGGCCTTCTGGTGGTTCCCTCCCTGCGAGAAGCCAAGTTAAAGCGAACCAGGCAGAGGGCCTTCTCAGTGGTGACACCTGCCCTGTGGAACGCCCTCCCACCAGATGTCAAAGAGAAAAACAACTACCAGACTTTTAGAAGACATCTGAAGGCAGCCCTGTTTAGGGAAGCATTTAATGTTTAATAGACTATTGTATTTTAATATTCTGTTGGAAGCCGCCCAGAGTGGCTGGGGAAACCCAGCCAGATGGGCAGTGTATAAATAATAAATTATTATTTTTATTATTTGGGGACCCCCAAGAGAGTGGGGCCCTAAACTATAGCTTGCTTAGCTTATACATAAATCTGGCACTGGGTGTGTTTGGTTTCTTGGCAGATGGAAGTGCCATTACTCATTTTGAAAAGTAAGCAAGTGCACACACACACACACACACACACACACACACACACACACACAGCACTTCAAGGTTAAGGAAGCAGCACTGGTATACAAACCCCTCCAGTCTTGATGTGCTTCACCAACAGCAATGGCTTCTTTTATCCCAGCAGATTTATATCCCTGAGCAGAACAGAGCCCCAGCACATTCTGTGACAGATAGCTTAGGACCTTGGAAGAATCTTTGATGAAGAATGTCAGTTATATCCGAATAAGCTACCATGATATACTTGCCTGTCAAAGGCAGAAGAGAATTCCCCCATCTGTCTTGCATGTTCCTATTCACTTCCTCCTCAGCATTGATTTTCTAATTGTTGGCTTGCATGCAGCCTGAGCTACTCACCACAGCCAGCGTGGATTCAAATAATACCTGAACTCAAGCTCTAATATTGACCGGCACTCGCATCCCTGCCCTGCCTTTTCAGTCTCAGTTAATATTTAGAGGCCTGAGGCTGCGAACCTATACCCACTTACCTGGGAGTAAGCCTCACTGAGACATCAAGGGACTTACTTCTGAGTAGGGGTGGGAGTGAAATTAAATTCAATCCATGTTTTAAAGTGAATCTAACCAATTCCCGCTTTCTCAAACAGTGCATGACAATCTTTTGATTCCCCCCCAAATGTTATTAAGAATAGTGCAATGAGTTAAAGAAAGAGAAAGAGAAAGAAAACATAAATTAAAACATTTTAAAAGGCAGAGGAAAACAATAACGATATGACAATAAAATATAATTAACAATACAGAATTAATCTAATATACAGTGGTACCTTGGTTCTCAAATGCCTTGGGACTCAAACAACTTGGAAGCCAAACACTGCAAACCCAGAAGTAAGTGCTCCAGTTTGCAAACTTTTTTTGGAAGCTGAACATGCTCCATTTTGAGTGTTACGCTTCCAATTTGAGTGCTACACTTTCCGTTTTGAGTGCTACACTTCTGTTTTTGCTATTTATTTTGCATTTTTGTTTTTTCGGCTCTTTTTTGTTTGGTTTTTCTGACTGTGTCGTCCCCTTCTCCTTGCGCCCTCCATCTTTCCCAGCATCAGGGTCTTTTCCAGGGAGTCTTCTCTTCTCATGAGGTGGCCAAAGTTTGGAGCCTCAGCTTCAGGATCTGTCCTTCCAGTGAGCACTCAGGGCTGATTTCCTTCAGAATGGAGAGGTTTGATCTTCTTGCAGTCCATGGGACTCTCAAGAGTCTCCTCCAGCACCAGAATTCAAAAGCATCAATTCTTTATGGTCCAGCTCTCACTTGCATACATCACTACTGGGGAAACCATAGCTTTAACTATATGGACCTTTGTCGGCAAGGTGATGCCTCTGCTTTTTAAGATGCTGTCTAGGTTTGTCATTGCTTTTCTCCCAAGAAGAGTTTGGATTTGGATTTGATATCCTGCTTTATCACTACCCTAAGGAGTCTCAAAGCGGCTAACATTCTCCTTCCCTTCCTTCCCCTCAACAAACACTCTGTGAGGTGAGTGGGGCTGAGAGACTTCAGAGAAGTGTGACTGGCCCAAAGTCACCCAGCAGCTGCATGTGAACAAGCGAGGAAGCGAACCCAGTTCACCAGATTACGAGTCTACCGCTCTTAACCACTACACCACACTGGTATATCCTCTCCTGCCACCCTGAACATTCCCACACATTTAAGGAAGGTGTGGAGCAAAACCAGTGAAGGTTGTTGCCCGCCTAGCACCCCAAAGCCGAGTGAGAGGTGCCAGGAAGACTGAAGTCAGCCCCCAGAATGAACCCCCAACCTGAATTTACAACACCTGCTCCTGTAAATTACCCCACAAAGTTATTGATTACAGAGCCAAGCTCTATCAGTAAGAGCTGTTTAAAGGTTGGATGGAGGGTGGTAGACTCTTTCACTGGAAGCAGAGGCTGGATGGCTATAAGTCAGGGATTATTTAGCTGCTTTTCCTGCATCATCATCATCATCTTCATCATCATCATTTGTTTGTACCCCACCCATCTGGCTGGGTCTCCCCAGCCACTCTGGGCAGCTTCCAACAAAGATTAAAAATACATCAAAATATCACACATTAAAAACTTCCCTGAACAGGGCTGCCTTCAGATGTCTTCTAAATGTCAGGTAGTTGTTTATCTCTTTGACATCTGATGGGAAGGCGTCCACAGGGCAGGTGCCACCACCGAGAAGGCCCTCTGCCTGGTTCCCTGTAGCTTTGCTTCTTGCAGTGAGGGAACCGCCAGAAGGCCCTCGGCGTGGACCTCAGCATCCAGGCAGAATAATGGGGGTGGAGATGCTCCTTCAGGCATACCGGGGGTCCCCTGCAACTCTACAAATTTGTAATTATAGGATAGGTAGAGTCTCCTTTCAAATTAACAAAAGATATTGATGGTGTGAATCACAGTGGGGCCTAAGCAGCTCTAGATTTGTAATATCCCCTCCCCAAGTAAAAGATGGCTCCCTTGCTATTGAGTTGCTGGCATTTGTGTGTGTGTGTGAGAGAGAGAGAGAGAGAGAGAGAGAGAGAGAGAGAGAGAGAGAGAGAGAGATTTGGAGGCACCTGGCAGAGTTTTGCTGCTAAAAATAAACAGGGCTCACTTTTCAAGCTGCCTGAATGGGAGACCTTTTGGGAACCATTTATAAGCTGATCTGAGCTCCAGGATGGGGAAAAAGTAGAGCATATGTGAGATAATTAAATGATCGGCCATTTTTTGGGTGAGGGGCTGAGTCCATCCTAAACTGCACAGCATTCTTCTTCTGCCAATGTATCTTTTCTGAGAGCTGGATGATTCTCCAAGGTCAGGGAAAGTTCCATGCCGCAGATCAAGTAGCAAAATTCATCTCTCCAAAGCGACCAGCTAGCATTTTAATCACTGCAGTGCCACACGCCCCCTGCTTCTCAGAGGCTGAACTGCCTTAAATATTGCTTCCACCAGCCTCCAGCAAACACACTGGTCCTATGGAAACCAATGTTCTAAAACAGTAGAAATAAAATATTGTTCATCTTTGCCGCTTTGATGGAAAATATATATAAAAAAAACTTGTGATTTTGTTTAATGACTTCAACCTCCAGATAAAATTTTTGTAGTTTCCAGACATCACAACCTATACAGCATCCCCCCCCAAAAAAAAACCACCCTACAATTTGAACTTCCTAAAAACAGAGTCCTTTAGGAATAGTATTTGCAATTCAGCTGAGTTTGAGTGACAGGTGACATTCAAAGACTAGTCTTGGATGAGGCTGGGACTAGTAATTAGGAATAACATTGGAGGGAACATTGAAACAGCTCTCACCACCTGAAAGTTCTTTCTTGTAACTTGAATCCAGTCATTTGGGTCCTGCAGAAAACCAGCTTGCTCCATCTTCCATGGGACAGATACCGTATTTTTCGCTCTATAAGACGCACCAGACCATAAGATGCACCTAGTTTTTGGAGGAGGAAAACAAGAAAAAAAATATTTTGAATCCCAGAAGCCAGAACAGCAAGAGCGATCGCTGCACAGCGAAAGCAGCAATCCCTCTTGCTGTTCTGGCTTCTGTGATAGCTGCGCAGCCTGCATTCACTCCATAAGATGCACACACATTTCCCCTTACTTTTTAGGAGGGGAAAAGTGAGTCTTATAGAGCAAAAAATACGGTATTTGGAAATGGCTATCCTATCACCTTCTCCAGGTTAAACAGACCCAGTTTCCTCAACCATTCCTCATAAGGCTTGGTTTCCAAACCCTTGATCTTCCTGGTCCCCCTCCACAGGTGAAAAAACCATCCACAGGCAGGACAGGTAAAAGAAAATACTTCTTCATGCAGTTCATATATCAACTATGGAACTCACTCCCATAGGAGACTTTAAAAAGTGTATCAGCTCAAGGTGGATCTGCTGATGCCTCTAGAATGTAAGAGCCTGGTGCTGAGAGCCAGTGTGGTGTAGTGGTTAAGAGCAGTAGTCTCATAATCTGGGGAACCGGGTTCGCGTCTCCGCTCCTCCACATGCAGCTGCTGGGTGAACTTGGGCCGGTCACACTTCTCTGAAGTCTCTCAGCCCCACTCACCTCACAGAATGTTTGTTGTGGGGGAGGAAGGGAAAGAAGAATGTTAGCTGCTTTGAGACTCCTTAAATGGAGTGAAAGGAGGGATATCAAATCCAAACTCTTCTTCTTCTTCTGGATCAGGCCAGTGGTCCATCTGGTCCAACCTGCTGCTCCCACAATGGCCAGCCAGAAGCAGTGATGACCACCAACTTGGATGGCTTTAGAAGAGGATTGGGTAAATTCACAGAGGAGAGAGGGCTATCAATGGTCACTAGCCATGTGAGCTATGCATGCCAGTGTACTGGCAGAAACAAAGATAACCAGTGTTGAAGCGATGATTCTTCAACATCATCTTCATAGAACTGGTCATGTTGTGCAGATGCCTGATGATCGTCTTCCAAAGCAACTACTCTATTCCCAACTTAAAAATGGAAAGCGTAATGCTGGTGGTCAACAAAAGTGGTTTAAAGACTCTCAAGGCAAATCTTTTAAAAAAGTAGTCTAAAGACCGACAATTGGGAAACACTGGCCTGCGAGCGCTCCAGTTGGAGAACAGCCTTCAACAAAAGTGTTGTGGGCTTTGAAGACACTCGAACTCAGGACGCAAGGGAGAAACATGCTAGGAGGAGGGCACGCTTGGCAAACCCTCACCATGATCAACTCCCACCCGGAAACCAACGTCCCCACTGTGGAAGGACGTGTGGATCGAGAATTGGCCTCCACAGTCACTTACAGATAATAATAATAATAATAATAATAATAATAATAATAATAATAATAATAATTTATTATTTATACTCCGCTCATTTGGCTGGGTTTCCCCAGCCACTCTGGGTGGCTTCCAACTGAATATTAAAAACAATACAGCATCAGACATTTAAAAGTTCCCTAAACAGGGCTGCCTTCAGTTGTCTTTTAAAAGTAAAATAGTTGTTTATTGCCTTGACATCTGCTGAGAGGGCGTTCCATAGGGCAGATGCCACTACCGAGAAGGCCCTCTGCCTGGTTCCCTGTAGCTTCGCTTCTCGCAATGAGGGAACCGCCAGAAGGCCCTCGGCGCTGGACCTCAGCGTCCGGGCAGAACGATGGGGGTGGAGACGCTCCTTCAGGTATACTGGGCCGAGGCCGTTTAGGGCTTTAAAGGTCAACACCAGCACTTTGAATTGTGCTCGGAAACGTACTGGGAGCCAATGTAGGTCTTTCAAGACCAGTGTTATGTGGTCTCAGCGGCCTCTCCCAGTCACCAGTCTAGCTGCCGCATTCTGGATTAGTTGTAGTTTCCAAGTCACCTTCAAAGGTAGCCCCACGTAGAGCGCATTGCAGTAGTCCAAGCGGGAGATAACTAGAGCATGCACCACTCTGGCCAGACAGTCTGTGGGCAGATAGAGTCTCAGCCTGCGTACCAGATGGAGCTGGTAAACAGCTGCCCTGGACACAGAATTGACCTGCGCCTCCATGGACAGCTGTGAGTCCAAAATGACACCCAGGCTGTGCAGTCACTTACAGACTCATTGTTAAAACCATGTCCATGGAACACTATCTTCCTCAGCTACGAGTGATAGCCAAAGAAGAAGAAGAAAGAAGAAGCTCTGCGTCCACTGTTGGGGCCACAGCTCAGTGGTAGAGCCCCTGCCTGGCAAGCAGAAGGTCTGCAGGTTCAATCCTGGCATCTCCAGGTAAGGATGGGAAGAGATTCCTGCCTTAACTCCCAGACAGCCACTGTCACTCAGTGTAGACAATAGTGAGCCAGATGGGACTCAGTGTAAGGTCGCTTCCTGTGTTCCGGAGTCTTGTGTTCGAATCCTGATTGCGGGTTTTCCGCTGGGGCACCTGGTTGGCTGGTTACTGTGAAAACAGGATGCTGGGATAGATAGACCATTGGCCTGATCCAGCAGCTTCTCCTCATATTTCTATGCTTGACACTCCATAAGAGGAAAACAGCAAATCCCACCCCTGGGTTTTTTGAGCAGCTGGTAGAATTGGAGGAGCAAAGGTCTTCGGCTGAAATAGGAGGGGAAAGATAAAGGATAAGGAGAGGCAAAGAGCTCTGAATGTGACAAAATTGGAGCCTCAGGTGGATCCAACAGACTGGATCCAACAGAGGGAACCAGAGAAGGCTTTGATGTTTGCAGATTTAGCAAAACGGTGGAATTCTAAATGCATGCAATCTTTTTCCCTCCCCGGTTTCTACACTCGGCAGGAGCAAAACTCCCTTTGCCTGACATGGACTTTCCTTGCTTGTTATTTTCCGTTCGGTGCCTCGTTATTTTATTTTATTTAACCACTGGCGTATCAGCGGCTGCGTCCTTCTATGTACATGGAAGAGCAGTGCCCCCTAGTGGCGAAAGGAGGGAATTTCCCACCAATACTCCTTTCTAAGGATGCATTTTCGTCCTTCAAATCAGCAAAAAAAAAAGGGAATTAAGACGCGCTGGAGATTAGCTAACCTTGACGTAGCCCCCAGGAACAGTCTGGAAAGGAAAGCTAATCCCCCACCCTCCCTAGGCCCAGGGAGAAAAGGACCGAGCTTAGCTTAGGTGGAAACCAGTCCAGCAAAGTTGTCCTTCAAGCGGCCTCTTTCCTCCTGGCTCCCCCGTTTCAGTGAATAAGATCAGCTTCTGAAAATGCTACTGGTATCTGACAAGGAAAATGGTTTTGGGGGTGGGAATTTTGGGGGGGTTTTGCTGCTGAGTGAAACTGAAACTAATTGGAGAGGAAGGGAAATCAAAATCAAAATAAGAATGCACTGGTGTTGAAAGGAACAAAGCATCTAGGTATTTTGAAAACCTGGATTTGGTCACCCAGAGAGCAGACAACCTTCAGAAAAGGAAGCAGAGACATCACCTTACCAACAAAGGTCCATATAGTTCAAGCTATGGTTTTCCCAGTAGTGATGTATGGACGTGAGAGCTGGACCATAAAGAAGGCTGATCGCCAAAGAATGGATGCTTTTGAATTCTGGTGCTGGAGGAGACTCTTGAGAGTCCCATGGACTGCAAGAAGATCAAACCTCTCCATTCTTAAGGAAATCAGCCCTGAGTGCTCACTGGAAGGACAGATCGTGAAGCTGAGGCTCCAATTCTTTGGCCACCTCAGGAGAAGAGAAGACTCCCTGGAAAAGACCCTGATGTTGGGAAAGATTGGGGGCACAAGGAGAAGGGGACGATAGAGGACGAGATGGTTGGACAGTGTTCTCGAAGCTACCAGCATGAGTTTGACCAAACTGCGGAAGACAGGAGGGCCTGGTGTGCTCAGGTCCAGGAGGTCACGAAGAGTCGGACAGGACTAAACGATTAAACAACAACAACAATAATTTATTATTTATACCCCACCCATCTGGCTGGGCTTCCCCAGCCACACTGGGCGGCTTCCAACAAAATATTAAAATACAGCACTGCATCAAACATTAAAAGCTTCCCTAAAAGCTTATCACCCTAATTTGCAGGCAAGAAACGGGGAGGGGGTGCCATGCCGCTGGAGTATATATTTCACCTGTCGAAAGTGGAGCGCAGTCTTTGCCAACCTTCTGTCCTCCAGGTGCACTGGACTACAACTCCCATCAGACACAGGCTGCGGCTAATGGGAGTTGTAGTTTAAAACTGATGGAGGGCATAAAGTTGGCAAAGGCTGGTGTAGCAGGTGCTGTCATGGACTGGCTGGATATAGAGGAGTGGTGGGAGGCACCAGCCAGGGAGACCCCCCCCCCCCCAAGGGAAACACCAGAGGAGGAAGGCTCAGGGCCAGGGCATTGGTGATGGGACACAGAGGAGAGAAGAAGAAGAGAAGAAGAAGAGTTTGGATTTGATATCCCGCTTTATCACTACCCGAAGGAGTCTCAAAGCGGCTGACATTCTCCTTTCCCTTCCTCCCCACAACAAACACTCTGTGAGGTGAGTGGGGCTGAGAGACTTCAGAGAAGGGTGACTGGCTCAAGGTCACCCAGCAGCTGCATGTGGAGGAGCGGGGAAGCGAACCTGGTTCACCAGATTACGAGTTCACCGCTCTTAACCACTACACCACACTGGTGTAGGTTAGAGGGAGAGGTACGCAAGTGGACCTGTGGTCTAAACCACAGAGCCTAGGACTTGCCGATCAGAAGGTTGGCACTTTGAGTCCCCGTAACAGGGTGAGTTCCCGTTGCTCAGTCCCTGCTCCTGCCAACCTAGCAGTTTGAAAGCACGCCAAAAGTGCAAGTAGATAAATAGGTACCGCTGTGGCTGGAAGGTAAACGGCGTTTCTGTGTGCTGCTCTGGTTCGCCAGAAGCGGCTTAGTCATCCTGGCCACATGACCCGGAAGCTGTCTGCAGACAAACGCCAGCTCCCTCGGCCTTTAGAGTCAGATGAGCGCCGCAACCCCAGAGTCGTCTGCGGGTGGACCTAATGGTCAGGGGTACCTTTACCTTTACCGGATGCCGAAGCGGCAATGGGGTTTAGTGAGCAGGAGGAGCCTGTGACAAGGAGCAGTTCAGACTCCAAGGTGGAAGCAGAGGGAGGTCAAGAGATGGTGGAAGAATCCAGGGAGTCTTCCTCTCCTGCTGTGGCAAGCACCCCTCTCCACTGGTCTCCAAGAATGCACAGGAAAATGAAGAGGGCAGAACAGAGGCCAAAGGTGCACAGTGGCAGTTTGAGGCTGTTGGGAAACATTCCGGAGAGGAAATAAAAAAATTCCTTCCTGTAGCACCTTAAAGACCAACTAAGTTAGTTCTTGGTATAAGCTTTCGTGTGCATGTTCTTGGTATAAGCTTTTCAGATACACTGAAACAGAAGTTGCCAGATCCTTCTATATAGTGAGAAGGTGGGGAGGGGTATTACTCAGAAGGGTGGTGGGAATGGGAGATTGGCAGATAGCTGGGATGAGCCTGTTGACGACTCTTAATGACTACAGACAGAGACTCTCACCTAAGAGATCTACAGCAAACCTTTTCAGAACTAAAATACCCAGCAGATGAAGTTAGACAACAGATCAACAGACCCAGAGAGAACTTGCTGCAAGACAGACCCAAAAAAGAAAATAACAGAACACCACTAGTCATCACATACAGCTCCCAAGTTAAAACAGTTCAACGCATCATCAGAGATCTACAACCTCTCCTGGACAATGACAGTTCTCTTTCTCAAGCTCTGGGAGGAAGACCTTTCATTGCCTACAGACAGCCACCCAATCTTAAACAACTCCTAACCCACAATAATACTACAACCAGACGTAACACGGACACTGGCACCAGAGCCTGCAATAAACCCAGATGCCAACTTTGCTGCCACATACACCCAGACAACACCATTACTGGCCCCAACAACATCACACATACCATCTCGGGACTGTTTAATTGCTCATAGTCTAACATTGTGTATGCCATCAAATGCCAACAGTGTCCTTCAGCTCTCTATATTGGACAAACAGGCCAAACCTTACGCCAAAGAATAAACGGACATAAATCTGACATCAAGAATCACAAAACAGAGAAACCAGTAGGAGAACACTTCAATCTCCCAGGACATTCTATACAAGATCTCAAAGTAGCTGTTTTACTACAAAGGAATTTCAGAAATAGACTGGAAAGAGAAGCTGCTGAATTGCAACTCATTACCAAACTCAAAACCATGGAGAGACCTGGTCTGAACAAAGACATTGGATTCTTATCTCATTATACATGACTAAGCCATTTCTCACCTTCTCACCCCTTGCCTTTTCCTGTAAGACCTATTACAGTCGTTAAGAGTCGTCAACAGGCTCATCCCAGCTATCTGCCAATCTCCCATTCCCACCACCCTTCTGAGTAATACCCCTCCCCACCTTCTCACTATATAGAAGGATCTGGCAACTTCTGTTTCAGTGTATCTGAAGAAGTGTGCATGCACACGAAAGCTTATACCAAGAACTAACTTAGTTGGTCTTTAAGGTGCTACAGGAAGGAATTTTTTTATTTTGACTATGGCAGACCAACACGGCTACCTATCTGATTCCGGAGAGGAGAAGCCTTCGAGAGGTGGGGAAGGTGGGGACCTTCAGTCCTGGGTAGAAAGGACACGGGTGGCGCTTTGGTCTAAACCACTGAGCCTCTTCGGCTTGCCGATCAGAAGGTCGGCGGTTTGAATCCCCGCGACAGAGTGAGCTCCCGTTGCTCCATCCCAGCTCCTGCCAAATTAGCAGTTCGAAAGCACACCAGTGCAAGTAGATAAATAGGTACCACTGTGGCAGGAAGGTAAATGGCATTTCCGTGAGCTCTGGCTTCCATCACAGTGTCCCGTTGTGCCAGAATGTGATGGCTAGACACTCTCATTCAACGGAGTCTACAAATAGACGACCGGTTGGAGGATCGTCGTCAGGCCCGGGGTCGCCGACACTTCCAGTTCACGGCACCAGCTTTTTCCGGCAGCCCCACGGTCACAACTGATTTAACAGAGGAACCTATGCAGCTCGGGGCAGTGCGGCCACGCCTTTCCCCCGCAGAGAAGGCGCGGCGTCGGGAGGGAAGTCTCTGTCTTTACTGTGGCGGAAGTGGACACTTCGCTCGGTCTTGCCCTGAGAAACGCCAGCCGCAGGGAAACCGCCAACCCCAGTAGCTGATGGCCCTAGCTACCAGGGGTCCCAAACCACACAGAATGGGGCCGCACCAATTGAATTACAACACCTTATGGTTCCGGTACATCTATACCCTCCAGGAGGGCCATGGATTCTTACCCATGCGCTGGTGGATTCGGGCGCAACCCGCTCTTATATGGACGCTGCTTTTGCTGCCCAGCATCGGGTGCCACTTCGGAACAAGCCAGAACCGGTGCAGGTGGAGGCAATCAACGGACGGCCCCTGCGTTCGGGTGCCGTCACTCAGGAGACCCAGCCCCTGGTCCTGTGCCTCCAGCAGCACCGTGAGATGCGAACTCTGGATATTGCCTCCATGCCCTGGTTCCCCCTGGTGCTTGGGATGGACTGGCTGGAGGCTCACAATGTGCGGATTGACTGGGTCAAACGGACTGTACACTTCCCAGACCCCAGTTCTCCTGCTGAGACTGAGATGCTAGCAGCTGCGCCCACTGAGGAGGTTGCGGCAACGCTCCCCGCTGAATACCAGGACTATCACGACGTGTTTGAGGAACGGGGGGCAGACCAGCTGCCGCCGCATCGGTCCTTTGACTGTGGCATAGACCTCCAGCCCGGAGCGCCTCTACCGGTGAGTCGCTTATACTCGTTAACAGAGCCAGAGCGCGAGGCTTTACAGGACTTCTTGCGCAAGAACCTGGAGCGTGGGTTCATTAGGCCTTCTACCTCGCCCACTGCTGCGCCAGTGCTCTTTGTTAAAAAGAAATGTGGGGAGCTCCGCCTTTGCCATGATTACCGGGCCCTGAACAAAATTACCATCCCAGACCGGTACCCTTTGCCCCTTATTTCGGAGTTACTGGAGCGGGTGCAAGGGGCGCAGGTGTTCACCAAGCTAGACCTCCAGGGTGCCTACAATTTGATTCGGATCCGCGCCGGGGACGAGTGGAAGACCGCATTTGGGACCCGGTACGGACAGTTCGAATACCTGGTTATGCCCTTTGGTTTGTGCAACGCGCCTGCTGTGTTCCAACGGTACATCAACCACGTGTTCCAGGACTTGCTAGACAAGTACGTGGTGGTGTACTTGGATGACATTCTGGTTTACTCCCGTGACCCGGCGTGCCACGAAGGCCATGTCCGGACCGTGCTGCAGCGCTTGCGCGAGCATCGTCTGTACGCAAAGCTCAGCAAGTGTGAGTTTCATCAGCGGTCAGTGGACTTCCTGGGTCACTGACTCTCACCAGGTGGGGTGCAGATGGATCCTGGGAAGGTGGCAGCGGTTCGGGAATGGGCGGCACCTCGGAACCGCAAGGACCTACAGCGTTTCCTGGGGTTCGCCAACTATTACCGGACCTTCATTGCGGACTATGCTCACCGCACCACCCCGTTGACCCGACTACTGTGCCCCAAGACGTCGTTTTCCTGGGACAAGGAGGCGGAGGAGGCGTTTCAAGGGTTGAAGGCCTGTTTCCAGAGAGCGCCAATCTTGCAACATCCGGATCCTTCTCGACCCTTTGTGGTAGAGACTGACGCCTCCAGTACGGCTCTCGGTGCCGTCTTGTCTCAGCAGCACGGACCGGAAGCGCCACTTTTACCCTGCGCCTTCTATTCCCGGCAGCTCCTCCCAGCGGAGCGTAACTATACCGTGTGGGAGCGGGAACTACTGGCCATCAAGGTGGCCTTTGAGGTTTGGCGCCATCATCTTGAAGGAGCACGACACCCGGTGGAGGTGAGAACCGACCACCGGAACCTGGAATACCTCCAGACCACCCGCAAGCTGAACCAAAGACAGATCCGGTGGGCGTTGTTCTTTTCCCGGTTCCAGTTTCGGATCCGCTACATCCCTAGCTCTCAGAATCAGAAGGCGGATGCCCTGTCCCGGAAACCTGAAGACAACGCAGACATGGTACAGCAAGCAGAACCCACCACGATCCTACCTCCGGCTGCATTCCTGGCCACCCAGGAGGCGCAGCCACTGCAGGTTCGGGTGCGGGAACAGCAGCGGGTCGACGCTTGGGCCCAGGATCGTCTCCGGGAGCTGGCTGAAGGGTCCAGTCCACAATATCCGGGGCTGGTCCTGCATCAGGGCCTGCTGCTGCACCACGGTCGTCTGTACGTCCCGCCAGGGCCTCTACGGCTGGAGGTTCTCCGGATGGCCCATGATGCCCCAGCAGCGGGGCACTTTGGACGGTATCGGACCACCCATTTGGTCAGTCGGGAGTTTTGGTGGCCCCGCCTGAAGGCTGACGTGGCTCGCTATGTTGCTGGTTGTGATGTCTGCCGTCGCGCCAAGGGTCCTACCGGGCGACCCCCCGGCCTACTTCAGCCATTGCCAGTTCCACCGCGCCCTTGGCACACGGTTTCGTTGGACTTTGTAGTGGACTTACCCTCGTCTCGTGGCTGTACCTGCCTTCTGGTTTTCTCCGACCATTTCACCAAGATGGTACACTGCGCTCCCTGTCCATCTGTACCCACAGCCAAGGAAACTGCGCAGCTGTACCTTCAGCATGTCTTCCGCCTGCATGGACTACCTGAGCGCGTGGTGTCCGACCGGGGCGTTCAGTTCACATCCCGGTTCTGGCGAGCATTACACCAGACCATCGGGACAGAGGTCTGCCTCTCGTCAGCCTACCACCCACAGACCGATGGCCAGACGGAACGGGCGAACGCGGTGCTAGAGCAGTACCTCCGGTGTTACTGCAGCTACCAGCAGGATGACTGGGTCGACCACCTGGCATTGGCGGAGTTCGCCTATAACAACGCGGTGAATGCGTCCACCCAGCAGACCCCGTTCCAGGCCAGCTATGGTTATCATCCACGGCTGTTTCCAGAGGTGCTGCCGGCATCCGCGGTCCCGGCAGTGATGGAGTGGCTTCAAGAGCTCCAGTCCCAGCAACAGCTTTTGGTGGAGCAACTGCACCAGGCCAAGGAAGCGTACAAAGCCCAGGCCGACCGCCACCGCCAGGTGGGGCCGGAACTTCGCGTCGGTGACCTGGTTTGGCTCTCCACTCGCCATCTCCACCCTTCTCGACCTTCGCGGAAGCTGGACGCCCGGTTCACCGGCCCGTTCCCTATCGTGAACCAGGTCTCGCCTGTGGCATTCCGTCTCCGGTTGCCAGCACACCTGAAGGTTCACCCGGTATTCCACAGGTCCCTTCTGAGTCCGGTGGCCCCACCCGACGAGTTCCACCCGAACCGTCCCCGACCGCAACCAGTTTTGGTGCAGGGAGAGCCTGAGTACGAGGTGGAACGCATTCTGGACTCCCGATACCGCAGGGGAAGGCTGCAGTATCTCATTGACTGGAAGGGATATGGGCCAGAGGACCGTTCCTGGGAACCAGCGGCCAACGTCCACGCGCCTGCCTGCATCCGAGAGTTTCATGCGGCGTACCCCAGCAAGCCGGGTCCGGACCCTCAAGTGAGGGGGGGCCTGGGAGGGGGGATGGTGTGATGGCCTGGGATTCCGAGTCTGAGAGCGATCCGGAGGAATCCCAGCCGGCACAGGAGTCCCAGCCTCCAGGGCCAGCTGAACTGGGGCAAGGCCTAGATGCTGAGGAAACTCAAGAGCAGGCACCAGGTGAAGCCATTCTGGCCCCAGAGGTGCTGGAAGACTCAGTGGCCACAGGTGAGCCTCCTCCAGGGCCCAGTAACCCTTCGGCCTCTCCTGATCTGCAGAGGCTTAGGGCAGAGAGGCGAAGGGAACTGGTTGCCCCCAGGAGGAGTGCTCGCCTTAAGGCCAGAGTAGGCGGGGCTCCTGGGGGTCGGGACCGCCCCTGACCTTAGAAGAGGATAAAAGCCCACTCATCCCGGCCCCAGGTTGCGGGAGCAACGTCGTTGTTGGCTTCGGACCTTCCTGTGATCCTGATCCCTGCTCGGCCTCCTGTTCCTGACTAACCGGTACACCTGTTCCCTGCTCGGCTTCCTGTTCCTGACTATCCAGTACTCCTGTTCCCTGCTCGGCCTCCTGTTCCCGACCATCTGGTGTTCCTGTTACCTGCTCAGCCTTCTGTTCCAGCGTTCCTGTTCCCCGCCCGTCTCTCTGCATCGGACCTCGCCCCGCTTCGTGTGGACTCTGCTACACTCACGGTACCTTACCCCCGGGACCAGCACAGTTTGCTCCCGCCACCCCCGCACTCCCCCTTCGTAGGGGTGCGTTCGGGAAGAGCCAGAGGCCATGGAGGACCAGGCGGCTGCACTGGTGACTTTGGCCCAGGAGAACCAGGCCTTGACCCACACCGTGCAGCAGCTCAGTGACGCGGTCGTGGCACTTCAGCAACGCTTAGAAGCCCTACCGGCTCCTGGGGCCGACGCCCCGGCTCCTGGCAAGTACCCAGTGGCTTTGCCTGAGAAATTTGATGGAGCCCCGGCCAGCTTTCCTATGTTCCTGGCCCAGGCCAAGTTGTATATCCAGGGGCGAGCCCGGAACTTTCCTGACGACCGCACCAAGGTGCACTTTTTGATTAGTTTGTTAAAGGACCAGGCGGCCAAGTGGGCGTTGCCGCTACTCAGGCAAGACTCCCCCTTGCTAGCAGACTATACGGGATTTTGCAATCGTTTGGAGGCCGCGTTCGGCAACCCCCAGAAAGGGAGTCAAGCCAACCGGGCGATTCGGCGTTTGAAACAGGGCAAGTCCACGGTGGCCGCATATACCACGGAGTTTCGGCTGTTGGCACAGGACTTGACCTGGAATGATTCGGCACTGCGGGACCAGTATCTCGAAGGGCTTTCGGACGAGGTACTGGACCAGTTGGCCACAATGGAACGCCCCACCACGCTAGACACTGTCATTCAATGGAGTCTACAAATAGACGACCGGTTGGAGGATCGTCGTCAGGCCCGGGGTCGCCGACACTTCCAGTTCACGGCACCAGCTTTTTCCGGCAGCCCCACGGTCACAACTGATTTAACAGAGGAACCTATGCAGCTCGGGGCAGTGCGGCCACGCCTTTCCCCCGCAGAGAAGGCGCGGCGTCGGGAGGGAAGTCTCTGTCTTTACTGTGGCGGAAGTGGACACTTCGCTCGGTCTTGCCCTGAGAAACGCCAGCCGCAGGGAAACCGCCAACCCCAGTAGCTGATGGCCCTAGCTACCGGGGGTCCCAAACCACACAGAATGGGGCCGCACCAATTGAATTACAACACCTTATGGTTCCGGTACATCTATACCCTCCAGGAGGGCCATGGATTCTTACCCATGCGCTGGTGGATTCGGGCGCAACCTGCTCTTATATGGACGCTGCTTTTGCTGCCCAGCATCGGGTGCCACTTCGGAACAAGCCAGAACCGGTGCAGGTGGAGGCAATCGACGGACGGCCCCTGCGTTCGGGTGCCGTCACTCAGGAGACCCAGCCCATGGTCCTGTGCCTCCAGCAGCACCGTGAGATGCGAACTCTGGATATTGCCTCCATGCCCCGGTTCCCCCTGGTGCTTGGGATGGACTGGCTGGAGGCTCACAATGTGCGGATTGACTGGGTCAAACGGACTGTACACTTCCCAGACCCCAGTTCTCCTGCTGAGACTGAGATGCTAGCAGCTGCGCCCACTGAGGAGGTTGCGGCAACGCTCCCCGCTGAATACCGGGACTATCACGACGTGTTTGAGGAACGGGGGGCAGACCAGCTGCCGCCGCATCGGTCCTTTGACTGTGGCATAGACCTCCAGCCCGGAGCGCCTCTACCGGTGAGTCGCTTATACTCGTTAACAGAGCCAGAGCGCGAGGCTTTACAGGACTTCTTGCGCAAGAACCTGGAGCGTGGGTTCATTAGGCCTTCTACCTCGCCCACTGCTGCGCCAGTGCTCTTTGTTAAAAAGAAATGTGGGGAGCTCCGCCTTTGCCATGATTACCGGGCCATGAACAAAATTACCATCCCAGACCGGTACCCTTTGCCCCTTATTTCGGAGTTACTGGAGCGGGTGCAAGGGGCGCAGGTGTTCACCAAGCTAGACCTCCGGGGTGCCTACAATTTGATTCGGATCCGCGCCAGGGACGAGTGGAAGACCGCATTTGGGACCCGGTACGGACAGTTCGAATACCTGGTTATGCCCTTTGGTTTGTGCAACGCGCCTGCTGTGTTCCAACGGTACATCAACCACGTGTTCCAGGACTTGCTAGACAAGTACGTGGTGGTGTACTTGGATGACATTCTGGTTTACTCCCGTGACCCGGCGTGCCACGAAGGCCATGTCCGGACCGTGCTGCAGCGCTTGCGCGAGCATCGTCTGTACGCAAAGCTCAGCAAGTGCGAGTTTCATCAGCGGTCAGTGGACTTCCTGGGTCACTGACTCTCACCAGGTGGGGTGCAGATGGATCCTGGGAAGGTGGCAGCGGTTCGGGAATGGGCGGCACCTCGGAACCGCAAGGACCTACAGCGTTTCCTGGGGTTCGCCAACTATTACCGGACCTTCATTGCGGACTATGCTCACCGCACCACCCCGTTGACCCGACTACTGCGCCCCAAGACGTCGTTTTCCTGGGACAAGGAGGCGGAGGAGGCGTTTCAAGGGTTGAAGGCCTGTTTCCAGAGAGCGCCAATCTTGCAACATCCGGATCCTTCTCGACCCTTTGTGGTAGAGACTGACGCCTCCAGTACGGCTCTCGGTGCCGTCTTGTCTCAGCAGCACGGACCGGAAGCGCCACTTTTACCCTGCGCCTTCTATTCCCGGCAGCTCCACCCAGCGGAGCGTAACTATACCGTGTGGGAGCGGGAACTACTGGCCATCAAGGTGGCCTTTGAGGTTTGGCGCCATCATCTTGAAGCCTTCTGTTCCAGCGTTCCTGTTCCCCGCCCATCTCTCTGCATCGGACCTCGCCCCGCTTCGTGTGGCCTCTGCTACACTCACGGTACCTTACCCCCGGGACCAGCACACAGAAGCACTTTAGTCCTGCTCGCTACATGACCCGGAAAGCTGTCTGTGGACAAACGCTGGCTCCCTTGGCCTGAAAGCGAGATGAGCGCCGCAACCCCTAATAATAATAATAATAATAATAATAATAATAATAATAATAATTTATTTGCCCCCCGCCCATCTGGCTGGGTTTCCCCAGCCACTCTGGGCAGCTTCCAACAAAGATGAAAGATACACTAAAATGTCACATATTAAAAACTTCCCTGAACAGGGCTGCCTTCAGATGTCTTCTGAATGTCAGGTAGATGTTTATCACTTTGACATCTAATGGGAGGGTGTTCCACAGGGCGGGCGCCACTACCGAGAAGGCCCTCTGCCTGGTTCCCTGTAGCCTCACTTCTCGCAATGAGGGAACCACCAGAAGGCCCTCGGAGCTGGACCTCAGGGTCCGGGCAGAACGATGGGGAAGGAGACGCTCCTTCAGATATACTGGACCGAGGCCATTTAGGGCTTTAAAGGTCAGCACCAACACTTTGAATTGTGCTCGGAAACGTACTGGGAGCCAATGTAGGTCTTTCAAGACCGGTGTTATGTGGTCTCGGCGGCCGCTCCCAGTCACCAGTCTAGCTGCCGCATTCTGGATTAGTTGTAGTTTCCGAGTCACCTTCAAAGGTAGCCCCACGTAGGGCGCATGGCAGTAGTCCAAGCGGGAGATAACCAGAGCATGCACCACTCTGGCGAGACAGTCCGCGGGCAGGTAGGGTCTCAGCCTGCGTACCAGGTGGAGCTGGTAGACAGCTGCCCTAGACACAGAATTGACCTGCGCCTCCATGGACAGCTGTGAAGAAGAAGAAGAGTTTGGATTTGATATCTCGCCTTTCACTCCCTTTAAGGCAGGGGTGTCAAACTCAAATTCATCGGGGGCCGCATCAGCAGTTTGGTCACCCTCAAGGGGCCGGTTGTATCTGTAGGACTATGTGTCCACTCTTTATTATCATAAATTATTGTCATTGCATTCAATTATTACTGTTTTTTGTAATAATGTAAGTAATAACTAGCTCTGAAAGCAGAAACATAGTCAGAATAATGGCAAGTAGATATTCAAATGTACAATTATTGTACAATTTATTGGAAAATGGTTTTTGGTAACAGACAGTAATTTATTTATTTTTTAAACATACAAATATTGCTAAACAATTTTAAACAACTCTTGTTGAGACATTTCATTCTGAATCTGCTACCCAGAGCCAGGCAGAGGATGATGGCAGGTGGGTGTCCTGCCCGCCACAAACATAAATCCTGGCTATGCCCATGATGTCATGGTTCACCCTTGAGTTTAGAATCGCTCCCCAAGCCCTCCTCCCCGCCCCAACGGCCTCCAGCCCGCCTGCCGATGGCGGGGAGCCCCGATGGCTCCCTCTCTGCCCGCCCGGAGCCCCGGCAGCCTTACGTGAACCCCGCCTCGGCTGGAGCAGGAGCACTGGCGGAGACGGCGGCAGCAGAGCCACCGAGCTTTGTGCTGGCGGCGGCAACGACGGGAGGGGGCCTGCCGGTGGCTCGGATTGCGCCCGCCTGCCTTGGACTCCCGCGGACCTCTCTCCCTCCGCAGCCCTCCTCCCCGCTCGGGAGCCATATGGGGGGTGGCAGGAAGCGCCTCTGCCCTTTCCTGCCTGCGGGGAGAACGCGGTGGCCGGGCTTGGCGCGCAGGCTCTGAGAGGCAGCCCCGGCACCAGCAACTGACCAGTGGCCTTTGCGGTGGCGGCGGCACTAGCAGCACTGGCGGCGGCAGCCTGCCCCCACCCCACTCCAAACATGAGCCCCCCCTTGGGGAAATAAGCCCCCTTTCCTCGGGGGCGCACGGAACACCTTTCGCCCTCTTCCCCCACCCATAGCATCTCCCTTTCCAGCGCCCTCCCTCCGTCCATCCCTCCCTCTGCCAGCCCGGTGCTTGGAGGCTTCTATGAGTGTCCGCTTGGGGGGAGGCCAGCAGGAAGGTAGCCCCCCTCGCCCCCGCGGCGGCCCGGCTCCGGGAGGAGGAAGAGGAGGAGGACTATGTCTTTGCTCACCGCGCTGGCGATGAGCGCAATGCCGAGGCGCACCAGCGCTGCCCGGTGGTCACCCTTGACCCGCCCCAGCAACACCTCCGCTGTCCCCGCAGCCCTCCACCCTGGCCAGCAGCCGCTTGGAAAAGGGCTCGTCATGGTCCAGCCACTCTCTGGGCGCTCGCTGCCGCCACTCCATCGCCTCCTGCGCCGAAACTTCGCCAAGGTCAAGCTGGCCAGGCACATCCTGACAGGAAGGGAGGTGGCTATAAAAATAATCGACAAGACGCAGCTGAATCCAACGAGCCTCCAGAAGCTCTTCCGAGAAGTGAAGAGTTTGGAATCCCCCCCCCCCAATATTAAAACTGGAGCGATTAGTTCAGTGGGAGCAGCAGAGACCCTCGCTTTCCCGCAGCTCGCTGTTTTCTTTTACACCTAACCTGGCTGTGCGCCCGGGAAAAGATCAAAGCGGAGCGTAAAGATATAGTAAAGAGGCTTGGCAGGGTTTTTGCCCCGCAAATCACGCTTGCTTGGCTCGGGGGCGTGTGTGTTGTGTGTGTGTTTCCCTCTTCTCCTTTCCCCCTCCCACTTCTCCCTGGGTTTCCTGACGGCGCACAGCACTGCGCTCAGCAGACGGCTGGGCTGCTTCACCGCCTGGTGCGCTCAGAGTGGGCGCACGTGTTTGGGGCTGCCTGGGATTGGCCGCGACGGGGATCCGGCGGGCGCTGCCACCTGGCGGGCTTGCTGATCCCGTATCCGGAGGCTTTCTCTCTCTCTCCTGTCCTTTTAGAGTCTAAATAAAAGAATAATAAAAGGTGAAGGCTGGCGGCCGGTGGCGGCTACACGGGCCACATGACGAGGTCTGGCGGGCCGGATTCGGCCCGCGGGCCTTGTGTTTGACACCCGTGCTTTAAGGAGTCTCAAAGCGGCTAACATTCTCCTTTCCCTTCCTCCCCCACAACAAACACTCTGTGAGGTGAGTGGGGCTGAGAGACTTCAAAGAAGTGTGACTGGCCCAAGGTCACCCAGCAGCTGCATGTGGAGGAGCGGAGAGGCGAACCCGGTTCCCCAGATTACGAGACTACCGCTCTTAACCACTACACCACACTGGCTCTCCAAAATGACTCCCAGGCTGCGCACCTGGTCCTTCAGGGGCACAGTTACCCTATTCAGGACCAGGGAGTCCTCCACACCAGCCCGCCCCCTGTCCCCCAAAAACAGTACTTCTGTCTTGTCAGGATTCAACCTCAATCTGTTAGCTGCCATCCATCCTCCAACCACTTCCAGGCACTCACACAGGACCTTCACCGCCTTCACTGGTTCTGATTTAAAAGAGAGATAGAGCTGGGTATCATCCGCATACTGATGAACACCCAGCCCAAACCCCTAGTCACCTTTGACTGGACTTAACCGTCCAGGGGTCCTTTACCTTTACCTTTTTTACCTCAGTCTTGGAAACTGCTCCATAGGGACAAGACTTACTAGGAAGGATCGCTGAGATCACTGCCAACTTCGCTGGCAACAGAGATCTGCTTCCTTCATTGCTAACCTGGCTCCAGCCCTGACATCTTCCGAATTCCTTTTCCAGCCGACTCTGGCAAGGCATGAGCTTTTCTGCAGAATTTTTGATTTTAATCTCTTGCACAGCTCTGTACATGAATCCTCATGTAGCCAGAATGGGACCAGAGGGAGGTATCAGCGACTTCAGGGGGGGACGCCAAGGTTTGTAGAACTGGGTGTTTGGAGGAATGATGACGGAAACCCAAAACAACCCAACAAGGACTGAGCATCCTTCGTGGTAAATGGCATGTTGACTGATATTTCAAAGGTGGGAAAATGGGGAAATGAAGACTGGTCATCCTGACAGAGACATCACCTTGCCAACAAAGGTCCATATAGTTCAAGCTATGGTTTTCCCAGTAGTGATGTATGGAAATGAGAGCAGGACCATAAAGAAGGCTGATCGCCAAAGAATGGATGCTTTTGAATTCTGGTGCTGGAGGAGACTCTTGAGAGTCCCATGGACTGCAAGAAGATCAAAGCTATCCATTCTGAAGGAAATCACCCCTGAGTGCTCACTGGAAGGACAGATCCTGAAGCTGAGGCTCCAAGACGTTGGCCACCTCATGAGAAGAGAAGACTCCCTGGAAAAGACCCTGGTGTTGGGAAAGATAGAGGGCACAAGGAGAAGGGGACGACAGAGGACGAGATGGTGGGACAGTGTTCTCAAAGCTACAAACATGAATTTGACTAAACTGCGGGAGGCAGTGGAAGACAGGAGTGCCTGGCGTGCTCTGGTCCAGGGAGCCACGAAGAGTCGGACACGACTAAATGACTAAACAACAACAACTTCCTGGCAGAGGACAAGGCTGGCAAGCTAGAACCCCAAGCACTCCATGCTGAAGATTTCACCTGTGATACTACTATTACTACTTATAATAATACTATTTGTACTGGTTGCCATAGTAATGGAGTGAGTTCAACTTTTGGAGACAGTTTTAGCACTTAATTCACCGTTTGCTGTAGCATCAAAGGAGAAGCTGAATGCAGACACGAACGACTTTCTACTGTCAGCAACAACAGCAAATTTCCGGGGCCCTGAACTTACCCAATTCCTCTTGTCGAACTTAAAAGGGGTGGGAGCCTCTTGAAATTAATGTTCCCACTTGAAGAGCCATTAGCATCCGAGACACATTTAGATCAATTATATTATTTCCAATCAAGGCTATTTCTTTCACCCATTTGAACTACATTTCCCCAACGCGCCTTTGCTTCAATTATAAGCAGCTGTGATTCATTGGGACCGGAAGACAGGCTGGCTTTCAGACAGTCGCAAAATCACAGACATCATAAAACTGCGTCAGAGTTCGAATACACTCCCCTCCCCCCAAAAAAGGTCCTGTATCCATTTTTTTAAATAAATAATTTTTATTGAAAATTTAAACAAAACATATTATCCAAAACATATCATCCTTAATTTTCCCGTTTTCCTCCCCTCCCTCCACCCTCCCACACAGAACCCACCCCGCCCCCACCGACTTCCCTCAGTTCCAGTCTTTAGTTTCTTTGTGAATGCTGTTTTCTGCATGTTACAAAGTTGTATAAATCCTTAAATTATTTGGCTAATTATTGTCAATAAAAAGTTTGTGAATGTTTATTCAAAACCTGCCAAGGAGTCCAATTCACTTTGTTGCGTCTTCAAACACTGAGGTCCAGCACCGAGGGCCTTCTGGCGGTTCCCTCACTGTGAGAAGCCAATTACAGATGGGTAGCCGTGTTGGTCTGCCATAGTCCAAATAAAAAAATTCCTTCCTGTAGCACCTTAAAGACCAACTAAGTTAGTTCTTGGTATAAGCTTTCGTGTGCATGCACACTTCTTCAGATACACTGAAACAGAAGTTGCCAGATCCTTCTATATATTGAGAAGGTGGGGAGGGGTATTACTCAGAAGGGTGGTGGGAATGGGAGATTGGCAGATAGCTGGGATGAGCCTGTTGACGACTCTTAACGACTGCAATAGGTCTTACAGGAAAAGGCAAGGGGTGAGGAGGTGAGAGATGGCTTAGTCATGTATAATGAGATAAGAATCCAATGTCTCTATTCAGACCAGGTCTCTCCATGTGAGAAGCCAAGTTACAGGGAACCAGGCAGAGGGCCTTCTCGGTAGTGGCACCTGCCCTGTGGAACGCCCTCCCACCAGATGTCAAAGAGAACAACTACCAACTTTTAGAAGACATCTGAAGGCAGCCCTGTTTAGGGAAGCTTTTAATGTTTGATGTATCACAGTATTTTAATATTCTTTTGGAAGCCGCCCAGAGTGGGCGGGGTATAAATAAATTATTATTATTATTATTATTATTATTATTATTATTATTATTATAATATAAATATTTTGTAAAGGGTTTGTAAAGGGTTCCCATTCATTTTTAAAGTCACAGTTATGCTTGTTATGCTTGTCTCGTAGCTTATGTGCATAGTCCATCAGGTTTTCTTGCCATGATTCTTTAGTTGGAATTTCTTCAGTCTTCCATCCTTGTGCTATTAAGAGCCAGTGTGGTGTAGTGCTTAAGAGCGGTAGTCAATTCCCCGCTCCTCCACATGCAGCTGCTGGGTGACCAGAAGCTGTACGCCGGCTCCCTTGGCCAGTAAAGCGAGATGAGCGCCGCAACCCCAGAGTCGGCCACGACTGGACCTAATGGTCAGGGGTCCCTTTACCTTTACCTTGAGCTACAGGGTGGGCTATTTCAAAAGTCTATATAAGGGCTTGCATACCATTGTTCTGGGTTTCTCCTCCCTCCTCTTGTTTGTGGTGAGTGGGGACCCTGTTGCAACAGTTTAATAAACGGCAACAGTTTAATAAAACGGCTTACTAGCCGTTTTGCTTCTCAATATTCTCTGGTTGGCCTCTGTTATTTTCTCCTACCGATAGAAAACCTACATAAGGGCTCTATACCCAGGTGTTTAAGAAAGCCCAACAGAAGCTCCATCTCCTCAGAGTATTGCGGAAGAACAATGTCAATCAACATTTGATGATCTCCTTCTACCGGTCCACAATAGAAAGTGTCCTTTCATACTGCATCATGGTGTGGTACGCTGGTTTGGCATCAACTGATAGGAAATGCTGATAGAGGGTGGTGAATACAGCACAAGATATTATGGGCTGTCCTGTGAATCTACTGGATGACATTGTGGAAGAACGTTACCTCGGGAGAGTGAGGAAAATTCTCAGGGATGATTCACACCCTGGCCAGCACTTTCTTGATCGCCTGCCCTCGGGCAGAAGATATAGAAGCATGATTAGTCGCACCAACAGGGTAAAGAACAGCTTCTATCCATGGGCTGTTAGGCTGCTGAATGAAAAGATAACAACAGGGCAACTGACTTTCGAGTTTGGTGTGTGTGCGTCAGTAAACAAGGGGAATTAAGACTAAGAGAGCTGAGTGGGGGTGTTTGTGTAATCTCACTGTATACAAGTTGTACAAGTGACAATAAAGGATTTCAATTTCAATATACAGGCTTTTGGATACTCATAAGGGATAAATGAGTTTTTTCTTATAACTGGGGTCAAAATGCTAGCGATGTGTGAATGAGACAGAATGAGGGGGGTGCTGGGTAGATCCAGTTTGCCAGACAGTGTGGTGTAGTGGTTAGAGTGTTGGACTAGGAGCGAGGACACCAGGGTTTGAATCCCCATTTGGCCATAAAGTTCACTGGGTGACCTTGGGCTGGTCATTGCCTCTCAGCCAAACCTACCTCGAAGGTTGTTGAAGGGATTAAATAAGAAAGGGGAGAACCGTGAGCACCATGAAGCAAAAAGGTGGGATATGAAATGCAATAATGAAGAATAATAATGAGAGCCAGTGTGATGTAGTGGTTAGGAGTGGTAGTCTCATAATCTGGTGAACTAGGTTCACGTCTCCGCTCCTCCACATGCAGCTGCTGGGTGACCTTGGGCTAGTCACACTTCTCTGAAGTCTCCCAGCCCCACTCACCTCACAGAGTGTTTGTTGTGGGGGAGGAAGGGAAAGGAGAATGTTAGCCTCTTTGAGACTCCTTCGGGTAGTGATAAAGCGGGATATCAAATCCAATAAGCCTTCAGTTCTGCTATAAACTGAAATTGATTCATTTTTAAAACCCAATTCATTTTTTAAAAAAACTCACCCTAGTTGCACCCCTTTCCTTGCCTGGAAAACCCGCTTGCTGAACTTCTCCTATGGGTGGGCAGGTTTGGAACATATGACAATAGCGAAATCCTCTCTGGTTTTAAATTAACAGACCTGCCTCCTCTTCCTTGCTACATGATCATTCCTCCTGAGGAGGAAACAAAAGATCTTGTTTGAGCACTTCATATTAATTTAGCTTTCCTTGAAAGCACAAGGCAATAATATATTTTTTTATCTAAAAAAAGAAAAAAAGGTTAACAGATTTAAAGCTGTTGTTCCATTAAATGCCTGTCATTTGTATCTCATACCCAAGCAATCATCTGTAAGTCATTCCAACGGCTTTATGAAAACACACAACACCTATTTTCTATGAGTTATTTTAAGTGACACTTGGTAAATGCACGGTGATCAATCAGCCCCTTGTAAAATATTGGCTTCCAAGCTTGAGCTGTTTATGAATGGAAGGAAGAGGTGTCTTGAGAGGGAACAACACTTTCTAGCAAGCATGATTCATGGTAGTGTAGCACCCTGCTTGTGGTTAACGCTTAGCTGGAATGAAATATTCAACGCAGCAACAGAGAAATTAAAATAATAATTTATTTGTCAGACAAATAAATGAGAGGCACAGTGGTATATGGTTACCAAGCTCTGGCCTGGCCTCCTGCCATTATGGCCAGCACTTATATTCCCTTAATCCAGCCCCCTTTGCTCCTCCTGTGGCTGCCTCTGTTCAATCAGCCTGGTTGAAATTTCTATTGGTTGTTTGCTATAACCAATCCTAAAAGATACACCCATATCCTCCTGTCCTTATATGGAACACAAAGAGCTATATATTGTTACATCTATAAATGACAAATAAGTAGTAATATATCTTACATGTGTCTCAACAAGGATCCTTAATTACCAGCTCACCTCTTGCCTTCCTTGCCCTCCAAAACAGATGGTTAATAATTTTAAAATTTTATCTTGAACAGATGTCAGAGACCTTGGGTTCATATTCTCATGCATCATCAATGAAATATCTCCTTTTGGAGGTCTTTAAACAAAGGCCTGACAACCATTTGTCATGAGTGCTCGATTGGCGTCTCCTGTCTGGCAGGGGGCTAGGCTGGTGGCTGACTTAATTTCAGGATAAATACAACTCTTACAACTATATGAAATAAGAATCTAGCATTTCTTAAATCCTTTGCATAATTACATTTAAGCCAGCATATTTCATACATTATCATAGATAGCTTTTTAGAAGGATAAACTTCCTCAAAGTAAAAAGGAAGGAACAGTTTACAGCCTCAAAATAAAATAGGGAAAAAAGCCTCTTCCCCTGTTTACACTCCCCCCCTTCTCCAGCCAGTTGCTTTGTTTCCATGTGCTCTTGGCCTTTTGTCCTGTGGCTCAAGTTTAACGGTTTTATTTTACTATTTACCAACTCTTAATTATGTTGGGTCTATGTAACCTTGCTCTTAACCTGTAATTCCCTTTTTTACGACTTTGAGAATTGTTTTCTGCTATAAATCAAGGGGCCCCTTTGTCTAGGAGGAAAACATTGCCAAGGTTCTCTAAGCAGCTGTCTTCTGCCTGGCATGAAACATTTGAAAATCTTTAAGCTCATTTTTAGAATTTTAGGAACCTGATCAAGATATAAGCCAATATAAGCCTTGATTAAAAATGCAGTCTATATTAAGATGCCTCAGTAGCAACTGAGACGAGGCCAGTATGTAACTTTCTCACCATGGTTGGGTCCCATAAACCCTCTTAGCGCACCCATGGTCACCCAGACACTGCTTTCCAACCCTCTTTTAAAGCCATCCAACTTGGCTTCCCTGACTTCCTCCTGAGGCAGGGAGTTCCATAGTTTAACAATGTACGGCGTGAAGAATTACCGTACTATTCCGTGTATAAGACTAGGATTTTTTACTTTTAAAAAATGTTTAGAAAGGGGGGCGGTCTTATACACGGGGGCAATCTCCCCCCATTTTCTTAGAGTCCCCCCAAATAGGGAGCATCATATACACAGGTGCATGTTATACACAGGAAAATATGGTACTTTGTTTTCTCTGTACTGAATCTTCCAGAATTAAGCTGCATGGGATGTCCACAAATTCTAGTATTGTGAAAAAGGGACTGAGGGGTCAGAGCCGGCGCTCTTGACTTCTATTGTGTCGTTCATGCAGAGACTAAAGACTCAGCTACAATACTATAATAATAATTATAATTATAATTTATTATTTATACCCCGCCCATCTGGCTGAGTTTCCCCAGCCACTCTGGGAGGCTCCCAATGGAGTGTTAAAAACAATACAGCTAAACAATACTAAAGAAACAATACTAAACAATACTAAACAAGAATACTAAAGAAAAAGCGTTTTGTATGCATTCTAGCACTGTGACACCAGGTGGCGCTGGGGAGTCCCGTCTTTAACTAACATGATTTCCCAATGGGAGTGTAGTAGATAGGTAGCCGTGTTGGTCTGCCATAGTCAAAATAAAAAAATTCCTTCCAGTAGCACCTTAAAGACCAACTAAGTTAGTTCTTGGTATGAGCTTTCGTGTGCATGCACACTTCTTCAGATACCTGCCTCCTCTTCCTTGCTCCCAATGGGAGGTTTACAACGCATTTCCCCAAAATGTTTATGTGTCTAGATCCAGCCTGTTGTCTTTTGTCCATGGAGTTTCCTTGGCAGGGATACTGGAGTGGCTTGCCGGTTCCTACTCCAGGTGCTGGAGGAGACTCTTGAGAGTCCCATGGACTGCAAGAAGATCAAACCTCTCCATTCTGAAGGAAATCAGCCCTAAGTGCTCACTGGAAGGACAGATCCTGAAGCTGAGGCTCCAAGACTTTGGCCACCTCATGAGAAGAGAAGACTCCCTGGAAAAGACCTGATGTTGGGAAAGATGGAGGGCACAAGGAGAAGGGGACGACAGAGGATGAGATGGTTTGACAGTGTTCTCGAAGCTACCAGCATGAGTTTGACCAAACTGCAGGAGGCAGTGAAAGACAGGAGTGCCTGGTGTGCTCTGGTCCAGGGGGTGACGAAGAGTCGGACACGACTAAACGACTAAACAACAATAAGATCCAGCCTGAGAGAACAGTTTGGAGAGAATTTTATGAGGAAGGAGCATTAGTTAGAACCTCCTTCCACATGTTATTTTTGGCCAACCAACACACCCGGTAGCTTTGAGACTAATTCAGGGAGGATGGGTTTGTCATTAGCTATTGGTAGAAATAGCCAGTAATGGAACCCCCACCCTCAGGGGCAGTCTACCATTGATAGCTAGATGACCAATGCAGAGCATAATTGTCATCAACCTCTCTTTGGAGAGTTCCCAACAAGCACGCAGTCCGTCGCTGTTAAAGATGAATCCTTGGCCTGTTCCACTAAGCCAATTCTTAATGTGTTGCCTTCTGACTTTCTACGCTTATTGTATTCCTCTGCGAATGGGTGTCTGCACATGAAAGCGTGCCTTGCTTTCAAAAGGCTGCGAGAGAAACAATATTCAATTGTCCTCCACTTATCTCCTTCGCTCATATTATGGAAACGGGGCCCTCGGATAGATGGAGAGATTAAGTAATGGCTGTGGTGCATTAACGATGCTGAACGCTTCGATGCAAAGCCCGCTGTGCGATATTTTTTAGAGTCTGGGGTTGTTAACTCTTGTTCAGGAGCCGAGGCAGAAAGATTCTATAAGAGTCAGAAAAAGGAGGGGGGATTCTGTACGTTTTCTGTACAATCTCTTTGCCTCGAACCCTCTTCAGCAATTACAGCCAGTGCTGGATTTACGTATAAGCTAAACAAGCTATAGCTTAGGGGCCCCACTCTCTTGGGGGCCCCAAAAAAAATTAAAGGGGAAAAAACTGGATGTACGTTTCCAAAATATAAGATTAAAAAACAAATAAAATAAAACCTACATACAGCAACAGTGTTTTGTGTTGTGTAGGCTCCTATGATGCAAGTCATGGGCCCCGGCTGCTAGCCTGCTCCCTAAAATATCACTGGTTTGCTCCTTTCTATATATAGGGTGCCTACATTCTGCATAGACCGGTTGCATGGCAACATGTGCAAATGGTTTGAGATACCTATTAGGTCATGGGTAGGCAAACTAAGGCCCGGGGGCTGGATCCAGCCCAATCACCTTCTAACTCTGGCCCGCGGATGGTCCAGGAATCAGAGTGTTTTTACATGAGTAGAATGTTTCCTTTTATTTAAAATGCATCTCTGGGTTATTTGTGGGGTATAGGAATTCGTTCATTCCCCCCAAAATATATATATATATAATCCTGCCCCCCACAAGGTCTGAGAGACAGTGGACCGGCCCCCTGCTGAAAAAGTTTGCTGACCCCTGTATTAGGTCTATCAGTGACCATATAGCATATATTCAACACAAAAAAACAGCGACAATTTATTGCTGACAAAGGACAGCTGGACGTACAGTGGTACCTCGGGTTAAGAACTTAATTCTTTCTGGAGGTCCGTTCTTAACCTGAAACTATTCTTAGCCTGAAGCACCACTTTAGCTAATGGGGCCTCCCACTGCCGCTGTGCCACAGATGTGCGATTTCTGTTCTCATCCTGAAGCAAAGTTCTTAACCCGAGGTACTATTTCTGGGATAGCGGAGTCTGTAACCTGAAGCATATATAACCCGAGGTACCATTGTATAAAGGACCCCACTACCTTCAGTAGCTTAGGTCCTCATCAAGTCTAAATCCAACCCTGATTACAGCACTGGGTTTATCTTTATCCAAATATAAGGGGTGGCCCAAACATTTTCCTGCCTGTTATAAAGGACAGGATTACCCCACCAGCACCTTCCAATGATCACCGCTGATCTTATTACAATGCTTAGAATCATGGAATTGTGACATTGTCGAGTTGGAAGAGTCATCTAGTCCAACCCCCTTGTGATGAGGAAGCATCTCCCACCCTACTTGAGGTCCACAGCCTTTCTTAAGGAACAAAGGGTGTGGAACTTGTCATGAACCCCGGTTGTATTTCCACGTTACCCCTAGTTCACATGCCTTGTCTCTTCCATGTCTCGGGGACCAAGGAAGGTTTCCTTCCAACTTAGGAACCCTTTGCAATGATGGAATGCTCCCCCCTCTGGGTGGCGCTGTGGTCTAAACCAGTGTTTCCCAACCTTGGGCCTCCAGCTGTTTTTGAACTACAATTCCAATCATCCCTGACCACTGGCCTTGCTAGCTAGGGATGATGGGAGTTGTAGTCCAAAAACAGCTGGAGGCCCAAGGCTGGGAAACACTGGCTAAACCACCAAGCCTCTTGGGCTTGCCAATCGGAAGGTCAGCGGTTCGAATCCCCGCGACGGGGTGGGCTCCCATTGCTCGGTCCCAGCTCCTGCCAACCCAGCAGCTCGAAAGCACACCAGTGCAAGTAGATAAATAGGTACCACTGTGGCAGGAAGGTAAAGGGCGTTTCCATGCGCACCACATGACCTGGAAAGCTGTCTGTGGACAAACGCCGGCTCCCTTGGCCTGAAAGTGAGATGAGCGCCACAACCCCATAGTCGCCTTTGACTGAACTTAACCATCCAGGGGTCCTTTACCTTTACCTTTGCTCTCCACACTAATGCTGTCCATTTATTTACCTATTGCATTTAAATCCCACCTTCTTCAAGGAGCTCAAGCTGATGTGCATGGTTCTCCCCCCAGCCCCTCTTCATTTAATCCCCACAACCACCCTGTGAAGATGGGTTAGGGAGGCAATGACTGGGCATTTGTGGGGATTTGAACCCTAATCTCTCCCAGGTCCTAGTCTGGTACTCTAACCCAGTGGTGGCCAAACTTGGCCCGCCAGCTGTTTTGGACCACAACTCCCATCATCCCTAGCTAACAGGACCAGTAATCAGGAATGATGGGAATTGTAGTCCCAAAACAACTGGAGGGCCAAGTTTGGCCACCACTGCTCTAACCACTACACCACACTGCCAGATTTATTTCTCTACTTCACAGCCTTTGGGGAAAGCTTTGTGTTTTCAGAAACTTTCCCCCCCCAGTTGGCTGAGATTTTAATGATTTTGATTTATGCTGAGTCACCAAAGCTGGCTGTTTCATGTAGGTGCCTGATGATTGTGTTTTTAATATTCTTTCTATTTAGTTTTGACAAAATCGGAAAATAGAAAGAACCTCCCGAGAGGCAGCTGATACCTTCATACAAAGAGCAGCATAGAAAAGAACTTGAAGCTGTGACGTCTCTGTCTACAATAACCGGGAATGGCATTGCAAAGGGATCACCCGCCAGGAGTGCGGAAATGTGGGAGGTATTTGACTCAGCTTGCATTTAAAGACCAACCTGTCTAACGCTTCCCTAAAAGGATGCAAACCGAAATGCAGCCAAACTATGAAATTCATCCCTCTCTGAATTTTGTCATGCAGCCAAGAAATGTACATGAAAATGCTTATATTGGTGAAATTATTATGCACAAAAATGCATTATATTAGGGGACATTGCTCTGCAAAAATGTGTGTTTCGGGGGAGATTGCATACGAAAATGTGGAGAAGGTCCCAGGTCTAATTATTGGTGTTTCCAATAATTCCAATAATAAAAGGATTCTTTTAATCTACTTACATACTGCTGAAGAAGCAAGCAGCTTCTGAAAAGTGGCTTGTCTCTTCAGCATAGGGTTGATATATTCAATATGCCTCTAGCTCATGGATATGAGAAGAAGTAGTACTATCCCTGCAAATTTTGCAGGTGATGGAGGGGCTAAGCCTAAGAAATTATTAAGATCCCATCCACTCACTTATTGTCTACAAACTCCCCCCCCCATATTTTACTAGCGATCTAGAAGACTGTTCTATCTTTCACTGCGCCTTGATATGTAAAGTGGTGCCTTTGATCTGCATGTTGCTGTTGTTTAGTCGTTTAGTCGTGTCTGACTCTTTGTGACCCCCTGGACCAGAGCACGCCAGGCACTTCTGTCTTCCACTGTCTCCCGCAGTTTGGTCAAACTCATGTTGGTAGTTTCAAGAGCACTGTCCCACCATCTCGTCCTCTGTCGTCCCCTTCTCCTTGCGCCCTCCATCTTTCCCAACATCAGGGGCTTTTCCAGGGAGTCTTCTCTTCTCATGAGGTGGCCAAAATATTGGAGCCTCGGCTTCAGGATCTGTCCTCCCAGTGAGCACTCAGGGCTGATTTCCTTAAGAATGGAGAGGTTTGATCTTCTTGCAGTCCATGGGACTCTCAAGAGACTCCTCCAGCACCAGAATTCAAAAGCATCCATTCTTCAGTGATCAGCCTTCTTTATGGTCCAGCTGTCACTTCCGTACATCACTACTGGGAAAACCATAGCTTGAACTATACAGATCTTTGTTGGCAAGGTGATGTCTCTGCTTTTTAAAGATGCTGTCTAGGTTTGTCATCGCCTTTCTCCCAAGAAGCAAGCATCTTTTAATTTTGTGACTGCTGCCACCATCTGCAGTGATCATGGAGCCCAAAAAAGTAAAATCTCTCACGGCCTCCATTTCCCCCCTTCTATTTGCCAGGAGGTGATGGGACACAGACATGGGTGAAACCAAAACATTCCCACACTTATTCACACAGCCTAACAAATGCTGTTTGGAGTACTTATCTGCAAAAGCAGGAGTGCAAAAGCAGAGATCTGAATCTCTGCTGCATATCCTGTCCTCCCAGTGAGCACTCAGGGCTGATTTCCTTAAGAATGGAGAGGTTTGATCTTCTTGCACTCCATGGGACTCTCAAGAGTCTCCTCCAGCACCAGAATTCAAAAGCATCCATTCTTCAGCGATCAGCCTTCTTTATGGTCCTGCTCTCACTTCCATACATCACTACTACATTTACGTGACAAAGCGTAAGTAGTGTTTGGTCTAGGTTAGGTCTGCTTAAATACCAAAGTAGAATGTGGCACTGCTTAATGATTTCAATGCCTGCCCTTGCTCTGCAGGGCATAGTTTAAGGCAGCACCGCTGTGTCAGCCTGTCTCATTTCCAGATTTTTCTTTCTTGGTGCAGGAAATGATGCGATGGGGATGATGTAATGAGGGGGGGGGGATGAAAAAGAAACCTCTTTTTCTCTTGCTCAGTCATTCCTTCCGGTGGCACTATATTTAGTGCCTTAGCGAGCTATTAAAAGCGATCTCAGAGAGACTCGCAGTGATTGCTATCCTCATCATGCGCTTGGTGATATCACACTGGTACACTCAGAGTCTTGCGTATGGCGATGCTTTAGCAACAAAGAAGAAATCCTTCAGTTTTGCTCTCTCGCCTTTCCAACATTAGTCCACATTTCCACATCACTTCGTATTCTTTTTCTAAATCCAGGTTAAAAATATATATATATATATCATCTTAGTGGGAATTTATCCCGATATACTTGTTTTTCTGCACGATTTATCTTAATATACACACTTTTGCAAAGTGATTTCCTCAAACAGAATGCATTTCTGTATGCTATTTTCACTAACATATGCAAACAAACAAACAAAATACATTGTTAGGCACACTTTGTCCCGGGATATTCATTTCCGTATACATTACTTGGCTAGAGAACTGCATTGCAAAATTCAGAGAAGTGCAAATTTTAAATGCCCTTATATGTTTTATTTATTGAATTTGTATAGTGTCCTTCAGCAACAAGTCTCTGGGTGGTTCACAACGCAAAATCACAACAGAGAAACCACAAAATATGTAATAAAAATAAGAACAACATAAAACCAATAATGACTCCCATCCCACAACACATTTTAAAAAGCATGAGATGTCGATCAGCCAAAAGCCTGGTTGAAGAGGAGTGGTTTTGCCTGGTACCTAAAGGTGTATAATGCAGGCAGCAGCCAAACCTCCCTGGGGAAAGCACCCAGCTTCTGGAGATGTGAATAAATGTTTCTCTCCTACCTTTGATCCTAGAACTGTGATAGTTCCCAGTTCACTTCCCCGCAGGATGCGGGTGGCGCTGTGGTCTAAACCACCAAGCCTCTTGGACTTGCCGATTGGAAGGTCGGCGGTTCGAATCCCCGTGACGAGTGAGCTCCTGTTACTCTGTCCCTGCTCCTGCCTACCTAGCAGTTCGAAAGCACACCAGTGCAAGTAGATAAATAGGTACTGTTGTGGTGGGAAGGTAAACGGTGTTTCTGTGTGCTCTGGTTTCTGACACGGTGTTCCGTTGTTCCAGAAGCGGTATAGTCCTGCTGGCCACATGACCCAGAAAGCTGTCTGTGGACAAACACCAGCTCCCTCAGCCTGAAAGCAAGATTAATGCCACAACCCCATAGTCACCTTTGACTGGACTTAACCATCCAGGGGTCCTTTACCTTACCTTTACCTCACCTCCCTGATGTTAGGATATTTCCGTTCCACCTTAAAAGGGAGCAGGCTTTGTGAGTCAGAGTCTGCGTATTTCCTGTTTTCACAGGATGTTTCTGTTGTGTCTTTGCTTTCGTTTTCTCTCTGTGCTGGAGACACTGACGCAGGCAGTCATGTCTTTCTTTGTTCTGATCAACGCTGAATAAAACTTGTAAATAATGCTCTCCTGAGTGCGACTTTTGCTGTGCATTATCTGCTGATAGAGTGTGCATGAGCTCTGAAAGGTGGCAAGATATTTCAGGAAACTCATGTCACTAATTGCTGATACTGTGTGCCTACGGGAGATCGATGGATCGTCCGGCAGACGGCTTGGGGCCATGATGGACTTTGTCTCCCTGGCAGTATCCCAACACCCGAATCCACTATGAAAACATAAGGGGCAAATGGTAGCTAATGTAGTGCATAGTTCTCGAAGCTACCAACATGAGTTTGACCAAACTGCGGGAGGCAGTGGAAGACAGGAGTGCCTGGCGTGCTCTGGTCCATGGGGTCACGAAGAGTCGGACACGACTAAACGACAACAACAACAGTAGTGCATCTTAACGGTACTGAGCTGTCAAACCCAGCTTCAAAATCTCACCTCTGGTATGACCTAACAAGATGGCCTTAAGCCAAGCTTTCTTGGCCTAAGAGCAACCTGTAAAATGAGCATAATCATATCTGAGTATTTCACAAGGTGGTTATGGGAGGATTGCTAAGGCAGCGCATGTCAAACTATCTATGAACATGCAGAAGAGTTTTGCATAGAACACCATCATCTAATGTGATTAAAACTAATGCAATTCTAGGCTGAATCAAGGGAAGCACGTGTCTGGATCAAGGGAAGACCTTCCTCTTGTTTGTTCTGCAGTCTTCCAACAGTTTGCATCATTGGATGACCCTGGGTTCAAGTATTATAAGATGGGAGAACAAAAATCTCTCTGCTCCCACCTCCTCCCAACACACCCACTTCCTTCCCGAAACAACTTCCACTCCTTGCCTGTCCTATGAGGGACATCTGTCAGGCTCTGGGGACTCAGCTTCTTCTCCCCTTTGGCCGTAGATAGGCAGGACAAGTAGATAAGCAGCAGATATAGGGACGCGGGTGGCGCTGTGGGTTAAACCACAGAGCCTAGGACTTGCCGATCAGAAGGTCAGCGGTTCAAATCCCCGCAACGGGGTGAGCTCCCATTGCTCGGTCCCTGCTCCTGCCAACCTAGCAATTTGAAAGCACGTCAAGGTGCAAGTAGATAAATAGGTACCGCTCCGGCGGGAAGGTAAACGGCGTTTCTGTGCGCTGCTCTGGTTCGCCAGAAGCGGCTTGGTCATGCTGGCCACATGACCCAGAAGCTGTACGCCGGCTCCCTCGGCCAGTAAAGCGAGATGAGCGCCGCAACCCCAGAGTCAGTCACGACTGGACCTAATTGTCAGGGGTCCCTTTACCTTTACCTTTAAGCAGGACAAAGCAAAAAGAGTCCCTTACCATTTAAAGAGTCTTTAATGATCACAGCAAAAGAACAAAGCATCCATTCTAGGAATGAAGGTGTTCCCATTTAAGGATTCTACTCACTTCCCCCCTCGTCATTTCCGTCTTGCAACCTGATCTCGCAACCATTGTGCTTATTGTGCAGCCACCTTATCTGCGCGAAGCGACCTTGGACTGATATGCTGAATACTTCCCAGTGAGAGAGAGTCTGTTAGGTCTCTCTCTCTTTTCCTGTTCTTCTTCACTTTGCTGTTCACCCCCCAGTTCTTCCCAACTTTTGTCTTCTGAACTATGCCCCTCTGCAAACCACTGTTCTAAATCTATACTGCTCCACTGTTCCTGGGCAGCTGCAGGATCGTGGTCAGGATCAGGGCCAGGGCGAGGCTCCCACCATTCCTCATCAGAGCTGTACTCCTTGGCCCGGTCTCTGACACCATCTTTCCAACCACAAAATCACCAAATAGCATTGCTACATAGACAGTGACACCAACGAGACCCTCTCTTCCCGCTGGTTTTCCTCTCTCTTCCACCTCTTCCTTTCCCTTCGCTTCTCTCCTTCCACTCCCATCCCTCCCTCCTCCCTCCATCTTCCTCCGTCCTTTTATATTGGCAATAGGCATACCTGTCAACTTTTCCCTTTTCTTGCGAGGAATCCTATTCGGAATAAGTTGATAGCTATGATGATAGGTCTGAGAGGCAACTTCTTCTGAAAGTTAGACTGTGACTCTCCGCGACGGTAGGACTTGTCAATTTAGAAGAAACTATGGGATGGGGTTGGGTGGGGGGTGGCAAGAGAGAGTAGAGAACAGATCCGTAAAGAAGCATGGGAAGGATTAGTCTCCCTGGGGGGGAAAGAAATCAGTCTGGAGGGAAAGTTTAATTAAAAAGAGCAGAGTTTTTAATTACCAGGGAAATGTACTTGAATGGTTGATTTGCATAATCCCAGCGGCAGTGGGGGAACAGGCAGGGTGAAGATAAGGTTTTTCCGTTTCCTTTACAATCGTTCTCTTGTTCTTTGCTATCTCGCTGAAAGGAACTGTGATCCCCAGCCCTTCCCTCCAACAGCAGCCCTGATTGCCATCTTGCGTCTTGCAGTCAGAGACTCCTGTGTGGAGGGCTGGGGCAGTCTGTTGCTTTGAGGGGGGGGGAGCTTGGTGGAAACAAAGGGCTTTGCTCCTTTCTCAGAGTCATCCACTGAAATGCAATTTCCCCTCCTGTAAAACACACACGCGCACACAAACACACACTTTCTTCTTGTTGTTAATGCTGTCAGGAAACGTGAACTTTTCAGGCGCTCAGCTAATGTGTTGCAGTTGCCTTGGGGAAGGGTCTACATTGCCTACACCCACTGCTGGCCCTCAAAAGGGTGGGTCGCCCCCAATGCTGTCACCCCAGCTGTGGAAGAATAGAGGGAGCTGGTAGGAAGACATTTCACAACTGAGTAATGTGTGTGTGTGTGTGTGTGTTTGAGAGAGAGAGAGAAACCTTGGCCACATTCATAGCATACTTTTAAAGCACCACAATACAGTCATACCTCGAGTTTTACAGACACTTCAGGTTGCGTGATTTTGGGTTGTGTACTGCACCAAACCTGGAAGTACCAGAATGGGTTACTTCCGGGTTTCGGCGCTCGTGCATGCACAGAAGTGCTAAATCGTGCTTTGTGCATGCGCGGAAGTGCCGAATTGTGAGCCGCATGTGCGCAGACACGGCACTGCGGGTTGCGGATGCTACGGGTTTGCGAACGTGCTTCCCATACGGATCACGTTCACAACCCGAGTGTCCACTGTATCCCTTTAAACAGTCGCAGCTTCCCCCAATTAATTCTGGGAACTGTAGTTTATTCAGGATACTGACGCTTGTTAAGGTAAAGGTAAAGGGACCTGTGACCGTTAGGTCTAGTTGTGGCCGACTCTGGGGTTGCAGCGCTCATCTCGCTTTACTGGCCAAGGGAGCTGGTGTACAGCTTCTGGGTCATGTGGCCAGCATGACTAAGCCGCTTCTGGCGAACCAGAGCAGAGCACGGAAATGCCGTTTACCTTTCCGCCAGAGCGGTACCTATTTATCTACTTGCACTTTGACGTGCTTTCGAACTGCTAGGTTGGCAGGAGCAGGGACCGAGCAACGGGAGCTCACCCCGTCGTGGGGATTTGAACCGCTGACCTTCCGATCCGATCGGCAAGCCCAAGCCCAAGGTTTAGACCACAGTGCCACCCACATCCCTGACACTTGTTAAGAGGCCCCTGCAATTTCCAGAGTGGTTTAATGGTCAATCTCTCTTCACTGAATCCTAGAATCGTAGACTTGGAAAGGGATGCCAAGGGGATGCCAAGTCCATCCTTGGCATGCAAGAATCACAATGAAAGAATCCCCAACAGATGACCATCTGACCTCCAAAGAAGGAGAGCCCACCACCTTCTGAGGGAGCCCATTCCACATGCGACATCATGTGCGCACGATGTCCCCCTCCCTCCAATGTTGTGCGCAATTCAGTGCCTCTGATCTGGAACACTGGAGCCGGGGAGCGGGCAGCTAAATCCGAAAAAATAAAAAATAAACCTCCAATGGTGAATTTGAAGAAGAAAATATTGCTATCTCTACTTGGGCTGAGGGGGTAGGAAATTTACCAGAAATAGATCCTTCTGAGAACAAGGAGAGAAGAGAAACAGCCTGCGGGGGAAGAGAAGTTTAGCTATGGAGGAGCTACCTCAATGGAGAAAACACATAAGACCCTGCTCCTATTCAGCTGTTTGTTTGCTTCCTTGTTCAGTGTTTTGAGCCTGAAAGGGGTTGTGGGTTGTATTGAAAGCCCCTCCTCACCCAGATCGCTTCCCCAATGCTTTGAAGTGCTATTCACCACCTACAGACCATTACTTAGCGATGATTAAGTGCGCCGTAATGGTTCCCCTCCCCCTCTTCCATTCTTCCAAATCAATTTTCTAGGCTTTGTCAATGGCACTTTTTTTTTCCCCCTCCCAGGGTGGGGGGAAAGATGAGAGATAAAAGCCAATCAGGCTTTAGATCCAGGGAATGTTTTCACAGACAGAGAGAAGAGGACAGCGATTATTGCAGCAAATTATAGACTATCTTCCCTGGGTATCTGTGTAGCCGGCTGAGCTGAAAACGGAAAATTTTTAGCGCAGGATCAGAGGCCCACAAAGCAAATATACAACAATGGTGCTTTAAAAGCTATACAGTCATACCTCATGTTATGTTTGCTTCAGGTTGAGCATTTTCAGGTTGCGTCCCGCGGCAACCCAGAAGTAACGGAATGGGTTACTTCCAGGTTTCGCTGCTCGTGCATGCATAGGCGCGCAAAATGACATCACGAGCATGCACAGAAGCAGCAAACCGTGACCCGTGCAGACGTGGGTTGCGTTCTGTTCAGGTTGCGAACGGGCCTCCGGAATGGATCCCGTTCACAACCAGAGGTACCACTGTACATATAAATACACATATATGTGAATAAAGTTGTTGAAGGGGATCTGAGAGGTAATGTGATGGCCTGGGATTCAGACTCGGAGGCTGAACCTGAGGAATCCCAGCCTGCACAGGAGTCCCCGCCTCCAGAACCAGCTGATCCGGGGCTGGGGCTTGAGCCTGAAGGGTCCTCACCTGTGCTGGATCCTCAGGTGCAGGCTCCTGCTGAGTCTGCTCTGGCTCCTGAGGTGATGGAGGACCCATTTTCTGCAGGTGCTCCACTCTCAGCCCCGTCAGGGGAAGAGGAGGTTGCCTCTGGGTCCGGTAAACCTCCAGCCTCTCCTGAGCTGCAGAGGCTCAGGGCAGAGAGGCAGAGGGAACTAAGTTCCCGCAGGAGGAGTGCTCGCCTCCAGGCCAGAAGGGGCGAGTCACCTGAGGATTGGGGCCGCCCTATGCCTCGGGGCAGATAAAAGCCAGCCAGCCCCAGTCCCAGGTTGTGGGAGCAACATTGTTGGTAGCCTGTTCCTGCCTGCACCCTGTCCTGCTCTTCTGCCAGAGTTCCTGACCTCACCTGACTCCCTGCCTTGGACCCAGCTACAGCTTTGACAGACAGCCTCCATACAGCACCCTCCACCTTGGACTGGACTTGGACCTCGCCACATGGTTAGCCCTCGGGACCAGCACAGGTAAGAGCAGATTTACAGAGAGGTCTAGTCATACATGAGCTATAGTGATATCTAGATTAGCAGCTAAATCTGGAAAGTATGTGTCAGAGCTTCCCAAGGTCCCAGCTCACCAAGGACCAATGCCAGTTCGTCGTTATATACAAAAGTCTTTATTGAAGTTCATTTACACTTTGACAGCCGCAGCGTGCAGCTCTACGTCTGAAACTCTAGACCGCCGAAGCTCCGTCTGAATCTCCTCCCCCCAGACACCAGTTTAAGACTCTAGCCTTGCTCCACCTCTTCCTTTGCTCTTTCCTCCTCTGGCTCCGCCTGTCAGCTGGGGTCTCGCCCTTCCTAGACTCTTCTGACGCTGAATCCCCTGATTCTTCTCCTTGCCTCCGGCGGGCTTTAGGACCTGGTTCCCAATCCGGGTTTTCTGCTGTCCCGCGCACCTGTACATTTGAACTTGGCGCGCGCGCCCAGCCGGCAACCTTCCTCCTGACCGTTACACTGCTCCTGTCACTGCTTCCCCCTTCGGGGAGGCTAGCTGGACCTGACCTCCCCTCCGTTCCCCCACTCTCCGATAGAGGCATGGTCAGCCCTGACTCACCTTCTCTCCCTGCTGGAGGAGACGCTGGCCCTGCCCCATGGGACTCTTCCCCCCCACTACGCTCTGGTGGGGAAGCTGGTCCTGATTTCCAGCTGCTGCTTTGGGAGTCCCCGCTGGCCCCTTGTTTCTGGTGTGTCCCCCCGGGACCCCCCTTGCCCTGACCATCGGCGCCTCCTTCCGGGAATCTTCTGATTCGCTGGAGAAGCTCATGGAATCTCTCAGGTCACTGCCATACTCCCCTACGCTGCCCTCAGATTCTTCCCCTTCGCTCTCCATTTCCTCTCTCCCCTGTGCCTCTGTTCCTGAGTCCCTGACAGTATGTATATAGCAACTTGTGCCCATTCCTTTGTGACCAGGGCCGTCTTACCCATAGGTGCTAGGGGTGCGGGGCACCCGAGTGCTGGGCTCTCAGGCCACGCGTCTGGGGGCCACGAGTCTGGGGTCCGAGAGTTGAGTCTGAGGAAGAGCCCACCCATTGGTCAGAGCGCCGCGGCAGGCTCTTCTGCTGCGGGAGGCTCTGCGCCGTGAGTTCGGGGGCCACCGAGCCAGCGAGATACTGAGGCAGCCATCTGGCTCTGCCCTCCTGCTCGCCTTGGACTGGGCAACCTGGGGGGGGGGGCTGGGTGGATCTTTGCACCCCATCGCCACATATGCTTAAGACAGCCCTGACCCAGACGTCCATCCCAGGGGCACTGGATGTCATGTGCTCTGGACACTGTTGGGTTACCTATCGCCTCTGACCATAGGTCATGCTGGCTGGGGCTGAAGGGAGCTGGGAGTCCCAAAAGATCTAGAGGGTCATACGGTGGCTACCCTGGCTTTATTCCAGTTGTGGAGACAAGGGGTTGTTATCTCATGGTGACTACCCTGGGGGCTGGGGCAACAACCTCCAGATTCCAGGTGGCTAAATATGCTCCTATTTTGGCACTGCTAAGGCACTAAGATGCACAAGGCAATGTTTTTAAAATACTGCTGCTATTTAAACAATCATTCTCCCAGCTCAAGAGGCGAATGAATTTAGGAGGAGGAAAAATTAAGGGGGGGGGAGCAGTCAAAAATTGCCTCCAAGCTACTAATTAGTTAAAACATTGACAAAGGCAAATAAATATTTTTTTATTTTTTATTTTTTATTTTAATACTGGCAGCTTCCTAACCACGAAATTCAAATAATAATCTCCATCTGCCCAGACTGGAGAAGTTTGCAAGAAGCAGGTTCATTCTGAACCACATGTCCACCTGCTCAAGTCTTTTAATCTCTTTTGCAAATTTATTTGAAGGCGGCAGCCAAGGAAGTTTTATGTTGTAGAGCAATCAGTTGTTAAAAAGTATCCTAAACTTCTGCCTGATCGCTTTCCGTAAGCAAATCAGCCTGATTTCTCCCGATGTGGGGTGCTGTCTTGACTGGTAAATGAAGGAAACAGATAGTCTTCAACACACACATTTAAAGAACTAATCAGATCTTACTGCCAGGCACTGCAATTTCGCTGATGGGAAACTTTTATGACACCTTCCGAAGCCCTAAGATACACATGGGGGGGGCTAGCAGAGAGAAGGTTCAGATGGAGAGGGCTTGCTTTGCATACAAAAGGTTCAATCCTGAGCATCACCAGGTCAGACTGGGAGAGACTCTTCGTCAAAAACCCCGCAGTACCACTGGCAGTCAGTGTAGACCAGTGATGGCCAAACTTGGCCCTCCAGCTGTTTAGAACTACAATTCCCATCATCCCTGACCACTGGTCCTGTAAACTAGCAATGATGGGAATTGTAGTCCCAAAACAGCTGGAGGGCCAAGTTTGGCCATCACTGGTGTAGACCAAACTTCCAAGCATCTGGTCATTTTTGACTCCAACTCCTAATAGCCTTCGCCAGCAACTGAGAGGCTTATATGCTCTGATCTCCTAAACCACACCCAGGCCACAGCTTCTTAAAGGGTAAAGGGACCACTGACCATTAGGTCCAGTCGTGGCCGACTCTGGGGTTGCGGCGCTCATCTCGCTTTATTGGCCGAGGGAGCCAGCGTACAGCTTCCGGGTCATGTGGCCAGCATGACTAAGCCGCTTCTGGTGAACCAGAGCAGTGCACGGAAACGCCGTTTACCTTCCCGCAGGAGCGGTACCTATTTATCTACTTGCACTTTGACGTGCTTTCGAACTGCTAGGTTGGCAGGAGCAGGGACCGAGCAACGGGAGCTCACCCCATCGCGGGGATTCGAACCGCCGACCTTCTGATTGGCATGCCCTAGGCTCTGTGGTTTAGATCACAGTGCCACCCGCGTCCCTAGGAGTCTTACTCACAGGTAAAGGAATCCTGCTAGGTTGGCAGGAGCAGGGACCGAGCAACGGGAGCTCACCCCATCGTGGGGATTCGAACTGCCGACCTTCTGATCGGCAAGCCCTAGGCTCTGTGGTTTAACCCACAGTGCCACCCGCGTCCCTAGGAGTCTTACTCACAACTAAGGATTCTTACTCACAAGTAAAAAGGAAATTGCGACTAAAGGTCCGGAAGAACTCTCTGTGGTTAAGAGCTGTTCTACAGTGGAACGGACTCCATCAGTAGGTGGTGGACTCTCCCTCTTTTCAAATAGAGGTTGGGTGACCATCCTTCAGCTGTGATTCCTGCATTGCAGGCGGGTCAGACTAGATGCCCCTTGAGGGCCCTTTCTAACTACAGTGGTGCCTCGCAAGACGAAATTAATTTGTTCCGCAAGTTTTTTCTTCTTGCGAGTTTGCGAACGCTTCGCTCCTGACCCCCAGCATTTTAAAATCTCCCCGGGACAGCAGAGACTTCTCTGCTGTCCCGGGGAGATTTTAAAATGCTGGGGGTCAGCAGCGAACGCTTCACTCCCGCCCGCCAGCATTTTAAGATCGCCCAGGGCAGCGGAGAAGTCTCCGCTGTCCCGGGAAGGCAGGCGGGGGGGGAGCAAAGACTTTTGCCCCCCCCCCCGCCGGCCTTCAGAAGAGGTCCAGGACCTCTTCTGAAGGCCGGCTGTGGGCGAAAGTCTTTGCTCCCGACCGCCAGCAATTTAAAACAGGTCCCCGGAGATTTCCCTATGGGCTTTCGTCTTGCAAAGCAAGCCCATAGGGAAATTCGTCTTGCGAAGCGCCTCCAAAACAGAAAACCCTTTCGTCTTGTGGGTTTTCCGTCTTGCGAGGCGTTCGTCTTGCGGGGTACCACTGTATAATTCTATGATTCTAGGTTGCGTGACAAGCAGCGCATTTCTGCCTGTATTCCAAAGTCTTGGTTGTGACTCAATAACACATGTGCCAGACAAAGTCTTTCAAGGGAGGGGGGAAATGTTCAATATTTATGTGATTGTGCGGCATCATGAATGTTTTATCATTCGGGAAGTTGAAAGGTTCCACTCCCTAAAGACAAAAGCAGAAGACCAAACGGATCCTGATTCCTGCTGTGTTCAGGCAGCAGCTTGTAGGATAAAGAGTGTCTGGGTCTCAGGCTGCCAAAACAAGGGCGAAACTCCATACTTTTCAGATATGAATTTTTATTAATTTTCACATTTTTATACATTTTAGCTCTAACCAATTCATATATCAAATTACAAGGTTCTCTGAACCTTCAGACTTCCTCCCCTCCCTCCCCTGGGTTCATATATTATAAAATGAATTTTTTGCATCTTATACTTTTTCCAGTTGTTATATATCCCTAAATAATAATAATAATAATAATAATAATAATAATAATAATAACAACAACAACAATAATAATAACAATAACAATAACAACAATTTTTATTTAGTGGTACCTCGGGTTACATGCGCTTCAGGTTACAGACTCCGCTAACCCAGAAATATTACCTCGGGTTAAGAGGTTTTGCTTCAGGATAAGAAATCGTGCTCCAGCAGTGTGGCAGCAAGCAGGAGGCCCCATTAGCTAAAGTGGTGCTTCAGGTTAAGAACAGTTTCAGGTTAAATACGGACCTCCGGAACGAATTGAGCACTTAACCCGAGGTACCACTGTATACCCCACCCTCCCCGGCCAGAGCCGGGCTCAGGGCGGCTAACACCAGTAAAAATTACAGTAAAAACATAATAGGAAAAAACCCCCAATTTAAAATACAGGTTAAAATGCAATTTAAAATGCAGCCTCATTTTAAAAGTAGCCGATAAATCAAGACCATAAGGGGAGGGAAACATAAGGGTCAGACTGAGTCCAAACCAAAGGCCAGCTCTGTCTTGCAGGCCCTGTGGGAAAATGTCAATTCCTGCAGGGCCCTAGTCTCTTGGGACAGAGCGTTCCACCAAGTCGGGGCCAGTACTGAAAAGGCCCTGGCCCTGGTTGAGACCAATCTAAGGACCTTGTGACCTGGAACCTCCAAAATGTTGTCATAATCAATTTCACATTGCAAATGTCATTACAACACTACCAATGATTTTAACTGTTTACCATTGTTTTTTAAAAATAAACTACAAATTTACTCCAGTCTCTTAACAGATATTTGATTAACCAATTTTAACAATATATAAATAGTAATAAAAAAATACATCACTCTTAACTTATTGAGGTTTTCATATTACACTTTTATCTCTTTATCTCTTAACATATCAAAAAGAGAAAGACAAAGAGAGAAAAAGGGAGAGAAAGAAGGAGGAGAAGGGGGAGGGAGTGAGGGGAGGGGAGGGGAGAGAGGAAAAAAGAAAAGAAGAAAAATAACACAAAACAAAACAAACACATTTGGCTTCCGATTAGACTCATTGTATTATTATTTCTACAATTTTTTTCTCACACAGTTCCAAATCATTGTATTTCTTTCTTTGTTTCCGTCAGCTATCAAAAAACATTAAGTTTGTCATTTTTCAAGGATCGTTCTGTTTCTGCCAGGAGATATTTGTTATTGTAATGCTTTCCCAAGGATATTAATAAACAATATATCCTCTCCTGCCACCCTGAACATTCCCACACTTAGGACCAAGAGCCTAAGTCAGGTTAAGGCAGGTTCCTTTATCCCGAGGAAAATGCTGTGACAGAAATGCGCTCTCTCGCTCTCTCTCTCTCTCCCTGAAGTTGTAGTATATGTGCGTGTTTCTTTTTTAAAAAGCCAATATGTCCTGTGGCATTAACAAGCTTTAGGAGGAAGGAGTGCACAGGGGGAGGGCACAGGTTTGTGTTTTGCTTGCAGCAGATGTACAATTTGTCCCCTTGCCACTAGAAACAACCCCTTGATCCGTCAAAAGGAATGAGCCTCTCGTGAGTTCCTGATTGTTGCAACATCCAAAGCTCTCCCCAGAGACGCCCCCATTGTTTGTGTTTTCTATAAAGTGAACGACGTCTCTCAGTTGCCCTCCAGCATCGAGGGTTGCAGTAAAGAAGACAGCAGATGGATGAGCAAAGCTCTGGGATCTGAGCATCGCCCAGGCTTCCCGCTGAAGCCTGCATCCCGATGCTCAACTTTTCAACTTTTACCTGCAGGGGGGATTGTAAGAGTTCGCTCCTCCTTTTGTCTGCCCGGTATCTGCCTCCCTGCAGAAATGCTGCCGGCTGCTCTTTAGAGCTGCCAGCTAAAAATAAACTCAGGCAATCTGTATTCCCATAGCCCTGCTGCGTGGCTCCAGGTCTCCTTTTGCATAAGCCTTTCCTTCTCCCCCCTCCACTCTACGGACATGGGACACGGGTGGCGCTGTGGGTTAAACCACAGAGCCTAGGACTTGCCGATCAGAAGGTCGGCGGTTCGAATCCCTGCGACGGGGTGAGCTCACGTTGCTCGGTCCCAGCTCCTGCCAACCTAGCAGTTCAAAAGCACGTCAAAGTGCAAGTAGATAAATAGGTACTGCTCCAGCCGGAAGGTAAACTGCGTTTCTGTGCGCTGCTCTGGTTCGCCAGAAGTGGCTTAGTCATGCTGGCCACATGACCCGGAAGCTGTACGCCGGTTCCCTCAGCCAGTAAAGCGAGATGAGCGCCGCAACCCCAGAGTCGGCCACGACTGGACCTAATGGTCAGAGGTCCCTTTACCTTTACCTTCCTTCTCCCCCTTCCACTCTAGCACGCTCTCTGTCTTACGTGGGAGCAGCATATCGAAGAAGCAGATATGTAAAGAATGTAATAAGTGTCTGAAGGCTGGATCAGGCCAATGGCTCATCTACTCCAGTGTCCTGTTCTCACATCAGCCCAACCAGATGCCTCTCCTGGGAATCCCGCAAGCAAAACCTGAGCCCAAAAGCTGGGTGTACTCTGTGTAACATGCACACACACGCTGCTAAATCCTGCAACAATGAAAATTAATAATAATTTTTTTTTATTATTATTATTATTATTATTATTATTATTATTATTATTATATATACCCCGCCCATCTGGCTGGGTTTCCCCAGCCACTCTGGGCGGCTTCCAACAGAATATTAAAATACAATACTCTATTAAACATTAAAAACTTCGCTAAACAGGGCTGCCTTCAGATGTCTTCTAAAAGTCTGGTAGTTGTTCTTCTCTTTGACATCTGGTGGGAGGGCGTTCCACAGGGCGGGTGCCACCACCGAGAAGGCCCTCTGCTTGGTTCCCTGTAACTTGGCTTCTCGCAGCAAGGGAACCGCCAGAAGGCCCTCGGCGCTGGACCTCTGTGTCCAGGTAGAATGATGGGGCTGGAGGTGCTCCTTCAGGTATACTGGACCGAGGCCATTTAGGGCTTTAAAGGCCAGCACCAACTTGACTTTTTCTCCCCCAATGTCAATTTTTTTATTAAATTTTAAAATATTTACATATAAATTTGTTCTATGTTTCTCTTTTAACTTTGACTTTCCAACTTTCCTTCCGTGCTGCTCTTAATCCCATTCTTTGACTTCACTTTTTTTAAAATAAAAAATAAAAATGAAAAGTGAGCCGGTTTTTTTTTTTATAAAGAATGTTGAATTCTCTGCCAGGGATCCAGTTTCTGCCATGCAATTGTGACCACTTGAAAGTGACACAGCTCAGGAAGTTTGAGACTGAGACTGTCTGCCATTGGAAAATCAGGTAATTCTTTTCAGGTTGTAACTGGATGGCATCCACAAGCCAAGCAGGAAGTAGGCAGAGCCCTGCCTATCGAATCCACTGTGGACTTTCTCATTCCTTATTATCAAGGACCAATTGGATTGGTTTTAAAAAGCACTGCTCCACCCACTTTTGCCTCTGGCCCCACCCACCGCAGCCATGCGGCCCTCCAAAGACTGTCCAAGAGGGAATGTGGCTCTCTTGGGATGAAAAGGTTCACTGCCCCTTGCATGAAGACTCCATTACTGTCAGATGTGAAAAGCAAGAGCAGTCAAATACAACATTCCTAGAGTGAACATGTTTGCACATGGGGAGGAATGTTTGTCCAGCCAGCAGGTAAACTTCCTGTTTCTTTCTGGGCTGGGAGAGACTTCCTATGCATGTGACTAGAGGTGGGCGTGGCCTCACCTGTGCAGGTAACGACAAAAGCACAGGGCAGGGCAGCCATCTCTCTCTCTTTGACTGCATGCATTGAAGAAGCAACATCTGCTTAGCCAAAGATGCTTTCTTGGCCTCCAGCCAAGAGAGGACAAAGGGAATGTCTCCTTATGAGACAATTTCCAGGTATATGTTACTTTTCTAAGCTAAGTCTGCCTTCTGGGATCCTATTGTGAACAGAATGATGTGTGAGTAAACTCTTTTTTATACTTTTATAGAAGACTGTGTCGTGTCTTATCTTTTATGAGGGAAAAAGGGAAAAAATACTAGAACAGTTATTATAGAGGCTTTAGTGAGCCTGAGCAAACGCATCCGCTGCAAGTTTAAAAGGGGGGTGTTACTCTGCTAAATTGTGAACTTGTTAACACAAGTTGGAAAAGGATATAATCAAACAATATCTCCTCTCCTGCATCCCTGAACATTCCCAATATTACGTCTCCAGCACTCAGCCACCCCAAGAAACTGACCCTAAAAACAGTTTACAGATAGGTAGCCGTGTTGGTCTGCCATAGTCAAAATAAAAATATTCCTTCCAGTAGCACCTTAAAGACCAACTAAGTTAGTTCTTGGTATGAGCTTTCGTGTGCATGCACACTTCTTCAGATACACTGAAACAGAAGTTGCCAGATCCTTCTATATAGTGAGAAGGTGGGAGTGAGATCCTATATAGAAGGATCTTGCAACTTCTGTTTCAGTGTATCTGAAGAAGTGTGCATGCACACGAAAGCTCATACCAAGAACTAACTTAGTTGGTCTTTAAGGTGCTACTGGAAGGAATTTTTTTATTTTGACCCTAAAAAGGCAGTCAAACAGCTCTGGGCTGGGGGTAGAGTAGGAACAGATCCCTCGCGAAGAGACAGATCATGTATCCATGATCACAGAGAGTGCAGGAAGTGAAGCAGACTGTTTTCTGCGAGCCATCTTTGAAAACTAATAACTCTGCCAGCATCTCGGCCCAGCCAAGCCTGAAGGCGCAGCCTGACCACTTAGTCTCTCTGACAGGAGGAAATTTTCTCAGTTCCAAGCTGTCGCTTTGCATTAGAGCAACTCCCTTCCGCCGCTGCGTTGAGTGTCAGCCGGACAAAGGCAGAAGCGCCAGGCCACGTGGGCGAACGCCGATGACCTTTCGCTAACCAGGAGCCTGGCTTGGCGCTCACCTCCTGCCGCCTGCTCAGAAGCCTTGGGGAAAGCAACCCTTTCAAAGTCCTCCTCGCAAGAAAAGTCAAGTGTCACGTGTAGCCGGAGGCTCCCAAAGAAAGCACTTGATTTCGCAGCATCCTCAGAACTTTTTGTGAGTCGAGAACCCTCCACCCGCATAGGATTATAATAAGACACAAAGACACATTATTTTAGGTTAATAGGCAAAATTAGGTCACAATTTTTATTGGTTACAGCATGTGAGTAGTATTGGCTTAGGCATTGGATGAAACAGCAATACAGTGGTACCTCGGGTTACATACACTTCGGGTTACATACACTTCAGGTTACAGACCCCGCTAACCCAGAAATGTTACCTCGGGTTAAGAACTTTGCTTCAGGATGAGAACAGAAATCGTCCTCCGGCAGCGCAGCGACAGAAGGAGGCCCCATTAGCTAAAGTGGTGCTTCAGGTTAAGAACAGTTTCAGGTTAAGAACAGACCTCCGGAATGAATTAAGTACTTAACCCAAGGAACCACTGTACAAAACTCCACCCTGCACAGCCAGGAGTCATATCAGGGTTAGCAACCAATGGGAGCAGCTTGTTGATTCAAATACAACGGGAAGCTCCCCCATGATGTCACCGGGGGTCGTGCCATGGCCCTAGCCACCATCAGGGCATCGGACAGGATCCACGACCACCCGATTCCTTTAACGGAATACCCAAAAGAGGAGGGGTAGATGATGGCCCATACCCAATCTTCCAACATAGCACACCTATTCCAATGCCTAACCGCCAATACCCGAAAGTTGTGACGAATGGCTATGAGGTAGGCGAAAAAGTAAAAAGCAGAGACATCACCTTGCCGACAAAGGTCTGTACAGTGGTACCTTGGGTTACATACACTTTAGGTTACAGACTCAGCTAACCCAGAAATATTACCTCGGGTTAAGAACTTTGCTTCTTAGCCCGGAAACCAATGTCCCCACTGTGGAAGGACGTGTGGATCCAGAATTTGCCTCTATAGTCACTTACGGACTTACTGTTAAGACCCTGTTTGTGGAAGACAATCTTACTCGGCTAGAGTGATTGTCAAAGAAAGAAAGAAGCAGTATCTGAATACCAGTTGGGAGGGGAAAGGGCTCTTCTCGTCAGGCCCTGTATGCTGGTTTCCCACTGAGACATCTGGGCAGCTGCTGTGAAAACAGGGTACCATAGATGAACTCCTTGGCCAAATCTAGCAGTATCTTCCTATGTTCTTATTCCATAGACATTCAGTACAATTGATGCATGTGTTTCTCCCCCCCCCCCCCCGGAACTTTTTGCAACCGTGAAATTGGGACAATTAAGTTCCAATTTTTGCATTACTCAAAGAGGTGCGGATCAGCTTGTTTTCTATCCATATTAGCGAAGATCAAATGCCTTGAGGATCTCTAATCTCGGGGGTGGATCACAAAAGGACATTTCCAGGACCGCTCTAGGTGTTAGGATAGCTTGGCTTGCCAAAGAGGGTGGAAGTACAGTGGTACCTCGGGTTACATACGCTTCAGGTTACAGACGCTTCAGGTTACAGACTCCGCTAACCCAGAAATAGTACCTTGGGTTGAGAACTTTGCTTCAGGATGAGAACAGAAATCACGTGGTGGTGGCGGCAGCGGGAGGCCCTATTAGCTAAAGTGGTGCTTCAGGTTAAGAACAGACCTCCAGAACGAATGAAGTTCTTAACCCGAGGTACCACTGTACTGGTCTGCTCCCAATGCTTTAAAAATAAATCCTGCATTGGCGATATACCTCCGTCATCAATCTGCTCGTAATCAGTTATTTGCCCTGGGAGTGTGGAGTTAAACAGGAATGAATATTTACCTTTTAATAATTGCACCACATTAATCCTCTGTGTCTCCATCGCCTCAGGAACTTTAATTTCCACTCTGCTCTGCTGCTGCAGCGTAATGATTTTTAAAATGATTTCAGAATTGCGACTGGAATAGCCGTGCAATTTGGTTATTAATTGCAAGGCGGCTTCTCCTTTACATGCTGTTTGAAATGGTAAAACAACTAGCCTGGAGTGATTTATATTTTGAAAACAGGAATGATTTACAAAAGAAATGTGCGCAAAGCAAAAGAAAATTATCCCCCTCCTGTGGGACAGATTCACATTCTTGTGTGGTAAACACGTCAAATAATCTCTCATTAGCTGACAGTGAGTCCTACTCGGTTTCTAAAGATGTTTTGACCCAAGGCAATGAGAAAAATCCAATGTGGTGTTCTCACATGGCTGTGTAAGCAGCATGCATTTAAAGTACACCCCACCTTGTCAAAAAACCATGGGAACTGTAGTTTGCTCCCTAGTGCCCTTTAGAAAACTGCAGTTCCCAGGATTATTTTAGGGAGGGGGGATGCACTGATAATGTATGGTGCATACCTGCAGACTGTCTCGCCAGAGTGGTGCATGCTGTAGTTATATCCCGCTTGGACTACTGCAACATGCTCTATGTGGGGCTACCTTTGAAGGTGACTCGAAAACTGCAATTAATCCAGAATGCGGCAGCTAGACTGGTGACTGGGAGTGGCCGCCGGGACCACATAACACCGGTCTTGAAAGATCTACATTGGCTCCTAGTACGTTTCCGAGCACAGTTCAAAGTGTTGGTGCTGACCTTTAAAGCCCTAAACGGCCTCGGTCCTGTATACATGAAGGAGCGTCTCCACCCACATCGTTCAGCCGGGAAACTGAGATCCAGTGCTGAGGGCCTTCTGGCAGTTCCCTCATTGCAAGAAGTGAGGTTACAGGGAACCAGACACAGGGCCTTCTCGATAGTGGCGCCCACCCTGTGGAACACCCTCCCTTCAGATGTGAAGGAAATAAGCAGCTATCCTATCTTTAAAAGACATCTGAAGGCAGCCCTGTTCAGGGAAGTTTTTAATATTTAATGCTGTACTGTTTTTAACACTTGATTAGGAGCTGCCCAGAGTGGCTGGGGAAACTGAGCCAGATGGGTGGGGTATAAATAATAAATTATTATTATTATTATTATTATTATTATTATTATTATTATTATTATTATTATTATTATTATTATTATTATATACAGAGTCTATGTAAACCAAGCTCCACAAGAACATTATTGTCCATTTCAATGTGGGTATGCTCAGCAGAAAGACGGGGAACTTATAGCCTCCTCCATATGTTGCTGGACTACAACTCCCATTATCCCTGACATGCTGGGGCTGATGGGAGCTGGAGTCTGATATCATCCAGAGTCCCCATCCCCTGGCAGATACATCGGGCCCCATATATGAAACATCCCCCCTACAAGTGGCAGGCAGCATTTGGGTTATTGGGGAGTTGGGGAACTGTTCCATAAATACCATAGAGCTGAATTTTTCAACTTCTATAACCAAGATTTTCCCGTTACAGATAGGTAGCCGTGTTGGTCTGCCATAGTCAAATAAAAAAATTCCTTCCAGTAGCACCTTAAAGATCAACTAAGTTAGTTCTTGGTATGAGCTTTCGTGTGCATGCACACTTCTTCAGATACACATCTGAAGAAGATTTTCCCTGTTCCAGATTTTAAGTTAAAATTTGATGTTTGGAATTCCAGAATTAAGGATTGACAAGAAAAGATAAGATCCTGCGGGACCAGGCCAAGTCCAGCATCCTGTTGTGATGGCCTGGGACTTGGGCTCGGACTCAGAACCAGAGAAGTCTCAGTCCGCACCGGATCCTTTGCCTCAGGCATCATCTGAACCAAATCTGGGGCCTGACCCTGAAGAGTCCCAGTCTGCACAGGTTCCCCTGCAACAAACACCAGCTGGGCCGAGTCAGGGGCCTGAGCCTGCCCTGGCTCCAGATGCGGGGATGACCTTGTTGCCTCCAGCTGGGCCATCACTTACAGCTGCTGCACTACCGGTTGGGTCAGGGGAGGCTGAGGCGGCCCCTGGGTCTAGTAACCCACCGACGTCTCCCGAGCTGCAGAGGCTAAGGTCTGAGAGAAGGAGAGACCTGAGTACTCGCAGGAGGAGTGCTCACCTTCGGGCGAGACAGGGAGGTGAGTCACCAGGACAGGCTGTTACCCCGACAGAGAGGCTGTTGGACCCTGCCCCAGGTTGCGGGAGCAACATTGCTGCTTGCTAGAACCTGCCTGGGATCCTGTGCTTGACCTAGTCTGGTGTCCTGCCTTATGTCCTGCCTTGGCCCTGTTGGACTGACTCTTCGCAGAACCCTTGGATTCGGGACCGGACCTGGACCGCGTTGCTTGGGTTTACCCCTGGGCCCAGCACACCTGTTCTCACAGTGACCACCCAGATGCCCCTATGGAAAACCCGTAACCAGGATTCAAGCGCAAGAGCCTGCTCCTCTCCCATGGTTTCCACCAACTGGTATTCAGAAGCATTGCTGGCTCTAGCTGTGGAAACAGAGTATTACCATCCTGGCAAGCAGCCCTTGATAGTCCTCTCCTCCATGAATATGTCCAATCCTCTTTTAAAGCCATCTAGGACAGTGGTCATCCCTACCTCCTGTTGGGAACAATGTACGAGTGCTATACAGTGGTGCCACACAAGACGAATGCCTCGCAAGACGGAAAACTCGCTAGACGAAAGAGTTTTCCGTTTTGGAGGTGCTTCGCAAAACAAATCTATGGGCTTGCTTTGCAAGACGACAATGTCTTGCGAGTTCCTGCTGGTTTTTTCCCCTCCCCCCCTTTTTCTAAGCCGCTAAGCCGCTTATCAGCTGATCCGATCAGCAGATAAGCCGCTAAAAGCCGCTAAAAGCCACTAATAGCGCTAATAGCACTAATCCGCTAATCCTTCAATGGGCTTGCTTCGCAAGACGAAAAAACCGCTAGACGAAGAGAATCACAGAACAGATTCTTTTTGTCTTGCGAGGCACCACTGTATCACACACACACGCACCCCTGGACTATAAATGACACTTTAAAAATTAGCCCATATACTTGGTTTCCCTTGTAGTAGACCACACTTCACCAGTTTTGGGTGTGAAAGGTTCTTTATTGTGTAGGTGGGTAAAATATGCACACATTTAAACAAGGCACATCTTTTCTCATAAGGGCGTAGGTTGGGTCCTTAGGCAGGTAGATGCACATGTAGGTTTAGACATACTGATCTTTAAAGCCCTAAACAGCCCTAAACAGAAGTGAGGTAACAGGGAACCAGGCAGATGGCCTTCTCCGGAATGGCACCCGCCCTGTGGAACGCCCTCCCACCAGATGTCAAAGAGAAGAACAACTACCAGACTTTTAGAAGACATCTGAAGGCAGCCCTGTTTAGGGAAGCTTTCGATGTTTGATGTATTACTTTTGTAAATATTTTGTTGGAAGCTCCCCAGAATGGCTGAGGGGACCCACCCAGATGGGCGGGGTATAAATAAATTATTATTATTATTATTATTATTATTATTATTAGTCCCACCACCATTGATGTTTTCTTTATCTTTTTAGGTAAGTTCATGAAGATACCAACAAAGGGTAAGTTTGGTGTTGTTTTGCACAGGTGCAAAATGCTGGCACCCTGTCTACAACTTCATTAACAACCATCTACAACTTCACTAGCATCTCAGTATTGTGAACAACACCAAACCTACGCTTTGTTGGTATCTTCATGAACTTACCTAAAAAGATAAAGAAAACAAAAGACTGACTTAAGTATTTGAAAAAATCCATTGAAACCAGACATTCTAAGTTCATCTTAGGTTGGGTAGTTCGTAAGTCTCTGTGGCTTTGCACAAGGTTTTGTATTTTTCTCAGAAGATTGATAAAGAATGTAGAATTATTTTGGTAATTATTGGGTGTATATTAGTCGCCAACGTGTTGCGCGAGACGTACTACTCTATGGTGTCTCGCATGCTCAGAAACAAAGATGGGGACCCAAGTTACAAGGAAGGAGAGTCCGACAAAATATAATGGAGAGCTTTCTGGCAGTAAGAGCTGTTCTATAGTGGAACGGTCTCCCTCCAAAGGTTGTGCACTTTCCTACGTTGGAGGTTGGATGACCGTCTGTCATGGATGCTTTAGTTGAGATTCCTACATTGCAGGGGGTTGGAGTAGATGACTCTCGGGGTCCCTTCCAACTCAACAATTCTATGATTCTATATCCTCCTGCTCCTCCACACGCTGTTGGGTACCAACTCTGATCAGTCTCGTGTAAGAAATGATGGCTCCGGAACGTTTAATCAAATTTACCCATCTCATTTCCCTGTTCCTGCCCAAAAGCAGCCTGCTGTTCTCTTCTTCTTTTGACGGCAGTGTTGTGTCTCATTCAGGCCTCGGAGCCCTCCTGAATCACCCTTTCAACCGTACGATGGGATGGCACAATAATAAAGATTATCATCCCCGCCGTAAAAGAGAAAAAGAGGGAAGAGAGACAAAGTGGGAGCTTTTGCCGTTACAAATTACAAGAGAATTAAATATGGTTAAACCTGAATCTGTTCTGGCAAAGCGCAGCAGTAAAAGGCCATTAAGCGACTTGCCCATTTACAGAAAACATAACAGATAAAATTCATTTTTAATGGACTGTTTCCATGGCAACGTTCCTGAGCCAGACACGTTTTATAGCGCATCGAACAGCGCGGGTGCTTAAGATAATTGCAGCAGTCACTGTGCTGGGGACACTGTGGTTTGTGATATATGTGTGTGTGTGTGTGTGTGTGCGCGCGCGTGTGTGTAGTGTGTGTAAAAAACAGAATCTCAGAATATTGCCAACTGGTCTAAAGCTGTTTCATTGTACTTGGGTTTTTCAGAGATTACATCTGGCCACAGAGGAAAGTAGAGCCTCAAAGGATGGACCATGTCAACCAAGGCTGCATCCAATAATAATAATAATAATAATAATAATAATAATAATAATAATAATAATAATAATAATAATAATAATAATGGATTTTCCCAGCCACTCTGGGTGGCTTCCAACAAAGATTAAAATTACATTAAAATGTCACATATTAAAAACTTCCCTGATAGCCTTGATAGCCTTCTCCTCCATGAATTTCACCAATGAGGAGATGAAATTCTATGCCTAATAGACAAAATAAAAACTGACAAATCGCCAGGTCCAGGCAACATCCACTTGAGAGTTCTTGAAGGACTCAAATGTGAAATTGTTGTTGCAAAGTATTGGAAGACACAAGATCTACCCACCCTGGAAGAATGGCAGATGAAGGTGATTGACTACATGGAATTGGCAGAAATGACTGGCAGAATCCGAGACCAGGGAGAAGAGTCGGTGAAAGAAGACTGGAAGAAATTCAAAGACTACTTACAGAAACATTGTAAAATTAATGAATGTTAGAAGGATGCTGGATAGAAACTAAGCGGTTTCCAGCTGTAATGCTTTAAGAGATATGAAAAAAATAGGTTTTACAAATGGGTAAAAGTTTAATGGTAAGGATTTGCTGAACTAACAAATTGAATTGGAATACAAAGAAGGGAGGTATGAGGAGGTCCGAGGAAATAAGTGTATGGAAGTTAAGTTATTGAAAATTAATGTGTGTTTTTAACTGTTTTTTATTGTGTATGTTTATTTTTCTTTTTTCTTGTTATATCTTAAAAACTTTTAATAAATATCTTTTAAAAAAAACAAATGTGAAATTGTTGATCATCCCACAAAAATATGTAACATCCCTCAGATCAACCTTCATACCCGAGGACAAGAAAGCAACTAATGTAACACATTTTATTTTTTTTAAGGGATGCAGAGGGGATCCTGCAAATTCACTCACTTCTCTTCTCTTCCCTTGGCTTGGAAGCTTCTATCATCGGCATCCAAACACTTGTATGTGATCTCTATCGTCAAGTGTCTTTGTCCCTTGGAGTTTGACCGGCAGTGTTTTGGGTATCAAATACAGCATTACTGCTTCTTAAGGGACGCGGGTGGTGCTGTGGTCTAAACCACTGAGCCTCTAGCGCTTGCCGACCAGAAGGTCGGCGGTTTGAATCCCTGTGATGGGGTGAGCTCCCAGCTCCTGCCAACCTAGCAGTTCGAAAGCACACCAGTGCAAGTAGATAAATAGGTACCGCTCTGGCGGGAAGGTAAACAGCATTTCCATGCACTCCGTCACGGTGTCCCATTGCACCAGAAAGCAAGCTGAGCACCACAACCCCATACAGTGGTACCTCAGGTTAAGAACTTAATTCATTCTGGAGGTCCACTCTTAACCTGAAACTGTTCTTAACCTGAGGTACCACTTTAGCTAATGGGGCATCCTGCTGCTGCCGCGCTGCCGCCGCACAATTTCTGTTCTCATCCTGAAGAAAAGTTCTTAACCTGAGGTACTATTTCTCGGTTAGCGGAGTCTGTAAACTGAAGCGTCTGTAACCTGAAGCGTCTGTAACCCGAGGTACCACTGCAGTCGCCTTTGACTGGACTTAACCTTCCAGGGATCCTTTACCTTTACCTTATCTACTGCTGCTTAGTGGTGCAGTAACCCCAAAAAACCTGGGGTCAGGAGTCCATTGTCCCCCTTCCAAAGAAATGGGTTGTTCTTGTTGCTTGCAAATAGACAGGAAAGCCATCTGAAGATTTAATAACCATTTCCCTCCAGTCCACGAATGCTGGCTCAAAGAGACGTGACCCTTAAACCCACAGAAATTCTATCTATCCACTTATGTTATGTGTTAAGGTTTGAAGAGGTAAAAGTATCCTTTCCTGCTCTTTGTAAGGCACTGAGTGGAGCAGGCAAAAACGATCCATTCATCCATCGATTCATTGCCCGCCTGAGACGGCAATTGACTGGGCTCTCTTATTACGCCACCTCTGCAATTACAAACCACTTTCAGAAACCCCAAAGGCCTGGTGCTGCAAGAGATGGAAATACAAGAGAGTGCAGCTACCTTGTCATCCTTCCCCTGACCTCAAACACATCTTTCTACCTCCTGCTCACCACCTGAGACACAGTTGCTTTCCTGGGTTCCTAGGGAGTGTGGCATTTGCATCTCCCACCAATGAAGAGGAGGTTAAGGGGTGATATGATAGCCATGTTCAAATATATAAAAGGATGTCACATAGAGGAGGGAGAAAGGTTGTTTTCTGCTGCTCCAGAGAAGCGGACACGGAGCAATGGATCCAAACTACAAGAAATAAGATTCCACCTAAACATTAGGAAGAACTTCCTGACAGTAAGAGCTGTTTGACAGTGGAATTTGCTGCCAAGGAGTGTGGTGGAGTCTCCTACTTTGGAGGTCTTTAAGCAGAGGCTTGACAACCATATGTCAGGAGTGCTCTGGTGGTGTTTCCTGCTTGGCAGGGGGTTGAACTCGATGGCCCTTGTGGTCTCTTCCAACTCTATGATTCTATGATTCTATTCTATGATTCTATGAGTCCAGAACCACAAGCCTTAACATTAGCCAGACTTATGCATGACAGTTTTCATTGCAAGCAGGCAAAGCTTGAGAGTGCCTTTAAGCATGCACAGAATGTTTTCCCTCCATACTGAAGGGCTGTGCAGATCACAGCATTACAGAGTTGGGAGGGATCCAAGGGTCATCTAGTCCAACCCCCTGCAATGCAGGAATCTCACCTAAAGCATCCATGACAGATGACCGTCCAACCTCTGCTTAAAAACCTCCAGGGAAGAGGAGTCCACCACCTCCCAAGGGAGACCATTCCACCGTCAAATGGCTCTTACTGCCAGAAAGTTTTTCCGTGTTTTTAGTTGGAATCTCCTTTCTTGTAACTTGAAGCCCTGGGTTTGAGTCCTACCCTCCAGAGCAGGAGAAAACAAGCTTGCTCCCTCTTCCATGGGACAGCCCTTGAGATATTGGAAGATGGTTATCATGTTGTCACTGTTAGAATTCCTGCTCCATGATTGCAGTCATGGGATTGTTGTCTTTCACATGACGGTATATGTTTTGACACCACAGAGAGGGAAGTGACAGAGACAGGATGTTTGTGTTCTGTGAAGTGGGACTATTGTCCTTTGCTCTTTCTCTCTTTGCTGTCTGATGGGGGAGCTCACCCCGTCGCGGGGATTCAAACTGCCAACCTTCTGATTGGCAAGTCCTAGCCTCTGTGGTTTAACCCACAGTGCCACCCTTGATCTGAACAACATACCGTATTTTTCGCACTATAAGATGCACCAGACCATAAGACGCACCTAGTTTTTGGAGGAGGAAAACAAGAGAAAAAAAATCTGAATCTCAGAAGCCAGAACAACAAGTGGGATCGCTGCGCAGCGAAAGCAGCGATCCCTCTTGCTGTTCTGGCTTCTGGGATAGCATTCGCTCCATAAGACGCACACACATTTCCCCTTACTTTTTAGGAGGGAAAAAGTGAGTCTTATAGAGCAAAAAATACGGTACTTCTGTGGAAGCAGCCTAGAATAGTGTTAGCTTTTTTTGCTGCTGCATCACACCGTTGACTCATGTTAAGCCTGTGGTCCACCAAGACCCTTGATCCTTTTCACATGTACTGCTAGTAAGCCAGGTATCCCCCATCCTCTATTTGTGCATTTGGTTTTACCTTCCTAAGTGAAGATCTTGCATTTGTCCCCACTGAAATTCATTTTGTTAGCTTGCTCCCAGTTCTCCAATCTATCGAGTTCATTTTGAATTCTGATTCTGTATTCCACAGCAGTTTGGTGTCATCTGCAAATTGGATGAGCACTCCCCCAATTTCTTCATCCAAGTCACTGATAAAGACGTTAAACAACAACGGACCCAGGACAGAACCCTGCGGCTCCCCACATGTGAAAGTAATATTTGTCCCATCAGTCCCTGTTTGTGATATCATCCCACGTATGATTGCATGGAGATTGATGTTCACTCCTGCATGTTGAGAAAACACCCTGCAAAGAGAATCTTGATGCAGCAGAATCTACAGTCCTATCAAGTTTTGTTTTCTCTCTATCTATGCAGAGGAGCCTAAATCATAAATGCAATCATGTACGCAATCACACCAAGAGGCTTTTATGTATTTTTTTGCCGTGTTTTTGTCAATATGCGTGGAACACTAGCAATGTCAAAAAGGAGAGAGAAGCCCATGCAAATGAACTGGAGGAGCCCAATGCTTCATAAAATCCACTTTTTCTTTTCTTTTAAAAAATGGAATCCTGGAGAATTTCCAGTGCATCCACTCCACTGGGAAAGGCTGAGTTTGGGAAAAGCTATTATTGCATGCCACCTCAATCTCTGAGCTGCGAGAGATTCCAGCAGTTCCAAGCACTTCTAGGTTTGGTTTCCTTGGAACAAAGGTCAGCGGAAACTGTGGTGTCTTTAGGATATATCATTTTTATTTTCACATACATGCAACCTGAGCATAAGATGGAGGGGCTCACAGCATTAACACCCCATTAGCTTGGGGAACTCAGGTTAACTTGGAGAGCAGGAGATAACCCTAGAGCTTTTGCCAAAGATCTCAAGTTAATTTGCGTGTTTTGCCGAAATGAGCTTTGGATAACTTCCCCATTTCAAGTGGAATAAATGTGTGGTCCGGATGTGACCCGCTAGCTGCAGATCACTGGCTTATAGGCTTTCTGGTGGGGGCGGGGAATATCCAAATGTGTGCAGCTGTTGCATGATGAATTACTTTGTCTTAACCACCCCCTCCACCCCCTCCCGCCAATTGCCAGGAATCGCTTTTCTTTGTCTTTTCATTAGAGAGCCTTGTAATCAGGCTGAGTGCCGGATAGCGGCTTCCCATTGGCCGAACAGCCACGGCTTCTGTTTGCAAGTGTTATTTTGGAGACAGTGATGAATGGGCTGCCAACAGAAACATCATGCTCTCGGGGACTAGCCCTGCCTCTGTGGCAGGGGGAATTTTCCCTTTGCGAGTCTTCCCTCCCTTCTCCCTGCAAAGCAAAAGGAGCTCTGGCAGAAATCAAAGAAAGAACACGCAGGTGTCAAGAGAGAGAACGATGGAGAGCATAGACTAGACAGGATGCAGGGCAATTAATAAACTGCATCCTCTGCTGGAGTCCACAACCTTAAATCAGCCCAGGTGGATGAAAAGTGCTGCCAATGATAGGGTCGTCACTTGGGCCGGCCCTAACATTTGGCAAAGTGAAATGACTTCCTCAGGTGGATGCAGCGGCAACCGACTGGCTGATCATTCTACTCCCCAGCTAATCCCTTTTGTAGGAAGAGAAAACTGCGAATGCTACATAGTTTGTCCTAGCTCAACCAAGCTAATCTGCTGCATTCATGTTTAGCCTGAAAAAAGAGGAGACAGAGAGGTGACTGTCAAGAGTTCAGTCTACACTCGAGTAAGACCCTGGCAGAGACCCATGCCAGACTGGCATGCTCTCTCCCTCCTGGTCGATCGTTCAGGAGCTTCAAAAGCTTTCTTCTGCCCGAACTTCACAGCGACCGATGCCAACAGACATCAGCACACTTAGGGATCCGTAGAGTCTTCGCAGCTTGCATGACAGACCTCTGCAACTCAGCATTTTGGCTAATCTACTTTATGCACATATAAACACACACGGAGCACTGCAACATGGCTCCCTCTCTCTCTAGCATCAGACAGCAAAGAGAGAAAGAACAAAGGACAATAGTCCCACTTCACGGAACAGTGTAACACAATCATCCTGTCTCCACCACTTCCCGCTTTGTGGAGTCAAAACATACAACGTCATGTGATAGACAACAATCCCATGACTGCAATCACGGAGCAGGAATTCTAAGATTCTATTATTCTATTGACTCCCTTTTCTGGTTCGAACTGTCCTTTCCCATAATGCCTTTCCGTGACTAGCTCAGGGGTCCAGATTCTGTGCATCCTAAACATTAGGAAGAAAGGAGATTCCAAGTAAACTTTAGGAATTACTTTCTGGTGGTAGGAGTTGTTTGACAGTGCAATGAACTACCTCGGAAAGTGGTAGATTATTCACTGGCGGTTTTTATAGAGGTTGGGTGTCCATTTGTCAGAGGTTCTTTAGTTGTGATTCTTGCTCTCCAAGGGGTTCGACTATATGAGCATTGGGTTCCTCTCCAACTCTAAAATTCTATGATTCTACAGTTCTAAGGGTCTGTCTATACCTCATTCTCCAAAGCACCAGAAAGTTAATTAATGGCGCTAGAATATTGTGTGTGTTTTCTAGAACGACATCCTAGCAGCTGAGTCTTTTGGAAACGAATGCCAGCCACCTCCGGGAACACAATGTTAGCTCTGGGATGGATCTTGCCTTACAATTCCACGCTATTTTGTTGCACCTGAAAACGGTGTGTGAAAGAAAGGCAACAGCTGTCATGGAAGCCGCAGAGAGGGTTGGCTTCCTCCCTTGTCACTTCAAGGCCTCCCCACAGCACAAACACTCATCGAAGCTGTGATTCATCACCCTCCCAAACCTCCCTCCAGGTGCATTTCTCAAACCACCTGGCTCCTGTTAGTAGATGATCATTCTCAGGAGCTTATCTGGGAAGGAAGGAAAATCACAACTCTAATTCCGAATCTACTCCCTCGCCGTTCTCAAATAGTTCCAGCAATAACGTATTTGTTTATTTGGACACCCATGGCTTGGAAAGGGTCAGTACCTGAGGAATCACTTAGAAATGTCTCAGGGAACCGAAAACAGCACCTCGTTCCATGGTAGCAGGGAGACAGCTTCACGGTGGCACCCAGCAGGCTTCCTAGAGTGACAAAGAGCTAATATTCCGGTACTTTTTCATGTTCCTGAAATATACTCGGAGTCAAGAGTGGATTTCATGCTCTTTATTCAGCTCATGGTGGTGAGGAGGAATGGAAGTTCCCCCAGAATGTCTGCTTTATATACATTACTTACACAATGGGCCCCACGTGATTGGCGAATTCCGGGATTCACCTGTAGGCCAATCAGGTTGTGGATTCACTTCCACCTGGAGCTGGATTGGGTGGCTCCTGTGGACCAATCAAACTGCTGCATTCTGGGTCCTATCGTTCTAGAACAAATCAGACTATTCAAACAATCCTATTCAACTCAGTACAGTTTCACCAGAGGCTTCTCCAAAGGATGAACCTGACTTTCCGGACTGGCTTTTCAGGAGGACAAAAAAAATGCCACATTGAAAATGAAGTTGCCAAGAAGCCCTGTTGTGTGTGTAGCTCTTTGCACCCCGGCTGGGAAGCCTATAGGATCGCTTGCTAGAACTGTGTTGTTGTCTTGGTTTCAAAGTCCATCTTTGAAGGACTCCTGGATATAGGACAAAGGAGGCATTTATTTTCTTGCTGATTATGCAAATCCTTAGTTTATTAATCTCAAAGTCCTAATTTGGGGGAGCCTACAGCTGCTGTGCTTTATGGCACTCATCCTGCTAGCAAGCTAGGTGCACCAAGGGTATTATAAAGAGTTGTGCGTGAGGGTTTTTCTTTTTGCTTTCAGCAAAGGAGACGGAAGTTGTTAAGCTCTGAGAAATCCTGCAGAACCCATCTGTTTGGCGGGAAATTTACCATCACTGAGGGAACCACTATGGTCTGCGGCATTTGCAGCGGAAGTAAAAACAACCGCCGCTGCTTAATTATGCTGTTAAATACTAACCATTTGTAGAAATGGAAAAGGAAAACAAAAACAACGGGGGAAGTATTAATAATAATTTCACTAGCAATGAGAATGTGAAAGAGGATAGAGATTGAAGGCAGGTTGAATAAAACATATTCCACATCTCGTAGGCATTGTGGTATAAATAGGAATGTATGAAGCAACTTTCTATCAAGTCAGACTGTCGGTTCATTCTAGCTAAATATCATCTACACTGACGGAAGCCGTCCAGGGCTCCAGGCAGGGCACATTCCTAGCTCTACTCACTGAGTCACACTGCCCATATCAGCCCATGCCCTCTCCAGTGCCAAGGCTTAGTCAGATATAGTATTATTGATAATGGAGGGTTTCTAAAAGATAGCTGTCAACTTACAGATTTGAAAATAAGGGACCAGCAGCCTCAAAAATAAGGAATCAGCAGCCAAAATAAGGGATTTTCCCAGCATAGGTATGTTCAACTTCTGAGCCCCTCCGAGCCAAAGGCAGAAAGCCCAGCCCGCAGCCAAACGAAGCCTCAAGCCTCAAGGAAAACCACAGTCACCTCTCCGCTGGGAAGCACTGAGCAAAGAAGAAGAAGAAGAAGAAGAAGAGTTTGGATTTGATATCCCGCCTTTCACTCCCCTTCAGGAGTCTCAAAGCGGCTAACATTCTCCTTTCCCTTCCTCCCCCACAACAAACACTCTGTGAGGTGAGTGGGGCTGAGAGACTTCACAGAAGTGTGACTGGCCCAAGGTCACCCAGCAGCTGCATGTGGAGGAGCGGAGACACGAACCCGGTTTCCCGGATCACGTGACTACCACTCTTAACCACTACACCACACTGGCTCTCCCCAAAGGCGAGTCCCCAGGCAACACAGCCGATTTGATTGGCACAAGGCATGCAAGCTCCACCCCCAGTCGTTCTTAGACTCCTTATTGGGTGAGCAACGCAGCCAAGCAACACAGTTGGAGCCTCCCTCCTCCCTGGCCGGCAGGGAGGGAGGGAGAGGAGCTGCTTCCTTTGAAACCCAGGAAATTTAAGGGACATCATCAATAAGGGACAGCAGCAGGACATGGCGCTGGGATAAGGGACTGTCCCGCCCAATAAGGGACGCTTGACAGCTATGTTCTAAAAATTCTTTTTAAAGTATGAAAGAGAGAGAGGGTTTTCTCAGTGAGTTAGACCTTGATGTGATCCATCTTGCTGACATTACCAAAATGGCCTCAGAAACTGACATGAGCTTAATTCTTTGTTCAGCTTATTAAAACTAGTCCTTGCTGGTTAGAAGATGTCCCCTGACCGAAGCCTGGTCGACCAACCTACTTACATTTGCAAACTTCACCATGAGCCTGATGCAATGGGGAAATAATGTTGTGGTCCTTGCTGCTTCAGAAAAGCTGTGCATTTGTGTCAACTTCTTTGGCGTGGTAACAAAACTCCAGATCTGATTGTTGCCTTTAGGAAGCTCCCTTTGTTTCAACCCCGAGCCCTCGCTTTGAACGCTGTGCCAGAAACGTTCATTTCTACTGCTGCTCCGGCGCTGAGGACTAGATTAATTTGCACTAGCATGCAAATATCTGCCTTTCCTTGGCAGCTTCCCTGAAGGAGTCGGAGATATTCCAATCAGATACCTTTGCCAAGGAAGATTCTCCTGGCAAGAGGCGGTAAGACAATAGCAGAAGGAGGCAGAGTTTCCAATCTTAATTGCCCATGCAAAAAAAAAAAAACAAAACTGATTAGAAGCTTTATCCATCACACATTGCAAAGACAAAGGTGCATGCTCTAGTTATCGCCCGCTTGGACTACTGTAATGCGCTCTATGTGGGGCTACCTTTGAAGGTGACTCAGAAACTGCAACTAATCCAGAATGCGGCAGCTAGACTGGTGACTGGGAGCGGCCACCGAGACCATACAACACTGGTCTTGAAAGACCTACACTGGCTCCCAGTATGTTTCCGAGCACAATTCAAAGTGTTGGTGCTGACCTTTAAAGCCCTAAACGGCCTCGGTCCAGTATACCTGAAGGAGCGTCTCCACCCCCATCATTCAGCCTGGACACTGAGGTCCAGCGCCGAGGGCCTTCTGGTGGTTCCCTCACTGCGAGAAGCGAAGTTACAGGGAACCAGGCAGAGGGCCTTCTCGGTGGTGGCGCCCTCCCTGTGGAACGCCCTTCCAGCAGATGTCAAGGAAATAAACAACTATCTTGCTTTTAGAAGCCATCTGAAGGCAGCCCTCTTTAGGGAAGTTTTTAATGGCTGATGTTTTAATGTATTTTTAATCTCTTGTTGGAAGCCACCCAGAGTGGCTGGGGAAACCCAGCCAGATGGGTGGGGTATAAATTATTATTATTATTATTATTATTATTATTATTATTATTATTATTATTATTATTTTATGTTGATACACAAGGCTAAAGAAGGCTCAGAGGATGCGCCAGTCAGAAAGCCAGAGAAAGACTTTTTTGCCTGTCTGCAACAGGAACACAGCAATAATAGAGCATAGTCTCATCGTGTGAAATATATATAAAAGGCAAAGGAGGAACGTGATAGTACGAGGAAATACTTCACTTTCTCCAACAAGTGTGTGCAAGTACAGGCACATACACACAAATACACACACACGTTGTGTGTCTGGGTAGCACTGCTGCCACCGAAACATCTGGCACCAATTAAAAGAAAAGGCACAAGGTTTTGCAGAGCTGTCACGGAAGAGGTGCTCAGAATAACACCGCCTTGACAGGTTTCTCATTAGGAGAGGGGAAGAAGCAGGATCCTCGCCAGGCAGATTATAAACTCGCGTGACTGCCAAGTTTTTAACAAGTCGGAGCAGACAAAGGAAGTGTTACTTCCTTTATATGGCTTTGGTCTGGAGGCCCAGGGGTGAGTGAGAGCGGTTCTGTGCTAACATGGGACCAATTATCAGCAGCTGTGCAGCTGGGGTGCGGGTATCTTATATATAAAATTATTATTCCAGTAAATTATAAGCAAGGTCCTGATATACCGTATTTTTTGCTCCGTAAGACGCACTTTTTCCCTACTAAAAAGTAAGGGGAAATGTGTGGGCGTCTTATGGAGCAAATGCAGGGGGGGAGGCTCGGCTCAGCGCTCCCTTTAAAGAGCCATGTGGAGCATGTGTGCAGCTCTCGGGGGCTTTTCCCCGAGGAGGGAGAAGGACAGCCCGTCAGTCCCTTCTTTCTCCTCAGGAAAAGTTCCCAAGAGCTCCACGCGGCTCGTGAAAGGGAGCGATGAACAGAGCCTGGGGTGCATACGGGCTCTGCTCAGCACTCCCTTTAAATAATATTTTTTTTCTTGCATTCCCCCTCTAAAAAATAGGTGCGTCTTATGGAGCGGAAATACGGTACAGTGGTGCCTCGCAAGACGAAAAGAATCCGTTCTGTGATTCTCTTCGTCTAGAGGTTTTTTCGTCTTGCGAAGCAAGCCCATTGACAGATTAACGGATTAGCGCTATTAGCGGCTTTTTGCGGCTTTTAGTGGCTTATCTGCTGATCGGATCAGCTGATAAGTGGCTTAGCGGCTTAGAAAAAGGGGGGAGGGGGAAAAACCAGCAGGAACTCGCAAGACATTGTCGTCTTGCGAAGCAAGCCCATAGGAAATTCGTTTTGCGAAGCACCTCCAAAACGGAAAACTCTTTCGTCTAGCGAGTTTTCCATCTTGCGAGGCATTCGTCTTGCAGGGCACCACTGTATTTATTATCCCAGTTTCCTGAGAAATAAGGTCAGCTTCCCCAACAACATGTTTTACACCGGGCTGCCTCTGAAGGTGGTTCAGAAACTTCAGCTGGTGGAGAATTTGGCAGCCAGGTTGCCCACGGGGGTTTGAACATATAACACCAATCCTGGTCAGACTGCACTGGCACTGGTGGAGGAAGGTGGGTGCAGGGGGGCACATCGCCCTGGGTGTCATCCCTGAGGGGGGTGACATTCGGCATGCCACCCGCCTGCAACTCATGTTGGCATGCACCCAAGGAAATGGGGGCAATTGGCCCGCCCCCAGCTGGATCCAGGCCATTGGCCGGTGTGTCGGGCGAACTCCGGTCCTTGGTGCAGCATAAATCTGCAACACAGGCTTCAGAAGACTGAGCACGCTATTCAGCAGAGAAAACGCTGCACAACCAGAATCTGGCATGAGACATTGTGTGAGCATATTTACAAGCAGGTTTATTCAGCGTAGATCAGGACAAAAGGAAAACATCTCTGATCTCCTTCGTGTCCAAAGCAAAACAGAATACTATACACAAACGGAAGTTCCCAGCATACTGTGCTGGAATGTAAACAGACATGGAAACAATTCCCCACGTCTGTCCCTTAAGGTGGAATGGAATTCTCAACAACTCAGACTCCCACATCTATGGCGAGCCGTCAGAGGAAGGGGGGAGCTGCTGCGCCACTTTGCCGCTTTGCCGGTTCCTTCCTCTCCCCTTCCCTCTCGCCTGCCTCCTTCCCGTCCTCACCCCTGCCTGCCTCCTCCAGCCGGGAGTGTGGCACAGCAGCTCCCCCCCCCTTTGCCCGATGGCTGGCAGTAGGAGTGGGAGTCGTGGGCAGGTGGCACATCGTTGCCCTGTGCTCCCGGCTGGAGGAATCAGGTAGGCAGGGTAGAGGACAGGAAGGAAGCAAGCGAGTGGGAAGGGGAGAGGAAAAAAGCAGGATTGGTGGGTGCGCGCAGCTATCCCGTGCCTGGGAGGGCACCCTCTGTGCCCTGCCCCCTCGGGAGTGCACCTGCCCTGGGCAGCGTGAGTATATGCTCCGCCATTGTGCACTGGCTGCCAACTAGTTTCTGGGCCCAATTCAAAGTGCTGGTTTTGACCTGTTGTTGGTGTTTAGTCATTTAGTTGTGTCTGACTCTTCGTGACCCCCTAGACCAGAGCATGCCAGGCACTCCTGTCTTCCACTGCCTCCTGCAGTTTGGTCAAACTCATGTTAGTAGCTTCAAGAACACTGTCCCACCATCTCATCCTCTGTCGTCCCCTTCTCCTTGTGCCCTCCATCTTTCCCAACATCAGGGTCTTTTCCAGGGAGTCTTCTCTTCTCATAAGGTGGCCAAAGTATTGGAGCCTCAGCTTAGTTCACTGATGCCCAGGATGTCAATATTTATTCTTGCCACCTCATTTGTTTACCACATCCAGCTTACCTAGGTTCATGGTTCTCACATTCCAGGTTCCTATGCAATATTTTTCTTTACAGCATTGGATTTTCCTTTCGCTTCCAGGCATATCCGCAACTGAGCGACCTTTCGGCTTTGGCCCAGCCGCTTCATCAGCTCTGAATCTACTTGTACTTGTCCTCCGCTCTTCCTCAGTAGAATGTTGGATGCCTTCTGACCTGAGGGGTTCATCTTCCAGTGTCATAACTTTTATATGTCTGTTGTCTTTGTCCATGGAGTTTTCTTGGCAGGGATATTGGAGTGGCTTGCCGGTTCCTGCTCCAGGTGGATCACGTTTGGTCAAAACTCTCCACTATGACCTGTCCATCTTGTGTGCCCTGCACGGCATAGCTCATAGCTTCTCTGAGTTATTCAAGCCCCTTCACCACGGTAAGGCAGTGTCAGTGAACTGACATCGGAGTGAGAGGTGAAGGGTAGGCTCCCAGATGATGCTGGCGAAGGACCCAGCAGCAGGGGGAGAAACAGCTCAGGAGAGGGGGGAGCCAATCAGCGCAACACCGGGGATAAAGGGAGGCAGATGGGGGAAGTGGAGAGAGGGCTCCAGGACTCTTCACTGGACACCAGCGGGGAGAGCCCGGGTCCTCCGCTACCCACGCCTTCCCTGCGCAGAAGACTCCCGCGCAGTGAGAGGAGGAGGAGGAGACTGGGTGTCAAACAACTTTTATGTTGGAAGAGGTTCAAGAAACGCCCACTGACAGATTCTGCCAGTGACTGAGGCAGCCGCGATGAGAAGGGGCTGCGCAGTCAGAAAGGTTTAACAAGGCAAATTAACCGAGAAAGGCACCAGTTTACACACGAGTAACTCATACCCATTACAGGCAGTGATCCATGAAGGAGGGTTTTGACCTAGAAAGCCTTAAATGTCTCAGGACCGCAATACCCCAAGGACCGCCTCTCCCTATATGAATCGCCCCAAACCCCGAGACCCTCATCTGAGGCCCTTCTTCATATGCCTCCTCCACGAGAGGGTGGCAACACAAGAACAGGGCCTTTTCTGTGGTGGCTCCCTGCTTGTGGGATGCTCTCCCCAAAGCAGCCGGCTGGCACCTTTGTTGCATATCTTTAGGCACCAAACAAAAACTTTACAAGCCAGCCTTTGGCCTTGAACTATCTGTGGACTTTTAGGAGTCAGTGGGATGTTTTTAATGTATTTCTCTTTCTTTGTATTTGTGTGGGGTTTATTAGCTGTTTGTTTGGGTGTAAGTCAACTTTGGGTCGCCCTGGGCAAGATCAAGCATCTAAGAAATTTAATAGCTAAATTTAATAGCTAAATGGATAAAAATAAGACAAAACAGCATCTCCCTGGGGGGAAATCACTACAAAATTGGCAGAGTGTGTGAAGTTTTCCAATGTCCAAGTGGACAAGTAAGTTAACTATAAAGTCTAGAATCATTAATCTACTGTTGCTAAAAGCTATTCAAAAACCAGTTCTCCATAAATGTGGTTAATCCTGTTTTAAGAATTCATGGAAGGCAGATAGCCACAACCTGCTATTAATTCCTGTTATTAATCTGGTAAACAAAGTATATAACCCCTATATATGAAGCTTCTATTTAGTTGTCAAGGCTAATATTGATGTTAAGCCTGACTTCCACAAAATTGCCTTTTTCCTCCTTAAAACCAAGAGCCCAGCTTTGCTAGTGGAGAATGCCAAATTCTGAGTTTTGATCTGCATCCCTGGTGCTAATGCCCAAAGGGAGCAACCTACATCTTTTGACTGCCTCTCCAACTTTTAATTCAAGCTCCCTCTTATATGCTCAAATGCTCACTGCCAAGGCGTAGGTTCTGTGATCACTTGACACACTTCCCAGTTTGCCCAACCTCCTGCTTCCAGGAATTAGCAGAAATACCCCTAGCATATCTCTTAATCAGAAATATTTTAAACGAATATCTAGAATTCCCCAGAAACAATGCTTGCTATTTGGACAGTCTACCATTTCAGGGACGCGGGTGGCACTGTGGGTTAAACCACAGAGCCTAGGACTTGCTGATCAGAAAGCTGGCGGTTCGAATCCCCGCGATGGGGTGAGCTCCCATTGCTTGGTCCCTGCTCCTGCCAACCTAGCAGTTCAAAAGCACCTCAAAGTGCAAGTAGATAAATAGGTACCGCTCTGGCGGGAAGGTAAACGGCGTTTCCGTGCGCTGATCTGGTTCTCCAGAAGCAGCTTAGTCATGCTGGCCACATGACCCGGAAGCTGTACGCCGGCTCCCTCGGCCAATAAAGCGAGATGAGCTCCGCAACCCCAGAGTCAGTCACGACTGGACCTAATGGTCAGGGGTCCCTTTACCCCTTTACCTTTATGCTTGACTTTGGCTCCTTTCCAGCAACAGTCCCTCCCACATTTTTTTTAATCAGACTTTCTGGGGTTAGAAAAGTGACAGGATAATTCCCTGAGAAAGCATGAAATAAGTCACATTTTGCAAAATGAAACCTGGAAGTACCCCTAGACATTTCTTGGCTCAGTCTTATCCCCCATGCAGGGCTGTGCCAGCCCACCCATGAGGCAAGGTGAGGGAACTGCCTCAGGCACCAGCAGTGGTGTAGCGTGGGTTGCTAGTGCCCAGGGCAAGGTGAGGATGGGAGAGAAACAGACAGCATACGCATGCACATTCGACTGCCTAACAGGGTCCACATCACCCAGGAGATCACAGCCATGGAGATAAGAATAGTCATTCTGTTGTCTGGAGAGATAACTTCCTGGTTTGCATAGAGAAGCCATTTTCAGCGAAGCCCAGAGACGGAAGCACACAGCTGCATTGAGGCATCACCAGGTGTTGAAATTTTGCACCCCTAAGAATTTTGCTCCCAGGGCAACAACCCCTGCCACTGGGCAGCAGGATCCAAAGAGACAGCAGATCCCGATGTCAATGTACCCCCCTCCCCATTCCTGATATAGACCTTCACCCACTCCTTCTTACCTAATGGGGAGAGGGGTGGCATTTTGTAGTTCACCTCAGGTGCCAGAAAGCAGAGGCAGAGCTAGTTCTGGACCGTCTAGAGGGGCTGGGAGCTGGGGGCACTGTCATACAGTGGTTCCTCTCCTTCCTCCTGGGCCGTGTCCAGAAAGTGGTGGTGGGGGATGAGTGTTCAGACCCCTGGGCTCTCACTTGTGGGGTGCCTCAGGGTTCTGTCCTCTCCCCCATGCTTTTCAACATCTACATGCAGCCGCTGGGAGAGATCATTAGGGGGTTCGGACTAGGCGTCCATCAATATGCAGATGATACCCAGCTCTACCTCTCTTTCAAATCAGAATCAGTGAAGGCGGTGAAGGTCATGTGTGAGTGTCCGGAGGAGGTTGGAAGATGGATGGTGGCTAATGTACTGAGTTTGAATCCTGACAAGATAGAAGTACTGTTCTTGGGGGACAGGGGGCGGGCTGGTGTGGAGGACTCCCTGGTCCTGAATGGGGTAACTGTGCCCCTGAAGGACCAGGTGCGCAGCCTGGGAGTCATTCTGGGCTCACAGCTGTCCATGGAGGCGCAGGCCAATTCTGTATCCAGGGCAGCCGTCTACAAGCTCCACCTGGTACGCAGGCTGAGACCCTACCTGCCCGCGGACTGTCTCCCCAGAGTGGTGCATGCTCTGGTTATCTCCCGCTTGGATTACTGCAATGCGCTCTGTGTGGGGCAACCTTTGAAGGTGACTCGGAAACTACAACTAATCCAGAATGTGGAAGCTAGACTGGTGACTGGGAGCGGCCGCCGAGACCACATAACACCGGTCATGAAAGACCTACACTGGATCTCAGTACATTTCTGAGCCCAATTCAAAGTGTTGGTGTTGACCTTTACAGCCCTAAACAGCGTGGGTCCACTACACCTGAAGGAGCGTCTCCACCCCCATCATTCTGCCCGGACACTGTGGTCCAGCGCCAAGGGCCTTCTGGCGGTTCCCTCCCTGCGAGAAGCCAAGTCTCAAGGAACCAGGCAGAGGGCCTTCTCGGTAGTGGCACCTGCCCTGTGGAACGCCCTCCCATCAGATGTCAAAGAGAAAAACAACTATCTGCCATTTAAAAGACATCTGAAGGCAGCCCTGTTCAGGGAAGTTTTTAATGTGTGACATTTTAATGTATTCTTAATCTTTGTTGGAAGCTGCCCAGAGTGGCTGGGGAAACCCAGCCAGATGGGCGGGGTACAAATAATAAATTATTTTTATTATAGTTACTGCGGCACCCGGTGCATCCCACAGGGGCGGGGCTAGCTGCCCATGGGGGTGCGGCTGCGCACATCCAAGGGGGGTGCCACCCATGGTGATGTCACCCCCCCCATGGATGGCACCCGGGGCGACCCGCCCCTACCACACCCACCTTTCTTCACTACTGCCAGAAAGCATTGGGTCTGCCCTGCCCCAGAGGCTATGATTCCCATTGAAACACCCCCCATTGCTGCTTCAGATCCAAGGCTCAGCAACTTTGGATTATGTATGGTGAATGTGTTTGCTCAAGGGCAACGCCAGGGACTGGGGGGACGTGGGGGGGGCAGGTGGAGAAGGAGTGTGTGGCAATGTTATATCTATATTGTTCCCCCACTGCCATTTGTTATTGGGCAATTAAGTGTGATGTGACATTTACTTGACAAAGTAGCAGCATGCAGCTGTGTTTCTCCCCAGACAAAACATAAACCAAATGAGGGTGCCTGGATCCATAAATCTTCAGGCACAGCTGTATTGCGGCGGCGACAGTAGAGGGATTTACGATGTGTAACATCTTTCTCAAGTGTGTGTGTGTGTGTGTGTGTGTGTGTGTGTGTGTGTGTGTGTGTTAGGAAGGGGGAGTCTACGGCTTGAATGTGTCCCTGCCTTGGCCCAATTCAGTTTTTACAATGGATATAGTAGGAGGTGGACCCTTCATTTCCATGGAGGATCTAGTAGCAATGGCCCAAAACAGTCAGGATGCAATGGATGAAATCAAGGTAAAGGACCCCTGGACCGATAAGTCCCACCAAGGGCAACTATGGGGTTGTGGCACTCATCTCGCTTTCAGGCCATCACCGGTTGTGGCGATCACACAGGGTCATAGAATCATAGAATCATAGAGTTGGAAGAGACCACAAGGGCCATCGAGTCCAACCCCCTGCCAAGCAGGAAACACCATCAGAGCACTCCTGACATATGGTTGTCAAGCCTCTGCTTAAAGACCTCCAAAGTAGGAGACTCCACCACACTCCTTGGCAGCAAATTCCACTGTCAAACAGCTCTTACTGTCAGGAAGTTCTTCCTAATGTTTAGGTGGAATCTTCTTTCTTGTAGTTTGGATCCATTGCTCCGTGTCTGCTTCTCTGGAGCAGCAGAAAACAACCTTTCTCCCTCCTCTATGTGACATCCTTTTATATATTTGAACATGGCTATCATATCACCCCTTAACCTCCTCTTCTCCAGGCTAAACATGCCCAGCTCCCTTAGCCGTTCCTCATAAGGCATCGTTTCCAGGCCTTTGACCATTTTGGTTGCCCTCCTCTGGACACGTTCCAGTTTGTCAGTGTCCTTCTTGAACTGTGGTGCCCAGAACTGGACACAGTACTCCAGGTGAGGTCTGACCAGAGCAGAATACAGTGGCACTATTACTTCCCTTGATCTAGATGCTATACTCCTATTGATGAGGCCCAGAATTGCATTGGCTTTTTTAGCTGCCGCGTCACACTGTTGGCTCATGTCAAGTTTGTGGCCAACCAAGACTCCTAGATCCTTTTCACATGTACTGCAGCCCAGCTGTCGGATGTTTCACCGTCTATTGATCCCTGTGCCACCACTTTATTTCTCGCTGCCACCACCCAGGCCCTACCTGGTACAATACTGAGTCCAGTCAGGGTTAAATTGGAACATAAACTTCTGTTTATTTATTGCAGTTTAACAAGCGTGTGGTTTCATAAACGGTATTGGTCCATTACAATCATGGGTTGCCTATCCAGACCTATAACTTCTGCTACCTGCTCTCACTCACTAAACCACCTCTCAGATACTTACTGGTCTTCCTAGCTCCTAAGCGTTCCTGACTCAGCTGATTTCGCTACGCCACCTCAACCTACCCACAGGTAAAAGGTAAAGGTAAAGGGACCCCTGACCATTAGGTCCAGTTGTGGCCAACTCTGGGGTTGTGGTGCACATCTCGCTTTATTGGCCGAGGGAGCCGGCGTACAGCTTCCGGGTCATGTGGCCAGCATGACTAAGCCTCTTCTGGCGAACCAGAGCAGCGCACGGAAATGCCGTTTACCTTACCGCCACAGCGGTACCTATTTATCTTCTTGCACTTTGATGTGCTTTCGAACTGCTAGGTTGGCAGGAGCAGGGACTGAGCAACGGAAGCTCACCCCGTCGCAGGGATCCGAACCGCCGACCTTCTGATCGGCAAGTCGTAGGCTCTGTGGTTTAACCCACAGTGCCACCCACGTCCCTAACCTACCCAAATACTCTATCCCAATTCACTCCCACTAGAACCAACCACCCAACGAGCTCCTCCCTTCGCCCCTCCCAGAGCTGGTTTTATAGTCCCTCTGACTCCACCCCCCTGGGTTCTAATTGGGTAACTTGTTTAACTATTTCACCTCTAGCACTCTCATATGTTAACGTCACACTGGTGTTTGTCCACAGACAGCTTTCCGGGTCATGTGGCCAGCAGGACTAAACCGCTTCTGGCACAATGAGACACCATGACGAGTGCCAGAGCTCACGAAAACGCCGTTTACCTTCCCACCACAGCAGTACCTCTTTATCTACTTGCACTGGCATGCTTTCGAACTGCTAGGTTGGCAGGAGCTGGAAATTTGCCATGAGATCTGAGCCCCTGACTGGATCTCTTACCTTTGGTAAAATAGTGACTGGAACCAAGGATATGTTGGGGTGTGAATTCAATGGATTCATTTCTCAGCACCACTTATTCTGATCTGTGTTTTACCACTTATAGAGATGCCTCTGCTTTTCCATGGGGAACATAAGGTGCAATTATCTCCATGAGTCATGATTTTGATATTTCTTGCAGAAGTCACATTTCTGCTTTTGTAAATAAGGATCCTGAATATATATATATAAGGATCCTGAATTGCCTATGGAATTATTAGAGCAATTGTTGCATGCCTCTGGCTGGTCTGACAAAGTCACCACCTTGCTGTTTCATTATGCCTCCTTCTCTTGGGTCAGCAGAGTAACATATATCCAAATGACGCATAATTCAGAGACCCTTAGGAGAGATGAGAAAGTTTCTCCGGCTGAGTTCTGTTATTGTCCAACAGGCTTACTCGACCTTGCATTCTTCCCAACCTGCCTTCTAGCTTTACTTAAGTAATTCCCAGAATTAATTTTGGAATTGGTGCATGCACACTTCGTGGCAATTTTTAGTCTGTGCCTTCCTACACACACAAAACAGGTTCTCGGTGCACGTCAGCATGGATTGATTAAATCAGCGTGAAAAGGATGAATCGGCATGCAATCTTTTCCAGGTTCCTGTTTTCTCCTGTGATTCAACTGATATGCATATGTGCTGGTGAGCATTAGTATAAGGTTACCAGATTTTTTTTCCAAAGAATCCATGGACATTCTTTTTCTTTTCTTTTTTTGAAAAAGAGGGAAAAAAGCTATTAAAAAGTTATTTTTTTAAAAAAAAAGTAATATCTTCTCTTCTGTGGTCTCCTCTATCGCACAGCCCTCCTCTGGGCCCTGGCCTACTCTCTTGGAGCGCTAGCCACCATGGAGTAGGCTCGGGTCGGGCCTGGGCTCGGCCACATATCCTTGCCCTCCGGGTGCTCTCCTACCTCTTATCCTCAGCGACGGTGGCAGCTTGGCAAGGTCAGGCCTCCCCTCTTTTTTCTCCTTCCTTTTTCTCTCTCTTCCTTCTCTTTATCCTCTCCTCCTCCTTCTCCCTGCATCAGCTCCGGGGTTTTCCTGTCCCCGGAGTTCCTCTTGGCAGTCAGCCAGGTGGCTGGGCGCTCTCATTCCCAGCTCAATTTGGGTTGCGGGGGGGTGTCAGCGGTTCCCCCAGTCGATGTGCCGGGCATCCCCAGTTCCCCCTTGGCAGTGGCAGACGCAGTGGCAGTCTCAGCAGCCCAGAGCCAGCCTGGTAGCGCAGTTGGCTCTGGCTGGCTTCAGAAGTTGCTCGCTGCCGTGGCGCCCACCTTTTGCCTCACCGGAAGTCCCCATATGATGTGTCTTGTTCCATTGAACCAATCAAGCAACATTCATTTCCTACTAATAAATCTACAACACTTAAAATATAAATCCAGGGCCATCAAATGAAATCCGGGGACATTCTGGGAACGGATTTTTGTCTGGGGACAGATTTTTAAATCTGGGGACTGTACCCGAGAAACGGGGACATCTGGTAATCATACATTAGTAACTTGTAGGAAATAAAACAAAGCTGCACACTGAAATTTGTGGCAAACACAAGAACATAAGAACTGGACTGCTAGACCAGGCCAATGGCCGAACTATTCCAGCATCCTGTCATCACAGTGGTCAACCAAGTGCCTTAATGGGAAAGCTCCAATTAGAATTTGAGACCAAGAGCCCTTTTCCCTCCTGTAATAATAATAATAATAATAATAATAATAATAATAATAATAATAATAATAATTTATTATTTATACCCCGCCCATCTGGCTGGGTTTCCCCAGCCACTCTGGGTGGATTCCAACAAACACTAAAATATAATAACCTATTAAACATTAAAAGCTTCCCTAAACAGAGGTGCCGTCAGATGTCTTCTAAAAGTTTGGTAGTTATTTTTCTCTTTGACATCTGGTGGGAGGGCATTCCACAGGGCGTGTGCCACTACCGAGAAGGCCCTCTGCCTGGTTCCTGTAACTTGGCTTCTCGCAGTGAGGGAACCGCCAGAAGGCCCTCAGCACTGGACCTCAGTGTCCAGGCAGAATGATGGAGGTGGAGACGCTCCTTCAGGTATACTGGACAGAGGCCATTGGGGCTTTCAAGGTCAGCACCAACACTTTGAATTGTGCTCAGAAACGTACTGGGAGCCAGTGTAGGTCTTTCAAGACCGGTGTTATATGGTCTCAGCGGCCGCTCCCAGTCCCCAGTCTAGCTGCTGCATTCTGGATTAGTTGTAGTTTCCGGGTCACCTTCAAAGGTAGCCCCACATACAGCGCATTGCAGTAGTCAAAGCGAGAGGTAACCAGAGCATGTACCACTCTGGCAAGACAGTCCACGGGCAGGTAGGGTCTAATCCTGCGTACCAGATGGAGATGATAAACAGCTGCCCTGGACACAGAATTGACCTGTGCTTCCATGGACAGCGGTGAGTCCAAAATGACTCCCAGGCTGCGCACCTGGTCCTTCAGGGGCACCGTTACCCTATTCAGGACCAGGGAGTCCTCCACACCAGCCCGCCCCCTGTCCGCCAAAAACAGTACTTCTGTCTTGTCAGGATTCAACCTCAATCTGTTAGCCGCCATCCATCCTCCAACCGCCTCCTGTGGTTTCCAGTAACTGGTTTTCAGACACATGGCTCCAGCCGTGGAGACAGAGCATAGCCGCCATGCCTAATAGGACAGAAGTCTGGATTTTGAAGACAACCTTTGACATCAAGAAGAATGACTGATCTCTTGGTATCGCTGCTCCAGAGGCAAAATGAAGTGACTTGGAACCTACAAATCAAGTTTCTGAAATTTGAATGGGGATGATGTTTGCAAGCATCCCTGCTCCTTAGCTAGTATCTGCAACAGAACTGCAAACAACCCTTGCGACTTGATCAAGCTGTTTTGTAAAAAAAAGAAAACAAACAAAAATAATTATTAATAGTACTGGCAACGAGAGCGTGGTTCTCCTTCTGAAAGAGGGGGAAGACAAGGCAGATTGAATAAAAAATATTCCACATCTCACAAGCATAGCAGTATAACTCCAGCCTGTCAGCTGAGACCCTCCCCAAAAGGGAACACTACATATCTCATGCTCAGACAGATATGTGATTATTGTTAATGGTGGGTTTCTAAAAATTATCTTTAAAGCATCTGCCAAGTGCCAAAATAAGCTTGGATTGCCTGTGTTTTTTTCTTCTCTACAGAATGTTCAAGGGGCGCCTCCTGCTGTAGAATCTGCAACATTCCCTGATCCACTACGCTTGTAACTCTATAAAAGAAAAAAGAAAGAATTAAGATTCATCATGTGTGACAGTGGAGCGGTCTCCCATGGGAGGTTGTGGATGTTAGGATTATGATGTTTCGTTCCACCTAAACAGATGTGTGGAGCTGCTGTATGTCACATGTCTGTTTACATTCCAGCACAGCTTGCTGGGTACTTCCGTTTGTGTATTCCTTTGCTTTGTGCTTCCTGGTTTTTTGCTTGGACATGAAGGGAAGCAGACATGTCTTTCCTTTGTCCTGCTGCTGAATAAACGCTTGTAAATATGCTTACATATGCCTCTGTCCAGTTGTACAAGATTATGATTCTAGCTGGAATGGCAGTTATTGCTTTGGGATGGAAAGAAAAGGCCAAATGGAATATGGAAAAATGGAAAAATGGAATGATTATGTTTTTGAATACGTACAATCAGAAATATTCGCACAGATAGTGGTAGAGGATAGATGGGAAAATAAATGCCAAAGAATCACAAATAAATGGGCATTTTACAGGAACTGGATAGAAAGAGGGGAAGCCAACCCTAACATACAAGCTTGAATGAACAGACTGTGTACATGGATAAAGATATGAAGAAGGAAGGCCTGACTGGGGGTGGGGAGGGCTGGAGTGGGGAGGGAGGGGGAAGAAGAAGAAAAAAGTAAACCGGATGGTATTTTGAACTGATTTTGTTATGTTAGCCTTTTTTTCAGAAACCATATATATTAATTAATGTTATGTAGTTGGGCATTGTAGTATGAATGAATCTTGTTCTGTATTCTTTGTTTTATTGAATATATATAATAATGTTATGTTACTAAGCAAATTAAATAAAACAGGAAAAACAACAACAACAAAAATATGCCTCTGTCCAGGTGAAAAGGTTCTGGGAGATGATATATAATGAGATGAAAAAAATGTTGAAATATACATTTATAAAGAAACCAGAATCATTTTTACTGGGCATTGTAGGAAGTAATATAAATAGAAAGGGATGTAAGCTGTTTTTATACGCAACAACAACAGCAAGAACGTTATTGGCCCAAAAATGGAAGCAAGAAGAATTACCGACGAAAGAAGAATGGAGGGTGAAATTAATGGACTATGCAGAACTGGATAAATTAACAGGAAGGATTCAAAACCGGAGGGACCAGAAATTCACGGAAGACTGGAGTAAATTTACAGACTATTTGAAAAGTATTTGTGATGATCAGACTGTGTTTGTAGGATTGCAAGAGGTTTTGTGAGGAGTATTATTAGAATTATTGCAAAAATGGATAAGGGGGAGGGTGGTTAGACTTAAAGGTAATATGATTTTAAGGAATGCATAAGAAGTGGTTAAAACGGTGGATCATCGGAGGAGCTGATGGAAGTCCAAAAAAGATTGTATAAAAGATGAAGTTTTGTGGTATGTACTATAATTTATATGTTAAAATTGAATAAAAATTATTGTAAAAAAAACCAAAAACATATGCCTCTGTCCGCCTCTTCCATTGCAAAGAGTTCTTATCTCTGCTGGCTTGCATGCTAAGCTTTTGAAGGCTTCTGAGGCTTGAGTCGCAGTTTTTGATGCTGTTACGAGAACTGGAAATTGCCCGGCTGCCGGCCGGTGCTTGGAGCCATCTGGGGGCTTGCCAAATGCCCATGTCTCCCCGGATGCATCCCAACATTGGACTCTCCTTCCTTGGAGGTTTTTAAGTACAGTGGTACCTCTGGTTGCAAACGGGATCCATTCCAGAGCCCTGGTCGCAACCTGAAAGGAACGCAACCCGCATCCGTGTGTGTGTGGGTCGCAATTCACCGCTTCTGTGCAAGTGTGTGACGTCATTTTGTGCATCTGAACATGCGCGAGCGGCAAAACCCAGAAGTAACCCTTTCCGGTACTTCCGGGTCACTGCAGGACGCAACCTGAAAAGATGTTGCTGTTGTTGTTTAATCGTTTAGTCATGTCCGACTCTTCGTGACCCCCTGGACCAGAGCATGCCAGGCACTCCTGTCTTCCACTGCCTCCCGCAGTTTGGTCAGACTCATGTTTGTAGCTTCAAGAACACTGTCCAACCATCTCGTCCTCTGTCGTCCCCTTCTCCTTCTGCCCTCCATCTTTCCCAACATCAGGGTCTTTTCCAGGGAGTCTTCTCTTCTCATGAGGTGGCCAAAATATTGGAGCCTCAGCTTCAGGATCTGTCCTTCCAGTGAGCACTCAGGGCTGATTTCCTTAAGAATGGAGAGGTTTAACTATACGGACCTTTTTAAGATGCTGTATAGTTTATATCAGAACTGGGATATTTAGCTCCAGTTGCCAGAGCTCTCCCTATTCCTTATTGGGATCTAAACTTCCCTTCCATAACACTTCCATGGGATTCATGACAAGAATAGCTTGCCAATATTCTTCTTAAACTGCAGTGCCCAGAAGCAAAGAGTTGTTAGGGGGACTCCCCTATTGCCCACACAGAGCGGCAGTTGCCAGAATTCCCTGGGAAATGAGGGGTGGACTGTTAAAACCTTGCTCTCCGCACCCACTCTGGGATTTCTCTCTGCCACTTGCCTCAGCCTTCCAGAATCCTATAATGCTGCTTTCAAGCAAGACTGTCTCCCTTTCCCGATAAATTAACCACTTTCCTGTCATCACCATTGTACTGCCATAAAGCCTTGCCGTCAAAGACAAGACAGAAAAGAAAAGAAAAAAGCCCTACAAGAAACCCCCGCTCCCCAAAAGAAATGCATTTTATTTCTAGTGCACAAACACCCCCTTCTGGCTCTCGCATTCCTTGCAAAGACATAAATTCCCGCGAATCGGCTGTAGGTAACATAATTATGGTGGTAAATCCGTCCTCATGAATACGCCATGAGAAGCCAACTGGGAGGGTGGGGGGGAAATTGCCCATCAAAAGTGGGGGAAAGTGGGAGAAAAGGAATCTGGATGCTGGCTCTTTCCCCAACAGTGTCGTTTTAATATTATTTATTTCGTCGGACAAGTCTTTGGAGTTTACCCACCCCTTGTGGCTTGCTTCAAATTAATAGTGCCAAAGTAATAGGAGAGTGACTGCTGTCACCATCTGTAGTGATCATGGAGCCCAAGAAAGTAAAATCTCTCACTGCCTCCATTTCTTCCCCTTCTATTTGCCAGGAGGTGATGGGACCAGTGGCCATGATCCTCGTTTTTTTGATGTTGAGCTTCAGACCATATTTGCGCTCTCCTCTTTCACCCTCATTAAAAGGTTCTTTAATTCCTCCTCACTTTCTGCCATCAAGGTTGTGTCGTCTGCATATCTGAGGTTGTTGATACTTCTTCCGCCAGAATTAAGATTGCCCATCATCTCCTGGCAAATAGAAGGGGAAGAAATGGAGGCAGTGAGAGATTTTACTTTCTTGGGCTCCATGATCACTGCATATGGTGACAGCAGTCATGAAATTAAAAGACGCCTGCTCCTTGGGAGAAAGGCGATGGCAAACCTAAACAGCGTCTTAAAAAGCAGAGACATCACCTTGCCAGCAAAGGTCCGTATAGTTAAAGCCATGGTTTTCCCAGTAGTGATGTATGGAAGTGAGAACTGGACTATAAAGAAGGCTGATCGCCGAAGAATTGATGCTTTTGAATTATGGTGCTGGAGGAGACTCTTGAGAGTCCCATGGACTGCAAGAAGATCAAACCTCTCCATTCTTAAGGAAGTCAGGTCTGAGTGCTCCCTAGAAGGACAAATCCTGAAGCTGAGGCTCCAAGACTTTGGCCCCCTCATGAGAAGAGAGGACTCCCTGGAAAAGACCCTGATGTTGGGAAAGATGGAGGGCACAAGGAGAAGGGGACGACAGAAAAAAAAGAGAGAGAGAGAAGGGGACGACAGAGGACGAGATGGTTGGACAGTGTTCTCGAAGCTACAAACATGAGTCTGACCAAACTGCGGGAGGCAGTGGAAGACAGGAGTGCCTGGCGTGCTCTGGTCCAGGGGGTCACAAAGAGTCGGACACAACTAAATGACTAAACAACAACAACAATAGGAGAGATAAAAGCATCCATAGAGATACAGGTGGCCCATCTGTCTATGAGGCCATGCCAGAAAGGTGAGGTGGCAGGAACATCAGGAAGATACAATGGAGACGGCAGAGAGAGGGGTGCCGTGTGTCATTTTCGTAAGGAAACGTCAAGTCACTAATGAAACTCTCATCTGACGAGTCACCCTCTGAATTCAAAACGAATCCTGTCATCGAGCAAATTGCACTTGTGGCGGGGAGGAAGAGGGCTGGCTTGGATGAGAGACTCAGGAATTATCGAGCGCCACAGTCCTTTGCAGGGAGAGTTGCCAAGGCGATGCTTAAAACGCATGTTCAGTAGAGGCCAGGTCTTCTAGCCCAGGTTGATGGCAAATTGAAATACTTTATTGTCACTTGTACAACTTGTACACGAGCACCCCCCACTCAGCAATCTTAGTCTTAATTCCCCATGTTTACTGACGCACACCCACCAAACCCGAATGTCAGTTGCCCTGTTGTTATCTTTTCATTCAGCAGCCTAACAGCCCACGGATAGAAGCTGTTCTTTACCCTGTTGGTGCGACTAATCAGGCTTCTATATCTTCTGCCCGAGGGCAGGAGATCAAGAAAGTGCCGGCCAGGGTGTGAGTCATGCCTGAGAATTTTCCTCACTCTCCCGAGGCAACGTTCTTCCACAATGTCATCCAGTAGATTCACAGGACAGCCCATAATATCTTGTGCTGTATTCACCGCCCTCTGTAGGCGCTTCCTATCAGTTGATTGTCAAACCAGCGTACCACACTGTGATGCAGTAGGAAAGGACACTTTCTATTGTGGACTGGTAGAAGGAGATCATCAAATGTTGATTGACATCGTTCTTCCGCAATACTCTGAGGAGATGGAGTCTCTGTTGGGCCTTCTTAACCACCTGGGTTGTATTGATTTTCCAGGTAAGGTCTTCACTGAGATTAACTCCTAGGAATTTAAAGGAAGAGACTCTCTCCACACAGCCCTCCCCTATGTACAGCAGAGCTAGTTCTCCTCTCTTCCTCCGAACGTCCAACACCATCTCCTTTGTCTTGCTGATATTAAGGTGCAAGTTGTTCATCCAGCCTCGGTGAGGTCACAGCTGAGGGTATTTGCTTTGAATGCAGAAGGTCCCAGGTTCCATCCCAGCCATGTAGCATGGGTTGGTGGAGCCCAGGACAGGGCAAATGTTAGGCTCCCCTGGTGGAATGGGCAGCTGGAGTGGGGGCACGCAGTAGGGGGCACCTCCCATAGTGTGATGGCCTGGGAGTCTGATTCAGAAGCTGAACCTGAGGAGTCCCAGCCTGCACAGGAGTCCTCGCCTCCAGGGCCGGCTGAGCCGGGGCAGGGCCTTGAATCTGAAGCGCCTGCACCTGTGCCGGATCCTCAGGAGCAGACACCAGCTGAATCCACTCTGGCTCCAGAGGTGATTGAGGACCCATTGCCTACAGGTGCGCCTCTCCCAGCCCTGTCAGGGGAAGGTGAGCCTCCCCCTGGGTCCAGTAACCCTCCAGCCTCTCCCGAGCTGTAGAGGCTCAGGGCAGAGAGGCGGAGGCAACCGAGTTCTCTCAGGAGGAGTGCTCACCTTAAGGCCAGGAGAGGCGGGTCACCTGTGGGCCGGGACCGCCCTAGGCCCCAGAGGAGATAAAGGCCAGTCAGTCCAGTCCCAGGTTGCGGGAGCAACGTCGTTGGAAACCTGTTTCTGCCAGCACCCAGACCTGTTCTTCCGGAGTTCCTGACCACGCCCGGCTTCTTGCTTTGGACCCCGCTTCGCCCTTGGTGGACAGTCTCCAGACCCTCGACCCAGGACCAGACTCTGACCATGCCTCACAGTAACCTTCCCTCGGGACCAGCACACATAGGCTCCTTGCCAGCTGCCTCCATGCATCTGCCCAGTTGTCAGGGACCATGCTGAGGAGGGCTGTACTGAGGAGGATTGGTAGGATCCTTCCCTCTACCCTGCTCATGACCCTGAATCTTCCCAGGAGCAGGAGGACAGTATAGATTTGGAACAGCGGTTTGCAGAGGGGCATAGTTCAGAAGGCAGAAGCTGGGAAATACTGGATGGGGAACAGCTAGAAGAAGAAACACTAGAAGAGAGAGAGTGAATAGATTCACAGTCTCTGGATAGTATCCAACCCCCCCCCCCTTCCCCAAAGTCACGGAGAGCTCAGAAAGTGTCAGAACAGAAAACGCGGAGGCTACAAGCTCAGATTACAAGACATAGGAGTGACATGGATTAATAGGGACGGAGGGTGGGGAATGACTCTTTATTGGGAGCATCGCCATTTCTAGGAGACTTGTTGTTTGTTCTCTCACTGTGATTATTAAAGATTCTAACTGGTAAGTGTTGGTGTTGACCTTTAAAGCCCTAAATGGCCTTGGCCCAGTATACCTGAAGAAGCGACTCCACCCCCATCATTCAGCCCGGACACAGATCCAGCGCCAAGGGCCTTCTGGTGGTTCCCTCGCTGCGAGAAGCAAAGCTACAAGGAACCAGGCAGAGGGGCTTCTCAGTAGTGACACCCACCCTGTGGAACGCCCTCCTATCAGATGTCAAAGAGATAAACAACTACCTGACATTTAGAAGACATCTGAAGGCAGCCCTGTTCAGGGAAGTTTTTAATGTGTGACATTTTAATGTACTTTTAATCTTTGTTGGAAACCTCCCAGAGTGGCTGGAGAAACCCAGCCAGATGGGCGGGGTACAAATAATAAATTGTTGTTGTTGTTGTCGTTGTTATGCTCAAGTTGCAAATAGCTGTAAATAAAAATCCTACATCCTAAAGACAGCAGAGTCTGCAACGACCTTCCTTGCAATGAAATGGAACCCTGGTTTGAACCCCTGGAGTCTCTCGCCGCTTAGAGATTGAGATGTGAGCAACAGTATCCTCCTAAGTAATGCAAATCCACAGTCTTTTCTCCATGAGCCTATGCTTATTAAAAACGGGTGCAATTTCCCTAGCAGCTCAGATCTCACTTGCTTTTACGCGTCCAGAATTGTGCTCCTCTACAGCATGAAGAAAACAAATAGTGAGGCGGCAGGGACGCATATGCCATAATTTCTGCGTGGTTTTATATGGCCCCCATTGGTACCTATGCTCCTTGCTTTTATGATTATGCATCGGCATGCCAATGTCAGCACCCGCACCAGGAGGGTAGCAGGTGCGAAAAACGACAGCGATGCCATCCTCCCGTTTATTGTTTCCGAAAGCATTTGTTGCTGTCATGCATCTCTTGTTGAAATTGGTATTCATCCTTATCATGTGGAATGGGATCTGTGATAGGTAAGGGATTTTGGAATTTAATTTCAGCCTGGCTCCCTAAAGCTAAAATCTCCGTTTTAGGCAACGCAGACTGTCAATAAAAAAAAAAAGTTACATTCCCTAGCAAGGAATTCAGAGCAAATGAGGAAGATTGACCTTCAGTGATTCTTCTGATAATTTTTGAGAGAAGCAAAGGTAGCTCTAAATTTGTGAAATGGGTGGGTGTGCTTTTTGTGGTGTGTGGGAGCCAGGAAGTCATGGGAAAAGGCTTGTAGCGCCACCTGGTGCCTCGCTGACCTCGGTGACCTGCATGTCCGTGCCTTGCAGTGTATTAAGTGCATAGCCTTATATGGAGTTATGTTCCCCCTCTGGGCAGCATGACCCTATATGGCGATGGGTGGGTTTAAGCCATGACCGGATGTAGGTAATGTGAGACATTGGCAAACGGCCATGCGAGAGGGGAGAAAAAAGGATAATAAAAGTTACGGGAGAGAAGAGAAGTTCTAAAGGAGCTGCTCATACCATCCTGAAAATATTGCTGGCTCTCTGTGTCTTTATTTTGTGCTAAACTGCGCCATTTGTGACGGCTGGCTCCGTCAGTGGTGTGGGGACAGTAGATAGAGATAAGTTCTTTTCCCTCTCGTAATAATGGAATTTGGGGATTCGGTGGTCATCCAGTGACATGAAATGTTAGAAAGTGTGAACTTTCATGCATGCCTTCCCCTTAAGGCGTACATTTTCACCGACATTCTCGGGCTGCAGAACTGCATCACAGAATTCGGGAAAGCGCACATTTCAAAAGGTGTTTTGCTCTTCGAAAAGTGCAAATTAGGGATTGTGGAATGAGATTGGATTCCTCACCCACCCCTCTGACTCCCTTTCTTAACAAATTCCTAAGAAACGGCGTCATGGCCAGGGTGATGCCAGCCCACACACCAAGGAGGGTGAAATATACTCGGAGTTGAGGGTTGATTTCATGCTCTTTATTCAGCTCATAGTGATGAGGAGGAATGGAAGTTCCCCCAGAATGTCTGCTTTATATACATTATTTACACAATGGGCCCCATATGATTGGCTAATTCCGGGATTCTCCTGTAGGCCAGTCAGGTTGCAGATTCACTTCCACCTGGAGCTGGATTGAGTGGCTCCTGTGGACCAATCAGACTGCTGCATTCTGAATCCTATTGTTCTAGGACCAATCAGACTGCTGTATTTTGAATCCTATTCAACTCAGTAGTTAACAGAGGGGAGGGCGAAGAACACATTCTACATTCATAGCAGGCAGCCAGCCAGCTCCAGGTCCTGCAATTGAGTATGCTGGAGAATTTCAAACAAGTACTGAGACACTTTCAGCTGCCATTATCTCTGACTCGGAAGCCTGCCAGGCCCATTCCTGTTTGGCGATTATTTATTAAGAGCTATTTATGCATGTGACAATATTTCCTTCTGTTCTGCTATCTGTTTCCAGTGTCCTCCCTGCAACTCGGCTGCCTTGCTGTGATTGATGATTTGCCCCCTTTTTTAAATTTCCCTCGCAAATCCAGGCTGTTTCTTCAGGCTGCTTTCGAGAAAAGAACTGGAACTGGTCCATCTGCCTCCATCCCATCCTCCCAGGACATCATATTCCCGATGCCAGCATAGAATGTGAAAATCTTTTAAGTTTTTCCGAGATGAGTTCTTTCCCCACCTGATTTTCAATAATAGGGCCAATACGAAGAGTCATATATTATTAGGAGCGTTTTGCCTGGCAGTGGAAGGAAGAAGAACATAGCTGTCAACTTTTCTCTTTTCTTGCGAGGAATCCTATTCGGAATAAGGGGATTTCCCTTTAAAAAAGGGAAAGGTTGACAGCTATGAAGAAGAAGCCCTGACAATAATGGACTGGTATAATAAACTACAAGAATTTGCTGAAATGGCGCAGTTGTCAAATAGCCTAAGAGGCAATTCAAAACAAAAATTTATGGAAAAAATGGGATAGATATAAGATATAGGTTCAAAAATATAGTAAAGGTTCACAAGGGGTTATAATAATAATTATTATTATTTATTATTTATACCCCGCCCATCTGGCTGAGTTTCCCCAGTCACTCTGGGCAGCTTCCAATCAGGTGTTAAAAACAGTACAGCATTACAGGTGTACTAGATAACCCTCAAGTTTCCTTCCAACAAGTCTATGATTCTGTACTATCACTAGTGTTGTTACTGGTGCTTCCAGTAATAATATTCACCCCTGGAAAATCATCTATTCTGGGCAGGTACTGTATTTTGTGTTTTAAAAGTGGAAGTGGAATGTGCACAAATAAAGCGCCTGATTTTCCTTCTCCCTTCCCTCTTTACCCCAATCTTCCAAGCAAGTGGCTGAATCTCGGAGTACTATCTCCAGCCCTCTCCCTAAAACTCTCATCCATTATCCTTGCTTTGCAGGCATTGCCAATGACAGACGTCTCCTCTGCCACCAGCCAGATCTTCCTGGAGAAGAGTTTCTAATCTCTCCCCATTGCTCATCACCTCGCTCCCTTTAATCTTTGAGCCACTTCGGGTGTCAACAGCAATCGCTGGGAATCAGAGATCATGTGTGCGCTAGGCTGGCCTCTGATGTATTTAGAATTAATCAGCGAGGACTGGAGGTGTTTATTAAAGCAGCAGCAGTCCTGGTTATGACCTTGACTCAGATGCCCGGAGCTTCTGGCTCCGTGCAATTAAATTCGCTTTGCAAGCGGGACTGGGAAAATCTTGCAAAGCGTCTCTGGACCTCCCACATGTCAGGCAATTAAAGGCACAAATCCAGATCTCAGAACTTTTCACCTCCAAGAACTGGGCCCTCTTTGCTTATGAAGCTGTGCTGGCTAAAAGTGATGGGAGCTGGTGGTGCAAAACACTGAGATAACTCAATTGGTAGATGAAGAGATTCTTAAATCTCAGGGTTGTGGCTTCAAGCCCCATGTTGGGTAAAAGCATTCCTGTACTGCCTTAGACTAGAAGATCCTTGAGGTCCTTTCCAACTCTACAGTTCTGTGATTCCATGATCTAGTGGTTACCAGCTTGGTGAAGTTTCCCATAGCTGTTCAATTATCTGCATAGCTGTCAACTTACAGATTTGAAAATAAGGGACCAGCAGCCTCAAAAATAAGGAATCAGCAGCCAAAATAAGGGATTTTCAGAGCAAAGGTATGTTCAACTTCTGAGCCCCTCCAAGCCAAAGGCAGAAAGCCCAGCCAGCAGCCAAACAAAGCCTCAAGCGGTGGTTCCCACAGCGCAGCAACCCGGCAAAGGGGATGCAGCAAGGAAAACCACCGTCACCTCTCCGCTGGGAAGTGCTGAGCAAAGGCGAGTCCCCAGGCAATGCAGCTGATTTGATCAGCACAAGGCATGCAAGCTCCATCCCCCCGGTCGTTCTTAGACTCCTTATTGGGTGAGCAATGCAGCCAAGCATCACAGTTGGAGCCTCCCTCTTCCCTGGCCGGCAGGGAGGGAGGGAGAGGAGCTGCTTCCTTTGAAACCCGGGAAATTTAAGGGACATCATCAATAAGGGACAGCAGCGGGACACGGTGCTGGGATAAGGGAGTTTCCCGTCAAATAAGGGACGGTTGACAGCTATGATTATCTGTTCCGTCTCTTCCATGGGTACACTAAATGCATTGAGGGGGTGGGTCTGAAACCTGCTGAACTCACCCTTCCATGCCAGTGCATCCTGCTTTTCCCCCACACCTGAGAGGGGTGTCTGAAATGTGGTGCCTGCACACAAGGGACATAGCTCAGTGGTACAGGGTCTGCCGTGAAGTCCTGGAGAAACACTGCCAGTCAGAGTAGACAAATAATGAGCTATATGGACCAATAACCTGACTCAGCATCCTATGTTCTGTCACTTGTACATGCAAAGGCACTCCATGCAATCTGATCACCTAATTGTGCAGGACAGTGGCGTAGAATGGGTTGCCAGTGTCCGGAAGGAAGTAGTGGGAGGGAGGGAAATGGATGGAATGTTGTTGTTGTTTAGTCGTTTAGTCGTGTCCGACTCTTCGTGACCCCATGGACCAGAGCACGCCAGGCACTCCTGTCTTCCAATGCCTCCCGCAGTTTGGTCAAACTTATGCTGGTATCTTCGAGCCGCCTTGTCCTCTGTCGTCCCCTTCTCCTTCTGCCCTCCATCTTTCCCAACATCAGGGTCTTTTCCAGGGAGTCTTCTCTTCTCATGAGGTAGCCAAAGTCTTGGAGCCTCAGCTTCACGATCTGTCCTTCCAGCGAGCACTCAGGGCTGATTTCCTTAAGAATGGATGCGCTTGATCTTCTTGCAGTCCATGGGACTCTCAAGAGTCTCCTCCAGCACCAGAATTCAAAAGCATCAATTCTTCGGAGATCAGCCTTCTTTATGGTCCAGCTCTCACTTCCAATGGATGGAGTACACATGCGCATTCAACTGCCTAAGGTGTCTGTGTTGCCCAGGAGATTGGAGCCACAGAGATAAGAAAAGAAGAGTCATTCCACTTTCTGGAGATGTCACTTCCTGGTTCAGCAAAGTCCAGTGACAGAAGCACGCAGCTGTATTGAGGCAGCACCAGTTGTTGAAATTTTGTGCCTCAGACACCCAGGGCATTACAATCAACAAATGGAACCCAGTTATTTTCAGCAAGGCCAGATGATTATTGGATCGTAGTAACATGGAGGTGGGGTTTTTCACTGGTGGCTCTAGTGTTCTGGTATGCCCTCCCTGCTGAAATAAGAAAAGTCTCATCTGTATTGGCATCCCACCAGCTCCTCTGTTTAGGCAAGCATTCCCCTGCCCTTGTGATCTTATTGTTTTAGCTGTTCCTTTTTTAAAAAATAATAATGTTTGAACGGTCATGCTTTTTAACTGGCTTGTGTCGGTGTATAGATCAATTACAGGTGCTTTAATGCTCTGGTGCAACTGTTGGTGCAGATTTTATGTGCAGATTTTACCATTGATTTTATATTTGTACACCACTAGAAGCCATTTTGGCAGCAAAAAAAGTAAAGGTAAAGGACACCTGACAGTCCAGTTGCAGACGACTCTGGGGTTGTGGCACTCATCTCGCTTTACAAGCCGAGAGAGCCGGCGTTTTTCCACAGACAGTTTTTCTGGGTCATGTGGCCAGCATGACTAAGCCACTTCTGGCACAACAGAACACCGAAACCAGAGCAGCGCACGGAAACGCCATTTACCTTCGCGCCAGGGTGGTACCTATTTATCTACTTGCACTTTTTGGCGTGCTTTTGAACTGCTAGGTTGGCAGGAGCAGGGACTGAGCAACGGGAGCTCACCACAGCACCACCCACATCCTTATTTGGCACAAAAGTAGTATATAATTATTATTACAATAATTCCGCTTGATGCATAGGTCTTGGGCAGAAGGTCAGTGCAATGTGTGCCACATTCCATACATTTTCTATATGGATGGGTGCAGGGGAGGCAACACTTGAAAGGTGCTTATAGCTCAGAGGACTCTGTTGAACTTCGTCTGTCCCAGAATAATCAGTCCTGCATTCCTAAAGCTTCGAAACTTCTCCAGTCAAACTTCCATAGAGTCTGCCCTCCCCACTCCTCCTCCAGTGTCAACAGAGCCCTGGTCTGTTCATCAGAAATTATGTTCATCAGTCAAGAGGAGCAGATTACTTCTACTCGCTGATTACATTGCACCAGTAAATTATTCAGGCCCACCAAATTACTCCTTGAGAGACCAATGATTCATGCATCGTAACTACCCTTGCTGCTGGAGAAAGGGGTGTTCTCCCTCTCCCCCCCCCCCCAACGTTAACAACTCTGTGTCTTCATCTTTGTAAAAAGCTTAAGCCAGCCAATCAGACAAGAGTTGCCTGGATTGGCTTGATGGAACTGATTTGACCCTAGCTCTCCAAGTTGTAGAGGCGCAATGGGGAAGCAGAAATAAGCTGCTCAGAGTTATCTGGGGTTATCTGTCCTGCCAGCTGTATGGCCAACACACACACACACCATCTGTGCTTTGCTGTGCAATGAACTCCAGTTGGACGATGACTTTCCCTGTCCACATCTAAGACACAAGGAAACTCACGTATTTTATTTTATTGCATTTTCAGTCCATTTTTCTTCCAAGGAGCTCTGTGTGGTATATATAGCTCTCTTCCCATTTTATAACAACAGCCTTGTGAGGTAGGTGAAGCTGAGAGACTCAGGCCACCCAGTGAGTGGGGATTTGAACCCAGTTCTCCCAGGTCCAGCATTTCAGGGGGCAGGACTAGATGACCCCCAAGGTAATCACCATCATCATCATCATTTATTAATTGTACCCAGCCCATCTGGCTGGGCTTCCCCAGCCACTCTGGGCAGCTTCCAACAAAGATCAAAAATACATTAAAATGTCACACATTAAAAACTTCCCTGAACAGCTCTTTCAACTCTCCAATTCTATGATTCCATGAGTTACTGGGGGTGGTTTAAAGCAGATGTGGGCAACCTCTGGCTCTCTGGATGTCGCTGAACTACAACACCCATCATCCTTTGCCATTGGCCATGCATGCTGATGGGAATTGTTGTTCAGCAACCTCTGGTGGGCCAGAGGTTCCCCACACCTGGTTTAAAGAGGGGGAAATACAATAAATTTTCTCTTTTTTTAAGATTTTTATTGAAAATTTTTAGGATATAAACATACAACATACATATCCTTATTTCCTCCGACCTCCTCGTACTTCCCTTCTTTGTATTCCAATTCAGTTTGTTGGTTCAGCAAATCCTCACCATCGAACTTTTACCCATTTATAATCCTTTTTTTTCATATCTCCTAAAACATTACAGCCGGAAACCACTTAATTTCTATCCAATATAATAAATTTTCAGCCCAGTGCTAGTTCTGCAAGCAAATCATTATCCTGGCAGGTGAGTCTGATTCGTAGTTCAAAAGCTGTCCAATAGCATCCCTTGTCCCAAATCATTACAGGGAGTGAACTAGATAACCCTTTGATACCAAAGCCTAAAGGAGAGCTATTGCTACTGCTATAAGAATTTTAAGGTCTTAGATATGTAATAAATGTTCATAAATGTACCAAGCAAACACGTACATAAATATATAAACCACATGTCTGAAACCCCACAGAAAAAAAAGTCTTGAACAAATTGACCTCAAATATTTCTCTGCAAGGTCAAAGTGGGAAACCTCCCCATTGTCTCTTTCCTCACAAATCCTGTCTTAAGGGCACATTTAAGATATGAATAGGGTGTGAGCCTGTGACATGGCCCAGGAACTAAGTATTTATCATTACAAAAAACTGGCCAGGCTCCCCAGGTAATCCAATCAAGTAAGCATTAACAGGTAACCTGCCAGACAGGAGATAAACAATGCACTCAGATTTCTGGTGTAGACTGCCTTTTCTGCGATGTAGGTATGATGTGTCTGGGGGTGGTCTTGAGCTAAGCCCCTTCTGTGATGTATGTATGATGTTTCTGGGGGTGGTCTTGAACTCCAGGGTGGGCAATTTAAAATGTCTATATAAGGGTGGGCACACCTGGGTTCTGAGTCGTCCTCCTTCTCCTGCATGTGAAGGGGGCACCCTGTTGCAACAGTTCGATAAAGATCAGGCTTACTAGCTGCTTTGCTTCTCAATATTCTCTGGTTGGCCTCTGTTATTTTTCTCTGACCGATGGAGAATCTGCAAAGGGGCCCTTGTGTACCCCGCAAGGGAATAAGGTCAGATTTCCATTTATTACACAACACATCGCATCACAAAGCAACCTCACTAACACAAACAGAACAGGATGCAGAAAATCAGCCTTTGAGCTTGACCCACAGTGGGCTCCTAGATTTCTCCCCAACCCCTACACATTTTGGAAATGCCTGGGGGGGGGGTTTAGGGCAAGGAATTATTAGAGCCCCAAAGGGAAGGGCATGGCAATCAACATATGGCTGATCTCCCCCAATGAGCTATAAATGTGGTTATTTCTCTCAATGGCGGAGCCTGGTCACGGACAGCCAATATTGAAAGGAGATCTTCTAATTAAGATTGGGGGATTTTCTGCAAATGAATTGCCATTCATGCACATCCCTCCACAGAGGGTATATAGAAGGAGTGTTAATCTTGTTGAAGCACAGAGGTAAAACAAACAACCTGCGAGCTTCAAAGTCCACTGGCATCTTCAATGGTACAGTCGTCCGCTGGTGACGGAGGCGCCCCTCCCCTGCTCTTAGCGTTCCATCGCTCCGACCACGAACTGATTATGCATCTGTGCTTTGTGAATTAACCCGTAAGCATCTTTTGTTTGCATGGAAATATTCCCGTGGTTTCACGCAAATTAAAATTTAATCTATCTCGGTGCATTATCTCCATCTGAATTATAACGCGAGCACCTCATTTGCATAAGTCAGAGATTGTAATGACTTACTCAACTAAGCATGCCCATGCAGTTAATTACTTTTTTTTTCCCCCTTTACAAATGAAATGCCAAAATTATTTCCTGGCAGAGAAAGGCAATTGCTCACCCACAACAGCGTGCGATGCTGGAAGGGTGTGCTTTTAAAAAAATATATTAAAAAAAAATTAATACGAAATTAATTTTCGCAGATCATTGAACCATTCTCCATGTGCCACCATAACACGGCATCTGAATTGACTCTGCACCTCCGCACCGTTCTCTTCTGATGCGGGAGCTCGGAATTCAGAAACAGTCAGTGCTTTGCTTTTGTCTCCCTTGAGACAAAAGAAAAGGAGATGAGATTTCTGAACAGGGTGTGCGCGCAGGAGTTCTGCATGAATTCAGTACGCTCAGTGGCAGGGTGGCACTCACCAGACTCCTCCCCGCCACACACACACCATTACCTGCATCCCTGAAAAGTCCACAACTAGAGCACCTCTTCCACGCATGTGCGCAAGAGCTTCTGAGCATGCGTGAAGTGCGCGATTGCTTCTGTGCATGCGTGCGTCCGTAAGCTGAAAGTCCGTAAAAGGAGCGGAACGCAACTAGTTGGTTAAGGGAGCCATGGACTCAAAAAGGTTGAAAACCTCTGTATTAAGGGCTTAAACCTAGACAGCATCTTAAAAAGCAGAGGCATCACCTTGCCAACAAAGGTCCGTATAGGTCAAGCTATGGTTTTCCCAGTAGTGATGTATGGAAGTGAGAGCTGGACCATAAAGAAGGCTGATCCCCGAAGAATTGATGCTTTTGAATTCTGGTGCTGGAGGAAACTCTTGAGAGTCCCATGGACTGCAAGAAGATCAAACACATCCATTCTTAAGGAAATTAGCCCTGAGTGCTCACTGGAAGGACAGATCCTGAAGCTGAGGCTCCAGTACTTTGGCCACCTCATGAGAAGAGAAGACTCCCTGGAAAAGACCCTGATGTTGGGAAAGATGGAGGGCACAAGGAGAAGGGGACGACAGAGGACGAAATGGTTGGACAGTGTTCTCAAAGCTACCAGCATGAGTTTAGCCAAACTGTGGGAGGCAGTGGAAGACAGGAGTGCCTGGCATGCTCTGGTCCATAGGGTCACGAAGAGTCAGACACGACTAAATGACTAAACAACAACAACAATATACTGATAGTAAGACCAAGGAGAGGGGAGAGGACAAGTGGCTGAAGGAACATTCCACAAGGGAGTGTATTCGAAAAAGGGTGAGAGGCTGTCATCTCTACAGGCAACAGGTGACATAACTGGGTTCCTGACCCCCCCCCCAGGGGTGCTACAGAAAGAATGTAGTTGGGAGCAAGATCAGTGCAGTGCAAGCACCCAGGCAGGAGTCTACTGGTTCTGCTGGTGCTTATGCGCCACACTGACCTTTCTACCACCGCCTTGTCCCTCTCCCTCCCAGTAAGCCACAGAGAGGCTGATGACAGAAGCTCAGGTAAGTGCCACCGACCCAACCACACACCACTAAGTACACTGCCAGCTCAGGATTGACAGGCCTCAGACAGGGCTTGTTCTAACGCCATCTGCCCTGCAAGTGTGATGCAGCAGCAAAAACAGACAATGCTGGACTAGGCTGCATCAGCAGAAGCATAGTGTCCAAACTGAACGAAGGAAGGTGGCTTAGTCTGCTGGTTAATTAAGTCTGCTGATTAATTAATTAATTTCAATAGGGGCATATGCATGGTTCTACACTTACGCAGGAATAACCAGGTGCCCACCTGACTTGGCGGCAGTACATGTGAAAAGGATCTAGGGCTGTGTTTCCCAACGTGGGGCCCACGCCAATTTGATTTTTAGGGGGGGGGCAATTCAAGAATGAGTTGTTAACAGTGAATGGCCTGTTAGGTTTCCTCCATGTGAATATGAGTTCACTTTTTGAATAATAAGAATTATATGTCTCAGGGAAGGGACATCAGGATTTCAGAGATGCTTAGGTGGGGCACGGCCAAAAAAAGGTTGGGAACCACTGATCTAGGGGTTTAGTGGACGAGAAGCTGAACATGAGTCTGTTAGTATTTCACTCCTCCGATGCTGCATTTGAGATTGGTGTAAATCACATGCCTGTCTGGGAAGAGTGTGGGAACGGAAGACAGTCTTATCTCTTCCGCTGTATGTACTATTGTACTGTACTTTTGTTTTTACTTGTTCCTGTTCTTCTCTCGGAGCTAGAGAGAGAGAGGATGCCATTACTCCTTTGTCTGTACATAGTGTGTAAATAAACATGTAGATTAGCACTACGATGTCTCACGCTTCCTGCTGGGTTATGCTAGAAGCTTAGTGTGCATATATCATTTGATATATGTCACTGAAACGCATTGGAGAAGAAGGGAAATGCCTTTTCCAGGGCTGTGCATACCGGAGGACGCTCAGAATTTGGGGGCTGCAGGGGCACCCCAGGGCGTTTTCCAACAGAGTCAACAGTGTGATGCAGCAGCAAAAATAGCTAATGCTGTTCTAGGATGCATCAACAGAAGTCTAACATCCAGATCAAGGGAAGGAATAGTACCACTCTATTCTGCCTTGGTTTTCCCAGTAGTGATGTATGGAAGTGAGAGCTGGACCATAAAGAAGGCTGATCGCCGAAGAATGGATGCTTTTGAATTATGGTGCTGGAGGAGATTCTTGAGAGTCCCATGGACTGCCAGAAGATCAAACCTCTCCATTCTGAAGGAAATCAGCCCTGAGTGCTCACTGGAAGGACAGATCCTGAAGCTGAGACTCCAGTACTTTGGCCACCTCATGAGAAGAGAAGACTCCCTAGAAAAGACCCTGATGTTGGGAAAGATGGAGGGCACAAGGAGAAGGGGACAACAGAGATGGTGGGACAGTGTTCTTGAAGCTACCAGCATGAGTTTGACTAAACTGCGGGAGGCAGTGGAAGACAGAAGTGCCTGGCGTGCTCTGGTTCATGGGGTCATGAAGAGTCGGTTACGACTAAACGACAACAACAATTCTGCCTTGAGTAGAACCCACCTGGAGTCCTGTGTCCAGTTTTGGGGACCACAGTTTAAGGAGGTTATTGACAAGCTGGAAGGTGTGCAGAGGAGGGCAACCAAAATGGTCAAGGATCTGGAGACCAAGCCTTATAAGGAACACTTGAGGGAGCTGGGTATGTTTATTCTGGAGAAGACTGAGAGGTGATGTGATAGCCCTCTTTAAATATTTGAAGGGCTGCCCCATGGAAGAGGGAACAAGCTTGTTCTCTTTCACGTGCAGGTGATATCTCAAACCAAATCCAGTATCCCCTGAGCTGGACACTTTTTTCACAGGTTGTCTTCATTTATATATGAAGCTGAAGCTAAACATGTCAGGTCCTAGGAAAAGTGTGCCAAACTCTGTCACTGCCTAAAGATTTATTGATAGTCTTCTGTAACAACACATGGATTTTCGGGGGACATGAAATCAATTGTTTTTCTTTACAAAGTGTCTGACGTACTCTACAGTGTCACCCGAAACAATTTCATGCCATTCAGAAGTCACAAAACAGGACGGCTCTGGCAGAAATGTTCGGCAAAAGAAATCAGGAGTGGAGAAGCTTGTGGATTTCATTTTCTCTCCATTTCTTGGTTCCCCAGTCTTTAAGTTCAGTGAACCATATTTCTGCAAATAAATAAATTCAGTCTCTTATTTATTATTAAATAAAATAAAATAAAATAATAATAATAATAATAATAATAATAATAATAATAATAATAATAATAATAATTTCTATACTGCCCTTCATCCAAGGATCACAGGGTGGTTTGCAATATGCTGGCATCCGTCTGTCTCGGGAGACAATGAAGGGTGAAGTTAAACGTTAACAGCGGCTGCTGTGGCTGTAGAGACTGACACTGGAGAAACATGTTTTGTTGCAGCTGGGGCAGATGAAGGTGCCCAGTTGTGCTGCAGCAGATGCACCAGGGTGTCTGCGCTCCTCCCAGAGGTCATTCCTCCTCTGGTCACTGCTATGGATACATGACTTGACTGCCTGTCTCCAGGCACTGCAGTCATCTGCAACGGATTCCCCCATGGTGGGGTTGGTGTTGCTAGAACTTCATGTTACATTTGCAGACACTTTAGCCTTATTGGAGTTCACCGATTGGGTCTGCGTTGCTCCTGGACGGGAGGAAGGAAGTCAAGTGACACCGAGGTTGATTCAAAGAAAGAGTTTATTCTGCTCTTCGGATAGCAGAAGGCACTTGCATGATCAAGTCCACAGCAAGTCCAAAGAAATGAGAAGTTTCATGCAGTATATATATCGTCCAGACACCCTCTCCCCCTTCCCCAGCCACATCAGCTTGCACATGCAGGTTGACATCACATTATGGCACTCTTAACCATAAAAGGGATTTCCTTCCTGCACTCCTGACCATAAAAGGATCTTCCTCTTCTTACTCTTATCTTAGAGGAAGAGGTCATCATCTCCGGGAACACGCTTCTGGCGTTGCTCCCAGACTCTGGTCTGTGCGTCTTTTGTGGTCAGCACATAAGATAAGGCACTGACGTCTGCTCTGTTCCCCTAGACCAGCCAGGGTCATCCCTTGCCGTGACTGATAAGGGAGAGAGTTTGTTTATACAGCTGTGTACTTGTTATGCATTTGCTCAACAACTCAAGTTTTATGCATTTTAGAGTGCTTTCTTGGAGAAAGAAGAAGGGAGGGGGTTTAAGTTCAGTTTTAAGCTGACTGTACAGAGACCCATTCCTTCAACACCTTTGTTTCACAGAGTTGGTCTGCCAACTGGCCTGGTGCCCAAAGAGCACTATCTCCTTGGGAGAGCCTGCCAGCTTCCATTCTGTGGACATGACCAAGCCAGTGTAGATGTCACTGAGACAAGAGTGTGAACATGCTGGGAACGCAGGCTTGGAAGAGCACATCTTTGTTTGGAATTCTGTCCTGCCATTTGATACCCAAAATCCTCCTGGTGCAGCTCATGTGGAAGAAGTTGAGGCGTTGCTCCAAGCAGTTGTAAGTTGCCCACGACTCACTTCTACAAAGCAGCATCCACCCCTGTCCCCCATCCTCCTGCACCTGAATCTGTGGGGTTCTGCTTAATTATCATGAATACTAGACAGTAAGTTTGCCAGACGTCTAGGGCTGAACTCCTGTCTCCAGGATTGCCCGGCCCTTTCCAGATGACAGGAGGAGGACTTGAAACTCGAGATGGGCAAGAGTGCCTTTACAAATATATAATATATATATATATATATATATATATATATATATATATATATATATATATATATATGCAGGTTTTGGTGTCTTCGGGTGTCTTCCCGTGTAAGAGTTGGGGTGTCTAGGCGACGTTTCGACGAGGTCTCACTCGTCATCTTCAGGCTGGTGCTTTCGGCTTCTTGTTACTGGAACAGAGCAGGATCTCAGTGTTTGAGTTCCTATAAATACTGTTGAGGGGGTGTGGTGTATATCCTCCAACGTTCTGGGCAGAGAGGAAGTTCCCAGGTTAGTGTGACTTTTCTTCTTTTGTTCATTAATTACTTGAGGGATATCTTGAGTGATTTCTTGAGTGATATTCTGAGTACCACTTAGGAGGGTCATTAGGTGTGGATTAGTTGCTAAAGCTTTCGTGTCTTGACCTCTTGAGCTTGTGAAGAGTTTTTCTGAGAAGATGGCTGTACTGCATTTAGTTGTGCTCTGGCTTGGCTTCGAGTATAGGGGCGAGCTGTGGTTTTGTGCCCTGTGCCTGCCAGATCTGTGTAGGGATTGCAGGGGGGTGCAGCATCCGGAGGTGCCACTATGGTTTGGCTACTGGATGGTGTCTGTAATTTATCTGTGGAGAGGGTCTGGGTTTGGGTCTGGTGTGGTTGATTGGAGATGGCGTTCTGTGTGCCTCTGGTTCTGTGTGCCTCTGGTTGTGAGAAACACCCTCACAACATGAACAAGCGTGACGATACGTCCCGCCTGCCAGACATCTGGAAAATAGCCCTCCCCACAAAAACCGACACCAGAACCAGAGGCACACAGAACGCCATCTCCAATCAACCACACCAGACCCAAACCCAGACCCTCTCCACAGATAAATTACAGACACCATCCAGTAGCCAAACCATAGTGGCACCTCCGGATGCTGCACCCCCCTGCAATCCCTACACAGATCTGGCAGGCACAGGGCACAAAACCACAGCTCGCCCCTATACTCGAAGCCAAGCCAGAGCACAACTAAATGCAGTACAGCCATCTTCTCAGAAAAACTCTTCACAAGCTCAAGAGGTCAAGACACGAAAGCTTTAGCAACTAATCCACACCTAATGACCCTCCTAAGTGGTACTCAGAATATCACTCAAGAAATCACTCAAGATATCCCTCAAGTAATTAATGAACAAAAGAAGAAAAGTCACACTAACCTGGGAACTTCCTCTCTGCCCAGAACGTTGGAGGATATACACCACACCCCCTCAACAGTATTTATAGGAACTCAAACACTGAGATCCTGCTCTGTTCCAGTAACAAGAAGCCGAAAGCACCAGCCTGAAGATGACGAGTGAGACCTCGTCGAAATGTCGCCTAGACACCCCAACTCTTACACGGGAAGACACCCGAAGACACCAAAACCTGCATTCCTGTACCCGTGAAAATCTACGAAAGCATATATATATATATATATATATATATATATATATATATATATATATATATATATATATATGTATGTATGTATTTTTAGAAGACATCTGAAGGCAGCCCTGTTTAGGGAAGCTTTTAATGTTTAATAGGTACCCCTGACCATTAGGTCCAGTCGTGACCGACTCTGGGGTTGCGGCGCTCATCTCGCTCTATGGGCCGAGGGAGCCGGCGTTTGTCTGCAGACAACTTCCAGGTCATGTGGCCAGCATAACTAAGCCGCTTCTGGCAAACCAGAGCAGCTCACAGAAACGCCGTTTACCTTCCCGCCGGAGCGGTACCTATTTATCTACTTGCACTTTGATGTGCTTTCGAACTGCTAGGTTGGCAGGAGCTGGGACCGAGCAACAGGAGCTCATCCCGTCATGGGGATTCGAACCGCCGACCTTCTGATCAGCAAGTCCTAGGCTCTGTGGTTTAAGCCACAGCACCACCCGCATCCCTTAATGTTTAATAGACTATTGTATTTTAATATTTTGTTGGAAGCCACCCAGAGTGGCTGGGGAAACCCAGCCAGATGGGCGGGGTATAAATAATAAATTATTGTTATTATTATAAATAGGCAGGGGTGATGCAACTATATAGCCCTGAATCTGGCTGGTCAACTACATTCAAATCATCCGCACTAGGAGCTTCTAGGAGCCAAGTTGCTGTGCAAAACGTGTTTCGGCATTGACAATAATGAGATGAGTGTGCTCAGCACATGCAGCATTGCATGACTGGGGAGAGTGTTCTGGAAGAGCCGAATCGCGTCTTCTGTCTCTCCCTTTTACTGCAAGGAGCCGGGCTGGATCATCCCAGCAACATGCAAATTGCAGCAGCTTCACTGATCATTGCGGCTAGTGAGCAATTAAAGCCTAATTTGCATCCACGCATGAGATTAAAGGGAGCTGGGTAGATTAAATTTTTAAAAGCTGCTACCTTTCATGGAAGATGGGCCTAATTGATTGGACGTTTGCGTAGCGCTACCCAGGCCGGTCTTCTGGTTCTCTTTGCAAAGTGGAACAGGAAAGGGGACAAACACTGGGAGCTCTCGGCAACTTTCTTGAACCTCTCCATCTCACGAACAGGATACTGTCATGGCCTGGCAGGACACAGAGGACCGGTGGGAGGAAACAAGATGGGGAACCACCAAAGGAATCTCCAGGGGAAGAATGTCATGGTCCGGTTTATGGGCGGTTGAAGTCCTGGTGGAGGACATCGGGACGGGGGCAAGATGGGGTGGGAGCAGGAACGAGAGTCCGGAAGCCAGGATTCAAAAAGCCAAGGGTCCGAGGATCAGGAAGCAAGGAGTCAGGAAGCCAAGGGTCCGAGGATCAGGAAGCAGGGAGTCAAGAAGCCAAGGGTCCGAGGATCAGGAAGCAAGGAGTCAAGAAGCCAAAGGTCTGAGGATCAGGAAGCAAGGAGTCAGGAAGCGTGTTGCTGTGGCAAAGAGCCAAAGGGAAATGCTAACCTTATATCCCTTCCCGGCTCTTGCCGCCAGGTGCTGTGAGTTACCAATCGGCCTCACCTGTGCGGCCGCACCTTGCCTCTTCAGAACAAACTTAGGAAAGCCCCAGTCCTGCAAAGCCCTACCGGTCACAGGGCCTGGCTCCTGCACACACTCCTGACAAAGAAGGCTTAGAGCCAGGGCATTGGTGGTGGACAATGATGAGTGGCCAGAAGGAGAAGGAGCAGACTGGGAGGAGGAGGTGTTGGCAGCAGAAGACATAACCCAGAAGCTCATTGGTAGGGCAGAGGGTCCCATGTTCAATCCCTAGCATCTCTCGGCAGATGTCATGGACTGGCTGGATGCAGAAGACTAGTGGGGGGGGGAGCAGCTGGGCAATGCCCAGGGGAAGAAGGCTCAGAGCCAGGGGATTGGGGGTGGGATGGCGATGGGTGGTCAGAGGAAGAAGAAGAAGAAGAAGAAGAAGAAGAAGAAGAAGAAGAAGAAGAAGAAGAAGAAGAAGAAGAAGAAGAAGAAGAAGAATTCATTATTTGTACCCCGCCCATCTGGCTGGGTTTCCCCAGCCACTCTGGGCAGCTTCCAACTAAGATTAAAAAATACATTAAAATGTCACACATTAAAAACTTCCCTTCAGAAGTCTTCTAAATGTCAGGTAGCCAACATCCTAGATGGCTTCAAAGGACGACTAGGCAAATTCGTGGAGGAAAGGGCTATCGGTGGCTTCTAGCCCTGATGGCTATGGCCTGTCTTGAAAGCTGGACACCAGTTGCCGCAGGAGTGGAGAGTTTCCCTTGTGATCAAATCCTGCTTGTGGGTTTCTCACAGGTATCTGCTTGGCCACTGTGAGAAGAGGAGGCTGGACTAGATGGGCCACTGGCCTGATCCTGCAGACTCTTCTTATATTCACAACCTCTTGCAGTGACAACATGTCCTCAGCTGGCCCTGGATTGCCTCAGAATTATGAGCAGGCATCCCGTGTGTGTGTGTGTGTGTGTGTGTGTGTGTGTAAGCAGAAGAGAAAATATTTGTTGTCGCACTTGCTGCATCCGAAGTCCATTTTTCTTCCTTTCCTCCGCCGCTTCCCCACTGGATGCAGAAGCGATTTGATTTACATTGTGTTTAATGATGATGTATTGGTGTTAATGTCTCTTTGGCAGAAGCCTGGGAAATTAATTAGCATAGTGTTGCTAAATGGAAAGATGACGGTTTGCTGGGGCTTTTGTTCTCCTTTCTGCCGGCTCCTTTGATCATCCGTTGTTTTTAATCTCATCATGATTCTCATAACTTTCTGGAATTAATCTTGCATATAGATTAAAGCTCGGCGCACATTACTTGAGGCCAAAAAATATATAAAAATGGTATTACCTATTAAGAGGCAGGGGGAGAGCGTGTGCGCAAGTGACAAAGACCAAGCACATTAAAATGTATGGTTTGCTGTCGTGGAGCCAGCTCAAGGTGGATCTGTCCTGTTAATTAAGGAATGCAAGAGCTTAGCTGCAAGATCAAACCAGGGGCCCATTAGTCCAAAATCCTGTGTTCTCACAGTGGACAACCAGAGCCAGTGATGGCCAGAATCTGGGGTGGTTTTACAAGAGGGTTTGACAAATTCATTGAGGAGAAGACTACTGATGGCCACCAACCATGGTGACTAGGCTCAGCCTCCACAGTAGGAGACAGCAATACTTCTGAATGCCAGACCTCCAAGTGTCCCTATTTTCTAGGAACAGTCCTGGATTTATAGAAGCTGTCCCGCTTTCTGATTTGATCCCAGAACGCCCCATCCTTAGGACATCCCTATTTTCATATTAAAAAGCAGAGACATCACCTTGCCAACAAAGGTCCATATAGCTAAAGCTATGGTTCTCCCAGTAGTGATGTATGGAAGTGAGAGCTGGACCATAAAGAAGGCTGATCGCCGAAGAATGAATGCTTTTGAATTCTGGTGCTGGAGGAGACTCTTGAGAGTCCCATGGACTGCAAGAAGATCAAACCTATCCATTCTTAAGGAAATCAGCCCTGAGTGCTCACTGGAAGGACAGATCCTGAAGCCGAGGCTCCAATATTTTGGCCACCTTATGAGAAGAGAAGTCTCCCTGGAAAGGACCCTGATGTTGGGAAAGATGGAGGGCACAAGGAGAAGGGGATGACAGAGGACGAGATGGTGGGACAGTGTTCTTGAAGCTACCAGCATGAGTTTGACCAAACTGCAGGAGGCAGTGGAAGACAGGAGTACCAGGCGTGCTCTGGTCCATGGGGTCACGAAGAGTCAGACACGGCTAAACGACTAAACAGCAACAACAATTTTCATCAGGGAAATATTGCAGGGTATGGAGTTATGTGACCTGTCCCGTCCCCCCGCCCCCCCCCCCCCGAGCCAAGGAGATAAGGAACTATACAACCTCTAGGAGACATCTGTAGGCAGCCCTGTATAGGGAAACTTTTTAATGTTTAATGTTTTATTATGTTTTTATATGTGTTAGAGGCTGCCTAGAGTGGCTGGGGTAATCCAGTCAGATGGGCAGGATATTATTATTATTATTATTATTATTATTATTATTATTATTATTATTATTATTTAGGACATCCGTATTTTCATCAGAGAAATGTTGGAGGATATGACTTAGATGGCAGGCCACAGGCCGCACACTTATTCTCTAGCAACTCACTGCCACTTCCACCCACCCTGCCCGCACCCAAACCGTCCCTATTTCCATTGGAGAAATGTTGGAGGGTATTTTAACCTCCGTGGAAGTTTTTAAACAGAGGTTGGATGGCCATCTGCCATGGATGCTTTAGCTGAGATTCCTACTTTTCAGGGGGTTGGACTAGAAACATAGACTCATAGAATCCTAGAGTTGGAAGAGACCACAAGGGCCATCGAGTCCAACCCCCTGCCAAGCAGGAAACACCATCAGAGCACTCCTGACATATGGTTGTCAAGCCTCTGCTTAAAGACCTCCAAAGAAGGAGACTCCACCACACTCCTTGGCAGCAAATTCCACTGTCAAACAGCTCTTACTGTCAGGAAGTTCTTCCTAATGTTTAGGTGGAATCTTCTAAACATCTTGACAACCATATGTCTGGAGTGCTCTGATGGTGTTTCCTGCTTGGCAGGGGGTTGGACTCGATGACCCTTGTGGTCTCTTCCAGCTCTATGATTCTATGATTCTATGATTCTTTCTTGTAGTTTGGATCCATTGCTCCGTGTCCGCTTCTCTGGAGCAGCAGAAAACAACCTTTCTCCCTCCTCTATGTGACATCCTTTTATATATTTGAACATGGCTATATTTGAACATGACCAGATGACCCACAGGGTCTCTTCCAAGATTCTATGAAATACCAGTTGCTGGAAAGAAGAAAGAGGACTTTTGTGCTCAGATGCTGCTTGTGGGTTTCCCATAAGTATCTGTTTGGCCACTGTAAGAACAGGAAGCCGGACTAGATAGGCTATTGGCCTGAAGTGGAAGTAAAACATAACCATTCAGGAAGGAACTGCAAGGAACCTCTGATTTACACATGGGGCTCTATCATTTCCTTTGTTGCCTCTGCTTCTCCCCATTGATCATTGCATTGCTGACACCGCCATTAACACTGCTATCAAGCCCAAGAGCTCACGTGGCAGTGAAGCATCACGTTAAGAATACACACATCAAAATAATAAACTCAGCCAGCACGGAGTCCGGAAGGTGGGTCTAAGAGGGAATCAATATGTTTTTGAAATAGTAATTGTGAAAAACGTATTTGTCTGTAATAATAATGCCATAAATCAGAAGGCTGAGCTGAAGGGAGGAGGAAGAGAGGGGAGGAAGCCAGAAAATCAATTTCCTTGTCTCCAGTCACAGGTGGCCAAGGCTTAGATGTTATTTCTGGCTCGTAAATTAATCTGGGTTGGGGGTTTTCTATATATAAAAAAAAAAGTTTCGGCAAGAGGAGGGAGTGTGAGAGAGGGAGGAGTGGGGAGTGAAATTTAAAATATGGCAAGCAATAAGTCCCTGAAATAATAGCATTCCTCTACTGTGAGATGAGTGGGACGCGGGTGGTGCTGTGGGTTAAACCACAGAGCCTAGGACTTGCCGATCAGAAGGTTGGCGGTTCGAATCCCCGTGACGGGGTGAGCTCCCGTTGCTCAGTCCTTGCTCCTGCCAACCTAGCAGTTCGAAAGCACGTCAAAGTGCGGGAAGGCAAACGGTGTTTCCGTGTGCTGCTCTGGTTTTGCCAGAAGCAGCTTCGTCATGCTGGCCACATGACCCGGAAGCTGTACGCGGCTCCCTTGGCCAGTAAAGAGATGGGCGCCGCAACCCCAGAGTCGGCCACGACTGGACCTAATGGTCGGGAGTCCCTTTACCTTTACTGTGAGATGAGGATGAAGGAGGCGTGGAAGTTTTAGCACTTCTGAGCTATAGGGACCTTGTGCTCAGCTGCTGTTGGTGGGAAAAGCTTCAGACTCTGCATGCAGCAGACAACATGGGTGGTGTCTAAAACAGCCTCCGCCAACTTGGTGCCTTCCATATATTTTGAACAACAGACTCCCATCAACCCAAGTCAGAATGACCAGTGATCAGGGATGCTGGGAGTTCTAGTCCAAAACATCTGAAGGTTGGCAGGTTGGGGGTAGGGTGCTCTAACATCTCCCATGCTTTTGAGGGTTTTCTTCAGAGGGAAGTCAGGTAGCTGGTGGTGGAGAAGAGCCTTCTCTGCCCCAAAACCATGGAGGGCAGCTGGTCATCAGAGCAGGAAAAATTAGATGGCCACCAACTTGGATGGCTTTAAAAGAGAATTGGACAAATTCATGGAGGGCTATTGAGAGTTACCAGTCAAGATGGCTCAACTCTTGTCAACATGGTTGAAGACAGAAATGCTTCTGAATACCAGTTTCTGGAAACCACAAGATGGGAGAGGGCTCCTTGTTGGGTAAAAGCAGCAATGCAAAAGCCAGCTGCAAGTGGCTGGAATGCGAAACAGGATGTTTGATGTCTGCAACTGTACTAGTGGAGAAAGAGGGCAGTCCTTTCTCTCTTCTGAGCACCGGATGTTAGCTCAGAGTGTCATATGACCTGTGCTGGAAGTACAGGGGCGGAGTTGTGACTCTTCTGCTGGAGTCTGGAAGGTGCAGTCACGTTTCTATGTATTGCTGAAATGACAGGAATAAAAGACATGTAAATAGGACTCCTGTCTGTCTCATTTCCCCTCCCTGGGGGGGGAAGCAGGGAGAGAGAAGTAGCAGAGGGTGTGTTCTTCTCTGACGAGGAGAATCGCCAATTTATGACCTTGCCTGCCGGGAGACACAGACAGAAAGGTCAACAAGTATCTCACTCGGTTTGCCCGGGGGAGGCCAGTTACCTCTGACTGTGAGCTGAGATACTGACACTCCTGTGCTCAGATATTGCTTGCTGATTTCCCACAGCCATCTGGTTGGCCACTGTGGGAACAAGATGCTGGACTATGGGGGCAGAGCATGGACATTGTGGCCAGTAGCCATTGGCAGCTTTATGGGTTTGACCATCATCTTTGAAAGTCACCCATGTTGAAAAGGACATTTGAAGTGCAAGTGCCACATTCCCCATGGTTCATGGGTAGTAGGGGAAAAGAGTATGGTGTCTGTAGTGCTGGGATGCGTCTGGGGAGACGGGGGCATTTGGCAGGCCCCAGCTGGCTCCAGCCCTCCGGCTGGCACCCAGGTAAACTCCTGTCACCCTTGGAACAGCATCAATCAGTGACTCATAGCTTCAGAAGCCTTCAGAAACTTGGTCACACTCTAATCAGCAGAGTGAATAACTCTTCACAATGGAAGTGGTGGACAGAGGCATATGTAAGCATTTATTCAACAGCAGGACAAAGGAAAAACATGCCTGCTCCCCTTCGTGTCCAAGCGGCAGCAGGAAGCACAAAGCAAAAGCAATACACAAACGGAAGTTCCCAGCAGACTGTGCTGGAATGTAAACAGACATGTGACATACAACAATTCCACACATCTGCTCCTCTTAGGGTGGAACGGAACTGTATCCTAACATGTAGTTCATATGTGCCGCCTTTCTCAATATACCGTATTTTTCCGTGTATAAGGCAATGGTTTTTCTTTATAGAGTTTGGATTTGATATCCCGCCTTTCACTCCCCTTACGGAGTCTCAAAGCGGCTAACAATCTCCTTTCCCTTCCTCCCCCACAACAAACACTCTGTGAGGTGAGTGGGGCTGAGAGACTTCAGAGAAGTGTGACTGGCCCAAGGTCACCCAGCAGCTGCAGGTGGAGGAGCGGAGATGGGAACCCGGTTCCCCAGATTACGTGACTACCGCTCTTAACCACTACACCACACTGGCTCTCCTGTGGAAAAATGCTATAAATTGGGGCTCGTTTTATAAACGGATAGTGCATGGGGGGGCAGGTGATTGTTGGCAGCCGCGAGCAGGAGATTGTGAGCGGCGTTTGGGCAGGTGATTGGTGGCTGCGGCAATGCCTGCTGACGATTGGCTGCTACTGTGGCAATTGGGTGGGCTTTCAGTGGACATACGATTGGTTGTGTTTTGTTTTGCGAGGCGTACAGTAGTCATTGGCATATAGGCGGGCGAGTGATGATCATTGGCAATTCCCCCCCCCCCAAAAGCAGCTCAACAACCTTGGGCAATCTCCCCCCATTTCCTTAATTTAGGGTCCCAAAAAATAGGGGTTGTCTTATACATGGGGGGCGTGTTATACACAGAAAAATACGGTATATTTTATTTTCATGGTTACAGTTTACACCCACACTCAAAAACATATTAAGCCTCAAAGTGTGAAAAGGCCCATTTGTCCTCTCCTGAGATCCACGTGACTCAAAACTACGCATGTCTACTCAAAATCCCCACTTTGTTAAATGGGTCTTGCTCTCCAGTAAATGCTTTAATCAAGTTGCATGTTTGTGGGTTTGTTCAATGACAGCCATTTTCCAGCTCAGAAGCAAAATGCCAAAAGGGAAGCGAAGCAGACATGAACACAAATAAATTACCCGCAAATGAATTACCCCAACCCTGAAGGAAAACACACTCAAGGTATTTCTGGAATTCAAACAGAAAGCACTTCCCATCGTACTAGGATGAAAGGGCTGTTAATAGCAGTAACAACACTCTGTACAGGTGCTTCCATTTAAACACTCATTAGTGCTACAATCCCACTTCTTTTAGTAAATCAATATTTCCATCTTGTTATGGGCTTTTACCAAGCGAGAAGGAATGAGTCAAATGGCACGTCCTGAGAAAATCAACGTATTTTACCTCATCGAAAACTTAGGGAATTGGCTAGGACTCCATACACACACAAACAAATACCTTACAAAGTTTGTTCTAAGTCTGGTCAGTGTGTGGATAGGGGACAGCCTTCCACGATGGAAGGAAGGAAGGTGGAACAGAAACTTTTCTCTATCGAATTTCCCCATTCCATGCATCATTTTACAAATTTCTATCGCAACACCTCTTACTTGTCTTTTCTCTAATCTAAAAAGTCCCAAACGTCGCAATCTTCCTTCTGAACTTTTTCCAACTCTGCAATATCCTTTTGGAGGTAAAGCAACCAGAACGGTCCATGATATATTGAAGTCTTATTCCCTTCTTCTTCTTTGGCGATCCCTCATAGCCAAGTAAGATTGTCTTCCATAAACACGGTCTTAACAATGAGTCCGTAAGTGACTGTGGAGGCCAATTCTGGATCCACACATCCTTCCACGGTGGGGACATTGGTTCCCAGGCAGGAGTTGATCACAGTGAGGGTTTGCCAAGCATGCCTTAGCACGTTTCTCTCTTTCATCCTGAGTTTGAGTGTCTTCAAAGTCCATGACACCTTTGGTAAAGGCTGTTCTCCAACTGGAGCACTCACAGGTCAGTGTTTTCCAGTTGTCGGTGTTTATACTACATTTTTTTTAGATTTGCCTTGAGAGAGACTTTGAACCTCTTTTGTTGACCACCAGCATTACGCTTTCCACTTTTAAGTTCGGAATAGAATAGCTGCTTTGGAAGACGGTCATCAGGCATCCGCACAACATGACCAGTCCAATGAAGTTGATGTTGAAGAATCATTGCTTCAACACTGGTGATCTTTGCTTCTTCCAATGCACTGGCATTAGTTCACCTGTCTTCCAGGCTGGGTCACATAGTCTTGGGTAGAAGAAGAAGAGGAGGAGTTTGGATTTGATATCCTGCTTTATCACTACCCTAAGGAGTCTCAAAGTGGCTCACAATCGACTTCCGGTTAGCGCCAGCGATTAATGGCGGATTCCCTCCGAGCTCCGGAGGGAATCGGCTCTGCAGGATCGGGTCTTGCCGCTGCGGCGAAGCGAGGACCCTAAAAAATCACAGGCGGAGAATCCTGTGAACGTGGTGACTCGGCGGGCACCATTAGCGCCCCCCCGATCCGTGAAAGAGCCTTCTTAAAGGCTCCAGAACGGGGTTGGGGTGCGGCGCGGTGCTGAGAGTACTGCTTCTTCTTCTGCGGAGTGAAGCCGCAAGCCATTGTCAGAGAGTGCTGACTTCTTATTTTGAACAATCGGATTCTAAAGTAACAACCCATGAGTAACATGGAAATTTGGGCTCTAAAGAAAAAATCTATTTGAATTCGGAACGAGCGGGGAAGGGTTAAAAAGGAAGTCCGCCCGCCCCTCTTTGTAAACAACATAAAGCAAAGGATCTGCTAGCTAAGGTCGAGAGAATTTCTCTTTTCTTGTTCGTAAAAGACTTTAATTTCATGGCTTGATATTACAAGATTTTTACTGGAGGATTAAGAACTGATTTTGAGAGTCGGAGTTCCACCCCCCACCCCCCATGCCCGGGATCGCCCAGTGAGAGAGCCTGTTTGAAGTATTGAAGAGCTTGACAGCTGTCAAGTCAGCTCTCAAGACGGAAAAAGAGAACCCTGTTTTTGTTGCTTCTGCCGGTTACATTGGTTACAATTTGTTACAATTTGTCGACAAGAAGGAAGGGCTGTTACAAAATAACTGGATTTCTGGACTCGAGCTGAAAAGAATGTTAAGGAACTAAAATCCCCCTAGAGGGACTTAGTGACAGTACAGAAATGGCTGGAGGAGAGAAAATCCAGGCTGAATTGGATAGGGCATTTGTTCTCTTGGGAAAGTTACAAGGCCAATTTGATGTTATGACTACAAATGCTTCAACTTTGGACTTAACAGTAAATAACATTCTTGGATCGGATAAGGATTGGAAACAAGGAGCCTATTTAACTGGACAAATAGAGAAACCCGAGAGTTTTGAGGATACAGTGGTACCTCGCAAGACGAATGCCTCGCAAGACAAAAAACTCGCTAGACGAAAGGTTTTTCCGTTTTCGAGTTGCCTCGCAAGACGAATTTCCCTATGGGCTTGCTTCGCAAGACGAAAACGTCTCGCGACTTTGTTTCCTTTTTCTTAAAACTGTTAAAACAAAGGGTGCTTAGCTTGAACAGCTGCAGTTGCGACTTGACTTCGAGGAGCAACTGTTAGCACTTGGTTTTGTAGCCTTTTCTCAGACTTTGCTCACTTTTGAAGCTTTTCCAAAACTTTTCCAGAACTTCTCTTGCATCCATTTGGTAAGTTAAACTTTTAAAACTTTTTTGGGGGGGTTGGATTTTGGGTTGGGGTGTTTGGGATTCAAGGACTTGGTGTTGTGGGGGGGTTTGCGATAATCTGGGAGCTTGTGGGGCTTTTTTGGGAATTTTTATGATTTTCTGTGACCATTGGGCCACTCTGCTATTTTTTTAAAAAAATTCTGGATTTGAATTTCTGTGTGGTGGGTGGCTGGGGGAACAGTTGAGGAGGGGGTTCTTCAGCAAGAAGCAAAGAGTGGAAGAGGAGCCTTCTTCGAGTGGTCCCCCAGAGTCTTAGAAAATGTACTGTACACTTTGTTGATTTTTAAATGTTTTTCTGTCATGTTTATAAAGTTAATTTATTTTCCCTTCAATTTTTGAACTGCTCTTTACAGTATGTGTGACTTTAAAGAGCAGTTAATAAACTGTTGTTGTACCAAATTTGGCTTTGTTTGGACTTTTTTTGACCATAGGAACGCATTAATTGATTTTCAATGCATTCCTATGGGATTTCGTGATTCGCAAGACGAAAAATTCGCTAGATGACAAAACTTGCGGAACGAATTAATTTCGTCTTGCGGGGCACCACTGTATAGAGAAGGAGACATACGTCGCTCCTGAAGAAAAGGAAGGAGGAGCTGGTGTGCAGATGTTAAAAGAGAGTTCTACTTTGAGGCCTGGCATGATGGCAATAAAGGAAAATAAAAATTTGATGTGGAAAGCCCGGCCTGAATTGGAGATTGAGAAATGGAGAGATCTTCTTATGTGGAGACCAGAAGACCTAAGGATTACAAATGTGATTAAGGTGGAGGTTAGAGCCTTGGAGATTTTTGAACTGGAAAAGAGCAAGAAACAAGAAATGGAACACCCCATAGGCTCTACTCTTAAGTATGAAGGCCTAGCTGGAAAAAACATGGATCCTGTTGGGCCGGAGCTTCTCCAAGATTTGGTGTTTAATATCAAGGTCTATCAAAAAGACCGGCAGAGAGGAACTGAGAGACAATTAAGTGCCTCGGATGTAAGATCTCCAGGCTGATAGTAGATTAAGACTGATGGACATTGTTGGGGGCTGAAACAGGGAAAGGGGGGTGGAGTTTGGGAATCCAAAGGGTTTATACAGTAATTACAATTTATTTTGTTTTCTACTTTGTTTGTTATTGTTATATAAATTGGGAAATCTGTGGAAGGGAATCTTGGTCGACCTTAGAAAAAATGTTTGAAGAATAAGAACTGATGTATAAGTTCGATGATAAGGCTATCAAAAACAAATTGAAGGAAGGGCTGAGAAATACTGTAAAATTAATGAATGTTAGAATGATGACGGTTTAGAAACTAAGTGGTTTAAAGCAGTAATGTTTAAGTTAAAAGAAAAGAAAGGTTAAAAACTAAATGAAATTAAGGAAGAGGACTTGCTGAATAAATAATTTGAAATTGGAATACAGAAAGGGGAGGTAGGAGGAGGTCAGCGAAGTAAGGTGTAAGAAAATAAGGGATTGAAATTGTACTTGGGTTTTTTTTTGTCTGTTTTGTTTGTTCTCGTTATATAATTTCTGAAACTTTAATAAATATCTATTAAAAACAACAACAAAGTGGCTCACAATCTCCTTTCCCTTCCTCCCCCACAACAAACACTCTGTGAGGTGAGTGAGGCTGAGAGACTTCAAAGAAGTGTGACTGGCCCAAAGTCACCCAGCAGCTGCATGTGGAGAAGCGGGGAATCGAACCTGGTTCACCAGATTACGAGTCCACTGCACTTAACCACTACACCACACTGGCTACTTACTGGGTACGTAGAATCATGCATGAGCCTCACTATTTGGTGCTTGGAACAAGGTGTGAGTGTGAGTGTGTGTCTTTGTCTTGCAACAATCATTGCTTGAGATTCCAGGCCAAAAATTCCTCCCTGTACACATCATTCCACATTCCCTCGGAATTGCTGGCTTTTAAAACTCATTAGTGATATTCAGCATCATTTAAACAAGAGGACGCTACAGAGGTGAACGCTATGGAAGCAGCTTTGTCAGAGAGCCATTCAAAGTCCCACTAGATTTTAAAAGGGGGGTGCAAAAAATAGGGGAGACCTGCACTAACGGCAATAGGCAGGTGCTTCTGCAATGCCCATGAGGACCTACACTGACTGGCAGCAGCTCTCCAGGGTTTCAGGTCCAGCCCTTCCTGGAATTTGAACCTGAGACTTTCTGTGTACAGAGTAGTCCCTCTACCACTAAGCTACAGCAACTGTCAACTGGCGACCCACTAGAGAAGGGAGGTGGAGATGTATTGCCCACAAAGTCATCCATACCAACTGTCTTTTTGTCGTGAAGTTTATTGAGGTTGATTGAGGTTGAATCCTGACAAGACAGAAGTACTGTTCCTGGGGGACAGGAGGCGGGCAGGTGTGGGGGACTCCCTGGTCCTGAATGGGGTAACTGTGCCTCTGAAGGACCAGGTGCACAGCTTGGGAGTCATTTTGGACTCACAGCTGTCCATGAAGGTGCAGGTCAATTCTGTACCCAGGGCAGCTATCTACCAGCTCCATCTGGTACACAGGCTGAGACCCTACCGGCCCGCGGACTGTCTCGTCAGATTGGTGCATGCTCTAGTTATCTCCTGCTTGGACAACTGCAATGTGCTCTATGTGGGGCTACCTTTGAAGGTGACCTGGAAACTGCAATTAATCCAGAATGCGGCAGCTAGACTGGTGAGTGGGAGCGGCCGCCGAGACCACATAAGACCGGTCTTGAAAGACCTACACTGGCTCCCAGTACATTTCCGAGCACAATTCAAAGTGTTGGTGCTAACCTTGAAAGCCCTAAACGGCCTTGGCCCAGTATACCTGAAGTAGCATCTCCACCCCCATCGTTCTGCCCGGAGACTGAGGTCCAGCGCTGAGGGCCTTCTGGCGGTTCCCTCACTGCGAGAAGCCAAGTTACAGGAACAAGGCAGAGGGCCTTCTCGGTGGTGGCACCCGCCCTGTGGAACGCCCTCCCACCAGATGTCAAAGAGAAAAACAACTACCAGACTTTTAGAAGACATCGGAAGGCAGCCCTGTTTAGGGAAGCTTTTAATGTTTGATGCATTACAGTATTTTAATATTTTGTTGGAAGCCGCCCAGAGTGGCTGGGGAAGCCCAGCCAGATGGGTGGGGTATAAATAAATTAATAATAATAATAATAATAATAATAATAATAATAATAATAATAATAATAATAATTCACTGACTGAACATCGTGTAGACATTTGTTACAGTGAACTCTCAAGAGTTAACGAAAGGGATTCATTCTGGCACAGTCCTGGGAACTCTCTTCCAGTGCTTGGTGATTTCTGTGCACGGAGATTTATGTGAAATGGCTTCTATTTTTAGAGCTTCCCCCCAGTGATCCATCTACATTATAGTACCTCTGGGCGTTCAGGCCATAGATTCTTAGATTATGAGCGAGCTGACATCTAATCTGCTAGTCTAACTATTTTGGAGATAATACCCATCCTCCTTCTCTTCTGTTCCACCTGAAACTAGCTTTATTATTAAGTTCCGCCTCGTTCCTAGGGGAACTCGGATGCGTTTGACGGCTGAGCCCCTGGGTGCTTGTTGCTTGTCTATTAGCTCACAACCTCTCTAAATCTTCCGCTTTAATTATTGCCTCCCGCTTTCTCTCCCCTCCTTCCTTCCTTTATTGACATTTTCACTGGAGGTTCATCTGCCAGATGGTGTCATCTTGCAGCGGGGTGGGGGGTGGGAATTACACCTCGTTTGCTATCATTCAATCCCCAACAGAGGAAAAACCTTGAATCGTGTCAAAAGGGAAATATGGAGCGCATCTTGATGGTGGTGGCGTCCCAAGTCTTTGGCCAGGCAGTGTAGTGTAGTGAATTTTAAGCCAGCCTGTGTTTGGGGATGGCACACAAAACACACACACACACACACACACACACACACGAGAGAGAGAGAGAGAGAGAGAGAGAGAGAGAGAGAGAGAGAGAGAGCGCGCTTGGCACACACATCTCATTTCCCTGAACTTTTGGGGGAAATGGTTACAGTGGCAGAGAGAACAGAACCCAACGCTGTGGAAGAATGGATAGGAATGATGGAGAAACTTGAAAAGTCTGTGTGCAGATGGCATGGTCTATGCCTGGTGGGGATGGTGGTTGTGAACTGTTGGGATTTATGATGCTCTGGGGTCGCCCGGAGGCCCTCTCAGTCCCACTGACCTTTCCGAGCATCCTCCTGGTAAGCACAACTCTGGAATGGCACGTCCCCTCATTCCAGTGTACCCTTCAGCGACACAAACCAGCTTGATTTATGCACACTAATCTTCTGGCATTGCACAGCAAGAAGAATGAACCATCCGTAGATCTAATCTACGTTTTATTTACACTATATACAGACACAGAACCATGACACTCTCTCTCATCCAGCTCTGAGAGAGAACCAGCAGGCAAAGGTGAAAGTACCTTACAAAGTACATACAGATAGGACTGTATCCGGTTCTCACACTCAGGCACGTGAATTACACCAATCACAAAATGCAGCCTTGGAGGAGTAATTTGCTAGACCTTTGCTGCCAGCCATGGCAGAGCTCCTGTCGGGATTTACCAAGGCACAACTGTAGGAGTGCAAATATCCAGAGTGTGGGGTCAGGTGGGATTACTATGAGGAATTATAAAATATGCATCAAGCCATTGTATCCGCGATGAATGCATTGTGTTGACTGGGTTTGATACATTGACAATAAGTTCTGATCAAATCCCACAGTCCTCTGCATCTCTGGCCATTTCCTCTACTGCCCATCTCTCTTTCTTGAAAAGTCACATACACAGCCCAGTTGATTCGCCAGGCAGGCGTCCTGGGTCATCAAAGACAGTGGGTAAGTTCTTTGATGTAAGATGTTCATCTTAGGGCCAGGAAACAGATCTCACATGAAGGTGATAATGATCACTGTCCTCCTGGCCATCCTCCTTATCATGTATATTGCTTGTTTATGACCTCAGGGGTTGCCAAATGGACTCCTTTGTAGTTCTGTTAATTAGTTTTGGTGGTTTAACTTGTCCCCACGTGGGCTTGTGGAAATGCTCAGAAGAAATCTGATTGGTTCTTATGAACACTCTGTAAAAAGTTCTTTTGTGAATAAAAGGACCTGGGCTGGGGGCTGCACATGGACGGGCACAGAGAGAGACACTATTATACGCACCCTTCCCAGAGTCTTGCTGTTTCAAGCCTCTGTGTGTATTCTTATTAATCAGAGTTCAATCCTTCCTTTACCTTGGGAACGCCTCAACAACCTGATGGCTGTTTCCTCTTCAAGGGTATATACAGATGGCACAATTTAAACTTTTGTGCTTGTTATGTAGTGTATTTTCACCCTGGGCCAACAGGGGGATACTGTATATAGTTTTCACTCAGGTCTGTAGATAGTTTTCACTCAGGTCCGCGGCAGTTAGTTTAGGCGGGAACTCTGAGCTGTTGTGTTACAATGTTGACAGCCGGCTGCCTATAAATACAGGCCGGCTGAGCTGTTCGCAGTCAGTTCTATTCCAGCTTATCTTAATAAAAGAGCTACTTGAAGAAATCGCTGTGCCGGCTGCTATGTCAACCCACTACCTAATACTGGCGACGAAGGTGGGATTGGATGGACATCAGAGCACAGCCAGATGCAGCCAGCCTCTGAACTGAGCTAAATCACTGAGCGAAATCACTGAGCGAAATCACTGAGCGAAATCACTGGGCAGAACCAATTCAGAGCTGACTGTTCTGGCTAGAGCACTGTGTTCCATCCATCGCCCTTCATGCCGGCATCGGAATCATGGCTTCATTTGTGCCTCTACCGCCGTTTGCGCCAGCCTCTGAGTCATGGGACTCCTACCTCGCTCGGTTCGACTGCTACCTCCAAGCCAACGAGCTGACAGCAGTATCAGTGGATCGGAAGCGGGGCCTATTCCTCAGCCTCTGTGGGCCTGAGGTGTTTGAGACGGCCCAAGCATTGGTTGCACCGGAAGCAGTCCAGGCAACACCATGGGACACGATCCAAGAGAAGCTCCGCAACCACTACGCACCAAAGCCGTCCAAGATTGCTGCCCGCCATGCGTTCTACCACCGGAACCAGGCAGAGGGGGAGTCAATCAACAACTACGCCACCGCCCTGCGACAGGCTGCAATGCACTGTGTGTTCCGAGACTTAGACGATGCCCTGATGGATCGAATCGTCTGCGGGGTCCGGGACATCCATCTGCAATGGCGTCTCCTAGCCAAGCCAGACCTCACGCTACAGAAAGCCATTGAGGAGGTTGTGGCCTCAGAAGCTGCTGAACGCTCCGCCCAGGAGATCCGCAAGTCCAGCAGCCCGCGTCTTGCTAGGGGGCCAGTTCCGGTGCATCATGAAGAGGCCAGCAGTGATGAGGCATCCTCCAGTGAAGACGATGACGTGCACCAGACAAAGCGGGAGCGCAGGAAGCTCCAACAGAAGTCCAAGGGCCAACCGGAATGTGCTGGCTGCGGAGGTGACCATTCCCGTGCCAAGTGTCGATTCAGAGACGCCATCTGTAGGAGGTGTTCCAGAAGGGGCCACATCGCTAAGGTCTGCCGATCAGCTCCGTCTGACACCCCCCCCTTCATCGACTCGCAAGTCCAAGTCTTCACTCCAGTCTGCCAAGGAAAGTTGTTTCGCTCTCACCAACTGCCGCTGCCCGTCTGGAACCACGATTGGCCAAACCGACTCGTCTACGCGACGCAAGCTGAACGTCACGGTGCTCATTGAAGGAGCTCCATGTGACATGGAGATCGACACCGGGTCTGCCCTGTCCGTCGTGTCATGGAGCACCATCAAAAGACTGGTACCCAGAGTATCCAAAAGGCAACTCGACTCTCACCGCGTACACCTGAGAGACTACCAGGGAAACGACATTCCCGTGGTAGGCGTTGGCCAGTTCCGGATCGCCTTCAAGGATTTTTCGGGCCTGCTCTGGTTGGTGGTGGTCGAAGGTCAGCGGCCAAGCCTCCTAGGGCTAGACTGGTTTGATGCCCTCGGCCTGGAAGTCACCGGCATCAACTGCATCTCTAACGCAGAGACTGAGGGTCTGGTCAAAGACTTTGCCGAGGTTTTTGACGGCACCTTGGGACAATATACTGGTACGCCCATCTCCTTTAGCCTTGATCCACAAGTCGCCCCCATCAAGCTTAAGCCACGGCGGGTTCCCTTTGCTCTCAAGGCTAAGGTGGACGAACAACTGGACAAACTGATCGCCCAAGGAGTTTTGGAGCCCGTTGACCACGCAAAGTGGGAAACCCCCATCGTCACGCCTGTCAAGCCAGATGGGTCGGTGAGGATCTGCGCTGACTACAAGTGCACAATCAACAAGGCACTTCAGCAGCACGCTTATCCGGTTCCTGTTGTCCAACACCTGCTGCATTCCCTGGGTGAGGGTAAGGTCTTCGCTAAGCTGGACCTTGCCCAAGCCTATCAACAACTGCCAGTCGATGATGCCACTGCTGAAGCCCAGACTATCGTCACCCATCGGGGGGCATTCCGTTGCCGCCGGTTGCAGTTCGGGGTGAGTGTGGCTCCTGGCATCTTCCAAAGCCTTATGGAGCGTCTCCTGCAAGGGCTTCCGGGCGTGGTACCATATTTTGATGACGTCTTGGTGTCTGCAGAATCACACCAGCAGCTGTTCAAGCGCCTCCGTGCCGTGCTGACCAGGTTCCAGGAGGCCGGGCTCAAGGTAAAGAGGGAGAAGTGCCTGATTGCCATTCCACAGGTAGAGTTCCTGGGCTATCTTATCGATGCCTCCGGCCTTCATCCAACCACATCCAAGATCCGCGCTATCCAGCAGGCCCCCACCCCAAAGGACAAAACGGAGTTGCAGGCATTCCTGGGGCTGCTGAACTTTTATAACATGTTACTGCCCCACAAAGCCACTGTGGCAGAGCCTCTTCACCGACTCCTTAGCACTAAGACGCCTTGGGCCTGGGGTCATCGAGAGACGGCGGCCTTCAACGCAGTCAAGGCTCTCCTTTCTTCAGACAGTGTACTGGTACAGTACAGTGAATCCAGGCCGCTGGTCCTTGCCTGCGACGCCTCACCTTTTGGCATCGGTGCTGTCCTTAGTCACCGTTTCCCAGATGGAAGAGAAGCACCGCTCGCCTACTTTTCCAGGACACTATCTCCGACGGAACGGAATTACAGCCAGCTCGACAAGGAGGCATTGGCACTTGTGGCTGGAGTGAAGAGGTTCCATGAATACCTCTATGGCAGGACTTTTGACCTCATCACTGACCACAAGCCACTCCTGGGCCTCCTCGCCGGTGATCGTCCGACTCCACTGGTCCTCTCACCGCGCATGCTGCGATGGACTGTTTTCCTGGCTGCCTACCACTACCGGCTCATCCATCGCCCGGGAAAATCGATGGGCCATGCCGACGCCTTCAGCCGTTGCCCTCTTCCAGCATTTGTGGAAGACCCGGCTCCAGCTTCATCGCTCCTTCTGATTGAGGATCTTCCGGCAGCGCCTGTATCGGCTGCCACTGTGGCCTCCGCGTCTGCCCAGGATCGCACCATCAGCCGGGTGCTCAACTGGGTGTGGAGGGGGTGGCCACAAGGGCCTTTTGCATCGGAATTCCAGCCCTTCGCAACCAGACAACATGAACTCTCAGCTCATCGCGGCTGTCTGCTGTGGGGAGACCGCGTCGTGATTCCCCAGGGACTCCGTCAGCGCGTCCTGGAGGCTCTGCACGTTGGCCACCCGGGAATTGTCAAAATGAAGGCGTTGGCTCGGTGTTACGTCTGGTGGCCTAATATGGACGATGCCATCACTGCCTGGGTATCCGCCTGTCAAGCGTGCCAAGAGTCGAGGCCTGCACCACCGGCAGCTAAGGGACACACCTGGGAGACGCCAAAGACACCCTGGTCGAGGGTACACATCGATCTGGCTGGCCCTTTTCACGGCCGGACCTTTATGGTAGTGGTGGACGCCTATTCCAAATGGCTGGAGGTCGCCCTGATGCCCTCCACCACTACCGAAGCTGTCATCCGGGTGCTGCGAGGCCTGTTTGCAACGCATGGGTGTCCTGATGTCCTTGTCTCTGACAACGGACCGCAGTTCACGTCAGGCACGTTTGAGCGGTATCTTTTGGGACTGGGCATCCGCCATGCCCTAACGGCACCTTTTCATCCATCCAGCAACGGGCAAGCGGAAAGAATGGTGCGCTCGACAAAAGAGGCACTGGCGCGCCTGGACCGGGGAGACTGGCATGAGCGGGTCGCCGAATACTTGTTCGTGCAACACATCAAGCCTCATGCGGCCACAGGGAGGAGTCCTGCTGAAATGCTTATGGGCCGCCGCCTCAGGTCACCGCTCGACCGGCTACACCCAGACTTTGCCGTGGCTGAACCCCCAGGCTGTGCCAACGCACCACGGTCATTTGTCCCAGGAAACCAGGTCTTTGCCCGGAACTATGTGGGGGACATCCCTTGGGTGCCAGCCACAGTAGTGGGAGTCACTGGACCTCGCTCATACCAGGTGGCACTCGAAGACGGACGTTTGTGGCGACGGCACATAGACCAGCTTAGGCGCAGGGTTGGCGACTTAGACACTACCGAGGTGCCCCCAACTGCGCTTGCGGCTCCAGAAGAGACACGTACAGATGGCGAGGCCCCACCTACACCTCCCTCGCAAACTGCCAGCGTGGAGCCGAACCAAGCCGTCTCAGAACAGACTCAGACCACTCCACTTGCGGAGGCTCCACCCACAGCAGCGGATCCAGGGGAGTTGGTTCCAACGCCACCTAGGGTCGCACCACAGCCTCAGCAAGAACTGTGTGGCCCTCCAGACTTGGCTACCAGTCCCCGGCGGTCTGGCAGAGTTTCCAAGCGGCCAACTCATTTAAAGGACTACGTTGTTGGACAGGTATCACTGTTGGTCTAAGTATGGGAAATGTAACCGATATGCTTTTGTGCCTAATTGAACCATTACGCGTAGTGCTGTATATAAGGAAACCATTACGATTGTAACTAACGCCTTATCTCGGTGGGGAGGGGTGTTATGTAGTGTATTTTCACCCTGGGCCAACAGGGGGATACTGTATATAGTTTTCACTCAGGTCTGTAGATAGTTTTCACTCAGGTCCGCGGCAGTTAGTTTAGGCGGGAACTCTGAGCTGTTGTGTTACAATGTTGACAGCCGGCTGCCTATAAATACAGGCCGGCTGAGCTGTTCGCAGTCAGTTCTATTCCAGCTTATCTTAATAAAAGAGCTACTTGAAGAAATCGCTGTGCCGGCTGCTATGTCAACCCACTACCTAATAGTGCTCTTTCAGTGTACATAAACACGTAGCCCTACTTTTCCCAGGTTTTTTTGTTTCCTGGGCTCCCGCACCTGTAATCTAGGGTGGAGGTAATTGTCTTCTTCTTAAACGATCTTCCTACAACTACAAGATCCTGCAATTTAGCGATTAAAGAAATCCTTAAAATGGACAGGCTAATGAAAGACTCTTACACTAGTTCCTCCCGGCTTGCACAAATGCAAAGGGCAGATCGGCTATTGCCTGTTCAGACTAAGGTCACTTCTAGATGACTTGTTTACTGAACACTCACTCTGATTTGGTTTGTGGCATATGTATGCTATTCTGCGTTCTCCAGTGCCTTTTCCCATCACTTCCATTATTGCAACAAATCCTAACTTTGGGGAAATTCACAGTTTGCTGTGAATGAGCTCCAAATCAACTTTAATTGCACCATCTGGTTTTGCCAGCAGGGGACTGAATCCTGCTCAAAATTAGCAACAGTCCGGAAGCACCCTTGGGAAGACCATTTGCTTTTTATACTATTCTTTCTTTTTCGCTGTGACTCAGAATATACTAAACCATTTCTATTTGTGTCATTGGAAGGACCCTGAGAAGATAAGAAGAGCTGGTTGCTGGATCAGACCAATGGCCCACCTAGCCCTGTAGGATGTGAAACACAAGAGCAGTCAAGTACAACATTCCTAGAGTGAACATGTTTACACATGGGGAGGGATGTTTGTCCAGCCAGCAGGTAAACTTCCTGTTTCCTTCTGGGCTGGGACAGACTTCCTCTGCATGTGACTAGAGGTGGGTGTGGCCTCACCTGTGCAGGTAATGACAAAAGCACAGGGCAGGGCAGCCATCTCTCTCTCCTTCACCACATGCATCGAAGAAACAACATCTACTGAGCCAAAGATGCTCTCTTGGCCTCCAGCCAAGAGAGGACAAAGGGACTGTCTTCTTATAAGATAGATTCCAAGTGTATGTTACTTCATTAAGCTAAGTCTGCCTTCTGGGATCTGATTGTGAACAGAATGTGAGTAAACTCTTTTTATACTTTTGTAAAAGACTGTGTCGTCTCTTATATTTTATGAGGGAATAAGGGGAAATACCAGAACAGTTATTATAGAGGCTTTAGCGAGCCTGAGCAAACACCGCCGCTGCAAACTTAAAATAAGGGGAATCTTACTCTGCTGAAATTGTGGAACTTGTTAACACAAGTTGGATAAGGATATAATCAGACAATATATCCTCTCCTGCATCCCTGAAAATTCCCACAGGCCCAGCATCCAGGGGCAAACCAGATGCTTCAACAGGAAACCAGCAAGCAGGATTCGAATACAAGAGCCTTGCAAGCAGGATTCGAACACAAGATCCTTCTCCCCTTCTGAGGTTTCCTACAACTGGTATGCAGAAGCATTGGTGGCTTAATCTATGGGGCCCGAGCACAGCTAGTAGCCACCAACAGCCGCCTCCTCCATGAATTTATCCAACGCCCCACTGATTACAGCGGAACTCAATTTCAGGTTTTTAAAGAAACCACCAATTTGGTTGGAATGATATATAGATTTTCCAAATGAAAAAAAAAATTAGTTCCATTTGTTACACCGGCTATTAAATTTCAAGTGTGTTCATTGATTCCTTGGCTCCTTAAACAGAACACTCAGCAGCACAATTTGAAACTCTCCCATATTTCGAAACGCTTTCCATGCAACAATTTTGCTTTCACGTGATAAAGCCGATTGGATTTTCCCTTTATAAGCAAGTTAATATGATGTGATTTGGTGCACAGGCTACAAAGACCCACAGTGCCGTTTTAAATATTATTGCCGAGACGAAACAATGTCTCTGTCGCCTTAAGCCTTTTCTCGTCGTTTTAAAGAGCTGAGCTTCAGAAGTAGAAGAATGGAAGGAAACTAGCCAGACATTGTGCTGAAATGTCCTCAAAAGTTTGGAAGAGATTCAAGTGGGAAAAGGAACAAGTAAAGGATTGTTTCAGCTGTATTTAAATTTCTAGGGCTTCAACTCCCATCAGCCTCAGTCAGCATGGCCAATGGTGAAGGATCATGGGACTCGTAGTCCAACAGGACCTGTAGGGCGGTGGTTTTCAACCAGTGCACCATGGCACCCTGGGGTGCCTTGAATGACAGTCAGGGGTGCCAGGGGCAACACTGGCCTCTGTCCCTCTTTCCTTCTTTCCCTCCTCTGATGCCCTCAAAACCATCTATCAAAAACTTCACTCTTGTGGCCTATCCCCACAACACCTACTCACTATGGGCCCAACTAAAGCAAACAGTCTAATTGGTCAACGTCTAAAAGATATCGAACATCAGAACAACCTGGCCACTATAAGGAAATCCTGCCCTTGGTATGTTCATATTCCACCTCTCCATTTTGATTCTCTGGCCCCATATCTGCACAGACTTGTTATCCCAAAATACAGATGTGCTTTCACACTTGCAAGACTGGATGTTTTGCCATCTGTGGTACTTGACGGTCGATTCCAAAAAATCCCACCTGAGAAACATCTGTGCCCCTGTGGAGATGGTAGCACCGAAACAGTGGCACACGTCCTCCTGTCTTGTACTCTATACAAAGACCTGAGGAACAAGATCATCACCCCACTCGTACTAACCATTCCAGGGCGCTCAACCACTGCCACAATGTCCTTTCTTCTATCAGATCAAAATGAGCAGATAACAGCAAAGGTTGCTAGGTTCATAGCAGGGGTAATCAGGATTTGTTGTTGTTTAGTTGTTTAATTATGTCCGACTCTTCGTGACCCATGGACCAGAGCACACCAGGCACTCCTGTCTTCCACTGCCTCCCGCAGTTTGGTCAAACTCATGTCAGTAGCCTCGAGAACACTGTCCAACCATCTCGTCCTCTGTCGTCCCCTTCTCCTTGTGCCCTCCATCTTTCCCAACATCAGGGTCTTTTCCAGGGAGTCTTCTCTTCTCATGAGGTGGCCAAAGTCTTGGAGCCTCAGCTTCAGGATCTGTCCTTCCAGTGAGCACTCAGGGCTGATTTCCTTCAGAATGGATCAGTTTGATCTTCTTGCAGTCCATGGGACTATCAAGATTCTCCTCCAGCACCATACTTCAAAAGCATCGATTCTTTGGCGATCAGCCTTCTTTATGGTCCAGCTCTCACTTCCATACATCACTACAACACGCAATAATTACCAAAATGATTATACATTCTTTATCAGTCTTCTGAGAAAAATACAAAACCTTATGCAAAGCCACAGAGACTTACAAACTACCCAACCTAAGATAAACTTATAATGTCTGGTTTCAATAGATTTTTCAAGTGCTTAACTCAGTCTTTTGTTTTCTTTATCTTTTTAGGTAAGTTCATGAAAGATACCAACAAAATGTCAGTTTGGTGTTGTTTACAATACCAAGAGATGCTAGTAAAGTTGTAGATGGATGTTAAGGAAGTTGTAGACGACAGGGTGCCGGCATTTTGCACCTGTTTCACCGTGGCAGTCCAAGTAATCAAGAGGACGCTGTTCACCCCAGATGGGGCCCTTTTACTGGGGCTTGCAGGTAGCACACTCCCCAAGGTAGTTTTCCAGGCTTCTTCAGTGGTCTAATCTCAAAGCCTTGATACGTATATTGATATTCAGTTCCATAGAGAATACTATTTCTTGGCTTAAGCAAATCAGTCTCTTAAACTTAAGCCAAGAAATTTGTAATTTTTGTGTGTATATTAGTCGCCAACCTGCTAAGGCAAGTAAGCTGCTGCCCTCATCTTCACCTTTGGCCAGTCTCCGTTGGGCCGCTAAGGCTGGGGGCATCCTCTTCCCAGGCCCCCAGGTGGAGGCATGAGGAGGTACCACTCTTTGGGGCAGAGGGGCAGTTCAGAGATCAGGAGTGGTGGCAGCGGCTGCGTGGAGGACCCGCAAGGAGAGGGGAGGGAGGCTGGAGGAACACTCCACAAGAGAGGGTGTTTGAAAAGGGGTGAGGGGCTGCCGGTTCTGCAGGCAAGGGGTGATCTAACTGGGGCTCCCGAGTCCCATGGAGGTGCCACAGAAATAATGTAGTTGGTCAAGGGCATCATGGACTCAAAGAGGTTGAAAACCTCTGCTGCAGGGACACAGGTAAGCCACCCCTTTGAGAAGAGGCTACAGATATCTATTGGTCAAAGCGGAAGAAACTGAAATTAGCAGATTCGCTGATCCCTATCCACAACACACGCTTTACCACAGGGATGACTCCTTACCTCTCTCGCCCTGACCTAGCCACTGTGTTCCACGCAGTGGTCACCTCCAGACTTGATTACTGTAACTCGCTCTACGTGGGGCTGCCCTTGAAACTGACCCAGAAACTCCAGCGGGTGCAGAATGCCGCGGTGAGACTCCTTACAGGATCCTTGCCGCGGGATCACATTCACCCGGTGCTATACCAGCTGCACTGGCTCCCAGTGGAGTACAGGATAAGGTTCAAGGTGCTGGTTTTAACCTTTAAAACCCTATATGGCCTAGGACTCTTGTACCTACGGGACCGCCTCTCCTGGTATGTCCCACAAAGGACCTTACGGTCTTCAAACAAAAACATCTTGGAGGTCCCGGGCCACAGGGAGGTTAGGCTGGCCTCAACCAGAACCAGGGCTTTTTCGGCCGTGGCCCCGATCTGGTGGAACGCTCTGTCACAAGAGACTAGGGCCCTACGGGACTTGACATCTTTCCACAGGGCCTGCAAGACGGAGCTGTTCCACCAGGCCTTTGGCCAAGGCACAGTCTGACCCCCTCCTTCTGTAATCCTCATAGAACTCTAGCCCAATGGATGCCATTAATTTGATTCAGAATTTATTTTAGAATGAATTGATTTTAGAATGTATTTCAATTAATTGATGGTGATTTTATGTAAACTGTGTTACTTTTACTGTTAGCCGCTCTGAGGCCGGCTTCAGCAGGAGAGGATGGGATATAAATAAAATATGATGATGATGATGATGATGATGATGATGATGATGACATAAAATCATAAAAAGAGCCTGCTGGATCTGGCCCTTGGCCCATCAAGCCCAGCATCCTGTTCTCACAGTGGCCAACCGAATGCCCATTATGGGATACCAGGAAGCAGGATTCGAACACAAGATCCCTCTCTCCTCTTGCAGCTTCCAGTAACTGGTATTCAGCAGCAGAGCAGAGCCGTTTGTGGCTAATGGTCATCGATAACCTTCCCTGCTATGAATTTATCTAATCCTCTTTCAATACCATCTAGGGTTAATATCCCCTTCATGGATCACTGTGGCAAAGGGGCTTGAATAACTCAGAGAAGCTATGAGCTTTGCCATGCAGGGCCACCCAAGATGGACAGGTCATAGTAGGGAGTTTTGACCAAACATGATCCACCTGGAGCAGGAACCGGCAAGCCACTCCAGCATCCCTGCCAAGAAAACTCCATGGACCTCAGATATGCAGATGACCCAAGCTTGATGACAGAAAGTGAGGAGGAATTAAAGAACTTTTTAATGAGGGTGAAAGAGGAGAGCGCAAAATATGGTCTGAAGCTCAACATCAAAAAAACGAAGATCGTGGCCACTGGTCCCATCACCTCCTGGCAAATAGAAGGGGAAGAAATGGAGGCACTGAGAGATTTTACTTTCTTGGGCTCCATGATCACTGCAGATGGTGACAGCAGTCACGAAATTAAAAGACGCCTGCTTCTTGGGAGAAAAGCAATGACAAACCTAGACAGCATCTTAAAAAGTCCGTATAGTAGTGATGTATGGAAGTGAGAGCTGGACCATAAAGAAGGCTGATCGCCGAAAAATTGATGCTTTTGAATTCTGGTGCTGGAGGAGACTCTTGAGAGTCCCATGGACTGCAAGAAGATCAAACCTCTCCATTCTTAAGGAAATCAGCCCTGAGTGCTCACTGGAAGGACAGATCCTGAGAAGAAAAGACTCCCTGGAAAAGACCCTGATGTTGGGAAAGATGGAGGGCACAAGGAGAAGGGGACGACAGAGGACGAGATGGTTGGACAGTGTTGTTGAAGCTACCAGCATGAGTTTGACCAAACTGCAGGAGGCAGTGGAAGAAAGGAGTGCCTGGCGTGCTCTGGTCCAGGGGGTGACGAAGAGTCGGACATAACTAAATGACTAAACAACAACAAGGTTAATATCAGCATTCTCAGGGGCTACTCTCTTTATCCAAGCAGAAATCTGGGATTCCGTAATATATTTTACGTTATCTGAGATTTGTACAACTGTGGATTCTGAGTTATGCCATATCTGCAGCTAGGCAAATTGTTACACAAGATTAGAAATACTTACCTCTTATATAAACGTTGCATCCCCAAAAGTAAGCAGATGCATCGATGCATGCAATCTCTCTTTCTTATAACTGGAAAACATGTTTGGTCCCTGAACTCCTGGCTGCCCATCGCTGCTGTACAGTGCGCACATAGTCTTCTCTTGTTCCTTTAAAAAATAACTGAAGAGGGAGAGCAATTCAGTCCGCTATTCCTCTCCTGCACACTGGAAATAATCGCATATAATATAAGTGCCACTGAGTGCAAATTTTTATCATAAGCATTTGTAATTTAAATTAAATCTGCAAAGGGAGAGTCGGCGGCAATGATGGGAAGAAGGAACCCGTACCGCCACTCTGTTCATTTCAAGCTTGTTATGTGTTTCAGCAAGACCGATAACATTTTAAATGTGAACATTGTTCCAGAGCCTTGTATAAAAATTAAAGCAGCTTAGCATTCAAGACTCCCTAACTGCTGGAATCGAGTTATTCTTGACAATGGAAAAATCAATTGGCATTCAAGTTAAAAGAGAGGAATAAACAAAGCAATTAAAGACAAGGGGAACCGTTTGCATTCTGGCTGCAAATGATGATGACTGCCTCCCCTTTTGCTCTATTCTCCCTCCCCAACTCCCACCATCCTTCCTGATGTCAAGGACCAACCAGTATAACAGCTGGCCTAGGGCTAACTTTTAAAGCATCTAATCTGCATCTGCCTGTATCCAAAGAGAGATATGTTGGGGCTCAAGACAGAAGAGGAAGAAGAATTAGCCCTCTTCTCCAGTGGCAGTGAGTTCCACAGATTAACTATATGCAATGCATGAAGAAGTACTTTCTTTTCTCCATCATTAATCTTCCAGCATTCCGCTTCATTGCATGTCCACAAGTTCCAGTGTTTGGAGACGGGCCTGGTGATTTTTTTCTACCTGCACTTCACTTTTTTAAATGCATCATTGAAAATTTCCTATCATGTTGCCTCTTAACTCACCTTTTCTCTAAGCTAAAAAGTTCCAAATGCTTGGAGTTGGAGGTGGCCTTGCCAGGCATCTAATCCACCCCCGGCCAGCTCAATGCAGGTGTCCCAGAGTCTAGAGCAGCGGTTCTCAACCTGTGGGTCCCCAGATGTTGTTGGACTACAACTCCCATCATCCCCGAGCTCTGGGCCTTGCTAGCTAGGGGTGATGGGAGTTGTAGTTCAACAACATCTGGGGACCCACAGACTGAGAAAGGCTGCTCTAGAGCAAGGGTGGAGGATCTTTGACCTTCCAAATGCTGCCAAAATGCTTCCAAATGCTTCCAAAAACTACAACTCCCATCAGCCCCAGCCAGCATGGCCTAAAGGCATCGTTGGACAGCCTTAGGCTGTGTCCTGCCTATTTAGAGGCCTCCGGAATGTCAATAGGTTGAGCCTGCAATACCTGTAATCTGTCACAAGATGTCAGTAATGTGCTATTTGCACAGCCTACAACATTACGTCAGTTCTTGGTAGCAAATTTAAGCATTTGCTTAGCGTGTTCTTCCTTTGTTTTCTAGGAAGGGGAGAAAGGAATTGAAATATACTCAGAGCCGAAAGTGGATTTCATGCTCTTTATTCAGCTCATAGTGGTGAGGAGGAATGGAAGTTCCCCCAGAATGTCTGCTTTATATATATTATTTACACAATGGGCCCCACGTGATTGGCGAATTCCGGGATTCACCTGTAGGCCAATCAGGTTGCGGATTCACTTCCACCTGGAGATGGATTGGGTGGCTCCTGTGGACCAATCAGACAGCTGCATTCTGGACCCTATTGTTCTCACTCTGTGAGGTGAGTGGGGCTGAGAGACTTCAAAGAAGTGTGACTGGCCCAAGGTCACCCAGCAGCTGCATGTGGAGGAGCGGAGACGCGAACCCGGTTCCCCAGATTACGAGACTACCGCTCTTAACCACTACACCACACTGGCTCTAAGGAAAGAATTAGTTTTTACACAACCAAACAACAGGAGGAAAAAGCCAGGACAGAGCAGCTAGATGAGAAGACCTTTTATCAAGGCAGAATCCTCCAAAGGCTGCTAATCAGAGGCATTTTTCCACGAGTGAGTTGTACGACAAACAACTAGTGCCGTGTGGGATACACAAAAGAGAACCAAACCCACATGATTCTCTAACTATAAAAACTCAGAACTATTTTCACAAAACAGTGCCAAAAGTATTCCATCGCCCACGTGGTTCTGCCCAATTATCATTCACCTTTTAGCATTCCAGGCACTTAGCAGGAGTCTCAAATAGTCCCTGACAGAGATCCATTGGCTTCCATCCACCCCCTTGGTTAACCCTTCGAAGAGAGCAATTAAAGTCATTGCTAACTGCCTTTCAGCACTTTGGAGATCAGCTGAAAGGTTTTGTGCCAAGATCCAAGTCTCTGTCATCCCCTGCTTTTTTCTTCCTTCACAAGCATCTCCTAATGGTTGCAGGAATTCTTCCCTGGTTTAATTAATCCTGAATAATTGGGAGGGACTATCAGACCCAAAAGAAGCAACCATCCCTTTCAAATTCAAAGCCTGCTTATAATTGTGCTAGCCTCTTCTCAGGCATCTAGCCCCTTCCTCTTCCCCATTCATTCGTCAACCACTCAACTCTAGTTTCCCCTCATTTCTCTAAAGCAGGGGTCAGCAACCTTTTTCAGCCATGGGCCAGTCCACTGTCCCTCAGACCATGTGGTGGGCCGAACTATATTTTGGGGAGGGGGAAATAAATGAATTTCTATGCCCTACAAATAACCCAGAGATGCATTTTTAAACATTCTACTCATGTAAAAACACACTGATTCCCGGACCATCCGTGGGCCAGATTTAGAAGGCGATTGGGCCGGATCCAGCCCATGGGTCTTAGGTTGCCTACCCCTGGTCTAAGTAACCAAACCAACCTCTGCGTTGCAAAGAGAAACGTCAGCAATGTCTAGGCAACACGATGACCCTGTACATATGCAATAGACAATCTTTTATAGAATTCCTTCAAATCATAACAAGACCAATATGAAATCTTTAGTCTCAAAGTCTCTGAAAATCTTTAAATGAAGCGAGGTACCAGACTTTGTACGATGAAAGACAAGCTGTGAAGCTTTGTGTATTCAGCAGATATGATGTCCAACACTGAACAGTGATTCCGGATATTGACTACTGTTTCGTCAGCGTGGTGGGAGGATATAGAATTGCTTCATAAACTGAAAATAAAATTTTACAGACGATGACCTGCGTGCACATATCACTTTACAAAAATTATAAACTATAATACAAACAGTAATGAAAAAGAGTACATACCCTATCTTATTTTGAATGAATGAATGTAAATGAAAATATCAAATGCTGTGGAATGGTGCTCATGTAATAATGTAGTCACTGCTACCCCTGGTCTAAAGCAAGGAGGAGAGGAGGAATCCTTTACAGCAGTATTCAGAATTCCCTCCAGCAAACCCCAAAGCCCCAAATTTAATCATGATTCCAGGAGCCCGTGATTCCAGTCATTGTTACAAGCTGCTTCCATCCAGAATCACACACACACATCACGGAAGGGTGCGAGAAGTGTTGGGACATTGAAAGCGACTCCAAACCAAGAGCCATCTCACTAAAGAAACATCTTGTGCTCCCAGTGACTGACCAAATACCAGTGGGGAACCAGAAACCAGGACCTGGGCATAAGAACACAAATACCCCTCCTGTGGTTTCCAGCAACTAGCATTCAGAAACATCGATGCCTCCAACTGTGGAGGCAGAGCTTAGCGCTTATGGCTGTTGTTGTTGCTTAGTCGTTTAGTCATGTCCGACTCTTCATGACCCCATGGACCAGAACACACCAGGTACACCTTTCTTCCGCAGCCTCCCGCAGTTTGATCAAACTCATGCTGGTAGCTTCAAGAACACTGTCCAACCATCTCGTCCTCTGTCGTCCCCTTCTCCTTGGGCCCTCCATCTTTCCCAGCATCAGGGTCTTTTCCAGGGAGTCTTCTCTTCTCATGAGGTGGCCAAAGTCTTGGAGCCTCAGCTTCAGGATCTGTCCTTCCAGTGAGCACTCAGGGCTAATTTCCTTCAGAATGGAGAGGTTTGATCTTCTTGCAGTCCGTGGGACTCTCAAGAGTCTCCTCCAGACCATAATTCAAAAGCATCAATTCTTTGGCCTTCTTTATGGTCCAGCTCCCACTTCCATACATCACTACTGGGAAAACCATAGCTTTAACTATACAGACCTTTGTCGGCAAGGGTGATGTCTCTGCTTTTTAAGATGCTGTCTAGGTTTGTCATTGCTTTTCTCCCAAGAAGCAGGCGTCTTTTAATTTCGTGACTGCTAGTAGCCATCAATAGCCCTCTCCTCCATGATTTTTTTTTAAGCTACCTGTGTTGGTGGCCATCATTGCCTCCTGCTGGAACAAGATCCACAGTTTAACTAAGCGTTGCAAGAAGAACAAGTTGGATACAACCACAATAAAACATCAGTCAGGAGAGGCACTCAATTGTGGGGGAGGAAGTGAGAGATGCAGGTTGCCGTTTTGTTGACAACAACCTTGTGAGGATACTGCAAAAGACAAGGAGCACTGATCCTGCAAGGAACACCCAACTAGTAGCTCCCTTGGAAAAGGGGAATGGGCTGGCTGGTGATGGAGACTAATGGCGGGGAATGGGGAAGACACCTGTGATCTATCAAACTTCCACCAAGATCACCTGGAATACAGCCCAGTCTGGATTCAAAATGTGCCCCCAAATTTAAACAAATCATTTTGGAATAATTTCAGCAATGCCTTCCAAAAGCGTTCCTTTTAACATGGGGGCCCTGTTCGAAAAACTGCCCAAGGAATTTGCCCAGTTCAGGATTGTGATTTTCTGTCTGTGAGTCTAACACTGTATCTCATCCTTTTCATAATCCATTTCTTTGGCATTTATTAAAGACTTTTTTGCAAAAGCCTTAGCTGAACAGCAGGATGCATTAAGAAAAAAAGTAGAAGAAGCTTCTATTCACTTTAATATAAACAATTTTAATCCACTGCCTCTCTTCTAGAAAATCCGTAAAGAAGATTTGCATTGTGCTTTTAATTAATTTAGATAATTAATTAATATGTCATTGTATGTGCAATAGTTCAGCCTGGAAAGCGTGCCCACACAATAACGTACTTCAGCACAACAGCAAATGACAGAAGAAGTAAAGTACACAGGATTCACTCAAGACTGGCAACCCACAAGACCCCACTCAGCTCCAGATCAAGAGCCATGAAATGCTGTTTCAGAGCTTGAGACTTTTCTTTGCAGAGTTTCCCAGTGTTCATTAGTAAAAGACATTCCATTTTGGTTTCATGTAACCCACAAGATGTCTGGAACCTAAAAGCCAGCCAGACTGGATGCTGAAGGGAACTGGGAGCTAAAAGCAGTAGGATTTGGCTGCAGGAAGGAGGAGGTCTCAGACCTATAGAGAGCTATATAAAGGTAAAGGGACCCCTGACCATTAGGTCCAGTCGTGGCCGACTCTGGGGTTGCGGCGCTCATCTCGCTTTATTGGCTGAGGGAGCCGGCGTACAGATTCCGGGTCAGCATGGCCAGCATGACTAAGCCACTTTTGGCAAACCAGAGCAGTGCACGGAAATGCTGTTTACCTTCCCGCCAGAGCGGTACCTATTTATCTACTTGCACTTTGATGTGCTTTCAAACTGCTAGGTTGGCAGGAGCAGGGACCGAGCAACGGGAGCTCACCCCGTCACGGGGATTTGAACCGCCAACCTTCTGATCGGCAAGTCCTATTCTCTGGGGTTTAACCCACAGCGCCACCCACGTCCCTGTAGAGAGCTGTATACAGGTAATCAATTCAGTTTAGGTTTGGGAAGGGGCCACAGGGCAGAGCAGTTGCTTTGCATTCAAAAAGTCCCAGGTTCAGTCCCTGGAATTTCGTTGTAGAGCTGGAAGAACCCTGGAAGAACAGTCACTGCCGGTGGGAGCTAAACAAACCACTGGAGACCCAGTGTGGTGTAGTGGTTAAGAGCGGTGAACTCGTAATCTGGTGAACCAGGTTCGCTTCCCCGCTCCTCCACATGCAGCTGCTGGGTGACCTTGGGCCAGTCACACTTCTTTGAAGTCTCTCAGCCTCACTCACCTCACAGAGTGTTTGTTGTGAGGGAGGAAGGGAAAAGGAGATTGTGAGCCGCTTTGAGACTCCTTAGGGTAGTGATAAAGCAGGATATCAAATCCAAACTCTTCTTCTTCTCTTCAATAGCCTGACATGGTTTTTGACTCCTGTGATTTGTCTCTTTGACAGTGCCAGAAAAGAGAAGTTCTCTTACCACATCTCTTGGCATCATTGGCCTTGGACTGCTCCAGCAACAAATGTGAGTTTCCAACAGAATCCTAAGAAGAACCTGATGGTTGCCAGAATTGGTGCCTATGCACAAAAGTCCCATTAGAAAATTATGCCCCAGGAAGAAATTCTTGGGATAAGACTGGTCAGTGGATGGGGCCAGAAGATACACCTTTATTTCCTACCACATGGGTGGGGCAGGCCGGGAATCAGCATCACCTGAGTCAACCTCAGGCTTCAAGATGGATGAGTTCCGATGAAATTTTGCAGGAAATCTCATATAAGAACGGTTTGGAAGTGGTGCAGAGAAAGTGCCTGTCTGAGTAGTCTTCCCTCCTACTCGTCGGCATTCACTCACAGCGAGAAGCCCAGCCTCCCACAGAGACAATTCCGACAATTAAAATCAATCCCGGACAGGAAAAGAAAGGGAAAGAGTTCAAACAGAAGAAGAACGAAATGGGGACAGCGAGCGGCGCTAGCTGGAAAAGAAGCAAAAAGGTGTCTCAACTGAAGAAAATGCTTAACCACAAATGGTCCCAAATTTTGGACTGATCCCTTCCATCACCCCTTCATTGCCCCATGAAAACAGTGGATTTCATAGCCTCTGGATCTTGGTGTGATCCAAACAAATAGACATAGAATCATAGAGCTGGAAGGGACCCTGAGAATCACCTAGTTCAAGCCCCTGCAATGCAGGAATTTCAGCTAAAGCATCCATGACAGGTGGCCATCCAACCTCTGCTTAAAAACCTCCAATGAAGGAGAATTCACCACCTTCCAAGGTAATCTATTCACAAACCAACAGTTCTTGCCATCAGAATCTCCTTTTTTGCAACTTGAATCCATTGGTTCGGGTCCTACCGTCCAGAGCAGGAGAAAACAAGCTTGTTCCCTCTTCCATGGGACAGCCTTTGAGATATTTGAAGATGGCTATCATATCTCCTCTCAGTCTCCTCTTTTCCAGACTAAACATACCCAGCTCCTTCAACCATTCCTCATCAGTCTTAGTTTCCAGACCTTAGAACATCTTGGTTGCCCTCTTCTGTAAACCTCTCCATACATTCAGGGGGCCCACCCTTTCTGTTCTGAATATTCAGCTACAATGGACGCCCCCAAATTCCAGTGTGAACCGGAAAAGAACTTTTCTCTATGCAGTTTATCCATGTCACACATAATATACATTCATTTCTATCATGTCCCCTCTTCCTCATAGCAGGGAAGCTGCTCCATCTCACACGATCCTCAAACAAGCAGTTGGGAAGGTGGAGAAGTGTTTCCAGCTCAAAACTTCAGTTGCCAGTGCCTTTCCAGTAGGGGAATCTCTTGCCTGACATTTCTCATTATCACCTGGAAAAGGTGTGTGAGGAGTGCTTATGGGGAGCATCTTCCCTTTCCATCTCTTGGAAGGAACTTAGATGAGATGGTGTCAAGGTGGCTGAGTCCCCTGCTCCAAAACCCTTTGCTGCGAGTGACAGGTAAGTGTTATAAAACTTATCAGAGCACAGGAAAATCAGCCGCAGCCCAAATCTACCCAGAGTCACTCACTCACTTGACAATGGGGAATCTTATTCAGTCACTTTATCACCTTGGTAGGTCTACCGGTGTCACAGCAGTGGGTCACATAAAAATGTAGATAGATAGCTGGCACTGAGCATTGTCCCTGTGACAGCGGGCATTAAATAGATCTCAATGCAATTACCAGTGGCGTGCAGACAACGTGGAGCACACGTCCTCCGATTGTCCTGTGACAATGGAGCACATCGGTGAGCAGTTAGAGAAGTTCCAGGCTGAAAGATTTGCATTTGCAGACCCTGATGATATTTCCTGAAGCTATCGAATCTTTGGCCCCCATTCTGGAATGCAGTCTAGATTTGGGGTGCCCCAGGCAACCTCTCCAGCATCAAGCTAAATCCATAGCATAGCCGCTTGCATTTGCAAGACAGCACCGGGCTGGGGTGTTTTTTTGCAAATTGCAAATTTGTCGGTTTTCGCAAGTGGTGCATTTCTGCTCGTGGAGCACATTGTAAGGTAAAGGTAAAGGGACCCCTGACCATTAGGTCCAGTCATGGCCGACTCTGGGGTTGTGGCGCTCATCTCGCTTTATTGGCTGAGGGAGCCGGCGTACAGCTTCTGGGTCATGTGGCCAGCAGGACTAAGCCTCTTCTGGCCAACCAGAGCAGCGCACGGAAATGCCGTTTACCTTCCCGCCAGAGTGGTACCTATTGATCTACTTGCACTTTGACGTGCTTTCGAACTGCTAGGTTGGCAGGAGCAGGGACCGAGCAACGGGAGCTCACCCCGTCGCGGGGATTCAAACTGCCGACCTTCTGATCGGCAAGTCCTAGGCTCTGTGGTTTTACCCACAGCGCCACCCACATCTGTTTATAATACAAATGTATGCTACATGCAACTGGGAAGTCCAAGCAAAAGTGTGAGGATCTACATGTTGTTTGAAATTATTATTATTATTTTTTACTCAGGTCTGTGCATTTGCACACTTGCACAGACAGCAAGGTACAGACAGTAGGTACCTCCCGCCCCCCAACACACAAACACATCATTTTCTCTTACCCACTGAGTTTCAAAAAAATCCATCTTTGATCCCCTTTGCTTTTCCTCCTTATTTTCAGAAGCCCCTTTGGGATGAAATTAAAGATTTATTGAGATCATTCAATACCAGCATGGCCTGAGACAACAACAACAACAACAACAACAACAACAACAACAACAACAACAACAAATTTTATTTATACCCTCACCCTCATGGTGGCTAACACCAGTAAAATTACAATAATAATTTTTATAAAATTAAAAATACAGGTTAAAATATGATTTAAAACGCAGCCTCATTTTAATAGTAGCTTATAGATCAAAACCATAAGGGGAAGGAAACATAAGGGTCAGACTGAGTCCAAACCAAAGGCCAGGTGGAACAGCTCTGTCTTGCAGGCCCGGCGGAAAGATGTCAAGTCCTGCAGGGCCCTAGTTTCTTGTGACAGAGTGTTCCACCAAGTCGGGGCCAGTACTGAAAAGGCCCTGGGCCCTAGCTGAGACCAATCTAACCACCTTGCGACTTGGGACCTCCAAGGTGTCGTCATTTGTGGACCTTAAGGTCCTCTGCGGGGCATACCAGGAGAGGCGGTCCCGTAGGTACGTGGGTCATAGGCCTTCAGAATCTACTTCCACCTAGCATAAGAAATAATAATAATAATAATTTTATTACTTATACCCCACCCATCTGGCTGAGCTTCCCCACTAACAAAGCCCTTTCCCCATCTTCCAGGCACCTGCAAGTCCATTAAATTGTCAGCGGAATGGGTGTAAGGGTGGCAAGGTGCTGGGCGGTTGGACCGAAACCTTTTCGGAGCCGGATACTGTTTTCTTTGATGTGCATCAATGTGCCTTTCCTCTTCCTGTCCCCATCCCTCCAGTGCTCCCCCCGCCCCTTCCATTCCAAGCCCTGGGTCTGCTAGGTAATTACACTGCCTTCGACCCCCCCAAAAAAAAATATCTATTACGCACTCCTTGTAAATACCTCACCGGGCCTAACTGCTCTTGATTTATCCTAATAGCCTGGGAGGCCTTCATTTCCATTCTTCTGTTTAGAAGAAAGAGAAATGAGTGAGGAAGATTGTAATTTTAGTCTAAGCACACTATTAAGAAACCTGTTCGGAGAAGATGGTGCTTCGTTCTCACCCCCCACCTCAACAACAACAAAAACCCAAGCAAATGTCTTCTTTTTAACAGGCACAGATATTTCATCTCCTCGTTTCCTCGCTCATAAGGAATGAAAGTTCTTGAAAGCGATGGGTTCTCTCCTGCACACCTCTCCAGTAATTGCAAAGGAAGCTGTTTGCTGTGCTGCATTTTTTTTGGAGCAAATTTAATTGTCAAGGGGGGTGTTTGCATCCTCAGTGCTGGCAGGTTGTTTGACTAAATCACCCTGCTTGTCCCAGAAAAGAACAATCACTGGGTTTCTGCTTCCCCCACAGACACAATATTTCATGCCCCTGGCCCCTAAACACCTTCTTCTCTCTCGAAATATTGATTAAGGAGACGGATATGCCCACCATTGCACTGTAGAATTTAGGATAGAGAAACCAGAAGGCTCTCCATTTGGGAAGGGGCAAACAGATCATATTTTAATTTACTGCATTTATATCACACCTTTTTTCTCTCTCAGGAGCTTGAAGCGCTGTACAAGGCTCCCCCCCTCCTCATTTCACCCTCCACGACAACCCTGCGAGGTAGGTTAAGCAGAGAGGCAGTGACTGGCCCAAGGTCACCCAGTGGGGATTTGAACCCTGATGTGCTGGGCCTGGGGGTAAGCCCAAGCAACAAGGTCCAGGTCTGGTCCTGAATCCAAGGGTTCCGCTAGGCGTCCGTCCGACAGGGCCAAGGCAGGTCACAAGGCAGGGAAGAAGAAGAAGAGTTTGGATTTGATTTCCTGCTTTATCACTACCCGAAGGAGTCTCAAAGTGGCTAACATTCTCCTTTCCCTTCCTCCCCCACAACAAACACTCTGTGACGTGAGTGAGGCTGAGAGACTTCAGAGAAGTGTGACTGGCCCAAGGTCACCCAGCAGCTGCATGTGGAGGAGCGGAGACGCGAACCTGGTTCACCAGATTACGAGTCTACCGCTCTTAACCACTGCACCACACTGGCTCTCAGGGGACCAGGCAAGGTCAGGCACAGGACCTCAGGCAAGTTCTAGCAAACAGCAATGTTGCTCCTGCAACCTGGGGCGGAGCCCAACAGCCTTTTATCTTTGTCAGGGTAGCGGCCAGTCCTGGTCCCCCGACGATTCACCTCCCTGTTTCGCCCAAAGGTGAGCACTCTTCCTGCGAGTACTCAGGTCTCTCCTTCTCTCATACCTTAGTCTCCGCAGCTCGGGAAACGTCGGTGGGTTACTAGACCCAGAGGCCGCCTCAGCCTCCCCTGACCCAACTGGTAGTGGAGCAGCTGTAAGTGATGGCCCAGCTGGAGGCAACGAGGTCATCTCCGCATCTGGAGCCAGGGCAGGCTCAGGCCCCTGACTCCTTGGCCCAGCTGGTGTTTGTTGCAGCGGAACCTGCACAGACTGGGACTCTTCAGGATCAGGCCACAGACTTGGTTCAGATGATGCCTGAGGCAAAGGATCCAGTGCAGACTGGGACTCCTCTGGTTCTGAGTCCGAGCCCGAGTCCCAGGCCATCACAGCTTCCATCACAAGGCTGGAGAGAACAGGTTGAGGAAGCCCTCCCTTTCCAGAACTTTGCTGGCAGATTCCCTGACTCCCAGTGGGTGGGTCCTATATGCTGCTGGTGCCCTCGCCTGTGTTCTCAGCTAACCCTCCATCTGCATTGTCCTGACTTGGCCAACCCATGACAAATTGCTCTTGCCCAAGGAGTCAATAGCTCCACTCAACCTTGGTTCCTCTTCCTTCTCACAGTGCGTTGTGCTTTGGCTGAGGAGAGACAGAGCTCAAACTGGATACAGTGTGAGGTACAGGCCCTGATTCCTGACACCATGTTTGCTCCTGCAACACCAGCTTCTCCTTCTAGCTTGGCTTCAGGACCTTCCGACTGCCCACATGCCCCCAACACACATTCATGTACTCCAAACCACATAATGCATCGGGTGACATAGCTGCGCCCCCAGTCTGAAATCCTGGAGACCTACTACCAGTCAGTATTGATAATACTGATCTAGATGGAAAAAAAGGTCTTAAGAACATAAGAATGGTCTGCAGTGGCTCACCTGGTCCAGAGCCATGAGGCCTGTGGGTCTGACTCTGTGTCAGTCAGCTCCTTGTATTCCTACTGAGTGCCTGGGCATTCATGTGAGGGTGAATTCTTTCTTTACAACTCATGCAGGCAACAGAGGCGAGAGAGAGAGAGAGAGAGAGAGAGAGAGAGAGAGAGAGAGAGAGAGAGAGAGAGCAGGTTGTCCTCCAAATCTTAAAATGCCTTTATCTTTATCCCATTGGTCACCATTTCCTGTTGGACGATGTGAATCATTTTGCAATATTTCGGAGAAAGCCAATGCTTCTCTCCTGCCGTCCCCTCTTTAATGAGCTCCCCTCTTCAGCTCGTTCATATTGTCATTTTCTGCATTTAGTCTGTTTGCTGACTCAGGGAGCAATCCGTCGCTGCAAAGACATCCCCAGGGAGCCAGCGAGAAGAGACCCTGCTGTGCCGATCTGATAAAGGGGGGGGTGGCACAAATTAGTTCCTGCAGCAAGGCAGACATATTTACCTTCCATGATATAATTTGCTTTTCATATTCAGGCTCGCGAGTGCCCTCGATTTTCCCCCCAGCTGTTTTGTAGCTAAAAGAACAGAAGAAGGAGCCTTGCAGTTGCATCAGACCAAGGACCCATATTGTCCAGCGTCCCATATTCACAATGGCCATTCTGAAAGCATGATCTGAATGCAACAGCGCTCACCTCTCTTGCTGTTTCCAACAACTAGCATTCAGAAGAATACGACTCTGGTTCTGGAGGTAACAGTACAAATGACTAGTAGCTTTGGAGCTCCTTCTCCTTGATGAATTTGTCCACACCCTGGATCAGCATCTTCCCTGACCCACTGACTACAACCCAAGGTCTCACGCCTGGTCAGTTGTCACCAGTTCAACGTTTCCGTGTGAGCCCAAGTGTGAGAATCACACAGGAAGTTGCCTTATGCCAAGTCCAGCCATTGGTCCCTCAAGCTCAGTAAAGGAGATGCCAATGAGAATTGGACCTGGGACCTTCTCCCCCTGGGCTACAGCCCTTCCTCTGAAGTTCATAAGAATCTAAGACCAGCATGCTGGATCAGACCAACAGACCATCTAGTCCAGCATAGCCACTTCCACCCTTCGAAGGAGGTGGAGTTGCAGGCTTCACAGCCCCACCATGCGCACAGCAGCTGGAGCCCAGCCCTGCGCGATTGGGGGATTCCCAGCCGCATCATCCCCTGGCCAGCCAATCGGCTGGCTCTGGGGCGTGGCCTACCCTATTTAAGGCAGGAGCGGCCGGGGATCTCCCTCTTTTGCCGCCTACCAGCTGTTCCTGTTTCCCGCCCTATAAGGTTTTCATTCCTTGACCTTGCTATGGACCTTGGTTGGTCGCCGTTGAGGGTCCTGGTAGGAATTTTCCCACTTGGCAAATTGGCACCAGCCCCTTGGTTTTCGCCTACCTTGTAACAAATCGTCACAACTGCATTGTTGACACATTCGTTGAAAGGTTACAACCAAACGATAAAAGAAGGATATTTTCATATGCCACTACAGCAGCATTTTTGCCAGAAAATGGAAGGGGGAAGGGATTCCAACACAGGAAGAGTGGCAAATAAAGTCATTCATTTGAAGGGAAGTTTTTAATGTGTGACATTTTAATGTATTTTTAATCTTTGTTGGAAGCTGCCCACAGTGGCTAAGGAAGCCCAGCCAGATGGACGGGGTACAAATAATAAATTATTATTATTATTGAATATATTGACCTGACTAAAATGACAGAAATAATAGGAACCGAACAAGCCAAAATTTCAGTGAGGAACGGGGAGTGTTATAAAAATCACCTAGAAAAACATTGTTCTCAGATAAAACCTTTACTATGCTTAATTAATTTTTGCAAAAGACAAAACAGTTACTATAATTAAATAAGTTAATACCAAAAATTGAAAAAAAAATCTAAAGAAGGCAATTAAGGAAAGAAAAGAATGACTCAAATTGAGGCAGTAGACAGCAGTCAACTCAAATGACCAGAGTGCTTAGGTTTGATAATTCAGAATAATCATCATGGGTAATTGGTGGTGGGGGAAAAGATATTTAGTTATTATGTATTTTTATGTATTTGTTTATTGTTATTTTCAGTTTGAACTTTGGATGGAATCTTTCTGCAGATGTATGTAAAGCAAAACTCAGTAAAAATTATAATAATAAAAAAGAAAGGTTCCAACCACACATTTTTGTTTTTAAATATATATATATGGGGGGGCATTTTAATAATAATAAAAAAGCTTCAGTTTGCCTGAGTAGCATTCTGAAAACCAGGCTTGCTGTTCTTCCCTGCTTCTTTAGTCACAAGAGGACTTTTGTGGAGAGGCAGGAAAATGGCACCTTTGCCCTTTCTCTATTATCTGTCCTCTATTATTCACAGTTTGAACTGTGCCTGCTCCCTCCTACGTACAGCTTTGCCTGCCTTTGGGTGCGTGCTTTCAGTATGTATGTAGCCAGAGAGCTTATAGGCAACAGAAGAAATGCTTCAGAGCACTCCATCCCACAAATACCAGATGCATTTATCTTCTCCTGCAATAAACTGAATTGGCAAGTGGCATTCCTAATCCCGGGACGCGGGTGGGTCAAACCACAGAGCCCATGACTTGCCAATCAGAAGGTCGGCGGTTCCCGTTGCCCGGTCCCTGCTCCTGCCAACCTACCAGTTCAAAAGCACATCAAAGTGCAAGTAGATAAATAGGTACCACTCCAGCGGGAAGGTAAACGGGGTTTCCGTGCGTTGCTCTAGTTCGCCAGAAGCGGCTTAGTCCTGCAGGCCACATGACCCGGAAGCTGTACGCTGGCTCCCTCGGCCAATAAAGCGAGATGAGCGCTGCAACCCCAGAGTCGGCCGCGACTGGACCTAGTGGTCAGGGGTCCCTTTACCTTTACCTATTCTTGACCCCAAGAACAGGCAAGTTCAGTGAATCTGACTGTCCTTTTGCAAGGGATCTAGATCCACACTTCTCACTGGTCTGCAGGGAAAATAGTGTTTTGTACCTCTGCCATCAGGGCCGGCCTACAACGTTTTGCTGCGTGTGAGCAAAACTGAGCTGGAATCTACATACGTTGGCTTTTCCATAAAGCTCACCATCCCAATCTATTAAATAAATAAATAAATAAATTTTTATTTGTACCCCGGCCGGAGCCAGTCTAGCTGCCGCATTCTGGGTTAGTTGTAGTTTGCGGGTCACCTTCAAAGGTAGCCCCACGTAGAGCGCATTGCAGTAGTCCAAGGCGCAGTAACAACAACAACAACAACAACAACAACAACAACAACAACAACAACAACAACAACAACAACAACATTTTATTTATATCCCACCCTCCACAGCCAAAGCTGGGTTCAGAGCGGCTAACAACAGTAAAATAATACAGCATTCTAAAATCAATTCATTATAAAATTAGTTCAAATCAAATTGATGGCAACCATTGGGCTAGAGTTCTGTGAAGTATTACCAAAGGAGGCTGTGCCCTGGCCAAAGGCCTGGTGGAACAGCTCTGTCTTGCAGGCCCTGCGGAAAGGTGTCGAGTCCCACAGAGCCCTAGTCTCTTGTGACAGAGTGTTCCACCAGATCGGGGCCACAACCAAAAAAGCCCTGGCCAGCCTAACCTCCCTGTGGCCCGGGACCTCCAAGATGTTTTTGTTTGACGACCATAAGGTCCTCCAATGGACATACCAGGAGAGGCGGTCCTGTAGGTACGAGGATCCTAGGCCGTATAGGGCTTTAAAGGTTAAAACCAGCACCTTAAACCTGATCCTGTACTCCACCAGGAGCCAGTGCAGCTGGTATAGCACCGGGTGAGTGTGATCCCGTGGCAAGAACCCCGTAAGGAGTCTCGCCGTGGCATTCTGCACCCGCTGGACTTTCTGGGTCAGTCTCAAGGGCAGCCCCACGTAGAGCAAGTTACAATAATCCAGTCTGGAGGTGACCGTCGCGTGGATCACAGTGGCTACGTCAGGGCGAGAGAGGTAAGGAGCCAACTGCTTAGCTTGGCGGAGATGAAAAAATGCCGCCTTTGTTATAGCTGCAATCTCATAGAATCATAGAATCATAGAGTTGGAAGAGACCACAAGGGCCATCGAGTCCAACCCCCTGCCAAGCAGGAAACACCATCAGAGCACTCCTGACATGGTTGTCAAGCCTCGGCTTAAAGACCTCCAAAGAAGGAGACTCCACCACACTCCTTGGCAGCAAATTCCACTGTCAAACAGCTCTTACTGTCAGGAAGTTCTGCGCCTCCATGGAAAGGGAGGTGTCGAAGATTGCACCCAAACTCTTAACGGACGGTGCTGGCACTAATTGCGCCCCTGCAAGAGACGGGAGTTGCCCCCCCCAATCCCATATCATCCTGACCTAGCCAAAGGAACTAAGGATCTAAGAGCCAGCATGGTGTAGTGGTTAAGAGCGGTGGACTTGTAATCTGGTGAACTGGGTTTGATTCCCCGCTCCTCCACCTGCAGCTGCTGGGTGACCTTGGGCTAGTCCCACTTCTCTGAAGTCTCTCAGCCCCACTCACCTCACAAAGTGTTTGTTGTGGGGGAGGAAGGGAAAGGAGATTGTGAGCCGCTTTGAGACTCCTTAGGGTAGTGATAAAGCTGGATATCAAATCCAAACTCTTCTTCTTCTTCTGCGCATGCCTGTCCTGACCCAAGCTGAGATTTGGGCAGACCAGCCTGGAAGCTGAGAAGCGAATGTCCCCTGCTCCGCCGTGCCCCTGTCAGTCATACTTTACTAACGCAGCCAGATGTCTGCCCTGCCCTGTGGAGTTATTCAATATGCTTCCTGGTGTTAAAAGTATCAGTTGAACAAAGACCCCCCCTGTTATTGATCACCTCCAACCTCTTTGGATCCAATTACTTCTGCTTTTCTCTCGTAGCTGGGAGGCCTCGGAAGGATGCGCCAAGAAATATTCCCCGAGAAAATCAATGACGCGACGAGGGGGGCAGGAAAAGCTTGATTATTTGCAAATTGTTCATATTGTTAATCCGACGCCCCGCATCTCCCAGCCGAGAGGGGATCCCGGGGAGCAGCAACGCTTACCCAGCTTCGGAAGGAAGCCGCCAGGGGTTTATTGGCATTTTGTAATATCAGAGTTTATTTGCAAATACACAGATTGAGCATTGGTGGAGAGGCGCAGCTTGGCAGGCCAACAAACAGCCAAATCCAGGACCCCTCCAGACAGCGGAGGATTTGCAGTCTGTGGAGCCCTGTGCACAGCCCTTTGGGGCGGGAGGGGGTTATTTGTACACCTCCATAAATGTAACCATGTCCATAAGTGGAGTTAAATGCATAAGAATGAGAGTCAGGGTGGTTTAGTGGTTAGAGTGCTGCACTGAGAGACCAGGACTTAAGAGACCAGGGTCTCGGCCACACTGGCAAAGAAAAAACACTTTGTATGCGTTGATTTTGCCAACAAAGGTCCGTATAATTCAAGCTAAGGTTTTCCCAGTAGTGATGTATGGAAGTGAGAGCTGGACCATAAAGAAGGCTGGTCGCTGAAGAATTGGTGCTTTTGAATTATAGCGCTGGAGGAGACTCTTGAGAGTCCCATGGACTGCAAGAAGACCAAACCTCTCCATTCCTAAGGAAATCAGCCCTGAGTGCTCACTGGAAGGACAGATCGTGAAGCTGAGGCTCCAAGACTTTGGCCACCTCATGAGAAGAGAAGACTCCCTGGAAAAGACCGTGACGTTGGGAAAGATGGAGGGCGCAAGGAGAAGGGGACGACAGAGGACGAGATGGTGGGACAGTGTTCTCGAAGCTACCAGTATGAGTTTGACCAAACTGTGGGAGGCAGTGGAAGTCAGGAGGGCCTGGCGTGCTCTAGTCCATGGGGTCACGAAGAGTCAGACACGACTAAACGACTAAACAACAACAATGCGTTGTTTGTGCATTCTAACACTGTGGCACCAGATGGCGCTGTGGGGTTCCATTTTTGCTAACCTGATTTCCCATGAAAAGTTTGCAAGAAGTTTAAGTGAAATGCTTCTTTGATGTGTTTAGATTGAGCCCAGGGTTCAAATCCCCATTTGGGCATGAAACTCACTGGGGGACCTTGGGCCATTCACTGCCTCTCGGCCTACCTCACAGCGTTACTGTGGGGATTAAATGAGGAGAGGGAGAACCTTGATGTTCTGGGGGGGGGGGAGTTTGGGCATAAATACAATCAATCAATCAATCAATAAAGGGGGTATATTTAATGCTATTACACTACTAAACAGCACTCTTCGAAGTTCAGTGCCCTGCAAGGATGCTACTAGCCCAAAGATGGAAAGAACCAAAAGTCCCAAACGGCAAGCCAAACTGCTGGACTATGCTGAAATGGCAAAACTGACCGGGAAACTCAGGAATCAAGAAGATAAAGATTGGGGGAAATTCATAACTTACTTAGACTATTGTAAACAAATAAAAACGTTAGCTGGACTTTAAAAACAACTTGTAAAGAAACAAAAGACATGAACAGTTTAGAGAAATGAAAACTGTGGAGAATGTAATGATATGTAGTTTTAGAAAAATTATTTTAAGGACCCATGTAAGAGATGGGAGCAAGTCACAAGATTCAGAGAATCTGATGTATGGATATGTTAAAAGTTTTTTTCTTCTTCACTATTTTAAATTTGTTCTTGTGAAAACCAATAAAAAGAAGAAGTTCAGGACCCAGCTCATTAGAGTACTTTTTGGTGAAGACCCCCGTTATGTGAAACTCCTTCATCCAAGTGGTGCATCTGGTTCCATCTTCTGACAGATGCTGACAAGGCTTCACTTTACCCTGCCCTTTGCAAACCGAAGAATCTATTTTTGTGTCTTCCCTGAAATGTATTGAGGGTTGGTTTCGTGGCTATCGATGGCACTGGCCTTCACGGTTTTAATTGTGTTTCTGTCTGCTGCAACGTGCCCTGAGACTTTCCGGTGAAGAGCAGGGAGGAAATACAATGAATAAATTCCTACACAGATGCTTACATGCTCCATGTTCTAGTGCAGACCCTTTCAAAAAGCACAGGACATTTTCCCATGCTAAAGCCTTCCGGTGGCACTCCTTGATGCACATCAACCCTGGCTCTGTGCTCCTGTTACAGTACCAGGGGAGCAGGTGGCACTGTGGTCTAAACCACTGAGCCTCTTGGGCTTGCTGATAGGAAGGTCGGCAGTTCGAATCCCTGCGACGGAATGAGCTCCCGTCACTCTGTCCCAGCTCCTGCCAACCTAGCAGTTCAAAAGCATGCCAGTACAAGTAGATAAATAGGTACCACTGTGGCAGGAAGGTAAATGGAATTTCTGTGCACTCACAGTGTTCTGTTGCACCAAAAGCAGTTTAGTCCTGCGGGCCACATGACCTGGAAAGCTGTCTGTGGACAAACGCCGGCTCCCTCGGCCTGAAAGCAATTTTAGCACCACACCCCATAGTTGCCTTTGACTGGACTTAAGCGTCCAGGGGTCCTTTACCTTACCCTTCTTACAGTACCACAAACAAACTTGGCAGACGTATTGGGCATAACTGGGCCTATTAACATTCACTGGGTTGGAGTGGGTGAACTTTAGGTGCCCCCTGTTAGAATTCCTGCTCCGTGATTGCACTCATGAGATTGTTGTCTATTACATGTCGGTGTATGTTTTGACTCCACAGAGTGGGAAGTGACGGGAACAGGATGTTTGTGTTACTGTGTTCCATGAAGTGGGGCTATTATCCTTTGTTCTCGCTCTTTGCTGTCTGATGCTAGAGAGAAAGGGAGAGAATGTTGCAGTGCTCCGTGTGTGTTTATATGTAAATAAAGCAGATTAGCCAAAATGCTGAGTTGCTAAGGTCTGTTACGCAAGCTGCGAAGACTCTGCAGATCCCTAAGTGTGCCGGTGTCTGTTGGCATCGGTTGCTATGATGTTCGGGCAGAAGAAAGCTTTTGAAGCTCCTGAACGATCGACCAGGAGGGAGGGAACATGCCAGTCGGGCATGTGTCGCTGCCAGGGTCCTACTTGAGTGTAGGCCGAGCTCCTGACACCCCCCCAGCTGGAACTCATCCCAACTCAATGTGTGGTATTGCAAGAGCTGTGAGCCTCTTCTTGGCTATCCATCAGCATTTCCATGCATTCAGTTGTTCCAGCGATGTATGCAATTACCAGAGCTTATTCTCCTAAATATTATGAGATGGAAAGATCAGTTACTGGAATTCAGATGAGTCTGTAAAGCCATTAGCTCTTCTGATTTACAGTGACTGCTCTAAGTTGTGCTTCTCCTTCTGCATCAACTGCGCAGCCTTCAAATCTCTAGATCCTTCAGCCTTGACCAGATGTCTGCTGAGGCATTCCACACACATTATGCAAGCTGGTTGGGATGGAGTCGAACAAAAACCCTTTTTGCATTTCCCCGACCCCATTACATTTCCCTGTGTCCAGTTCTGAGCACCACAATTTGAGAAGGATGTTGACAAGCTGGAATGTGTGGGCAACCAAGATGTTAAAGGGTCCAGAAACCAAGACTTATGAGGAATGGTTGAAGGATGTGTCAGGAGCTCAGCCTACATTCGAGTAGGACCCTGGCAGAGACACATGCCCAACTGTCATGTTCTCTCCCTCCTGGTCGTTCATTCAGGAGCTTGAAAGCTTTCTTCTGCCCGAACATCACAGCAACTGATGCCAACAGACACCAGCACACTTAGGGATCTGCAGAGTCCCTAAGTTCGAAAGCACATCAAAGTGCAAGTAGATAAATAGGTACCACTCCGGCAGGAAGTTAAACAATGGGCCCCACGTGATTGGCTAATTCCCGGATTCACCTGTAGGCCAATCAGGTTGCAGATTCACTTCCACCTGGAGCTGGATTGGGTGGCACCTGTGGACCAATCAGACTGCTGCATTTTGGACCCTATTGTTCTAGGACCAATCAGACTGCTGCATTCTGAATCCTATTGTTCTAGGTCCAATCAGACTGCTGCATTCTGAAAACAATTGTTCTAGGACCAATCAGACGGTTGCCTTTTGGATCCTATTCAACTCAGTACATAACATATATACAACGGAATTTCCCGGCAGACATGTGACATACAGCAACTCCACATGCCTCTTCTCAAGGTGGAATGGAACTATATCCTAACAGGAAGAAGGAGTGAGTGAAGATTGACATCATGAACAAGGGGGAAATAATAATAATAATAATAATAATAATAATAATAATAATAATAATAATAATAATATTCATTCATTCATTCATTCATTCCCCGCCCTCCCCGGCCAGAGCCAGGCTCAGGGCAGCTAACACCAATAAAATTTCAGTAAAAACATAAGAAAAGAAGGAGAAGAAAACAATTTAGAATACAGGTTAAAATGCAATTTAAAATGCAGCCTCATTTTATTTTTGCAGAAATAAAGATCTGCGTTGGGAACAAGGGGTGGAGGGAGACCGGCAGCCCCTCCTGTTCAGCAAGAGACCATTGTAGAGGCGGCATTGATGGATAGCTGCCAAGGAGCTGGCATTTCTGACTTCCAGTGTGTGCCGTAGCTTTTGCTAATAGCAAGGTGGTAGCAGCAGCAGCAGGTGATGAATTCCTCCGAAGACAGGTCTTCTGCCCCTGTGGATCGTGCCGCCTGAGGCAGTGACCTCATCTTGCTTCACAGGCTTCTTCTGGCTCCGGCTGATGAGAGTTGTAGTCCTAAACTTCTAGAGAGCATCAGTTTGGTGGCGGCAGCTGCAGACCTTTAACTTATCAAGTTTGCATTTCCCCCGTGTTTCCTTAAAGAGAGGCATGTCTGCTTTGGAACGAGAGTACATTAAAAGAAAAAGATGCAAATATCACAGGGGCATGCCTAGCAGAGGCTGGCTGAGATCCTGCAAACAGATTCTCCCCACCTCCTTCCTCCCTTTCTTTTGGCAACCGAAAGGAGCGCAGCTAATTAGCAAAACGGCAAAAAATGTCAAATGTCTTTTTGATGCGCTGTTGCTGCCAGGGCTTTAAGAAAACCCTTTTTGCTGTCCTGGATCGCAGCTGGCCCAGGAAGGGCTCCGAGGCGGCAGGTGAAAGTGCAACAGCACCACCTTTTGGGGAAGCACCGATCCTGCACTTTTCTCTCTGGATTGACAGAAGGATGATTGTCACCGCAAGGTGCGAATGCAAAAATCATGAGTTCTTAAGATCAAAAGTCACCAAATCAAAGGGCTCCCAAAGTGTGTCATAATGAACCTTCCCACATCAAGGAGGGAGAAAAATGAGATTGAACCTGCAAAGTGTAAGGGATACAACATGTTAATGACATGGGAGGAGGGGGAAATTCAATTCAGGTCACATTTAAAGGCAAATCTAACTAATGGGCACTTGCCAAAAAAACAGGCAACCCAAAAGACAGTCATCCTCCTAAATTTGAACTTCCTCAAATTTTCCAATGGCAAGCAAGGTGTACAGCAGTGCATACACTAAAACGTGCATAAAATTGCATATAATCCTGCAAACAAAAATGCATGATGTATAGGGGGAAATTGCTTTGCAACGATGTGTATATTATGCAAAATTGTATACTCAGCCTGTGAATAGCAAAGGAGAATCCAGCACTAAAATGCTGATGAAGCTTTGGGAGGTTGGATTTTTTTGCAACAAAAAAAATTAAATGGAGGCAGAGGGTGGAACTTAAAACTTGAAAAATAACTGAGAGTAGCCAAAACTGACACCAGCATTTGCAAAAAGGACACATTGCCCAGCTTGGACTGGGGCAATGTGCAGTGCAAAGCAGAAAAGAGACAAAGGAGACCTGCAAGGAAAACAAACAGCACCTTAATTTTGGGAAGACCACATCTTCATCTTAAGAGTTCATGAATAATAAATTAAAAGAGAAATCTTCATTGTCTTCGTTAAGTCTGGTCCCTGCTTGCAGGAGTTGACAGCCAGATCTTCCTGGCAAATACTAGAATGAGTGCTCTGATCTTTACTGTAACTGTTAGGGAAAGCATGTTAGCTCTTCCTTCCAGGTCACTTGTGAAATAACAGCTGTACCAGAGTACAAATAGCTCATCAGGGGGTATAAAAAGGTAAAGGGTAAAGGGACCCCTGACCATTAGGTACAGTCATGACCAACTCTGGGCTTGCGGTGCTCATCTCGCTTTATTGGCCGAGGGAGCCGGCGTACAGCTTCCGGGTCATGTGGCCAGCATGACTGAGCCGCTTCTGGCGAACCAGAGCAGCGCACGGAAACACCGTTTACCTTCCCACCAGAGCGGTACCTAATTATCTACTTGCACTTTGACGTGCTTTTGAACTGCTAGGTTGGCAGGGGCAGGGACCGAGCAACGGGAGCTCACCCCATCGCGGGGATTCGAACCGCCAACCTTCTGATTGGCAAGTCCTAGGCTCTGTGGTTTAACCCACAGCGCCACCCGCATCCCATCAGGGGGTATATTTTATATTAAACATATGTCAGCTGTACTAATGCCATGATTCATAGGAATTAACCATGTAAAAGTTCAGGCTAGCAGCCATCATTACACTATCCTGTTACTAACTGCAAAAAGTTCATCTGTTTTAAAATGAACTGGTTGCCAAAGGGTGAGAGGGAGTTTTTATCCACCCTGTGCTAACATGAATTTCCTAGTGTGCAGTTAACTCCCTCCTGCGAAATCCTGCTAATCTGGAGGTACCCTAAGTGAATTTCCTTTGCATCCGTCACCCACTAAGATTTCTTCTTCCATACAAGGCTGCAGATCCTGTTGCCAAAGAAACTGCTTTTACACATACATGCGAGAAGGGCATTTTCTCCAGCTCTGCAAATGCCACATTTCCATTTTGGCACCCTAAATAAGCTGTTTCGTCTCCTGTCTTTTAATTCTAATAAACCGCTCCTGCTATTCCTTTGAAAAGGCACTGAGCTCCCAGATTCTTGTGAACAGGGTGCCTTTCCCCAGTGATGCACAATGACTCAGTTTCTTTGGCAATCCCGTATGCATGTTCAGGTTGAGCGTGCAAATGCACGTGTGCATTTCGACCGACCCAAAGAGAGATGCCGCGCTTCTCAAAGCACAGGACTGATACAAACCACAATTGAACTCTGAGCCAGAGTGATTTGTAGAAGCGTCTGACCCTGAGAAGGAGGGGAGACAAGCTTGCCGTTCGACTCAGCAGAGCATACCAATAATTGGAAAGGATGGAAAGAAGAGGAGGGGGAATCGGTGCATAGCTGCAGTGAAGTGTAGCCTTCTAGAAAATGGTGCAGTGGGGACATCTTGAGGAATCAAGAGATTATTACACTGCCCTTTTTTTTGCAGTTACTCAGCTGCCCATAAGTTGTTGAGGGTGTGTTGTAGGCACCAATGCTTCTAAGCACCAGTAGCTGGAAGCCACAGATTTAAGTTTGATGAGGCCTAAGCTACTGAATTTAAGTTTGATGAGATTTAAGTTACCAGATTAAGTTACCAGATTTAAGTTTGATGAGGCCTAAGCTACTGAAGGTAATGGTGCCCTTTCTATGTCCAGCTGTCCTTTGTCAACAACAAATTGTCGCTGTTTTTTTGTGTTGAATATGTAAAAGGTAAAGGGACCCCTGACCATTAGGTCCAGTCGTGACCGACTCTGGGGTTGCGGCACTCATCTCGCTTTACTGGCCAAGGGGGAACCGGTGTACAGCTTCTGGGTCATGTGGCCAGCATGACTAAGCCGCTTCTGGCAAACCAGAGCAGCGCACAGAAATGCCGTTTACCTTCCCGCCGGAGCGGTACCTATTTATCTACTTGCACTTTGACGTGCTTTCGAACTGCTAGGTTGTTAGCCGCAGGGACCGAGCAACAGGAGCTCACCCTGTCAAGGAGATTCGAACCGCCAACCTTCTGATCAGCAAGTCCTAGGCTCTGTGGTTTAACCCACAGTGCCACCCGCGTCCCGTGTTGAATATGTGCTATATGGTAATTTATGGACCTAATAGGCATCTCAAGCCATTTGCACATAACAAAATATGTATTTTATCAAAGTAATTGCTGAACTGGAATACAATCAAGAAGAAGTATATTAATAGTGAAATGCAATTAAGAAGAAGTATATTAATGGTGAAATAATGATTAAGCTCTAACTTAAAATGGACCGTGTTCTCGAAGCTATGAACATGAGTTTGACCAAACTGCGGGAGGAAGTGGAAGACAGGAGTGCCTGGCGTGGTCCATGGGGTCACAAAGAGTCGGACATGACTAAACGACTAAACAACAACAACAAAACTTAAAATGATTTTTTTATTCATAACAAACAATAATGCAAACACATTGGCATTTGGCAATAACAAAAGTTCCTTTAGAAATTCAGCTTACAAGGACTCATAATCTAGTCTCTATAAACTTGCTATAACATAAAATAATAGGTGATGCATGATGCAAACTACTAATAATTATAAATAGCAAGCACTCTTTAATATTAGATAATAGGTACAACAGCTTGACCTACATTCAACTGTGCTGCACTGCAGGCTGTAACTGCATGCTACATATTGCCATGCGACCAGTCCATGCAGAACGTAGGCACCCTATATATAGAAAGGAGCAAACCAGTGATATTTTAGGGAGCAGGCTAGCAGCCGAGGCCCATGACTTGCATCATAGGAACCTACACAACACAAAACACTGTTGCTGCATGTACGTTTTATTTTGTTTTTTATCTTATACTTTGGAAATGTACATCCAGGGGTTTTTTCCTTGAATTTTTTTTGGGGTCCCCAAGAGAGTGGGGCCCTAAGCTATAGCTCGTTTAGCTTATACATAAATCTGGCCCTGCACAGGAAGGGAGAGAGCTCTTGTATCTGAATGCTGCTTGCAGATTTCCCATAGGTATCTGACAGGTCACTGCAAGAACAAGATTCTGGGCTAGATGGAATATTTGCCGCATCCAGCAGGCTGTTCTTTTGTTCTTCTGGGAACATTCAGACAATCAGTATTTAGCAGGAAGGAGCCAAGCACACACCGGAAATTTAGGTTTGCACAGTTCAGGTGGATTAAAGCACTCTGTTGCTCTAGAGTACGTGTTCTTATCAAATATACTATATATATATATATATATATATAGCTCAATCAGTAGAGCATGAGACTGTGGAGGCAGAACTGTGAACGGAGAAACTTAATCAGGCAAGGCCTTCTTCCACCTGCCTTCCAGTCTCTGCTTCTCAATTTGTATTGTAGTATTTTATGCACTGTGGCTTGTCATTTTATTGACTGTAGTTTAGAAATTATTTAATGTACAGTGGTACCTCTGGTTGCGAACGGGATCCATTCCGGAGCCCCGTTCGCAACATGAGCAAAACGCACCCCGCGTCTGCTCATCTGCACATGCGCGGGTCACAATTCGCCACTTCTGCGCATGTGCATGACGTCATTTTGCACGTCTGCGTATGCACGAGCGGCGAAACCCGGAAGTAATCCTTTCTGGTACTTCCGGGTCGCCGCGGGACGCAACCTGAAAATGCGCAACCTGAAGCAAACGTAACAAGAGGTATGACAGTAATTGTTAAGAGTGGATTTCTGTTTAATTTTTATATGCTGATATTTAATATTATTCTATACTATTCTAATGATTGTTGAATGTTACTTTATTTGATGTAGGTTGCTTATTTTAAAGTTATGTTTAATTATCACATTTTTGTGTTGCATTAGATTGTTATAAGGTGTACATTCTTTGTTTCTTCAGCTTGTAAACCGCCTTGGATATTGTAAGATAGAAAGATGGTATACAAATTAAAAGTGATGATGATGATGATGATAATCTCAAGGTTGTGAGTTTGAGCCCCACTTTGGGCAAAAAGATTTGGCTTTGTAATTCGGAATTTATGTGATGTGATTTGATTTGATTTGATTTGATTGGCCAGTTAATAAAAATTATTTAAAAAAAAAAAAAGATTCCCTCGCGGTCCCTTCCAATTCTACAATTCTACGGTTGTAATAAATTCCATTTAAGAGTGCTACTTTGTGCCCCTCTCTCTCTCTCTCTCTCTCTCTCTCTCTCTCTCTCTCTCTCTCTCTCAATTTAAGAGTTCTTAATAGCGTGTATTGCATTTAATATTCAAGTGGATTTGGTTAGACTTCCTCAACAGACCTCCTCAACAGTGCTCACCTTCTGAACGACCAGTTCTGGTGGAAGAAGCTAGACCACCTTACACCCACAAAAAGCTTTACAACAGGATCCCCAGATTCTCCCCAAATAGCCAAATAGGCTCAGTGGGTACCAGAAAGCAAGGGCAGCTTAGGATACATAGGGGCAGTTGAAGTATCTTTCCACAAGGGCCAACACTGATGCCGAAATCCAGCATCACCCAAGCTCTGCGAGTGCAGCTTTCTCCCAACTGAAATGCAGAGAGTTTGAGGACCGGGACATTCGCAGGGAAACCAAAATGCTTGTTTACAAATCTATTGTACTACCAAACTTACTGTATGCTTGTGAAACATGGATCATTTATAAACGCCATCTCCAACTCCTCGAAAGATTCCATCAACAGTGTCTCAGAAAATTTTTACACATCACTTGGGAAGACAGGCAAACTTATACCAGTGTACTGGAAGAAGAAAAGATCACCAGTGTTGAAGCAATGATTCTTCAAACATCAACTTCGTTGGACATGTTGGGAGGTTGCCTGAGGATCGTCTTCCATAGCAACTACTCTATTCCGAACTTAAAAATGGAAAGCGTAATGCTGGTGGTCAACAAAAGAGCTTTAAAGACTGTCTCAAGGCAAATCTTTAAAAATGTAGCATAAACACTGACAACTGGGAAACACTGGCCTGCGCGCGCTCCAGTTGGAGAACAGCCTTTACCAAAGGTGTCATGGGCTTTGAAGACACTCGAACTCAGGACACAAGGGAGAAACAGAGGAAGGCATGTTTGGAAAACCCTCACTGTGATCAACTCCCGCCCGGAAACCAATGTCCCCACTGTGGAAGGACATGTGGATCCAGAATTTGCCTCCACAGTCACTTACGGACTCATTGTTAAAACCATGTTTATGGAAGACAATCTTAATTGGCTACTAGTAATCGCCAAAGAAAGAAAGACATAGGAGCAGTTGAAGTATTTGTCCCTATGGCTGGGTCTGAGGACACAATGCTAGGGCTGTCACCATAGAAACTTGCTGAGCTGATGTCGGGCAGAAGCTGAGAAGACTGAACATTCTGGAACAGCAAGCAGCTGTTTATATTGCTTTGCATCAAGGGTGGAGGCCCTTGAGAAGATCCTGGCAGAGGAATCTCAAAAACCAACCTCAGAGCTGCAGCCTTGATGGACACAGGACCTCAGAGACAGTTCAGGGGAGAAACTAGAGCCACATGTCACATCTGAATGGCTCATTTTGCACCTGTTTCACCCTGGCAGTCCAAGTAATCAAGAGGCCGCTGTTTGCCCCTGATAGGGCCCTTTTACTGGGGCTTGCAGGTAGCACACCCCAAAGATAGTTTTCTGGGCTTCTTCAGTGATCTAATCTCAAAGCATTGATGTGTATATTGATATTCAGTTTCATAGAGAATACTATTTATTGGCTTAAGCTTAAGTGTGCCTCTTGGTTACTTGGACTGCAGGGCGAAACAGGTGCAAAACGCTGGCACCCTGTCTACAACTTCATTAACATGCATCTACAACTTCACTAGCATCTCTCAGTATTGTGAACAACACCGAACTTACCTAAAAAGATAAAGAAAACAAAAGACTGAATTAGCATCTGAAAAACCCATTGAAACCAGACATTGTAAGTTCATCTTAGGTTGGGTAGTTCACAAGTCTCTGTGGCTTTGCACAAGCTTTTGTATTTTTCTCAGAAGATTGATAAAGAATGTATAATTATTTTGGTAATTATTGTGTGTATATTAGTCGCCAACGTATGAGTCGTACTACTGCCTCCTGTGGCAGTGAGTTCCACAGTTTAACTCTGTGCTGTGTGAAGAAGTCCTTTCTTTTTCTCTGTCCTGAGTCTGCGTTCAGCTTCACTGAATCTTCACCACTTCTAGAGTAACATTTTTATATGTAACTGTGTGTTTTTGTGGTATTTTGTTTAAGTTGTCTGCGGACGCTTCCGTTTTTTGCACACCGCTTAGAAATATTTTTAATAGATTAAGCTGTATAGAAAGCTATGAAGCGGCGTATAAATTAAATAATGTTGCTGGCACCCGTCTGTCTCAGGAGGCGGGAGAGGAGAGCACCTTTGAGGGTACAGTCATACTGCTGAAAGTCAAACTGTCTCTTTCGTATTGGTCTCTACAGCCGCAGCTTAGCCATGCAAAGTTTTATAGACATCTGTCATGTCACTTTTATAGACTTCTGTCATGTCATTTCTTCCTCATATTTTTTCTGAACTAGGAACTCCCAATTGCTACAACCTTTCCACATGGAGGAAAATGCTTTGACCATTTGGCTTGCCCCTTTCTGAATTCAGAATATGCCAGAATGACAGAATCCATTTTTAAAAATTCAAAAAGAGAGAACCAAATGGATACTCCTAAGAGTCTTGAGGAACAAGAGCTAAGAAAAAGTGAGACAAAAACAAGACAACTCCATCAATAAAACTAAGCTAAAAAAAACCACCTAAACTAAACTAAACAAGTTAGAATATCCAATTTATCCAAATAGCCTAGTCAAACTGTTAAGTTGTGGGTGAACATATCAGACGACACAGCGATTCTTCAAACAGCTCTTGTTTATTCACAGGCCAGAACAGAACTGAACTGAAGGGTTCAGTCAGCCTGCTTATATAGAGCTCCAGTACAACGTAACTGTAACAAATTTCTAAAACTATACAATCACTGAACGTCACTTTCGATCCCTTATTTGCATAACTATCTACAGTATCCCCCTGCTGGCCCAGGGTGAGAACTTCAGTACATAACACAAACGAACAGGACCTCCAACAGATTAAGTAAAGAAAATAGATATAGCTCCCACCCCATCTTTTGTGTGGTGAGTTCCCGACACCCCCAGGTGGAAATAATGACACATGACAAAATTATTAAGGTTAATGGGCGAAAAAAGGCCACAACTTTATTGGTTACAAGTGATGAGCAGTATTGGCTTAGGCATTGGTCCTAACCGACTATATCCGACTCCAGCCTATCCGCTTGAAGTCCTGAAAGGGTTAACCACCAGTAGGGGGAGTCCTGCTGATGCACATCAACTAGGAACTCCCCCGGGGTCACCGCTAGGGGGCGTGCCTTAGGCCCTCACCTCCTTAGGCTTCGGACAGGGCCACGCCCCTCAGAATCCTTTAACGGACTACCTCTTCCATCTACAGAATGATACCAATGCCTACCCGCCAATACCAAGAAAGTTGTAATGATTTGCTATGAGGTAGGCAAAAACCGTGGCTGGTGCCAATTTGCCAAGTGGGAAAATTCCTAGCAGGTCCCTCAACGGTAACCGACTGAGGTCCATGGCAAGGTCAAGGAACGAAAACCTTATAGGGTGGGAGGGTGGAGAAAACAGGAACAGCTGGAGGCAGCAAAAGAGGGAGATCCCCGGCCGCGTCCTGCTTTAAATAGGGCAGGCCACGCCCCCAGAGCCAGCTGATTGGCCGACCAGGGGGTGATGCGGCCAGGAATTCCCCCAATCGCGCGGGGCTGGCCTCCACCCACCGTGCGCATGGAGGGGCCGTGAAGCGCACAACCCCACCTCCTCCTAAGGCAGAAGTGACTTTACCTGAAGCAGTGAAACTTCTCCACAGAGACAGGAATACATATCTCATTTTGAATGCTGCTCTGCTGCTTAATTCCTTATTTCTTTTCTTTTTTGAGAAAAGCAGAGAAATTTAATAGTGGGCCAAACAAAGAACTATGGAATTGGGGGTGACTCAGTGTCGATGTTGTCATAGATTCACACTTTTGCACACAGTGAAAAGTGGACCAGGCTAACCGGGCAGCACCTGTGCCCTGGCTGCCTGATGATACAGATAGCAAGTATTTATGACACTTCACCCAGCGCTGATGTCAAATCCTAGCAGGCTGCTGAACCAATAGGACTCAAAGCCCAAGAAGGACCCTCCTTTGCAAGACAGACAAGCCACCCAATGTGTGCCCAGTAAGTTGGCTGGATTCGGCCGTAGTTCAGTGGTAGAGTCCCTGCTTCTCCATGTGGATGGTCTGTGGTTGAATCCCTTGTCTCTCCAGTTCAAGGATCAGGGCCAAAAAAACAAACCTTCTCTGGCTCACTAAAGGAGGATAGTATAAGGGGCAGTATTGTAAAACTTGCTTTCCTGTAATCTCTGCATTGCTGTTCTGAGTTACAGGCAGCTGCAGCAACCTCCAGGTCTGGGTGTGAGTTCAGGAAGCCCCCGGTTCAGATCTTACCACACGAGGCTCGGCCTTCCATCTGTAAAATGGGCGCAACGTTGCCAAATTTACAGGGCTGTGTTGCAAAACATAATGAAATTTGAAATAGACTATGGGAATTGATGCTGTTGGTGATGATAGCTCATCCACACAGGTCTGCCACACACAAGAGCAGCTGCAACAGAAGGACTATTACTGCCTCTACAGTGGTACCTCAGGTTAAGTACTTAATTCGTTCCAGAGGTCCGTTCTTAACCTGAAACTGTTTTTAACCTGAAGCACCACTTTAGCTAATGGGGCCTCCTGTTGCCGCCGCGCCGCCAGAGCACGATTTCTGTTCTCATCCTGAAGCAAAGTTCTTAACCTGAAGCACTATTTCTGGGTTAGCGGAGTCTGTAACCTGAAGCGTATGTAACCCGAGGTACCACTGTATTATTGTTTGCATTGCATAAATATGGACTCTGTGTTCTCAAAAGCCAAAGTGGTGTTTACAGCTATGAGCATAGAACGTCGTCAAAATCCTTCACCAAGGGAGACCCAAATTTGGCAGTAAGGGAAAAAAAACGGATCTCCGTAACACATACAAATTGAGCGAATGCACATAATTTCACTCATTTCACATAATTTGCTCGACAAATTTGCAACATTCATTCAGTTCTATGGTATTAATAATAATAATAATAATAATAATAATAATAATAATAATAATAATAATAATAATAATTTATTTGTACCCTGCCCAGCTGGGCGGCTCCCAACAGAATATTAAAAGCACAATCAAACATGAAAAACTTCCCTAAACAGGTCCGCCTTCAGATGTCTTCTAAAAGTCAGATAGTTGTTTATCTATTTGACATCTGGTGGGAGGGCATTCCTCAGGGTGGGTGCCACCACCGAGAAAGGCCCTCTGCCTTGTTCCCTGTAGCTTTGCAGGGAGGGAGCCGCCAGAAGGCCCTCGGTGGTGGACCTCAGTGTCCAGGAAGAACAATGGGGGTGGAGACGCTCCTTCAGGTATACTGGACTGAGGCCATTTAGGGCTTTAAAGGTCAGCACCAACACTTTGAATTGTGCTCGGAAATGTGAGTAGACCTGCATAGAATTGCACTGTCAATGCTAGAGTAACAGAGCAATTACCGTATTTTTCGCCTTATAGGACGCACTTTTTCCCCTCCAAAAATGAAGGGGAAATCTGGGTGCGTCCTATGGGGCGAATGCAGGCTCTTGCTGAAGCTTGGAGAGCGAGAGGGGTCGGTGCGCACCGACCCCTCTCACTCTCCAGGCTTCAGGAAGACATCCGCAGCCTAGGCAGGCTTCAGGAAGACATCCGCAGCGTGGGGAGCCCTGCAGGAGTTCCCCGCAAGTCTCCCCATGCTGCGGATAGCAGCCTGCTGCCCAGCGCGAGGGGTGCCCTGAAGCAGAGCGCCCCCCCCCCCGCGCTGGGCAGACATCCGCAGCGTGGGGAACCTTGCAGGAGTTCCCCGCGGGGCTCCCCACGCTACGGATAGCAGCCTGCCCCGGGCGGGGCGCCCTGATGCAGAGCGCCCCTCGCGCTGGGCAGACATGGGCCAGCCCCACAAGCTCGGGAAAGATGTCAAGTCCCGCAGGGCCCTAGTCTCTTGTGGCAGAGCGTTCCACCAGATCGGGGGAAAAGCAACTTCATCATAAAGTTTTGCCAAGCCCCTCCATTAAATATCTCCACAGTTGCTCCTTTCCTCAAGTACAGTGGTACCTCAGTTTTCGAACCTAATCCATTCCAGAAGACCTTTCTGAAACGTTCAAAAACAGAGGCACAAAAGGCGGTCCGCAAATTCAGTGGAGAAATTGGTGGGGGGGACTTCAGCCGTTCGACTTCCGGGGCACGTTGGAAAACAGAAGCATTTACTTCCAGGTTTTCAGCATTCGAAAACCGAAACGTTTGGCTTCCGAGACATTAGACAACCAAGGTACCCCTACTATAAACTTTATTTCTTTAAAGGAGAAAAAGAAAGTCTGAAACGGCCATTCTGCAGCAGCTGACCCCTGGCTCAAATCCTGTGGCTTTTTCAGTGTGTGTGGTGTCGTGGCAAACATGCCGTGATTCCACATGGTTTGTGGCAGGGAGTCTTCAGCTGGGCATTGCAGGGGGTTGGACTAGATGACCCCTGGAGCCCCTTTCAGCTCTACCGTCCTATGACTGTATGCAATCTTCCTCTTGAGTCCAACCAGTTCTTCCTCCGTCTCCTTTGGATACCAACTCCTGATGGCAGCATGTTAGCAGCAAGGCCTGTGGACTTTGCATTGCTTTAAGGTGTCTTAAGGTGTGGAAATAGCTTTCAGGTATAGATAAAGCTTAACCTGTTCTGACTTAGATGCCCTCAGGCATCCTCCAACCCTAAGCCCAGATTGAATTCGGCGGCTCATAATTGGCATCTATGAAAGCCAACAGACCAAGGTATGCAGGTCTGGGTGGATAAAGCGAGTGTCATAGCTTAGACATGTGAGCAGGAGAAATCTCACCCGCCCTGATCAAGGAGGGAAGGGACCATTTGCCCAAAAAAATAGCCACCGCACCCTATGCCCACCTCATTCTTCATCTGCTTAGTTCCACTGCTGTGCTCTGAGTTGCCTAAGGGCACCGCAAGGGCAGGCAGGGGAACTCCTGTTTAGAGAGGAGGGTTGGTGATGCCTCACATTCCTGGTGAGAAGAAGCCCCATTGGTCCTGCCAGAAGCTGGACATGACCCTCCCAGTCTCATGTGGGCCAACAGTTACTTTTCAGAGTATATAAAGCAGCCCCAAGACGTGAGGATGTTCCATTCCCCGCGTGACGAAGACATCCACCAGCGATGAAGGCCCTTCTGATCTTCGTGGTGGCTGGAAGCTTCTTCATGCAGCCAAGTAAGTCTTTCAGGTGGTTTTTCTTCATTCTGAGCGTATTTCTTCTAGGAAACTCAGCTCTGTGAGCTGTCAAAACCTTAATTCGTCCTTCAGAAGCCAACCAGAGCCAGTGGAGTGGAGTGGAGTGGTTAAAGCGTTAGACTAAGACCTGGGAGTTGTTGTTTAGTCGTTTAGTCGTGTCCGACTCTTCGTGACCCCCTGGACCAGAGCACGCCAGGCACTCCTGTCTTCCACTGCCTCCCACAGTTTGGTCAAACTCATGCTGGTAACTTTGAAAACACTGTCCAACCATCTCGTCCTCTGTCGTCCCCTTCTTCTTCTTCCCAACATCAGCAGCTTTTCCAGGGAGTCTTCTCTTTTCATGAGGTGTCCAAAGTCTTGGAGCCTCAGCTTCAGGATCTGTCCTTCCAGTGAGCACTCAGGGCTGATTTCCTTCAGAATGGAGAGGTTTTATCTTCTTGCAGTCCATGGGACTCTCAAGAGTCTCCTCCAGCACCAGAATTCAAAAGCATCCATTCTTCGGTGACCAGTCTTCTTTATGGTCCAGCTCTCACCTGGGAGACCAGGGTTCGAATCCTCACTCTGCTATGAAGCTCAGTGGGTGACCTTGGGCTGGTCACTGCCTCTCTGCCTAACCTACCTCACAGGGTTGTTGTGGAGATTAAATAAGGAGCGGTAGAACAGTGTTTCCCAACCACTGTTCCGCGGCACACTAGTGTGCCGCGAGATGTTGCCTGGTGTGCCACGAGATGTTGCCTGGAGGGAGGCGGGCGAGTCGGGCGGCAAGAGGCGGGGCGGTGGCGGCGAGGAGAGGCCGCCCAGCGCGGGGCTCTCGTCGTCTGCCTGCCTGGCTGCCTGCGAGCTCGGCGGGCAGCGTCTCCGTCCGCAGCGCCCGCCTCGCGGCTCTCATTCCCTGCCCCTGCCAAAGCTCACCCAGCCAAGCCGCGCTCTCCTTCCTGCCTCACTTTGCTGCCTCCTCCCCCCCACCCCCAAAGCTTGGAGGTTCCCCGGCAAGGGGGAGGGGAAAAAATTGAAACTTACACTTTCGTGCGTCCCTCCCAGCGTGACGCTGCGCGCTGACGTCACGGGGCTGTAATGGTGGTGTGCCTCGAGATTTTTTTCATCAAACAAGTGTGCCTTTGCCCAAAAAAGGTTGGGAAACACTGCGGTAGAACTATGTACACCACCTCTAACTCCTTGGAGGAAAAGGTGGGATATAAGTGCAATAAATAAATGGATTGATCAATTGATCGATTGATTGCATTGCATTTATACCCCCTTTTTTTCCCTCCAAGGAGATCAAAGTGGCAAAAATTGTTCTCAACCTCCCTATTTAATTCCAACAGCAACTCTGTGAGGTGATTTGGGTTGGGAGACACGGACTGGAACCCAAGGTCACCCAGTGAGTTTCACAATGCCCAAGTAAGGATTGAAACTCTGGTCTCTGGCACTTGGAAGTTAAAGACCTCCAAAACATAACTTAAACGAGTTTGCTCCCACAGCCCTTATTAGGGTTATTTCCTGTTAAGATTCCCCAAGCATTCTCTGAAACTTTGACTCTTAATCAAACCTTCGAGACGGGAATTTTACAAATGCCTCAAATGTCAATATTTGCCAGAGTTTTATCGCTGGCGTGCAATGGAATTTAGCATGTTACGGTTTTTTATATTTGGCATGCCAGATACTGTCGTTTGAAATTACTGTGTTAGATACTTGGCACCAGAGATGGGGTAAGAATTCAATCCGGTTCACGTTGAAAGGAGAACCTAACTAATTTGCAGTTTCTGAAACAATCTGTGGATGGGAATAGAGCCGTCCTTCAAAATCTGGAGAAATGCAGTTTTCCAGCCAAACGATACGTTTTTAAAAAAAACCAGACTAGGGCAAGGTGTGCATAAAAATGGATATATACAGGAATTTGGGAGGGAGGATTGGGCTATCCTGCTTGCTCTGAGTGCCACAATATCTCCCCACCCCAGGCCTCCCTATTTCTCACCAACAGCTCCCCTCAAAAATGACAATTGTATCTCTTCTCCTCAACTTCTGAACCCACAAAGGGTTCTGATATCTTCTGCAGCCTCACCCCCTGGCCACCCTCTCTCCCACCCAGAGTTTTCCCCAAAGGACAATGATGTCTGCAGTCTCTCTCTCTCTCTCTCTCTCTCTCTCTCTCTCTCTCTCTCTCTCTCTTTCACACACACACACACACACACACACACACGCACACGCACACGCACACACACACACACACGCCTTCCTCAGCACCAGCAGAAAGAGAGGGAGGAGAGCCCCCCTTCTAGCTGCTCACGGCCGCACCTCTTCTTCCTCCCGAGGTGACCCATTCAAGCTCTGAGGTATATCCTTGCAAGAGCCTGCTTCTAAGTCTCAGCTCAGGCCTTGCGCCTCTTGCCCCTCCTGGTGGCTCAGACTGTCATTACAGCATGACAACGATCTAGTGCAAACATAGTATAGAGGGAAGCGATATTCAGACATTCATTCTATTGGGGGGAATTGGTTTGAAAACCTATGTGTGCTAAGCTTAAAATTGCATTGTGAAATGTGCGTATTTTGGCAGAGGCGTCCAGTGCCCTAACACACAGGAGCCGAGCCAAAGAACTTGTTGACTGGTTTACCCCTGCTTCCCCTTAACTGTGTCATTTCCCCTGGTTTATTTTTTGATTATAAGATTGTCAAGGGACGCTCCTATCCTCTTGTACTCACGCAAAGCACTGGGAACACTGATAGGCTATGTATCAATTAATAAATACTAAGGTTCCAGGGAGGATGTAAGATTGTTCTTGAACTCTCTCCAACATATTAGATATGGAAACTGACAGCAGTCTGATTTTGATGGCCCGTAACCTTAAAACAGTTTACAAAAAAAGCGGGATAAAACAATCATTAAGAAAAATTGACAACAGTAATTGAAGACTTTTGAAAAGTGAACATAACAATAGAGGGGGAAACAGCTTAAAACTTGCACCAGTTTCCTAAACCTCTGGTAGACTTGCCCAGTGCTTTCTTTTTCTGGGAGGAACACAGGGTACGCATACCCCTAAACATTTTGTGAATCTAACTTTGGCCTCATTAAATTTTCAATATGAGTTGGAAAAGGAGAGTACCCCTAAACTTTTTCCTTTTTTTTAAGCACTGGACTTGCCTAAACAAAAAAAGTTTTTAACAGGTTTCAAAAAGAGTACAGTGAAGGCACTTGCCTGGTATTATTAGTGAGCACAGATCCCTAGCATGAATCTTACTTACATATTCTGTTGAAAAATATTAGCTGACAGAGACTATTACGAAACAGTAGTATCATTCCGGAGACACTGTCCTTTTGAGGCTTTTGAGACGTCTTCCGCTGAAACTGTTGAAAGACTCTTGAGAGATTTAGGAAGCTTTCGAAAGACTATTGTGAGATTGTCCTTAGACATCTGTTTTGAGTACACAGCTTGGCGGTCCTCGCTACCACTCTGTTATATTGTGCATATGAACTCTGATTGGCTTATTCCTATAACTTGAATGATATCATTATTCAATTATATATTCTCAACTAACTATTAGGCTACGTGTTGTGTTTGTATTGTTGTGATTGGTTCTTGTCAAAATTACAAATACCTAAATACAGACGGTCATTTACCCTCGCTAGATTCAACTTGCTGCCATCTGCCTTATTGCAGGGCAGATTTGAGGGTAAACCATACGCGGAACGAGTCTGCCCCTGCAGCTTGATGGAGGTAGAAACTGTCTCTCATGCAAAAATCTCCAAATGAATCCAAACTTCAGTGTCTAAAATCCCTGGTAGAGGACAAGGATCCTGAGATCACGTTAAGGGTAGCCAAATTCTGTGTGATTGCCATAAAACTTAGGGAACAAGCTGCGCTATCATAATGATTAAGATTTTAAATGATAATTTTAGGTTATATGTTAGTGACTAAGTTTTAATTTATACATTTTTTGACTGTTGCTATATCTGTATTGTCCCTGTTATACCTGATTGCAAATTCAAATGTATCTCTATCGTGTTTGAAGACTTCCTTGATATTATATGTGGGCTGGAACTGGTCTGTGACTGAAATAATAAAATTCAAGATTCAAGGTTCTTATTGCAACACAGGGGGCTTTTTTTGCTATTAATAGGCAGGAATTTCCAAAGTGTAGCTTCTTCACTTTGTTCCTCCCCACCACCCCCATTAAACCATTTCCCTCTCTTATAGCTGGTTCACTGAAGTGCTACACCTGCAACACCCAGGTCAACAACAATAACTGCAAAGGACAGCAAAACTGTGATGGAATTGGACAAGTATGCAAAACAGATGTCATTGGTAAGACCATTTCTTAGGTGCCCTTCTTCTTCTGTTGGGTTTGTTATAACTTCCCCAATTCCTCAAATATCGGAACCAAGCTGTTAAAAAATCCTGCTTTCAAAATAAACCTTTATGCCCCCTTTTTTAATACAAAAGCGACAAGGCAATTCTTTCTCTGTGTCCTTTGATTTTCGCTATTCTTATTTTCGCAAATATATATATATATAGACACGGGTGGCGCTGGGGTCTAAACCACTGAGCCTAGGACTTGCCGATCAGAAGGTCAGTGGTTCGAATCCCCGCAACGGGGTGAGCTCCTGTTGCTCGGTCCCAGCTCCTGCCAACCTAGCAGTTCGAAAGCATGTCAGAGTGCAAGTAGATAAACAGGTACCGCTCCGGCAGGAAGGTAAACAGCATTTCCGTGTGCTGCTCTGGTTCGACAGAAGCAGCTTAGTCATGCTGGCCACATGACCTGGAAGCTGTACGCTGGCTTAAATAACTGTTGGAAATGATATGTTTAAAAAAATGTATTAAAAAAAAGTTCAACATTTTTGGGATTTCCTAAAAAAAAATATCGGGTGATTTCAGGGTGTCCTTTTTTTTACTTTTTGGACTATGGCAACCCTATGCTTGCAGGTTTCCCACTGTTTGGTGAGAACAGGATTTATTATTATTTTTATTATTATTATTTTTATTAATTTTTTAACATATAAATTCCAACAACCAGTTAACATAACTTCTTATCTTATACAGTATTTTAGACTTCCATCAACAACCTCTGAAGATTTTCCATTCTTTATCACTTGTTCTGCATTTCTTAATTTCTCTATCACTTTAAATTCTCCTTAACTAATCATTCTCTTCAAAGTCTTCCTTGCAATATTTCACAAAGTCCTCCTTACAGAACTTCTTGCAGTCCTACTAGCGTAATCTGTTTATCACAACTGCTTTTCAAATAGTTCAAGTATTTACTCCAGTCCTCTATTGAAATATACTCAGAGTCGAGAGTGGATTTCATGCTCTTTATTCAGCTCATAGTTGTGAGGAGGAATGAAAGTTCCCCCAAAATATCTGCTTCATATACATTATTTACACAATGGGCCCCACGTGATTGGCCAATTCCGGGATTCTCCTGTAGGCCAATCATGTTGCGGATTCACTTCCATCTGGAGCTGGATTGGGTGGCTCCTGCGGACCAATCAGACTGCTGCATTGTTCTAAGGCCAATCAGACTGCTGCATTCTGAATCCTATTGTTCTAGGACCAATCAGGCTGCTGCATTCTGAATCCTATTGTTCTAGGACCAATCAGACTGCTGCATTCTGAATCCTTTTCAACTCAGTACATAACACCTATGAATCTCTGATCCCGCAGGTTTCGAATCCTTCCTCTTAATTTATCTAATTCTGCACCGTGCATTAATTTCATTTGCCATTCTTCTTTCGTCGGTAATTCTTCTTGCTTCCATTTTTGTGCCAATAATATTCTTGCTGCTGTTGCTCCCGATCTTCTTCTTCCCAGGTGTCGTGGGCCTTTTCAACGTCATCTCGAAAGAATGTACCGCGTCCTGTGAGCCTTACTTCAGCGACTTCAAGGTGGGAAGAAGGAATGTCTCCTGCTGTTCCACCGACCTCTGCAACGTCAACGGAGCCTCTGACTTCAAGATGGGTTACGTCCAAGTGGCCTTGGCCCTTTCCGCCAGCCTTGCCTGCATCCTTCTCAGAAGCAGGCTCTGAGGAGAGGGCTGCCTGTGTAGCTGTACAGAAGAGAAACCAAATCTAGATTCTTTCCCACTAAAGTGACATTTGAAACCTTATAGATCTGTTGAACGGCACTGACGGGTCTCTGCTGCTGCAAACATGGATGTCTTTCTAGAGTGACATATTAGGGATTATGGGAGTTGCTGGGCACACCCAAACCCCATTCCGGTGTAGGGCGTAGATGCTGGCCAACTTGACGATACTTCAGGTGTCCTAGCAAAGTATTAGAAAATAGAATTGTAGAGTTGGAGGGTCATCTAATTCAACCCTCTTCAATGCAGGAATTACAGCTAAAGAACCCCTCTGTTTGGAAACCTCCAACGAAGGAAAGTCCATCACCTCCTGAGATCCATTCCACCGTCAGACAGCTCTGTCAGAAAGTTATTCCTTGTATTTAGTTGAAAATCTCCTTTAATTGCAATTTGAATCCATTTGTTTGAGTCCTACACTCCAGAGCAGCAGAAAACAAGCTTGCTGCGTCTTCCCTGTGACCGCCCCATAGATTTTTGAAGATGGTGATCATACTATATTTAAATCGATTTTGGCTGATGATGTCCCAGTTTTCTATAACAAGCAGGGCTGTCCCCAACCCTCTGCAGGCTCAAAAGCTAGGGGTTGTGCAATCAAGTTAAATGCAACTTCTGAGTGATGTTGACAGACAGGAGTATTTGAGAACCTTTCACTTGGGCAGAGATGATCTTACCTTCTGCTCACCTTGTGAGTGAGCATGTGGTCCAGCGACAGAGCTCTGTCAAAAGCTGGATTTTTAAAACGTCTTCTAAAAAAACTCCCAACAGCCTAGGAAGCAAATCAACATACCTAGATGTTGCGGCTCTAAGCTCTAAAATATTCAGAATCCGCTCCCCTCTAGCAAATTTCCCAATAGGATTAGGGTAGTAAACTCATTCGTGCGTGATCTCTGCCGCTTCATACTGCAGGAAGTTAGATGTTGAAATTGTTGAGTGAAACTGGGAACTGACTTGTCTGTTTTGAGTGTCGGATCCATCCTCTTCAGGAAATGCAATGGCGCCCAGCGCGCTTTCACTGCGCGGTGCTGAGTCGTTCCGCTTCTCCCGGCTATAGCAGAGTTTCTTCAGCAGCCATGTGTCTGTGTGTAAGGATTTATCAGCACGGCAGTACAGTGGTACCTCTGGATGCGAGCGGGATCCGTTCCGGAGCCCCGTTCACATCCTGAAGCAAACGCAACCCGCGTGCGCGGCTCGCGATTTGCCGCTTCCGCGCATGCGCGTGACGTCATGTTGAGCGCATGCGCGAGCAGCAAAACTCGGAAGTAACGCATTCCGTTACTTCCGGGTCGCCGCGGAGCGCAATCCGAAAACGCTTAACCTGAAGCATATTCAACCCGAGGTATGACTGTAAAACTCTCGTACACAGCTTCTTCTATTCTGCGAAGCTTTAATGGACAGCAGCAAAACAATAAGTCAGCCAGGTGAGAGCGACAATCGGGGGAACAGGACGTCATTTCCCTTGAGCTATTAACCCTGTAAGCTCTGGGATTCCTCACGGAAATGCCCCTTCATGAAGGATGAGAATTAAGAACATCAGGCCAGTGGTCCATTTAGTCCACCATCTTGTTCTCACAGTGACCAACCAGATGCCTCTATTGGGAATCCCAGAAGCAAGATCTGAACATAAGATCAACACTCAACTGGTGTTGGAATGCATTGCTATGTCTATGGAGGCAGAGCAACAGCTATTGTGGCTGCTAGCAGAGGTTCAGGACTCCTAAGTCCCATGGGGAATTCCCAGAATGGGATGGAAAGGGAAAATTGGGAATCAATATTTCACAACGGTGGTGATGGGGTTGAGGGTTTTAGGCAGCGGGGAGTCTGGGAAGGAAACGGGCAAGGCAGGGAGGGAAGGAGGAAAATAAAAAAGGAGGTGTGATTAGGGATGGGAGACGAATTCAATTCATTCTGGATTTCAAGGCAAACATACGTAATTTGCCCTTTTTGGAACAATATAGGAGCTGAAATACAGCCCGCCTTCAAAGGGAGCACTTTGCTGGATTTTGCAACGTAGGTGTCTAGCTCAGCAATGTTATACTGGGATTAATGTAATAGGGTGAGATGTCGATGCAAATGAATCTGTTGATGAAAATAACTTAAAAAATTGCAAGGCTGTGAAAACTGTTCTGCAAACACGTGAAAGTCACACTAAAAAGGCTTGTGAATTTCCATGAGGAATTATTGGTACAGTTGGGTTTAAGATTGGGAAAATGAGAAAGCGGGAGAAAGCGAAATTGACAGATTAACTGCTATCCCCACAGAATGGTGGGCTTCCTTGCACCCTTTTGGCAACCTCTACCCGAAACAAACAGGCCACCCTAGATAAGGAATAAGAAGAAATTAAGCTGTTTTCATATTATCAGGCTTGACTCCCTGCTTAGACATTACGGTTGTTCCTGTGTTGTGTTTCCTCCTTCTTTGCATTTGTATTCTAAGTTGCAAACTACCCAAAAGCATACTACCTTTATGAGTGGCGTAGAAAACCTTTGTTTAAAAAAGTAATAAAGAATAAGATTTTGAAGGATCTCTACACGCTGGAAGTCGTGACTATTTTCCTTCAACGTAATTTTTCCTCGAGGAGGGCCGACGTATCAAAAAAGATACACACCCTTCAACTGACTCACTGCTCCCAAAACTTTCACAGTGTTCCTATAAATTCAAAAGTTTGCTTTGAGCAATTTCACTACCTTTTCCCAAACTCATAGGTAGGCAAACTAAGACCCAGGGGCTGGATCCGGCCCAATCACCTTCTAAATGCGGCCCGCGGACGGTCCAGGAATCAGCATGTTTTTACATGAGTAGAATGTGTGCTTTTATTTAAAATGCATCTCTGGGCATAAGAATTCATTTATTTTTCCCCAAAATATAGTCTGCCCCCCCCCGCAAGGTCTGAGGGACAGTGGACCAGCCCCCTGCTGAAAAGGTTTGCTGACCCCTGCCCTAGCTGGAAGTTCTCAGCACTGAACACAATGTGATGAGACTAATAGTTAGAGAGACATTCCTGGCTATCTGGAGACTGTCTCCTACCATTAACTCCCACTGATGAACCATCAGCTGTCATCAAGCGATTGACCTTTGAAAGGATGGCCATCTAGCAGCCATAAAACCATTTGGCCTGTGATCATAAATAGCTGCAAAGGTGGGTGAATTGGGGGAGTGTGTTCCAGAAGACCAAGATGTTCTTCTTGAGGGCACTGGGTCAGCAACCTTCCTATTGCAGGAATTTAATGTTAGGATCCTTGAACTGGGTTCCAGAGTTTGATCTGGAAGCTCCACAAAACATCCCTTTTTTACTGGTTCTTAGAAGTGTGTCTCTTGCCGGGTGTACAATGCAGTCGGAACAAAGGAGGTCATGGTTGACACAAGCTTTATGGCTGTTGAAAGATACGTGCACACAGCTTAATGCAAGCAACAAAAGGATAAAATCACACAGGCATGTGAAGAATGAATAAGAGGAATTTCTTACGCAGCAGAGATTAAAAGTAGTAGGGGTGACCTGTCAGCCAAGGGTCTTACACATGGGTAGGCAAACTAAGGCCCGGGGGCCAGATCCGGCCCAATCACCTTCTAAATGCGGCCCGTGGACGGTCCAGGAATCAGCGTGTTTTTACATGAGTAGAATGTGTCCTTTTATTTAAAATGCATCTCTGGGTTATTTGTGGACGCAGATGGCGCTGTGGGTTAAACCACAGAGCTTAGGACTTGCCAGTCAGAAGGTTGGTAGTTCGAATCCCCACGACGGGGTGAGCTCCCGTTGCTCGGTCCCAGCTCCTGCCAACCTATCAGTTCGAAAGCACGTGAAAGTGCAAGTAGATAAATAGGTACCGCTCTGGCAGGAAGGTAAACGGTGTTTCCGTGCACTGCTCTGGTGTCACCAGAAGCGGCTTAGTCATGCTGGCCACATGACCCGGAAGCTGTACGCTGGCTCCCTCGGCCAGTAAAGCGAGATGAGCACCGCAACCCCAGAGTTGGTCACGACTGGACCTAATGGTCAGGGGTCCCTTTACCTTTAAGGAGTCTCAAAGCGGCTAACATTCTCCTTTCCCTTCCTTCCCCACAACAAACACTCTGTGAGGTGAGTGAGGCTGAGAGATTTCAGAGAAGTGTGACTGGCCCAAAGTCACCCAGCAGCTGCATGTGGAGGAGCGGAGACGCGAACCCGGTTCACCAGATTACAAGTCCACCGCTCTTAACCACTACACCACACTGGCTCTGTAATACACAACCCTCAAGCAGGTCCTGAGTGGAAGAGCCACTTTCTCCTCCTTTGACTTCCTGCAACTGGGATTCAGACGTGTTCCAGCCTCCAACCATGGAGGCAGAGAATAGCCACCGTGACTGGTAGCTGGTGAGACCTTCCCACTGGGATTCCTGCTGGAGATGCAGCTTGTGATCTTCTGCCTACAAAACAGGTGTTCTATCACTGCAAAGTCCCCAAGTTCCCCAGGAAAACCAGGACATCCCATAGATAGATAATTTATTATGGTCAAAGACCAGCTCACATAACACAATAAAAACAGTTTTTAATAACAATAATATATACAATCAGAGCAGATTGCAGCAATAGCTCATGAGTTAAAATTGAGATATATACATACACCAGCACAACTGAGATTTGGGCTACCATGAAAATTGACCCTGAGGCACCCCAAAGGGCGACTTCAGCATTTCCCTAGTCAGCTATTTTATTCTAGAGGATGATCTGTGCCTACAAATCTGGGCGCAGAATCTGGCTACCAGCCAGGTCGTCTTGCGATCTTTGCCTAAGACACCCCATATTTCCCCACAAGAGAACGGCTGCCATTTTGCTTCCCACGATCTTGCATGATTTCGTGGCGCAATTCCTCCCCGAGGAAAGCTTTTGGGGGGCTGCAATCTCATGTGGTGCCCCAAAAAAGAATGTGGGTGGCGCTGTGGTCTAAACCACTGAGCCTAGGGCTTGCCGATCAGAAGGTCAGCGGTTTGAATCCCCACAACCGGATGAGCTCCCGTTGCTTGGTCCCTGCTCCTGCCAACCTAGCAGTTCGAAAGCACAAAGTGCACGTAGATAAACAGGTACCACTCCAGTGGGAAGGTAAATGGCGTTTCTGTGCACTGCTCTGGTTCGCCAGAAGCGGCTTAGTCATGCTGGCCCCATGACCTGGGAGCTATACGCCGGCTCCCTCGGCCAATAAAGCGAGATGAGCGCCGCAACCCCAGAGTCATTCGAGACTGGACCTAACAGTCAGGGGTCCCTTTACCCTTTACCTAATCTCATGTGGTTCCCCAAAATGTGTGTTCTTGGGCATTGTGCCCCCCCAAAAAAAAAAACTTGGGAGGGGAACCACAGTGCGAGATCACAGCAACCCAAATGGCCGCCATGTTCTGGTGATAAAAAACGGGAAGATGGCACCCAGGAAGATGGCGTCCCGGATTTTGGCTTCAAAGTGTTGGCTGCGGTAGTCGATACTGATCCTGCACTGCAAGGGGCTGGACTAGATGATTACCGGGGTCCTTTCCAGCCCTGTGATTGTATGAGAGACAAATACTCTGACCTTGCATAAGGCAGCCTTTCTTCATTGCAGCTAAATTTATCTCACCTGTCAAAGCAAGATATTATTTCGTACGGCTTGTTACCCTTTAACATTTCCCCATGGCTCTTGATTAGTCACGCAGACACCCTGGATCAAGACTCCAGGGTCCAGTGACTTTGCCGCCTGGTGCAGAGTCTCAGCGGACGGTCTTACGCAAGTGCAGAGGGCTGCAGGCGTTCATGGGTGGCGATGCAGAGGGAGAGGCGACATTCTGCTTGGGCGGCTTGGAAAAACACCAGCCGGCCTGCAACACCCTGCCCCAGGGACTGTATCGTGGCCCCTGCCTCGTCACCCAAACAAGAGGAAGAAGGTTCTATTGTTCTGCATAATTCTCCCTGGCAGAAACCGAGAGCTGTTTTACGAACGCCTGGTGAAAAGAGAGCCCTGCCCTTTCGTTACGAAACCAAAGCACTCATGAATGCAAACATTAATACCCCCAGAGGGAACATTAAGTCCAGAGCTTTGTTTTCCCCCAGCCGGAACTCACCAGAACGCAGTTCTGGCACCTGTCAAGGTAGGCACCATTGGCATTGTAAGTGAAGAAGAGAGGCATTCATAGAGAGTTTTTGCACCTCTTTTTCTAGAAAAATAGCACTGGTTAAGTCCCTTTCCAAGTTCACATAGAGATATCACAGAAATATCGCTGCATTGAGTGGACAAGCCCAAGTGTTGGCCCAACGGTCAAGAAGGTGGTTTCTGCATGTGCTATTGTGATGGCCTGGGACTTGGGCTCGGACTTGGAACCAGAGGAGTCTCACACCGGATCCTTTGCCTCAGGCATCACCTGAACCAAGTCTGGGGCCTGATCCTGAAGAGTCCCAGTCTGCACAGGTTCCCCTGCAACAAGTACCAGCTGGGCTGAGTCAGGGGCCTGAGCCTGCCCTGGCTCCAGATGCGGGGATGACCTCGTTGCCTCCAGCTGGGCCATCACTCACAGTTGCTCCACTACCAGTTGGGTCAGGGTAGGCTGAGGCGGCCTCTGGGTCTAGTAACCCACCGATGTCTCCCAAGCTGCAGAGACTCAGGTCTGAGAGAAGGAGAGACCTGAGTACTCGCAGGAGGAGTGCTTGCCTTTGGGCAAAACAGGGAGGTGAGTCGCCGGGGGATCAGGACTGGCCACTACCCTGACAAAGATAAAAGGCTGTCGGACCTCGCCCCAGGTTGTGGGAGCAACATTGCTGTATGCTAGATCCTGCCTGAGATCCTGTACCTGTCCCTGCCTGGTTTCCTGCCTCGTGTCCTGGCTTGGCCCTGTCAGACTGACTCCTAGTGGAACCTTCAGCTTCTGGACCCATCCTGGACCACATTTCATGGGTTACCCCCGGGCCCAGCACAGCTATGGAGGGAAGTGAGGGGCAGGTGGAGCTTGTCAGCCTGGAAAAGGAGCCCATCTAGAAGAAGGAGAACTCTGGTCCTCAACCTCTGCTGCATTGTAGGGTATCTTCAGGAGAAGAAAAGGCTAAGGAGTAAACGCTGTACACATCCAGAGTGGACTCCTTAAGGCTGGGTGGCACCTTGTACGCCTCCTTCCAGCAACTCCTGCAGCCAAGCTGGTCCCAAACATTTGGCTCTGCTTTCCTTTGGACCACAACAGCAAGGTAGAGAGGGGTGGGGGTTTATCGCCTTGGCAGCCTAGGACCCCCACACACTCTGCCCACGCTTCGCCCTCAATGATGCACTCCATTGTCTTTTGAGTCAGACGGATGCCAACAATTGCTCTAGTTATCTCCTGCTTGGACTACTGCAATGCGCTCTACGTTGGGCTACCTTTGAAGGTGACCCGGAAACTACAACTAATCCAGAATGCGGCAGCTAGACTGGTAACTGGGAGTGGCTGCTGGGACCACATAACACTGGTCTTGAAAGACCTACATTGGCTCCCAGTACGTTCCTGAGCACAATTCAAAGTGTTGGTGCTGACCTTGAAAGCCCTAAAAGGCCTCGGTCCAGTATACCTGAAGGAGCGTCACCACCCCTATCGTCCAGCCCAGACACCGAGGTCCAGCGCTGAGGACCTTCTGGCAGTTCCCTCACTGCAAAAAGTGAAGGTACTGGAACTAGGCAGATGGCCTTCTCGGTGGTGGTGCCCGCCCTGTGGAACGCCCTCCCACCGGATGTCAAGGAAATAAACAACTATCTGACTTTTAGAAGACATCTGAAGGCAGACCTGTTTAGGGAAGTTTTTAATGTTTGATTGTGCTTTTAATATTCTGTTGGGAGCCGCCCAGAGTGGCTGGGGAAACCCAGCCAGATGGGTGGGGTATAAATAATAAATTAGTAGTAGTAGTAGTAGTAGTAGTAGTAGTAGTAGTACATCTTTTCACCTCTCTCTCCCTGTCCACCCACCACCACCCGAGACCCACCTTCAAAATTATGAGCAACCTTCAAAACCCCCAAAGTGGAAGATTCTGCCTTACATTCCCACAAACACACTGACGCAAATAAATGTGTCATTGTCATTCCTTTTGCTTCCAAGGTGGGAAGGGGGTTGCAGGTGGGAAGGGGGTTGCAATGGAGTATCCTGGTAGTGGGCAGGGCTGACGTCAGGAACGTCAGGCGGGAGCAATCCACATTAGAGCATGGTTTTATACTTTAAAAAGCTGGTGAGTCTTAGGTCAACCATGGATGCTGTTCCCATCATCACCTCTTCCCAATTCACAAGTACTGGGGCTGAAGGGGACATTCTGTTCTGGAAAAACACTAGCTGGACTTCTCCAATCCATAAATCACGGACTGACCTGAGTTTAATGGACCTGTTTCATAACTTTCCCTCAAGGCTGCTGAGATAAGGCAGGCGTTTCAGGACCCCAGGACCCGAGAAATTATTACCTCTGATAATTCAGGAGGGTGGTTTTTTCCTCCCAGAAGACAGGGTTTACGCGATTTCCATCACCAAATCTTTACAGAAGCCGCTTGCCTTGTGTGTTTGGATCGCCTGCTCAGCGCTCAACATACAAGTGAAACTCGGAAAATTAGAATATTGTGGAAAAGTTCATATATTTCAGTAATTCAACTTAAAAGGTGAAACTAATATATGAGGTAGACTCATGATATGCCAAGCCTTTGTTATAATTGTGATGATCACGGCGTACAGCTGATGAAAACCCCAAATTAACAATCTCAGAAAATTAGAATATTTAATGAAATCAGCAAAACAAGGACTGCAAATAGAGCAATATTGGACCTCTGAGATGTAGAAGCATGCATATATACACAGTACTTGGTTTGGGCCCTTTTTGCATCAATTACTGCCTCCATGTAGTGTGGCATGGATGCTATCAGCCTGTGGCACTGCTGAGGTGTTATGGAAGACCAGGATGCTTCAGTAGCAGCCTTCAGCTCTTCTGCATTGCGTTCCAATATTGCTCTATCAGCTGTACGCCATGATCATCACAATGATAACAAATAAAGGCTTGACACATCTCGCTTTCCATGTCATGAGTCCAGTGGCGTAGCGTGGGGGGTGCAGGGGGGGCCAGCCGCACCGGGCGCAACATCTGGGGGTTAGGGTTAGGGGGCGCAAATCCACGGGTTAGGGGGCGCAAATCCACGGGTTAGGGGGCGCAAATCCATGGGTTAGGGGGCGCAAATCCACGGGTTAGGGGGCACAAATTACTTGCCTTGCCCCAGGTGCTGACAACCCATGCTACACCACTGCATGAGTCTATCTCATATATTAGTTTCACCTTCAGCCATTTCTCACCTCCTCACCCCTTGCCTTTTCCTGTAAGACCTATTACAGTCGTTAAGAGTCGTCAACAGGCTCATCTCAGCTATCTGCCAATCTCCCATTCCCACCACCCTTCTGAGAAATACCCCTCCCCACCTTCTCTCTATATAGAAGGATCTGGCAACTTCTGTCTCAGTGTATCTGAAGAAGTGTGCATGCACACGAAAGCTCATACCAAGAACTAACTTAGTTGGTCTTTAAGGTGCTACTGGAAGGAATTTTTTTATTTTGACTATGGCAGACCAACACGGTTACCTATCTGTAATTAGTTTCACCTGTAAGAGCAAGAGAAGAGCCTGTCGGATCAGCCCAGCTTCCTGTTCTCAAAGTGAACAACCAGGTGCTTGCGTGGGAAACCAGCACGCAGGAGTCTAACCTGAGAGCAGAAATCTCCTTTCCTGTGGTTTCCAGCAACAGAAGTATTGTGGTGGCCCAGCAGAACCATCAAACTGCACAAAATGTGATGGATGCAAACATGCCTTTCAGCTGACTGTATACTGGATGTTTTCTTCTGACTTGTTCTTGGTTTGGTAGGAATTATGGCCTATTCACGAATGTGTCCACCCACCTGTCAAATGTGGTCCATTGGGTGGGGTGGGTGGAGAAGGTAAAGATCTGGGTCACTGCCCAGATTCAGTCTCCCCAACCCTGGATTAAAGGGTTTAGTGAACGGCTCAAGCAGAAGAAGTTGGTTTTATTCATTTCAACCTCCGTGATCGAGCAGTGATGTGAAGCAGTCTTTGAGCTATCCCAGATCAAAGTTGCTAAGGACCTTGCAAATTAGTAGGTAAAGGTAAAGGGACCCCTGGCCATTAGGTCCAGTCGTGACCGACTCTGGGGTTGCAGCACTCATCTCGCTTTATTGGTCGAGGGAGCCAGCGTACAGCTTCCGGGTCATGTGGCCAGCATGACTAAGCCGCTTCTGGCGAACCAGAGCAGCGCACGGAAACGCCATTTACCTTCCCGCCGGAGCGGTACCTATTTATCTACTTGCACTTGATGTGCTTTCGGACTGCTAGGTTGGCAGGAGAAGGGACCGAGCAATGGGAGCTCATCCCGTCGCAGGGATTCAAACCGCTGACCTTCTGATCAGCAAGTCCTAGGCTCTGTGGTTTAACCCACAGTGCCACCTGCGTCCCTTACAAGTTGCTAAGGACATTGCAAATTAATACAAGACCCTTAAACTGGGCCAGGTAGCATATGGGCAGCCCATGGAAACATTTCAGAACCGGTCTCACACCCTCCAACATTTGGTCTTGCACTCTGGTGTGAGCCAACTGAGTTGCACCACAAGTCTGTACGAGAAAACACCTGACTTTTGGTCCTGCGCCTTGGTGCAGCCCAAGCATGGGAGCCAAAATGCAATCTCTGGGATTGCCATCCTAAACCGGGGAGGCTTCTGTCAATCCAGATTGCCCCCCTTAAAATGTGACAATTGTGTATTATGCTGTCTGCCCCCATCAACAATCCAGCCACAGTGTTTTGCAGCAGCTGTAGTCTCCAAGAGAGGACCCACCTAGAGCCCATTGCAGTAATCCAGCCTTGAGGTTACCGGAGGATGAATTGTGCATTTGAATGATTTGAAGGAAGAGAAAGAGGTCAAAGTCTTAGGAGGTAGTTTCAGGATTAGGGGTCAGCAAGGGAGAATGGGAGGTGTGGTATCAGAAATAATAATGATGATGATGATGTGTGTGGTATGGAAGCTGTACTACCCAGGACAGGATGGGGTTGTGCAGGGTTGTTAAGGCAGCAGAGAGCATTGTTGGCTGCCCACTCTCCACCTTAGAGCAGATTTATGCCACAAGGTGCCACAGGAAGGCACTGGACATAGTAAAAGATCCATCGCATCCTGGTCACTGTCTCTTCGAGCTCCTGCCGTCGGGACGGAGATACAGGACGATGAAGACAAGAACGAGTCGTCTTAAGAACAGCTTCTTCTCCAGAGCGATCTCGGCCCTGAATGGGAAGCCGGGACTTTGAAAGTCATCTAATCTCCCTTGCTGTATTATACTGTATTGTTTAATTAGTGTTTTTATAGAGCAGTCAAGTAATTTCGTTGTCCCCGAAGGGGGCAATGACAATAAAAATATGATGATGATGATGATGATGATGATGATATCCCGCCCTCCCCAGCCAAAGCCAGGTTCAGAGTGGCTAACAACAGTAAAAATAACACAGTTTACATAAAATCACAATCTATTAATTGAAATACATTCTAAAATCAATTCACTCTAAAATCAATTCAGAATCAAATTAATGGCAACCATTGGGCTAGAGTTCTGTGTGGATTACCGAAGGAGGGGGTCAGGCTGTGCCTCGGCCAAAAGCCTGGTGGAACAGCTCTGTCTTGCAGGCCCTGTGGAAAGATGTCAAGTCCCGCAGGACCCTAGTCTCTTGTGACAGAGCGTTCCGCCAAGTTGGGGCCACTTCTGAAAAGGCCCTGGCTCTGGTTGAGGCCAGCCTAACCTCCCTGTGGCCCGGGACCTCCAAGGTGTTTTTGTTTGAAGACCGTAAGCTCCTCTGTGGGACATACCAGGAGAGGAGGTCCCGTAGGTACGAGGGTCCTAGGCCATATAGGGCTTTAAACAGAGGTTCTTCCCGAGTTGGAGGAATGAAGCCAGGGGCATAGGGAGGGGGATGCGGTCCACCCCAGGTGTCATCCTTGAGGGGGATGACAAAATGGTACACCACAGGGGTCAGCACTTACCGTAGGGCCTGGCCTGCAGTGTGCCCGAGCCACACGTCTCTCCCAGGAGTGACATGGTGCCCAGGCGAACTCCATGGGCAGCTTGCCGCCTTGCCACTCTAGGCGGAGTACCACGGCACCCCAATGCGCGGATCGTCACAGCACCCTGGAGCACGAATCACCATGGTGCCCCGTGGGCGACTCGCCCCGCCCCCGCCGCTCCGGGTGCCAGAGCAACTAGCTACACCCCTGAGTGAAGGTTCCAGGCAGGGATATAACAGCATATCAGGGCAGGGAAATGTGAGGGGTGGGAGCAATGAATAGTGCTGGATACAGAAGGATCTACTTAATCTCAAGAACGCAGTAAGAGTTTGTTGAATCAGGCCAATGGGCCATCTAATCCTGTCCTCACAATGGCCGACCAGATACCTCTTTGGGGAAACCAGCAAGCAGGATTTGAACTCAAGAGCACTCTCCATACGGCTTCCACTTACCACTGTGCAATAGCTAAGATAAATTCCTGCAGGCTCCATGGGGTCTCGATTTATATTGATTATTCACAGTACAGCCATACCTCATGTTACGTCCGCTTCATGTTACGTTCTTTCAGGTTACGTCCCGTGGCGATCTGGAAGTACCAGAAAGGGTTACTTCCGGGTTTCACCGCTCGCACATGCACAGATGCACAAAATGACGTCATGCGCATGCACAGAAGCGGCGAGTCGCAACCCATGTGTGCGCAGACGCACTGCTGCGTGTTGCGTTCTTTTCATGTTGCAAATGAGCCTCTGGAACGGATCGCAGCCAGAGGTACCACTCTAGTGCAGTAATTTCCCTTCTACATCAGTCACAGCAGCAAACAGGGCCAACTTACCCATAGGTGCTAGGGGTGCGGGGCAGCCGGATGCCAGGCTCTCAGGGGCACCAGGCTGAGAGTCCAGGGCCAAGATTTGGAGTCCAGTGATGAAGAGCCAGGCCAGCCGACAGCCGCTGCCGAGTGGCGCAGAGCCCATCAGAACGCCGCAGGCTTTTCTGCTGCGGGCACTGAGGCCGCCGGCCGGCTCCGCCCTCCTGCGCGCCTGGGATTGGCAGACCGTCGAAAGGCCCGCATGCTGCTCACACAAGGCACGCAGCTTCCCTCCCAAGCCTCTGCAGGGATTGCTCTCCACCTGTAGCGGCATGGGAGAGTGTTGCATTGTTGTTGTTGTTTAGTCGTTTAGTCATGTCCGACTCTTCGTGACCCCATAGACCAGAGCACGCCAGGCACTCCTGTCTTCCACTGCCTCCCGCAGTTGGGTCAGACTCATGCTGGTAGCTTCGAGAACACTGCCCAACCATCTCGTCCTCTGTTGTCCCCTTCTTCTTGTGCCCTCCATCTTTCCCAGCATCAGGGTCTTTTCCAGGGAGTCTTCTCTTCTCATGAGGTGGCCAAAGTCTTGGAGCTTCGGCTTCAGGGTCTGTCCTTCCAGCGAGCACTCAGGGCTGATTTCCTTCAGAATGGAGAGGTTTGATCTTCGTGCAGTCCATGGGACTCTCAAGAGTCTCCTCCAGCACCAGAATTCAAAAGCATCCATTCTTCGGCGATCAGCCTTCTTTATGGTCCAGCTCTCACTTCCATACATCACTACTGGGAAAACCATAGCTTTAACTGTACGGACCTTTGTTGGCAAGGTGATGTCTCTGCTTTTTAAGGTGTTCTCTTGGTTGTGTGCCTCCCCCCAAACAACTCTGAGCTGCCCCCCTAAAAGACACTCAACAACTTTGGCCTCCCCCCCAAAAAAATAAAATTGGGTGCACCGGGCAGTTTTTTGCACTCTGGCGCCGCATATGCTAAAGGCATATGGAGAAATGATCTTAACACTTTGAACTGAAGCAGACCTTGCATGGATGTGACTTGAATCTGTACCGTAAAGTATTTCCCAAGCCCATTTTGATGCCATGTGTACGACTGTATGCAAGACTTAACATCTGTACATGCATTCCTCCCAGAAGACGACACTTGGTTGCTCTTTTTCATTTTTATTTTTAAAATAAAGTTTGTTTGTTTTTTTTAATTTTTATTTTTTACCAACAATCAAAACACAAACAGTGAACCACCACCCCCCAGGCGGCTGATACATTGGGTATACATAATCAATAATAACATAGTCAAATCAGCCATATGTACAATTTTATATACGTTAACACTCCTCCCTCCACAAAGTTTATTTAACTTTTAACATTTTTATTACCCCAAATTGTTCACACCTACCCAAATAATTCAATATCTTCTCAAACCAATCCTCTTCTTTCTCTTTGACCTTAATCCCTTTCATTCTGTGTATCTTCACAGTTAGATATTCTAAAATTATAATATTATTCAGTTTTTTCCTCCATTGGTTCACCCCTAACTCACCCCTACTTGCTATAACCTATCTGGCTGCAGTTACCATCCATTTTGCCCATTTACATTCCTCTTTTGTTTTTAACTCGGTGCTACTCAGACTAATAAGAACCATTAATTTAGATATTCTCACTTTCCTACCAAAACAATTAAATTTGTAATGAAAATTGTAAAAAAATCTTGCAGGCTCTTTGCTGCTCTGCATATTTTCGGTGGAGATTGGATAAGAACTTGCTGCGGACTCCAGTCTGCTACACCCAGAGCCAATTACCTGTTGCTTTTGGGGACATGAATCACCGTGAATCGGCATAAGAACCTGCTGCGGACTCCAGTCTGGGGCCCATGAGCCAATTACCTGTTGCTTTTGGGGACATGAATTACCGTGAATCGGCATAAGAACCTGCTGCGGACTCCAGTCTGGGGCCCATGAGCCAATTACCTGTTGCTTTTGGGGACATGAATCACCATGAATCGGCACAAAAATTAGGCGTTTTACAAGGTCACCCAGAAGCGCTTGTAAAAATATTGAACCTCGTGAATCATTGTCCTCGTAGCGGCATGTCGCTTTGGGTTTAGGAGAGGCCGTTCACAGCAGATGAGCACCAAAGCCTTGACAAAAGGACAGGTATTTGTGAGAGAGGTGTGCCCCTCTCAGGTGGGGCCCTTATCCTCTATCTCTCCAGATCACCCTGCCCTCCCAAAAATGTACCCAAAAAAAGGAGTTTTTTCTGGCCTGAGGCCTAGGAAGGTGTGTCATTTCGAGACAAAACATTTCGAGAGAAACTCAGCCAAGAGCAAAGAATACTTTTCTTTTTATTCCCAGCGTCTCCCCATCTTGGCCCTTAAAGACTGACTAGCGCTTAGGATGGAGTGATTTATTACCGTACAACAAGGCTGGGAAAAACGAGCAGCGAAAAAATATAAAGCACCAGCAGAGTTTAAAGGCCCTGGGGAAATGGAATAAAAAGTCTGCTGTGCTTAAGGCTGCAGTCTTACTTACTCCTGGGAGCATGCTGCGTACAGCCACGTTGTTATCGTTAATAATAATAATAATAATAATAATATTTTATTTATATCCTGCCCTCCCCAGCCGAAGCCGGGCTCAGAGCGACTAACAACAATAAAAGTAACACAATTTACATAAAATCACAATCAATTAATTGAAATGCATTCTAAAATCAATTCAGAGTCAAATTAATGGCAACCATTGGGCTAGAGCTCCATGAGGATTACAGAAGGAGGGGGTCAGACAGTGCCTCGGCCAAAGGCCTGGTGGAACAGCTCCGTCTTGCGGGCCCTGCGGAAAAACGTCAAGTCCCACAGGGCCCTAGTCTCTTGTGACAGAGCGTTCCACCAGATCGGGGCCACAACCGAAAAGGCCCTGGCTCTGGTTGAGGCCAGCCTAACCTCCCTGTTGTTATTATTGTTGTTGCTGCTGCTACTGCTGTTGTTTATTGAATTTATATAGTGCCTTATACCCGCAGGTCTGAGCTGCCTCTGCCACAGTGGGAATCTGCCAATGGAAATTTCTCCTGGTTAACCAGCAGACTGCTAGGTTCTGTACACATGCAAAAAACGGTCGCCAAGCTGGAAGGCTTTAAAAGAGGATTTGGCGGATTCACGGAGGGGGAGGGGACTATTGCAGGGGGTTGGACTAAATGACCCTGGGTGTCCCTTCCAACTCTACAATTCTGTGATTGATGGCTACCAGCCCCAGTGGCTATGCTCTTGCCTCCACAGAAGGAGGCAGCAATACTTTGGAATCCCAGTTTCTGGCGAAAAAAGATATAAAACAAACTGTGTAATTAAATCAAGACAATAGAAAAAGTATAATGAGAACGATTGGAAGACTTTATTGGATAAGACATGATGTTGTATAAATATCTGGTGCTTTTAGTTGTTATTTTCTTTTTCTTTTCTAGTTACTTTTAAACTTTTTGATGCGGAGAATTCTTTTTTTCCCCTCCTTTCTTTTTTCTTCTTCTTTTCTTTTCTGTGCTTAACTTTGTTGTGCTTACCTTTATTGTAAGATTGTATTTTAAACCAATAAAGATGTATTTATAAAAAGAAAAGGGAATCCCAGTTTCTGGAATCCAGAGGAGCTGACAGATGCTTTTGTGCTTAGATTTTGCTTGGGGGTTTCCTCATCTGGCTAGCAGCTGTGAGAACAAGAGACAGCTCTTCTTGTGTTCTTATGTACACAGGCTCTGATTTTATACTGAATTGTCCCACCTGAGGGACGCGGGTGGCGCTGTGGGTTAAACCACAGAGCCTAGGACTTGCCGATCGCATGCCCGGCGGTTCGAATCCCCACAGCAGGGTGCTCTCCCATTGCTCGGTCCCAGCGCCTGCTAACCTAGCAGTTCGAAAGCACCTCCGGGTGCAAGTAGATAAATAGGGACCGCTTACCAGCGGGAAGGTAAACGGCATTCCGTGTGCTGCGCTGGCTCGCCAGATGCAGCTTGTCACGCTGGCCACGTGACCCAGAAGTGTCTGCGGACAGTGCTGGCTCCCGGCCTCTAGAGTGAGATGAGCGCACAACCCTAGAGTCTGGCAAGACTGGCCCGTACGGGCAGGGGTACCTTTACCTTTACCTTTGTCCCACCTGGGTGTTGCGTTCATCCCTTCGAGATACTTCTGCCACCAAAAGCCCACCTTTCCTCGCCAAACCCTCATCTCCACATTTCCATCCCTCGAGACTCGTCTACTGTACGAAGTCTCTGTGGGCTCTGATTTTGTACGAAACTGACCCATCTGCATTCACCACCTGGAATAATAATCTTAATGGGCCAATATTGTCAGAATATCGCCTCTACTCAGCATTAACAAGGCTGCCTTAATAGAGTGTCTCATTTCAGGGGCCGAAACTTAGCATTTGCAAATTTCTTCTTGCAAAACGTGCTTTGGGTTTCGAGGAATTCAAATCTGCTTTTATTTATTTATTGTGATTGCACAATATCTAGCTTGGTTTGACGAAGAAGCACAGAAACAGCTTTCGCAAAACAAAAGACTTTTACTTTTCTCTCCTTGAAATGTCAGGCGAAACCCTAAATATAGATCAATCAATCAGTAACAATACATAGCTGCAAGTACTGGGGCTATCATTTTCAATGGTATCTGTGCAATTTTACACACCAAGCAAAACAAAATTGCATTGATTTGACCTAAATAGGCCAAAGTCATGCTACCAGTTTTTCGCACCCCTCATTTGGGGAAGTGGAAAGGTGAAAAATTCACCGGTATCGATAACCCTCACCACAAATGGCTTTTGCACCATCAGAAGCCCAAGACCCCAGCAGACAAGAAGGTGCGTCAGAGATATAGCTGTCAATGTTTTCCTTTTTTTAAGGGAAATTCCATTATTCCGAATAGGATTCCTCACAAGAAAAGGGAAAAGCTGATAGCTATCATCAGAGAGGACTGTCTGCCCAGATTTCCAGCACTGAGCTCCAGATAACCCTTCAGGTCTACTTCTGTCCCAGATCAAGCCTGCGTCCTTTTTACTTTTCTTTTTTTCTGACTGACACCTCTCTGTTCCCTCTTGTTTGCTCCTGGGCATGTCCCTAGAAGAACTGGGTGGAGGATGGAGGAGGTGTGGCCGCAAATAAAGGCATATCTTCTTCTCATCGACTGAGAGAGCCCTTTCCCCTTGACAGCACAGCTGAGCGCAGGAGAGGAAAAGGGCTGTGGCCAGGTATATAATAAGGTCCCAGCAGAGCCCGGCAGGGACTGGGAACGGGCGCAGAGGAGCCTCCTGGGAGTGTTCAGAAGCCCTCCAGAGTTTGCCTGCGAGGATGAAAGCATTCCTGGCTGTTGCGCTGGCCTTCCTGGCATCCTTAAAACTTGGTAAGATTCAATTCTATCTCGGGGTGTTGCCGGTGGCTTGGCTGTGAAACTGGAATGATTGTGTGAAGGAAAGAGAAGTTGAACCCTTCCCTGAAGGAGGTGTCGTGGCCGGCTATGGCCACCCAAGGACTGAGAATCTGGAGCTGCACTCTGTACAATCTCAGGGGTGCTCTGCGATTTCTTAAATGGCGTTTCCGTGCGCTGCTCTGGTTTCACCAGAAGCGGCTTAGTCATGCTGGCCACATCACCCAGAAGCTGTACGCCGGCTCCCTCGGCCAGTAAAGCGAGATGAGCGCTGCAACCCCAGAGTCGGCCACGACTGGACCTAATGGTCTTTACCTTTACCTTTACGATTTCTTAGAAATCGTGGAATTGTAGAATTGGAAGGGAACCAACGGGTCTTCTAGCCCAGGGGTCAGCAACCTTTTTCAGCAGGGGGCCGGTCCGCTGTCCCTCAGACCATGTGGGAGGCCAGATATATTTTTTTTTGAGGGGGAAATAATGAACAAATTCCTATGCCCCACAAATAACCCAGAGATGCATTTTAAATAAAAGGACACGTTCTACTCATTTGAAAACACGCTGATTTCCAGACCGTCCGTGGGCTGGATTGAGAAAACAATTGGGCCACATCCAGCCCACAGGCCTTAGGTTGCCTACCCCTGTTCTAGCCTAATAATAATAATAATAATAATAATAATAATAATAATAATAATAATAATAAATTTTATTTATACCCCGCCCTCCCCGGCCAGAGCCGGGCTCAAGGCGGCTAACACAAGTAAAATTACAATAAAAACATAAAGGGGGGGGACCAATTTAAAATACAGGTTAAAATGCAATTTAAAATGCAGCCCAAGCACCGTCGATGCTGAAATCACAACTAAAGTGGGAGGGGTGGGTTGGTTACTGGTTTTGTCCCATCCTTGTTTTCATTATGTGTTTTGTGTTTTTTATCTTGTATTTCTGTTGATCTGTTGTATATCTGAGATCTACAGATATACAAATAATACAAATAATATTAATAATAACAACAACAATAGAATTGATAGGGCTCAGCCTTTTTTGTGAAGCTGTGGGGTCCTCATAAGTAAGTTCTTGATTGGCTTCTGTGACAGGGGAATTAACGGAATTAATTATTAGTAATAATAAGAACTTTCAGTCTGTAATTTGATAGAGGGAAAGAACATGGGGTTGTAGCCGGTGATAGTCCTACTCAGAGTAGACCCATTGGCATTAATGGATGTGATCCACCTGGAATTATTAGTTTCAGTGGTTCTACTCTGAGTAAGCCTCCATGGCATGAACCCATGGTTTCTTGGTGCTTGATGTCTCAGGATGAAAGACAAAGGAAAGCTTCAACTTACGACTCATGAATCAGGGCTCACTAGATAGATTTGTCCAGGACGCAGGTGGCGCTGCAATCTAAACCACTGAGCCTCTTGGGCTTCCTGATCGGAAGGTCAGCAGTTCGAATCCCTGCGACGGAGTGAGTTCCCGTTGCTCTGCCCCAGCTCCTGCCAACCTAGCAGTTCGAAAGCACGCCAGTGCAAGTAGATAAATAGATACCACCGTGGTGGGAAAGTAAATCATAGAATCATAGATTCATAGAATCATAGAGTTGGAATAGACCACAAGGGCCATCGAGTCCAACCCCCTGCCAAGCAGGAAACACCATCAGAGCACTCCTGACATATGGTTGTCAAGCCTCTGCTTAAAGACCTCCAAAGTAGGAGACTCCACCACACTCCTTGGCAGCAAATTCCACTGTCGAACAGCTCTTACTGTCAGGAAGTTCTTCCTAATGTTTAGGTGGAATCTTCTTTCTTGTAGTTTGGATCCATTGCTCCGTGTCCGCTTCTCTGGAGCAGCAGAAAACAACCTTTCTCCCTCCTCTATGTGACATCCTTTTATATATTTGAACATGGCTATCATATCACCCCTTAACCTCCTCTTCTCCAGGCTAAACATGCCCAGCTCCCTTAGCCGTTCCTCATAAGGCATCGTTTCCAGGCCTTTGACCATTTTGGTTGCCCTCCTCTGGACACGTTCCAGTTTGTCAGTGTCCTTCTTGAATTGTGGTGCCCAGAACTGGACACAGTACTCCAGGTGTGGTCTGACCAGAGCAGAATACAGTGGCACTATTACTTCCCTTGATCTAGATGCTATACTCCTATTGATGCAGCCCAGAATTGCATTGGCTTTTTTAGCTGCCGCGTCACACTGTTGGCTCATGTCAAGTTTGTGGTCAACCAAGACTCCTAGATCCTTTTCACATGTACTGCTCTCAAGCCAGGTGTCACCCATCTTGTATTTGTGCCTCTCATTTTTTTTGCCCAAGTGCAATACTTTACAATTCTCCCTGTTAAAATTCATCTTGTTTGTTTTGGCCCAGTTCTCTAATCTGTCAAGGTCGTTTTGAAGTGTGATCCTGTCCTCTGGGGTGTTAGCCACCCCACCCAGTTTGGTGTCATCTGCAAATTTGATCAGGATGCCCTTGAGTCCATCAACCAAGTCGTTGATAAAGATGTTGAATAAGACCGGGCCCAAGACAGAACCCTGTGGCATGTCAAAGTGCAAGTAGATAAATAGGTACCGCTCCGGCGGGAAGGTAAACGGCATTTCCATAAGCTGCTCTGGTTCGCCAGAAGCGGCTTAGTCATGCTGGCCACATGACCTGGAAGCTGTACGCCGGCTCCCTCGGCCAATAAAGCGAGACAAGCGCCGCAACCCCAGAGTCATCCGCGACTGGACCTAATGGTCAGGGGTCCCTTTACCTTTACCTTATGGCAGTTTCTGACAATCCTTGCAGCGATTTGGCACATTTAATGGTGTAGTGCAGACAGAACCAAAGTCACCAGAGGTGAAAACTAAGCTCCAGGGCTGAAACGCCAATTCCCTTTCCTTCTCTTACAGGGCTCTGTTTGCAGTGTTATACCTGCAAAGAACCCACCGACCTCAGCAACTGCCTGACTTTCATCAACTGCTCCGCAGACAGCACACACTGCAAGATAACGGTGCACTCGGTGGATTCAGGTAAGGACGTGGGGACGCAACCAAAACTCTGGATCAGCCCTCCGCTAAACAGGGGCACCCTGGTTTCGGACCGCAAATCCCATTTGGCCATTGGTTGCGCCGGCTCTTGCGGGTTGTAGCCCAGAACCCTGCGGAAGGGGCGCCAAGTTGGCAAAGGCTGGCCTAAAGTGACCCTTTCCTCTGTTCCTGCATTGGCCTTTTATAGAATCGTAGAGGTGGAAGGGACCTCCAAAGCTCATCTAGCCCAACCCGCTCCAAGCACAGTTAAAGAATCACTTTCATGATTAGCATTCAAAACCACTGGTACTTGGGGTTTCTTCCTTGATCCTGCAGCCATAGGCTGCATGCAAATGATCCACTCTGGGCGGGATCTGTTCATCTCAACAGAAGAGGGCAGTTTCATGAACTGTGTTGCCTCCCTCCACTGAAGGCAGTGGGGTGTAGTGGTTAGAGTGTCGGACTGGGACCTGGGAGGCGGGGGTTCATATCCCTGCTCACTGGGTGACCTTGGGCCAGTCATTGTCTCTCGGCTTAGCCTACCTTGGAGGAGAGTTGTGATATAAATGTAATGATGTTCATTACGACACTGGTTAAATAAGAAATCAAGATGGCAAACTTTTTATAAAAGAAATGGAAAATGGTTTATTGAATATTTACCAAAAAAAAGCCACCTGTAAACAGATAAGATCATTGGCAGGATTACTGTAACATAACAGTTATTATATATTATATATATTATATTATATATAATATAATATATATTATATATACTGTATATAATAACAGTTATTATATATTTAAAGCAGATGAATAAACCATCAAATTAAGTTAATTTGGATATGCGGAAAATATTAAAAATAAATTTAAGGAACCGCAGAAAGAAGGAAGTCAAGTTCTAAAATGTTAAAATGAAGGTAAAATTATTGAAATGTATAAAACTGAAAATCATAAATATAAAATAATTATGAGACTGGAGCACTACAGGAGCTCGTAACAGCGGTGTAAGAAGCGCTAAGTGATTAATTAATCAATTTATATATTTTAAGCCCACTTGTGATTTGCACCCCCTAATATTCAAGCTAGACACACATGGCCTTGGCAACTGAGCCAGCGCGCACCTGGGATGCTTCCGCCAACGCACCCTTATCTCAGTTTTTCTCTGCTTCCCCATTCCCAAGTGAGTGTCACCATCCCAAACTGTGGTGCGCGTTGCATTCCAAGGTTGCAGAGAGATTTCTAGCCATCAGGAGTTGCATCTCCTGTTTATTAGCGCCTGTTTATTAGCTGACCTCGGATAGGTCACATTTGGCAAGCCGTCAGCTAAACAAAGAACGGCCTCCCAACATCCCTAACAATAGGAACCAGGATATTTCATAAAATCACAGAATTGTAGAGTTGGAAGGGACAACATGGGTCATCCAGCCCAACCCTCTGCATGTCGAATGACTTTGTCAGATTATTATTTACAATCAATTTAGCTGTTTGGTCAGAATATATAGCTCTTATAGCCTTCATAAATGTGCCCTCTATCCCCATTGCCTCCATACTTTTTAACAAAAATTGACATGATACGTTGTCAAATGCTTTTTCTGCGTCAATAAATATTAACGCAGCTGGTATTTCGTTTTTAACTTCTAAATATTCTATAATATCTACAATATGTCTCACATTGTCTTTGAGCTATCTGTCCGGGAGAAACCCAGCTTGATCCTTGTGTATAAGATCTTTTAAACTTCTTTTCAGTCTGTTTGCCAAAATTTCTGTGAAAATTTTATAATCATTGTTTAACAATGAGATGGGTCTATAATTTTCAATATTTAGTCTGTCAGCTTCTGGTTTAGGAATCAAAGTTATGTGCACTTCTTTCCATGTTCTTGGTATATTTCCTCCTTGCAAAATGTTATTCATAACATCACACAATACAGGGGTTAGTTAGTCCTCTAAGATTTTATAATATTTTGCTGAAAGTCCGTCCAGGCCTGGGGCTTTACCTGTGTGGTGTAGTGGTTAAGAGCGGTAGTCACGTAATCTGGGAAACCGGGTTCGTGTCTCCACTCCTCCACATGCAGCTGCTGGGTGACCTTGGGCTAGTCGCACTTCTGTGAAGTCTCTCAGCCCCACTCACCTCACAGAGTGTTTGTTGTGGGGGAGGAAGGGAAAGGAGAATGTTAGCCGCTTTGAGACTCCTGAAGGGGAGTGAAAGGCGGGATATCAAATCCAAACTCCTCTTCTTCTTCTTCTTTTCATCTTTTTTATTGCACTTTGAATCTCTTCTTTTGTTATTGGTTTATTCAGTTGTTCTCTTTCTTCCTCTGTTATTTGTTTCCCTTTGTAATCTTCTAGATATTCTCCTATTTTACTTATCTCTTCATTCTCTTTCTTATATAGTTCTTCATAAAATTTCTGAAAGGTTTTCTTTATTTCCTTCTGATCTTCTATTTGGTGTTCTCCTACCCTATGCAGTGGAGGGATATTTTTGCCCAATATGAGGCTCAAACCCATGTCCCTGAGATTGAGAGTCTCACGCTCTACCAACTGAGCTACCTTGCTTTGAAGAACAGCATCACTGAAAAGCCTCCCTTCTCCACCTTCTCTCATTCTCCCTCCAGGATACCCCTTTTTCGGAAACATCACCGTCACCAAATCCTGCGCCAAAAACTGCGTGCCTTCGGAGCCAGATGGGATCGGTGAAACTCGCCCGGTCTACTGTTGTGACACCGAGCTCTGCAACGTTGGCTCCGGGCAACAGGCCAGAGCCACAATCTCCGCCACGGCTTTTATAGCTGCCCTCGCTTTCAGCCTCCTGTGGACCAGACTGTAAGGCTTCAGGAAGAGGGCGGGTGGATTTTGGAGGAACATCGCCCAGGAAACAGAAGAGGGGAAGGAGAAAAAAAAAACCTTGGCCATATAATCTAGAGCAGGAAAACTTCAGCAATTTCCAGGCTGTTTCCAAAGGTTTGTTGCCGTTCTCCCTTCAAACGGACATCAAGGGGTCAAGAAAACTTCGGGGAAATAATTGCACAAGAGAGTGGATATCAGGGCTGTATAATCACCACCCAGCACACCTTCAGCCTGTAACCTGCTTAGCAGTTAAAAACGCTAAAAATTATTTTAAGGCCTACCCTACCCTTGTTGCAAGGACGGGCCAGATCAGGATTGCAAAACCATTTTGCATGCCTAGAGTGCTAGATGTCCTTAGCAATAAATAAACAAGGGTGGTGATATGGATATAAATTTGCTTCCTCCCTAACCAAGTGGTGTGATTTAAATATCAATGGAAGGAAATGACCTTTTGCAATCTGATTTCTGGAAGAGAAGGATTTCTGAAATAGGAGGTTGTGACAGGGACGCTCCAGGTGTCCCTGAAAAGACATGGAAAAATTGTTTTACAGGGTGGGCTTGAGATGGCAGGACCCCTGAACCGCAAGTGGGGTCTGAGCACCTCAAGTACAGCGTCAGAGGGATCATTCAGGAGACAGGCGGTGCTTGAAAACTGAGAACGGTTTGCGAATAAATAAATATCTTTCTGCTTCTACAGCACTTGCCCCTTTCTTGTTGCAATGCTGTTAGCATTGTTTTAGCCTACCTTATTTGTTAGAATTGGCTGTTTTAGGGATTTAAATAAAAGTGTTTTTTAAAGAATCCCGTCTGTCGATCACATTATGTTCTGTATCCATCGTCACACACACACACACACAACACATTCAACATTCAAACATATTACTTAATGTAACCTCTCCACTGAGAAGATGGAGCTATTGATATAACAAGGTCTTGATTTTGGTCATTAACATTGTTAAAGAAAAGGGTCAACGTTTCTTCATTTCATTTCAATTCTTATATTTCCATGCAAACCTTATAGAGGCACAATTACTATTCCGTTTATGAAATCCTGTGTTTCAGAAACATGACTTTTCTTCCCCAGTCTTCAACAGGAGTGCTTTAGTAATACTTATAATTCTAGTTGTTTTAACCTGCTGTTCAGCGACTCTTGTCTCCCTGCTCTTATTCTGGCTTGTTCCAATAATTATTGTATCTTGTAAATTGTTGTATTTTTAGCTATTTTTTAACTGCTGGATTCTGACCGTAATAAACTGGTTGGTTGATTCTATTTCTATGCTGATTTTCACTCACACGAGTCACAAAGCAGCTTACATACAATGAATGATAACATCGTAGCACATCACAATCACAACATAAATCATATAAAACAATTAACAAATCATCAGTTAAAACAATGACAAGAATCATCAGTATTTATTTTTATTATTTGTTTGTTGAATTTATATACCTCCCTGTACCCAGGCGTCTCAGGGCGGTTCACAGAAAAGATTGCAATATATAAAATAAGAATAAAAACAATAACCCAATAACATTCCCCCCAAAAGAGCCACATTTTAAAAGGGTATAGGATTTCAATCAGGTCAACCAAAGGCCTGGTTAAAAAGGAACGCTTTTGCCTGGAGCGTAAAGGTGTATAATGAAGGCTCCAGGCAAACTTCCCTGGGGAGAGCATTCCACAGACAGGGAGCCACCACAGAGAAGGCCCTGCTCTTGTGTTGCCACCCTCTGGACCTCTCGAGGAGGCAGCACATGAAGAAGGGCCTCAGAAGATGATCTCAGGGTCGAGAACTTTAAAGCGTTAAGACCAGAAGGTGGAAAACATGAAAATAACGAGAAGAGGCAGGACTGAAGATTTGGAGATAGGCTTCAGAGGTCCAGACTTTGGGGATTCCCGAAAAATCAATAATTACAATTTGGATTACAATTTAGTCTTTTTTTAATTTTAGTTTCTTGTTTTTAATTGGATTATGATGTGGATATGTTGACTGGCTGTTTTTATTGGCAAATCAATAAAAATTATTTTTTTAAAAAAGAGGTGATCTCAGGGTCTGGGTAGTAAAACAATCACCTTCTATTAACAACATACGTAATAATAAAAAAGGCTAAACAGCAGAACCACAAGAAAAGGCATATGATAAATTCCACATATTATAAAATTCCTGGAAGGTGTCTCTTTGCATGGCATTTAACTGTTGAAAAAATAATAATAATGATTTTGCAGAGAGCTGGCGGCGCGCAAGGGGGAGCTGTCCAGCAAGGCTCGTGCAAGCGAGCAAGCAGCATCATCGTTACATAAGGCCGGCCGAGGAAGACGCTGAACCTGCGCAGGAAGCCGGAGAGGCGGCTCGGTGCGCAATGGAGGAGGAGGGCGGAAGACGGCAGAAGGAAGAGGAGGAGGAACCGTGCCGGTGACCTTCGCTCCCCGGCGCCGGCTTTGCAAGACGGCTGCAAGCGCCGCTTCCCACGCGCGCGTCAAGGGGTCCTCTGCAAGCACCGCCTCGACGGCGCGCCCAGCTCTTCCCTTTGCGCCATGGCGGAGCTGGCGTGGGCTCTGGGGGCCTTGGCCGCCCTGTTCGCCCTGCTGGACGGCTGGTACCTGCTGCGGGTGCCCGTGACGCTGCTGTACGCGCGCTGGGCGCTGCCCACGGTGTGGGACTTGCTGGAGGAGCAGAGCTTCGCCAGCCGGGTGCTGCCGTCGGACCTCGACTGCCTGGTGCACATGAACAACGCGCGCTACCCGCGCGAGGCGGACCTGGCGCGCCTGGCGCACCTCACCCGCTGCGGGCTGCTGCGCGCCGTCCGGGGCTTAGGCGCGCACACGGTGCTGGCCGCCTCGACGTGCCGCTACCGCCGCTCGCTGCACCTGCTCGAGCGCTTCGACGTGCGCACCAGGCTGCTGGGCTGGGACGCGCGCGCCTTCGTCCTGGAGCAGCGCTTCGTGCGCGCACGGGACGGATTCGTGTGCGCCGTGCTCCACGTCCGGCTGCACGTGGTGGGGGCCAGCCCCGCGCAAGCCGTCGAGATCCTCTGCCGCAGGAAGGTGAGTCGGAACCGGGCGGGGGAATGAGCTTAGCCCGGATTTGGGTTCTTGGGGGGCAGCCAAAGTTGCTGAGCTTCTTTTGGGGTTGAGGCAGAACCCCAGGTAAAGGTAGAGGGACCCCGGACCATTAGGTCCAGTCACGGAGGACTCTGGGGTTGCGGTGCTCATCTCGCTTTATTGGCCGAGGGAGCCGGCGTACAGCGACTAAGCCGCTTCTGGCAAACCAGAGCAGCGCACGGAAACGCTGTTTACCTTCCCGCCAGAGTGGTACCTATTTATCTACTTGCACTGGTGTGCTTTCGAACTGCTAGGTTGGCAGGAGCTGGAACCCAGCAACGGGAGCTCACCCCATCGCGGGGATTCGAACCGCCGACCTGCTGTCCGTCGTCCCTGAACCTCAGATAATGGGGTGCTTTTCAGTGATATTTGTGGATCTGCCCCCCAAACAAAATCCTGCAAACCCCGCTCCAAAAAAGAAAAAGAAATCCTGGCTACGCCCAAGGGCTAGGGCAGGCCGAGTGGGTGCAAAATTGTTCTTCAGATCCTAATAATTCACTAAACCTAAACATTTAGCACCGTTATTTGTTTGTTTGTTTGTCTTACTGAATTTATATACCACCCTTTCCCCCCAGGGGTCTCAGGGCAGTTCACAGAATAAGATCAAGATATAAAACCATAAAATACCTAATAAAAATGAAAAAAAACAGCCCACTAGCACTCCCCCATTAAAAAACACACACATTTTAAAAAGGCAAAGGATGTAAATCGGATCAACCAAAGGCCTGGTTAGAAAGGAATGTTTTGCCTAAGGCCTAAAGGTGTATAATGAGGGTGTCAGGTGAACTTCAATGGAGAGAGCATTCCACAGGCAGGGAGCCACTGCAGAGAAGGCCCCGCTCTCATGTTGCCACCCTCTGGACCTCACGAGGAGGCAGCACACGAAGAAGGGCCTCAGAGATGATCTCAGGGTCTGGGTATGTTATTACGGAAAGAGGCGGTCCTTGAGGTATTGCGGTCCTGAGTCGTTTAAGGCTTTACAGGTCAAAACCAGCACTTTGAATTGGGCCCAGAAACTAATTGGTAGCCAGTACAGTCGGACCAGGATCAGTGTAATACGCTCAAACCGTCTTGCCAGTCCGGTGAGCAACCCAGCTGCTGAATTCTGCACCAGCTGAAGTTTCCAAACTGTCTTCAGAGGCAGCCCTGCGTAGAACGCCTTGCAGTAGTTCTGCCACAGTATTTCCGTTGTTTCATTTGTTTTTTATATTGAATTATACTGTATTGCAATTTGGGATTCTGTGGAGTGCAAACTGCAATACGATACAGTGCAATCTATAAGAAATGGAAGTGTGATTAGAAATCGTACAACATCTGGAGCAGTGCATTACAATGGTAGGGAAATCAGCAGATTCCTAATTTCTTAAGCTCCTCCGCTTGGTCTTCTTTGGTGCACCTGAAGAAGTATATTGCAGGCCCCTAGAAATTCACTATTCAGGAAGACTTGGGGAATAGTAGGCCTGTTGGAATGGTTTTTACAGGCCCTCTAGGTGTCCCTATTTTCCAGGGACAGTCCTGGATTTACAGAAGCCGTCCTGGTTCCTGATCTGATCCCAGAATGCCCTGCTTTTCCTTAGGATGTCCCTATTTTCATCAGAGAAAATATTGGAGGGTATGGAATTATGCAACCCTTGAGCCAAGGAGAAAACAATACAATCTATATTGTTATATAAAAACATAAGAAAACATTAAAAATTAAATACGTTGGGAGCCACCCAGAGTGGCTCGTCAGAGGCGGGCGGGTTATAAATAATAAATTTATTATTATTATTATTATGGAATAGGATGTCCCAATTTTCATCAGATAAATGTCGGCCGGTACGTTTCTATGATTCAGAAGATCCCTTTGAGGTGCCAAATTTTGGCCTCCCACAGAGCACCATATTACGAAAGATTGCCACTTTTGGGCGGCTTCCAACTTAACATAAAAACATAATGTTATTATTTATTAAATTTGTACACCGCCCTATGCCTGCAGGTGTCAGGTGCAGTTCACAGGATAAAAGCACAGTATAAAAACACAAAATACATAAAATAAAAGCAGCCTGATAACTCTCCCCTTCCCCAACACATTTAACAAGGGGCGTTTGGTCGACCAAAGGCCTGGTTAAAGGTGAATGCTTTTGCCTGGCTTCATTACTGTATAAAGCTATACAGTGGTACCTCAGGTTACATACGCTTCAGGATTCCCTAACCCTGAAATATTACCTCGGGTTAAGAACTTTGCTTCAGGATGAGAACAGAAATCGTGCTCCGGCGGCACAACAGCAGCAGGAGGCCCCATTAGCTAAAGTGGTGCTTCAGGTTAAGAACAGACCTCTGGATCGAATTAAGTACTTAACCCGAGGTACCACTGTACAGATGTTTTCTAAAGATTCTAGAGTTACTTATATCCTTGGCTGAGGGGGTCACAGAACTCCACTGCTTTTTTCTGGTGGGATGCAAGGGTACGCATACCCCTAAACATTTTGTGAATCCAGTAAGTTTGGCCTCATTGAGAGGCAGTATTTCAATATGAGTAGGAAAATGAGAGTACCCCTAAACATTTTTTTAGAAAAAAGCACTGCATAACTCCATAACCTCCGACATATGCTGCCCAGGGTTGTAAAGACTGCGGAGAGAATAACTGGGTGCACTCTTCCCACCTTGGATCAAATCTACACTTCCAGGTGCCATAAGGAAGCTGCAGAGGTAGCGCAGGATAGTGCGCACCCCGGAAATTATCTCTTTCAGCTTCTGCCTTCTGGAAGAAGGTACAGGGTTATAAAGACTAGGACTAGTCGCCTGAGAAACAGTTTTTATCCAAATGTGATTTTGGTTTTAAACACAGTGTAAGGTAGTCTCTAGGGACACGGGGGGCACTGGGGGTTAAACCACAGAGCCTAGGACTTGCCGATCAGAAGGTTGGCAGTTTGAATCCCCGTGATGGGGTGAGCTCCCGTTGCTCGGTGTGGGAAAATGATTGCTTGTACATGAGAGCATGAGCAAAGTTCTTATTGTTGCAGGGTGATCTCATAGCTAGAAGCATCCTTGGAGCATGAATAGCGCGTGAACAGCTCGTGCTGTCCTATATGATTGGCTAACGTAGCATGGCCTGATCGCTCGCACGGTTTACGAAGGTCTTTATCTGCTGGCTAGAACAAATTGCTTGGCTTGTATTTTGTATCTTTCCTTGGCTTGTATCTTGCTATTTCACACAATAAAAGCTGTGCTGCATTAGCCCTAGGAGCTGCCATATTTGCCCTAGGAGCAGCCATATTTCGGAACCCCTCATGGTGTGAGACTGATTTTTCCCTGGATGCCGAGCTGCAACTCGACATTTGGTGCCCCGTGTGACTGCCTTCGGACTTCACGTTGTTTTTCATTATTCAGCACTCACCAACACGTCGTTCATCCACGTAGTGGATCCCTGGTGAGTGCTCCCGTGTGATTTCTTTCGGATTTCATGCTGTTTTACAACGTTCAGCTCTCACCTCGCCCCGCAAGGGCTGCAGACGCGTCGTTCATCCACGTAGTGGATCCCTGGTGAAAGCTCCCGTGTGAATGTGATTCTGGACTACGTTACGGACTTATCAGCACTTATCTTCGCCCGGACAGGGCAAAAAGGCGCCTCTCTCTCATCCTCCTAAGGATCCCTCGGTAAGTGCTCCCTGCTCTTTTTGCAACTTTGCAATCATGGGAAAATCTCTCTCTGCACCACAGAAAAATTTTTATAAAGACCTTAAATTCCTTTTGGCCAGTAACAACCTTGCTGTTCGGAAAGCTGACCTTAAGTCCCTTATAAAAGCCCTGGACATTCACTGCCCGTGGTTCCCCCAGGACGGAAATTGGCAGTTAGATGATTGGAAAAAAATTGGACACTTCTTTCAAAATCATCCCCAAATTGATGTCAAGGTTTTGCATGCCTGGAGTAACGTCTACAAAGCTATGTCGTGTTTAACTCCTTCAAACATTCTTCTGGCTGCTGCGACAGCTTCTTCGCCCGCCCTTCAGGTACCTGTTTTGCCTGCCTCAAACCTACCTCCTAAACCGCCGGACATTTTCCCTTCGGCTCCTCCTGTCCTCCCTTCCCTGCATTCTCCGCATTCTTCACTTCCTGCACCTCCCGTTACTACTCCTCTCCAAGAATCTTCGCATTCAGCACCCCCCACTCTTCCAACTCCTGCGCCCAAGGCCCTTGGCACCGCTGTTACTACTCCTCTCCAAGAATCTCTCCGTGCCGCTGCCCCATTGTTGGGTTTTGACTGTACAACTCCTAATCTCTTCCCTGTGATTGCTCCTGCCGCGCCAGGGGGAGGCCCAGCCCGGCACGAACAGTTTGATTTGAGATTCATAAAGGAACTGCATTCCTCTGTCAAGGACAATGGTTTACAATCTCCTTACACCCTGGGCTTGTTTGGCACTATTTTTCAACAAAATTTGATACCAGAGGATGTTAAGCTGTTGGCCCGCACTGTAATGCAGCCTCATCAAATGATTTTGTTTATACAAGCTTGGCACTGGGCCTGCCAACGTCGTGTTGATGGGATTCGGAATAATCTTAATAATGTAGCATTGGCTAATCATCAGGCTGCTTTGGCTGCTTTGGCTGCTGGTGCCGCCCCACCCCCAGCCCCCGTCATGTTAACCCAAGCTGATGTCCTCGATGGGCTGACGGGAGGAGGCAATTTTCTTACTGCTGCCCAACAGCTAACTCTCCAACCTCAGTATTGGGAGGCCACTACAACTGCTGCCCAAGAGGCTTTGGCCTCTGTCCCTGATGACAAAACTGAGCGCAATGGCCGATGGGGAAGCATCAGACAGGGCCTTGCAAAGCCCTATGGACAATTTGTTGATCGCTTGTACAATACCTTCAAGCGGCAAGTTCAGGACCTGGCAGCACAAGAACTGACTGTACGCCAGCTTGCAAATGAGAACTGTAAGCAAACGCTGCACCTTCTAATGGCAACATCAAATATAGCCATTGCTGATATGCTTAAAGCCTGCCAGTCAGTGGGCACTGCCAACCACGGCCTGCTAGCCACGGCTTGGTCCTCCGCCGTGTCCCAAATTCCTGCAAAGGCTACAACCTGTTGGATTGACAGTGGCTAAAGAAAAAATCCAGCGGACCTTACCTATTACGTACCTGGGACACAAGCTGACAGCATCTGCAGCCTTTCCAGTTACGCCTCAACTACAGTTCCCTGATCATGTTAAACTGGTGGATTTACAACGAATTCTTGGACAGCTGAATCGGATAAAGAGTTATTTGGACTTGCCCACCTCCACTCTGTTTCCACTATTTTCTGCCCTTAAAGGACATAAGGATCCAGCAGACAAGATCACAGTCACCTCTGCAATGGATAAAGTCACCTTCCACAGCTGTTCCAGTGTTTCCTGGCACGTTGAAAGGCCATCTTCATCCCTACTGCATTGGCCCCCCTTTTCCCTGGGAAGCCACTTCAACCACCAAACATCATTACAGTTTTGCTGCCTCTTGTTTGGGAAGTGAGCCTGGCTTTGAAGGATGCCCTCGCTGGATTGGCATCGCTTGGATTTTACCCCCCCAGATCTCTTCTTTTTTTCTCCTCCCTCAGGAGTCCTGCCTTATGATGTGTTCCCCTGAGCATGTACAGAGGGCTGTCTTGGAACTATTGTGGACTCTTGGCAAGGGAGGGGGTGAGGGGATTTTAGTGTGTTCCAGTTGTTTCATTTTTGTGCTTTGGCATGGTTCCCGGACAGAGAGCGGGTTGCAATGTGGTTCTTTAACAGGGCCTGGGAAGACAATGGGCTCTGTTCTCGACCTTGTTGCAATCTTTTTAGTTACAGCAAGCGGTATATGCTTGGCTAGTGCCCTTTAGTTGCTGAGAAAAATGATTTTAAAAAGCTTCTCAAAGCTTTCAGCCTTTTTTGGGTGGTGATATTCTAGCATTCCAATAAATGCTTCATTTAAGATTAGCAATAATATGAAGGACAATCGTATAAGTTTATCATCTGTGTTTTGTTGTTGCAGAAATAGTGATACCCCTGATATATAAAATAGATAAGCTCCCAGAGGTTTGTTTGCGTAACAGAAGGGAAGTATAATCACCTATTTCTCATTATACAGGAACAGCCATTTCTAGATCCCTTTTCCCTCTTTAGGTGTAGGGATGAATTACCGTGATTTGCATAGATTGGCAAATTGCACTGAAGCCTTGTTTAATTCTACTATCTTGGCTTTAAAAATGATTAACACAGAAATGTCAGAAATAAGAGAAGTTGTTTTATACACTTTTTATGCTTTAAATGTAATCTTTGCCTCTAAAGGTAGAATTTATGCCTTAATTCATTCTCATTATTGTATGTATATAACTGATCAATCGACCAATATCTCTGCTACTATTGATTATATGGAACAAATGATAGCTCATAATCCTTTGAATCCACCTGAAGGTTTTGATCCATGGGAGTGGTTGTCTTCTTGGTTGCCTAATGGATTATGGTTAAGAAAAATATTATTGATTGTAATTGCATGTATTGTTGGCTTCATTATGGTGTGTTGTTGCATTCAATGCATACCCTCTTTGATTTCCCAATGCACTGCATGGTGGTACCGACCACGGCCCACCACAGGGGTTACAAGAGGAATTTATGTTGCACAGTGTAGACGCTTAGGCAATGAAGTGTACTAATGGTCCCTCTTTTTTCCTCTAACAATATAATAAGAAAAGAGGACATGTGGGAAAATGATTGCTTGTACATGAGAGCATGAGCAAAGTTCTTATTGTTGCAGGGTGATCTCATAGCTAGAAGCATCCTTGGAGCATGAATAGCGCGTGAACAGCTCGTGCTGTCCTATATGATTGGCTAACGTAGCATGGCCTGATCGCTCGCACGGTTTACGAAGGTCTTTATCTGCTGGCTAGAACAAATTGCTTGGCTTGTATTTTGTATCTTTCCTTGGCTTGTATCTTGCTATTTCACACAATAAAAGCTGTGCTGCATTAGCCCGAGGAGCTGCCATAGCCCTAGGAGCAGCCATATTTCGGAACCTATCTTGGTGTGAGACTGATTTTTCCCTGGATGCAGCTCGGTCCCTGCTCCTGCCAACCTAGCAGTTCGAAACGATGTCAAAGTGCAAGTAGATAAATATGTATCGCTCCAGCGAGAAGGTAAACGGCGTTTCCGTGCGCTGCTGTGGTTTGCCAGAAGCGGCTTAGTCCTGCTGGCCACATGACCCAGAAGCTGTACGCCGGCTCCCTCGGCCAATAAAGCGAGATGAACGCTGCAACCCCAGAGTTGGCCACGACTGGACCTAATGGTCAGGGGTCCCTTTACCTTTACCCACCCCATTGGAAGGCGGTGGACTCTCTATGATCCTGTTCTCACACTGCCCCAAAAGGAAACCTGCAAGCAGGATTCAAGCACAAAAGCATTTTCTCTCCTCCTGTGACTTCCAACCACTCTTATTCAGGAGCCTTGCCGCCTCCGGCCTCTGGCAAATCTGAATGCTGGAAGATCTTTATCTCGGTTGGCTTCCGAACTGGATTCTAAACTACTTTTATTTTTACATATGAAAGCATTCTTAATTGTTCTAATTGTGGAACCGGGTAATTATCTTTTACTGCTGATGCTTTTTATTGCGAAACTGCCTCCAGATATTTTATGGAACGGGAGTCATAAATGGAATGAAATAAGGTTCAGGGTAAACAAGAGGAGGTTAATCTATGGAAATCTCATGCCACCAATTCGTAAGGCATGTGCGAGCAAATTCAGCTGAGCCGGGCCGGACTGTCTAATTTAAGGTTTCCATCGATCTCCTCAGACAATTCAACATGCATGGGGAAATAAGAAGAATTCTTCTCTGTGAATTTGTCTAGCCCTCTTTCAAATTCTGGTGGCCAGCATTGTCCCTTGTGGCAGGGAGTTCCATGGATAAAACTATGGAAACACTTTGTGCTGATTCCTCTACAGTGAGCAGGAGCAGGGACCTCACCTCGTCTCAGGTTTCTCACCGCCGACCTTCCAGTCGGCAAGTCCTAGGCTCTGTAGTTTAACCCACAGCGCCACCCGTGTCCCTAGAGACTACCTTAAAGGTACCCCTGCCCGAACGGGCCAGTCTTGACAGACTCTGGGGTTTGTGCGCCCATCTCACATCTATTGGCCGGGGGCCAGCGCTGTCCGGAGACACTTCCGGGTCACGTGGCCAGCGTGACAAAGCTGCATCTGGCGAGCCAGCGCAGCACACGGAACGCCGTTTACCTTCCCGCTGGTAAGCGGTACCTATTTATCTACTTGCACCCGGGGGTGCTTTCGAACTGCTAGGTTGGCAGGCGCTGGGACCGAGCAGCGGGAGCGCACCCCGCCGCGGGGATTCGAACCGCCGACCTTTCGATCGGCAAGCCCTAGGCGCTGAGGCTTTAGCCCACAGCGCCACCCGCGTCCCAGAGACTACCTTACACTGTGTTTAAAAGCAAAATCACATTTGGATACCCATCCCCAATGGGAAGGGTAGAGAGGCCATAATTATACCCACTATGACAAACGCAGCTGCGCCATTAGGATCCAAACATGCCAAAATCCTGCTGGCCTTTTTTTTAATGTATACAGTCGTATCTTGGAAGTCGAACAGAATATTTATGTATGCAACTACAGCAGCAAGGTTATTGATTGCCAAAAATTGGAAAAGCAGCAGCGTCCCAACTAAAACAGACTGGTTATCTAAAATGATGGAATACTTCCATATTGCCGAACTAACAGGGAGTATAAGAGGAGATATGGTACAAAAAGTGAATAAGGAGTGGGCTATCTTTAAGGAATACATCAAAATTTGTGTGGAAAAAGTAGAATTTCTGACAGATACTGAGTGAATCCAGAAAAGGATTAGAGTGAAAGGAGAGTAAAGTTAAGAAGAGATTAAGGAAATAATGAAATGCGTTTAAGCTAGTTGGAAAAATAAAGTAGCGTAACAGGAACGGCTGGAAGTCAAGTCACTTGGTGGGTGTCTGTGTGGGGTAGGTGTGTAGGTATGTTAAAATGTACAGTATAGGTAGGTATTATATAGAGTAATGTAGTAATGTATTATATAGAGTAATGTAGTAATGTTTTATGTTATGAAAATTAGGTAGTGTGTTGTGTATGTGTATTGTGTAAATGTATATGTATGTGTTTTATATGTTAATTTTTTTAAAAAAAAAATATTTAAGGAAGTCGAATGGAATCCATTCCGGAAGTCTGTTCGACTTCCAAAACGTTCGGAAACCAAAGCGCAGCTTCCGATTGGCTGCAGGAGGCTCCCACAGCCAATCAGAAGCCCCGTCGGATGTTTGGATTCCAAAGAACATTCACAAACCGGAACAGCGGCTGATTTTTAATTGGAACATTTTCAGGGAAGCGTGTCCTTGACACCTGATTCCATCAGCATTTATAACGCACTTATTACGTTTTGTGTAACATCTTAGAGGTTTTGATCAGGGGTCGACAAGGCTTACTGGGCAAAGGCCGGATCACTCCCGTGGAGATCCTCCGTGAGCCGGGCCGACGAGCGTGACACCGGAAATTGCTTCTGCGCATGCCCAGACCTTGGAAATCGTGCCTGCGCAGGAGCAATTTTTGGCATCTGGGCATGTGCAGAAGCGATTTCCGGTGCTGCGGACGTGCGTAGATGCGATTTCCAGTGTCTGGGCATGCACAGAAGTGATTTCCGGAGCCGCGTAAGAGAGCCCCCGTGCCACGCTGCAACAGTTTAGTGCAGCACGCGGGGACTCACTGAACGGGCAGCTCAGGGGCCGCTTCCGGCCCATGGGCCTTAGGTTGCCGACCTGTGTGTGTGTGTGTGTGTGTGTGTGTGTGTATTTAAAATAAATACAATTATGAAAAAACAGACGGACAAACAAGTAAACAAACATACAATCAAACAAACAAATAACAGAAGAATCAAACAAACCACCACACTATAAGATACAACAAGATTAATATAACTATCATCATATATACTCCTGGTACTGAAAACAATTATAAAACTTATAGAGAAGAAAATTAAAAATGACTTCCAATTAATCTCACTGTACTTTATCCATTACTTTATACCGCACAGTTACATATTTCTTATATAGTTTCTTTTTACCTCCCTACGAACTTCTATTTATACAATACAGGGACCAGTCTAATTCTGCCAAGATGTTTCCTTTTAGTCCATAGTTTTTTAAAGATTCTCCAATCCTTATAGACTTTTTGTTTTGGCTGGCCTCTTACTCTTCCTTTTGCTTTCGCCAGCTGCAGATATTCTACCATTAGGATCTGCCAATCTTCGGTGTTTTTCCAATTTCTTGCTGCTAAAATTCTGGCCGCCGTTATTCCATACATGAAAAATGTTCTTTTGCTGACCTCTGCTTTTGACGACGAAGCATTGCGTAAACCCTGTATAATTAAATATTAAAATTCCGCCACCCGTGAATGCCTTTCACCTAGAAAGCTAGCATGTCAGGGACAAACCGTGAGCTCCCTGATATCACCATGAGCAGAAAAGCAGAATACATAGGAGAAGACAAACAACCTTCTAATCACCAGTAGTTAACAAATGAGCCAGCAATGTAATTTACAGAGCTTCTGGCAAGGAGAAATTGCATTAATAAGGTTCTTGGAAGATGCTCAGGGGAGAATACCATTGCATGCTCACTCTCATGCGCATGTCCCTGTTCTACCCATATGTGAGTTGCTGTGTCCCAGTGGATTGACAGGAATCTGCAACATAGGATTATAGAAACAGCAAACAGTTTTTGTTGTTGTTGTTTAGTCGTTTAGTCGTGTCCGACTCTTCGTGACCCCATGGACCAGAGCACGCCAGGCACTCCTGTCTTCCACTGCCTCCCGCAGTTTGGTCAAACTCATGTTAGTAGCTTCGAGAACATTGTCCCACCATCTCGTCCTCTGTCGTCCCCTTCTCCTTGTGCCCTCCATCTTTCCCAACATCAGGGTCTTTTCCAGAGAGTCTTCTCTTCTCCTGAGGTGGCCAAAGTCTTGGAGCCTCAGCTTCAGGATCTGTCCTTCCAGTGAGCACTCAGGGCTGATTTCCTTCAGAATGGAGAGGTTGGATCTTCTTGCAGTCCATGGGACTCTCAAGAGTCTCCTCCAGCACCAGAATTCAAAAGCATCCATTCTTCAGCGATCAGCCTTCTTTATGATCCAGCTCTCACTTTCATACTTAAAATGTTGGTGGACTCAAGGCTGCCTTGTCAGTTTCTTGAAGTGATCTGTTAGCTGGCAGGTATATAAGGGAGAAAATCTTGAGCGGAACGGCAGTGAGTTGCAAAAATTAGTGAGTGGCTGCGGTGGTGCAGTGGTTAGAGAGAGGTTCCCAAACTTATATGGCCTCTTGCCACGTTTCCAGAAAAAAATTACTCGGCGCCCCCCTGGAAATCTGCCTCCTTTAAGCGAACAAACAGATAGAGTTCCAAATCTGCATTATTTTAAGTATCTGTATTTATAACTACGTCTGACAACATTGGCCAAATCCTGGTACGCTCTGCGGAGGACCTTTAGGTCCACAAATAATAACATTTTGGAGGTCCCAGGTCACAAGGTAGTTACATTGGTCTCAACTAGGGCCAGGGCCTTTTCAGCACTGGCCCCGACTTGATGGAACGCTCTGTCACGAAAGACTAGGGCCCTGCTGGACTTGACAGCTTTCTGCAGGGCCTGCAAGACAGAGCTGTTCTGCCTGGCCTTTGGTTTGGACTCAGTCTGACCATTATGTTTTCCCTCCCCTTATGGTCTTGATTTATCGGCTACTTTTAAAATGAGGCTGTATTTTAAATTGCATTTTAGCCTGTATTTTAAATTGGGTGGTTTTTTTCCCCTACCATGTTTTTTACTGGTGTTAGCCGCCCTGAGCCCGGCTCTGGCCGGGGAGAGCGGGGTATAAATTATTATTATTATTATTATTATTATTATTATTATTATTATTATTATTAAATAGACAGGCAAGTTGTGATCCATTTCCTGGACCTGTGGAAGCTGTAAAGGGTTTCCCCAAACCTGAGAAAACCCCTCGCCTCCAGTACAACGGCCAGATCCAGGGGAAATCTATGTCCCCGTCCCACATGGTTAGCATCATTACGCAACCAAACTTGGCTCTTTTTTCACATTTAGAAATCAGATTTTGAGAACTGGATTGCTTTTTCTTTTTTTCCCACATGAAAACCAGCTTTTGTTCCTCGGATTCATATTGGATTCCGCCACCCCTTGCCCCCTAGGCCTAGTTCATCTTTCTCTGCTCTTTTTTTATCTCTATTAATTTAAATTACACACTTATACAAAGAATTTACAATCTCATACTACAAAAAGAAAATTAAAGAAAAAACAATTAAGAGAAAAGAATAGAAAAAGCAAATTTACGTACATAAAAAACCCCTTATTCTTCCTAATTAATACTTAATTAAACACTTAAATAAAAAAGACTTGGCTGTCAACGTTTCCCTTTTTTAAGGGAAATTCCCTTATTCCGAATAGGATTCCTCGCAAGAAAAGGGAAAAGTTGACAGCTATGAATTCTCATTGTACTGTTTATACTTTCGTTTTTTCCACACAGTTTTATATTCTTTAATATTGTTCCCGTCTATTCCACAAACGGTATTTGTTGTGTTTACAAGTATCACTCAAGTTCTGCTAATATGGTGTGGTTGGTACAATATGATCTTACATAATCCTTAAATATTCTCCATTCTCCAAATATTTTCTGGTTCAATACTCCTCTAACTCTTCCCGTCAGTTTTGCTAGTTGTAAATATTCTAACATGAGTATCTGCCAATCTGTAATTGTCGTTACTATTTTGTTTTTCCACTTCCTTGCCACAAGAATTCTTGCTTCTGTGGGGGCATACACGAACAGCGGTCTTATGTCTTTCTTAATTTCTAATGGTAAAATGCCTAAAATAAAGATCTTGGGGGGGGGGAGGGGGTTAAAGGTAAGTCTGGTTAATTTCTTAAATTCATTATAGATATTATCCCAGAATTCCCTAATGATTGCACAAGTCCACCATGTCTGGTAGTATGACTCCACATCTATTTTACATCTCCAACAAATCGGTGGCCCTCTTTTATGCATTTTTGCTAGTTTCAAGGAGGTAAATTCACAGCACGCTATAACCTTAGGGAGATCATGAAGATGTTATATACCATATTTTTTGCACCATAACACTCACTTTTTTCCTCCTAAAAAGTAAGGGGAAATGTCTGTGCGTGTAGTGGTTAAGAGCAGTAGTCACGTAATCTGGGAAACCGGGTTCGCGTCTCCGCTCCTCCACATGCAGCTGCTGGGTGACCTTGGGCCAGTCACACTTCTTTGAAGTCTCTCAGCCCCACTCACCTCACAGAGTGTTTGTTGTGGGGGAGGAAGGGAAAGGAGATTGTTAGCCGCTTTGAGACTCCTGAAGGGGAGTGAAAGGCGGGATATCAAATCCAAACTCTTCTCTTCTTCTTCTTCTTATGGAGGGAATGCCTACGGATGGCAGGGGGATCTGCTGCAGTCGTGAGCAGAGGATCCATGGTTCTCCTTCCTTCCCTCCTCCGTGGCTCGCTTTGAAACAGCAAAGCGGGAGAAGAGCCGCTGAGTGGGGAGGAGAGAGGGACAGAGAGCCTGCTTGCTTTAAAGGAGCAAAGCGGGAGTGTAAGCGGTGCAAGAACCTTATTCATAGAATCATAGAATCCTAGAGTTGGAAGAGACCACAAGGGCCATCGAGTCCAACCCCCTGCCAAGCAGGAAACACCATCAGAGCACTCCTGACATATGGTTGTCAAGCCTCTGCTTAAAGACCTCCAAAGTAGGAGACTCCACCACACTCCTTGGCAGCAAATTCCACTGTCGAACAGCTCTTACTGTCAGGAAGTTCTTGCTAATGTTTAGGTGGAATCTTCTTTCTTGTAGTTTGGATCCATTGCTCCGCGTCCGCTTCTCTGGAGCAGCAGAAAACAACCTTTCTCCCTCCTCTATGTGACATCCTTTTATATATTTGAACATGGCTATCATATCACCCCTTAACCTCCTCTTCTCCAGGCTAAACATGCCCAGCTCCCTTAGCCGTTCCTCATAAGGCATCGTTTCCAGGCCTTTGACCATTTTGGTTGCCCTCCTCTGGACACGTTCCAGTTTGTCAGTGTCCTTCTTGAACTGTGGTGCCCAGAACTGGACACAGTACTCCAGGTGAGGTCTTTAAGCGGCTCCTGTCCAGTTGGCTCCTTTAAAGCAAGCAGGCTCTCTGTCCCTCTCTCCTCCCCACTCAGCTCGCTAAATAGCATTATTAGCAGCATCCTTCTCCACACACCCCATGCGTGCTCCTTGTCCCTTGCTTTACCTTCCCTCCCCACTTAAAACGTGGTTGCAAAGCACGGATCCACATGGATCCTCAGGATTTTTGCACTGGGTCACCCCAAATTCACCCTCAGATCACATAGCATGTCCATGGCTACATCTTGCACCCAAAAAATCACACACCCACTGTTGCCTAGGGTCGCAGTGGTGCAAAAACGTGGTTACAAAGCATGGATCCACATGGATCCTCAGGATTTTTGCATTGGGCTACTCCAAACTCACTGTCAGATCACATGTCTGTGGCCACAGCATGAACCACAAAAATCATACATCCACTGTTTCGTTCAGAATATTTTTTTTTCTTGTTTTCCTCCTCTAAAAACTACGTGCATGTTATGGTCTGGTGCGTGTTATAGAGCGAAAAATACGGTATATGGCATAATATCCCCTTCTTTCTCTGCTCTTATAGGTGGAGTCCCCTGAACTTCCTGAGGAAATACTACACTGGTTGAAATACAATGAAGTCAACAGCCAAAAGTTACGGGCAGAGAGCAATTTGCAGGAAAACAACAAGGAAGAGTAATGGGATACCTCAAACTCGTTATGACCTCAGTGCAGGATCCTTCCTTCGGAATCGCTGAGGATTATTAAGACTCCCCTTTTCAGCTACCGTGAGAAATATAAAGTTCTTGCACCGCAGCAACAACAAAGCCAGCCAATTTGATAGTCAGCCCCAAAGGATTGGGACCATGCGGAGCAATCTTGTGGTTCCACCCTGTCAGCAGCCATACACAGGGAAATAAGGTCACGCCAACCCAACTGTAGTATAGCACTGGATTTAGTCGCGATCCTGTCCTTATCCACTGGGCATTACTTGAGAACAGGAATGCCGTCCCCCTGTTCTTAACCTGTTCTTGTTTACGAAAGCCAGCCCTGATAGTTCTGTGATGACCATCACAGCCCAGAAAACTTAGGAGAGATGTGTTTTGGGTCTAAGAAAGGGGAACCCAGTTGACGTCTTGATTTGAGATCACCACAGATCCAGGGCTCTGCAGAAACCAAAGTATAAACGGGCAACCTAAGTCTTGCGGGGAAGCCTGGGTTGTCGTCTGCTTACAAACTGGAGCCAGTGATGTTGCTCTCCAGATGTTGTTGAACTAAAGCACGCCTCGTTGGCCAGGCTGATGAGGGTTGGAGTCCACAACATCTGCAGAGCATTTTGGCTATCCCGATCTACTGTGACGAATCTGCTGCCATTGCTCATTCGCACACGGCTGGCTTCATGCAAATGCTTGAAATCGGAGGTGGGGGACCTGTGGCCCTCCAGATGTTCCTGGGACTACATCTCCCATCATCCCAGGCCATTGTGGCTGGGGCGGATGGGAGTTGGAGCTCCAAACAAGATCTGGAAGGCCACAGGTTCCACATCCCTCCAGTGTTTAATGGAAACAGGTGTACATCCATCAGAGTCCAGGTGGACCACACAAGACCTTCAACTCTTTCTGCTGGAAGGTCTTGTAGGCCTCCTAGCAGAAAGAGTTGTTCCAGGCAGGCCCCACCCGTGGCCAGCTGATTTTCCTTGAAGTGGGGGACATTCCAGTATTAGGACTTAGCTCAGGCTTCCTCTAACTCAGCCCTCCAGATGTTTTGGGACTACAACTCCCATGATCCCTAGCTAGCAGGACCAGTGGTCAGGGATGATGGGAATTGTAGTCTCAGAACATCTGGAGGGCCAAGGTTGAGGAAGCCTGGCTTAGCTGAAAGGGGATTCCATGTAGCACATCCGATTCCCACAGCCTTGCATGAGCTAGCACCCATTTAATACAGCAGAGACAATCAGGGTTTGATGTTCACAGCACCAAATTTACAAAACAGGCACAGACTTATTTCATTCTACATGGTTCTTCTGTTCCAGAGAGATTTTTTTCCCCGTACTTCTGGTGAACCAGGAGGAAACCAGCGCGGTTTAAAATAGCTTTGAGGAAAAATTGTTGTATGTTCTTTATTGTTACTGTATTTAATTATTCGGTGCTGAAGATTGATTGGTGGTTTTCAAAAGGGGTTGTTTTTTTAAAAAAGTTAATCCAGTGGAATAGAAAGATCAACCATTTTGCACAGGAGGGAATCAGCACTGTCTTCAAGTCTTATTTATTTAACTTATTTTCTTTTGCACTGATACGTTGCTTTTTTCCATTTGAGGCAGTTTGCAGTCTTGAAGCGAGAGCTTGCAGCCCGGCAGCAGGAGGAAAACAGAAAGGAACATGATAAAAATTGGGTACCAGTTCCCGCACAATTTAATCAATTCCATACTGACCACAGAGGGAGCCATGTTTGGGAGGAGAGGGGTGAAATTGCAGTTGGACCAGTCTCACCTGCATAGATTTATGTGGGCAGGTGAAAGTTAGGCATCAAGTTACACCAAGGATGGCTAATGTTGCCCTGCAGATATTGCGCTATAACTCCCCATTACTCCTGACCAGCCGCCATGTTGGCTGGGGGCTGATGGGAGCTTGGAGCAAGGCTAGGGAACACAGTTTGGTACAGCTGAGTTAGAAAATACAACTTCAGGCATGTTTTCCCAAGCATATCTTCAATTGACTTGCAAATGACCTGAGATCTCCCCACAAAAAAGTATTCCATTTTAAAAAATGTTCCTTGCCAGTCCCCCTCCTACTGTGGTACCTTCAACGAACAGTGGTAAATTTTACATGTAACATAAATGCAGCTAAATAAATATGGGCTGGTGCTACCGTGTTTGTCTTCTTTGTTCCTATTTTGGGGGGTTTCTGGGGCAAATTTGACCATGTTTCATCCATTTGCACAATGCGCCTTTTTGGTTCTCATCAGGTTTGTGGAGTTAAACTATGGAACTCCCTCCCATAGGATGCAGTGATGGGGCCCCCGGCGTGGGTGGCTTTAAAAGAGGATTGGAACGAATCTGGAGTGGAGTCCAACCTTGTACAGTGGTACCTCAGGTTACATACTCTGGGCGGCTTCCAACAAAATATTAAAATACAGTGGTGCCTCGCAAGACGAAATTAATTCGTTCCGCGAGTTTTGTCGCCTTGCGATTTTTTTCGTCTTGCGAAGCACGGTGTCGGGAAAGTTTTGGAAAAGCTTCAAAAATCACCAAAGTCTTTAAAAACCTCAAAAAAGGCTACCACACCGCGTTCTATGAGTTGCTCCTCGAAGTCAAGTCGCAACTGTATTAACGGTGTTAAGAAAAAGGAAACAAACTTGCAAGACATTTCCGTCTTGCGAAGCAAGCCCATAGGGAAAATCGTCTTGCGAAGCAGCTCAAAAAACCCTTTCGTCTAGCGAGTTTTTTGTCTTGCGAGGCATTCGTCTTGCGAGGTAACACTGTACAGTAATGCACCAAACATTAAAAGCTTCCCTAAACAGGGCTGCCTTCAGATGTCTTCTAAAAGTCTGGAACTTGTTTTGCTCTTTGACATCTGGTGGGAGGGCGTTCCACAGGGTGGGTGCCACTACCGAGAAGGCCCTCTGCCTGATTCTTGTAACTTGGCTTCTTGTAGTGAGGGAACCGCCAGAAGGCCCTTGGAGCTGGACCTTGGAGGGAACCGCCAGAAGGCCCTTGGAGCCAGGCAGAACGATGGGGGTGGAGACGCTCCCCCCCCACCAGGTGCACGGCACGGCCGCCGCTCCGGGCACCGGTGAAGCTAGCTTCACCACTGTACGGAATTCGCAACCATAGGATAGCTTGGGTGGCTTTAGAAGGGAAATAGACCATTTGTGGCAATAGATGGAAAGGAGACTGCTTTGAGACTCAAGTGGTGAGAAGTGGGGTACACCAATTAAAATAAATAACAAGTGCCTACTAGCTGTAATTTTTATTCTTTGCCTCCGCAGATGGCGACCGTAGGCCTCCGAGTCCTGGTTACTGGGGAAACACAGGTGGAGAGAGGGCTGTCATTGCATTTTAAATAAAAGCACACATTCTACTCATGCAAAAACACACTGATTCCCGGACTGTCCGTGGGCTGGATTTAGAAGGTGATTGGGCCAGATCCAGCCCCTGGGTCTTAGTTTGCCTACCCATGCCTTAGTTCAGGGGTCAGCAAACTTTTTCAGCAGGGGGCCGGTCCACCGTCCCACAGACCATGTGGGGGGCCGGACTATATTTGGGGGGGGGATTGAACAAATTCCTATGCCCCACAAATAACCCAGAGATGCATGCTAAATAAACGCACAGAGTCTACTCATGTAAAAACACGCTAATTCCCGGACCGTCCGTGGGCTGGATTTAGAAGGTGATTGGGCCGGAATTGGCCCCCGGGCCTTAGTTTGCCTACCCATGGTCTAAATGGAGTAAATTAATAGGGCAGGCAAGGAGAGTTTTTGGAGAGAAAGTGTGGCTCAGACTGCCTCTGCAAAGCCCCATGGTGCTGCATTAATTTGATTGCGATGATAACTTGGAGAACACGCTGCCTAAGCTACCTGCGTTCTTTAGGAGGGGTGAGTGCTTCGCTTTGCAGCCCAATAACCACTAGAGGGAGAAACTCGCAGCCGCAGTTTGAATGCCAGAGACCTCTGCGCTCCCTCTCTGGCATGCACAGGAATGCGCAAAGGCAACGTGAGATGCGGCAGGAGAAAAAGACCTCGCTGCATTTGAAGCTACAGTGGTACCTCGGGTTAAGTACTTAATTCGTTCCAGAGGTCCATTCTTAACCTGAAACTGTTCTTAACCTGAAGCACCACTTTAGCTAATGGGGCCTCCTGCTGCTGCCGTGCCGCCAGAGCATGATTTCTGTTCTCAACCTGAAGCAAAGTTCTTAACCTGAAGCACTATTTCTGGGTTAGCGGAGTCTGTAACCTGAAGCGTATGTAACCTGAGGTACCACTGTACTCATGTAGACACAGCCTAAACGTGAAGAGCCAGGATTATTGAGTTCCTGCATGAACCTCCCAACAGGGGTTTCTAGGAATGAGCAAAAGGTGCTTTTGCAGGAATGATTCAAGCGCACAACTGGAAAATTAGTTTTGCGTCACTGAAGTGGGTTGTGTCGGCTTAGTGCAACAAATCCGCTTTTTCAAAGGACTTTTCTGCAGCTGGGAAAGTGACTGAAATGCCCTGAGAAGCGTGAGAGGAACAGATAACATCATATGTGGGAAGATGTATAAACACAGCACAAGGAAATAAGGATGAATGCTCAATGTTGTATAACCTGCCCATAACCGCAAGCAAACAGATGCGCAGCAAAGGCGTAGTCCCACCTGAAGCAGAGCAGGATAAATGCTCAATAAATTGGTTGTTTGGGTGAGTCCAGAAACACACCCTGCATTTCCAATGTGCTCTTAGTGGGGTTTCCACTGTATTTGATCTGGAAACTGCAGTTAGTGCAGGATGCTGCAGAAATTATTATTATTATTATTATTATTATTATTATTATTATTATTATTATTATTATTATTTGAATTTATATACCACCCTATACCTGGAGGTCTCAAGGCAGTTCACAGAACAAAATCAAAATATAAAACCACAAAATATAGAATCAAAAACAACAACCCAATAACGCCCCCCCAAAAAACCCAAATTTTACAAGGGCATCAACCAAAGGCCTGGTTAAAAAGGAACGTTTTTGCCTGGTGCCTAAAGGCCCCCAAAAAAATTAAAAGGGGGGGAAACTAGATGTACATCTCCAAAATATAAGATAAAAACCAGATAAAATAAAACCTACATACAAGCAACCGTGTTTTGTGTTGTGTAGGCTCCTATGATGTAAGTGATGGACCCCCAATCATTTTAAGTTAGAGTTTAATAATTATTTCACTATTAATATACTCCTTCTTAATTGTATTTCACTATTAATATACTTCTTCTTAATTGTATTTCAGTTCAACAATTACTTTGATAAAATACGTATTTTATTATGTACAAATGGCTTTAGATACCTATTAGGTCCATAAATGACCACATAGCATATATTCAACACAAAAAAACAGCTACAATTTGTTGTTGACAAAGGACAGCTGGACATAGAAAGGGCCCCATTACCTTCAGTAGCTGAGGGCCGCACCAAACCTCAATCCGGCCCTGGTCCCTTGCTTTGTTGTTTTGCACCGAGAACTTCAACAACAGCTGCAAAAGTTGAAGTCCCAATAAATAAACTTCCTAACAAGGAAGCTTTTCTGCACCCACAAATGTTCACTGCCCTCACCTGAGCTCTTGCAGGTGGGGCGGTCTGTCAGACCAAGCAATGCAAATAGAAGGTTGGTCCACAAATGTGCAAATGCTCTTTCACAAAGCTTAATCCTCTGTTTCTTTGGTGGATTTAAATGCACATACTTCTGTCATTAGACACCGGAGGAAGAGCTGGGACTACCAAAAGGACAGTTATAAAAGAAAGCTTAGCAGAGGGTGAGAACGACACGCTTGAGGCAGCAAGAATAACTGCTGTAATAAACGAAAATCTGCCCTTATTCCCTTATGGGGGACACAAGAGCCCTTATAGAGTCCTTTACAGGTTTGCCATCGGTCAGAGAAAATAAGAGAGGCCAACCAGAGAATATTGAGAAGCAAAGCAGCTAGTAAGCCTTATCTTTATTAAACTGTTGCAACAGGGTGCCCCCTTCACACGCAGGAGGAGGACAACCCCGAACAAAGGTGTGCCAGCCCTTATATAGACATTTTAAATTGCCAGCCCTGGAGTCCAAGACCACCCCCAGAAATATCAAACATACATCACAGAAAGGGCGGTCTACAACAGAAATCTGAGTGCGTTGTTTACCTCCTGTCTGGCAGGTTACCTATTAATGCTTACTTGATTGGATACCCTGGGGAGCCTGGGTAAATACTTAGTTCCTGAGCCAGGTCACAGGCTCACCCTATTCATACACAGACATACCCTTAAGACAGGATTTGTGAATGAAAATGAAAAGACAATGGGGAGGCTTTTCCATTTTCCTTGACCTTGCAGAGAAATCATTTGGTCAGTTTGAGAGACAAAATGGTTTCAGGGCTGCTTCAGACATGTGGTTTATATATTTATGTACGTGTTTGCTTGGTACATTTATGAACATTATATATATATATATATATATATATATATATATATATATATATATATGTAGGTTTTGGTGTCTTCGGGTGTCTTCCCGTGTAAGAGTTGGGGTGTCTAGGCGACGTTTCGACGAGGTCTCACTCGTCATCTACATTCCTGTACCCGTGAAAAACCTACATTCCTGTACCCGTGAAAATCTACGAAAGCAAATATCTCACCTCTACGGGGAGGAAACCTTCCAGCTGAAGATGACGAGTGAGACCTCGTCGAAACGTCGCCTAGACACCCCAACTCTTACACGGGAAGACACCCGAAGACACCAAAACCTACATTCCTGTACCCGTGAAAATCTACGAAAGCATATATATATATATATATATATATATATATATATATATATATATATATATATATATATATTTGCTTTCGTAGATTTTCACGGGTACAGGAATGCAGGTTTTGGTGTCTTCGGGTGTCTTCCCGTGTAAGAGTTGGGGTGTCTAGGCGACGTTTCGACGAGGTCTCACTCGTCATCTTCAGGCTGGTGCTTTCGGCTTCTTGTTACTAGAACAGAGCAGGATCTCAGTGTTTGAGTTCCTATAAATACTGTTGAGGGGGTGTGGTGTATAGCCTCCAACGTTCTGGGCAGAGAGGGAGTTCCCAGGTTAGTGTGCCTTTTCTTCTTTTGTTCCTTAATTACTTGAGGGATATCTTGAGTGATTTCTTGAGTGATATTCTGAGTACCACTTAGGAGGGTCATTAGGTGTGGATTAGTTGCTAAAGCTTTCGTGTCTTGACCTCTTGAGCTTGTGAAAAGTTTTTATGAGAAGATGGCTGTACTGCACTTAGTTGTGCTCTGGCTTGGCTTCGTGTATAGGGGCGAGCTGTGGTTTTGTGCCCTGTGCCAGCCAGATCTGTGTAGGGATTGCAGGGGGGTGCAGCATCCGGAGGTGCCACTATGGTTTGGCTACTGGATGGTGTCTGTACTTTATCTGTGGAGAGGGTCTGGGTTTGGGTCTGGTGTGGTTGATTGGAGATGGCGTTCTGTGTGTCTCTGGTTCTGGTGTCGGTTTTTGTGGGGAGGGCTAATTTTCAGATGTCTGGCAGGCGGGACGTGTCGTCACGCTTGTTCATGTTGTGAGGGTGTTTCTCTATCTCGATGGCTTCCATGATTATTCTCTTGTGGTGATGTTCCATGTTAAAGAGCAATTTGGAATCTGCAAAATTAATTTCGTGTCCTGTTTCTTTCATGTGTTGGTAAAGAGAGGAAGTTTTTTCTTCTTTTTTGACGGCATTCTTGTGTTCTGCGATACGTGCATTTATTCGTCTGTTTGTTTGTCCAATGTACGTGGCTGGGCAGACTTTGCAGGGTATTTCATAGACCCCTTGGTTTTCTAACTGGATTTTATCTTTTGGGTTTCTGAGGATATTGGCTATTTTTTGGTTGGTGCAAAAGGCTGTTTTGATATTGTGTTTATGGAGGATTTTGCTAATTTTATCTGTAGTGCCCTTGATATAAGGAAGGAGGGCCATGCCATTGTTTTCTTCTGTGTCTTGGTTTTTGGGGGGTGTTTCTTTTTGGATTAGCTTCGTAACCCTGTTTTGTTGGTATCCGTTGGCGATTAACACATTTGAGAGATTCTGTAACTCAGTTGTCAAGTGGTCCTTGTCAGCCAGGCGTTTGGTTCTGGAGATGAGAGTCTTGGCTACGGAGTTTATTTGTGCAGGGTGGTGGTGTGATTGTGCATGTAAGTAGCGGTTGGTGTGTGTTTTTTTCCGGTAGATAGTGTGTCCTAGGGAGCCATCAGGTTTTTTGTAGATTAGGACGTCAAGGAACCAACCTGAGGAAAGACAACAACATAATCATTCTCCCAGCAGACAAAGGTAATGCCACTGTTGTGATGAACACATCGGACTACCAAGCAAAACTATCAAATCTACTCCAAGACCCTACCTACCAACCTATAAAAACAGATCCCACCACCTATCTGGAAAAAACCACCAAATCCAAAATAAAAGCCTCTCCTATCAGTGAAGAAATCCAGCTAAGAATCATCCCCAGAGAAAAATCATCCAGATGCCCCAAACTCTACGGTCTCCCCAAGATACACAAAGAAGGAACACCACTCAGACCAATAGTCAGCTCCATAGGCTCACCTCTACAAAATCTCGCTAAATTTCTCGCTAAGCAACTTCAGCCCTATGCAGAATCTATCGCTTCACACGTTACAAACTCCTTCCAGTTCATAGAAACAATAAAGAAGCAAAACCTACATCCCGACGACCTACTTGTGAGCTTCGATGTTGTATCTCTCTTCACACAAGTGCCCATTAATGAAGCCTTGACAGCCATTCAAAACAAATACAATCCCCCCGAATACATCCTGGACCTGACCAACCACTGCCTAACCAACACGTACTTCATCCACAATGGACAAAGATATAAACAGATAGAAGGAGCACCTATGGGATCACCCCTCTCACCGGTCATCGCAAATCTGTACATGGAACACTTTGAAACCAATGCTTTAGACAAGTCAGAACACAAACCCAAACTTTGGCTCAGATATGTTGATGACACCTTTGTAATTTGGCCACACGGGAAGGAAAAACTAGATAGCTTCCTCACACATCTCAACAGCCTACACCCCAAAATACAATTCACTATGGAAATAGAAGCCAACAACCAACTTCCCTTCCTTGACGTCCTAATCTACAAAAAACCTGATGGCTCCCTAGGACACACTATCTACCGGAAAAAAACACACACCAACCGCTACTTACATGCACAATCACACCACCACCCTGCACAAATAAACTCCGTAGCCAAGACTCTCATCTCCAGAACCAAACGCCTGGCTGACAAGGACCACTTGACAACTGAGTTACAGAATCTCTCAAATGTGTTAATCGCCAACGGATACCAACAAAACAGGGTTACGAAGCTAATCCAAAAAGAAACACCCCCCAAAAACCAAGACACAGAAGAAAACAATGGCATGGCCCTCCTTCCTTATATCAAGGGCACTACAGATAAAATTAGCAAAATCCTCCATAAACACAATATCAAAACAGCCTTTTGCACCAACCAAAAAATAGCCAATATCCTCAGAAACCCAAAAGATAAAATCCAGTTAGAAAACCAAGGGGTCTATGAAATACCCTGCAAAGTCTGCCCAGCCACGTACATTGGACAAACAAACAGGCGAATAAATGCACGTATCGCAGAACACAAGAATGCCGTCAAAAAAGAAGAAAAAACTTCCTCTCTTTACCAACACATGAAAGAAACAGGACACGAAATTAATTTTGCAGATTCCAAATTGCTCTTTAACATGGAACATCACCACAAGAGAATAATCATGGAAGCCATCGAGATAGAGAAACACCCTCACAACATGAACAAGCGTGACGACACGTCCCGCCTGCCAGACATCTGGAAATTAGCCCTCCCCACAAAAACCGACACCAGAACCAGAGACACACAGAACGCCATCTCCAATCAACCACACCAGACCCAAACCCAGACCCTCTCCACAGATAAAGTACAGACACCATCCAGTAGCCAAACCATAGTGGCACCTCCGGATGCTGCACCCCCCTGCAATCCCTACACAGATCTGGCTGGCACAGGGCACAAAACCACAGCTCGCCCCTATACACGAAGCCAAGCCAGAGCACAACTAAGTGCAGTACAGCCATCTTCTCATAAAAACTTTTCACAAGCTCAAGAGGTCAAGACACGAAAGCTTTAGCAACTAATCCACACCTAATGACCCTCCTAAGTGGTACTCAGAATATCACTCAAGAAATCACTCAAGATATCCCTCAAGTAATTAAGGAACAAAAGAAGAAAAGGCACACTAACCTGGGAACTCCCTCTCTGCCCAGAACGTTGGAGGCTATACACCACACCCCCTCAACAGTATTTATAGGAACTCAAACACTGAGATCCTGCTCTGTTCTAGTAACAAGAAGCCGAAAGCACCAGCCTGAAGATGACGAGTGAGACCTCGTCGAAACGTCGCCTAGACACCCCAACTCTTACACGGGAAGACACCCGAAGACACCAAAACCTGCATATATATATATATATATATATATATATATATATATATATATGAGAGACCTTAAATTTTTTATTTCACTGCAAAGATCATTCTATTGTAAAATTGGAAGGGACCTTGAGGGACAATTCAAATTGTGGGTGCTAACCTTTTCTGCTTAGACACTGAGGTCCAGCTCCAAAGGCCTTCTGGCGGTTCCCTCCCTGCGAGAAGCAAGGTTACAGGGAACCAAGCAGAGGGCCTTCTCGGTGGTGGCGCCCTCCCTCCAGAACACCCTCCCATCAGATGTCAAGGAAATAAACAACTATCTGGCTTTTAGAAGACATCTGAAGGCAGCCCTGTTTAGGGAAGTTTTTAATGTCTGATCTTTTTTCACTTTTTAAAATTATTATTAATATTTTGTTGGGAGCCGCCCAGAGTGGTAGGGGAAACCCAGCCAGAAGGGCGGGGTATAAATAAATTATTATTATTATTATTATTATTATTATTATTATTATTATACCCCCTGCAATGCAGGAATCTTTTACCCAACACAGGAATTGAACCCACAACCCTGTGATTAAGAGTCTTATGCTCTACCGACTGAGCTGTCCCAGGTCATCAGTTCTTCGGTGCAAAGCAACAGTGGCATCTTGCAGAGCTGAACAGCAGTTTACAGGCAACTAACCTACTGAATGAAAGAATTGTAGAAGGGAACCCAAAGGGTCATCCAGTCCAACCCACTGCCATGATACCTTCTTTATCACAGTTCTGGCTCACGTTAACCCTATGGAGATGCAACGTAGGCTTAAATAGAGTAAGTTCCCTTATACCAAGTCAAAGTACTGCTCCATCTAACTCAGAACTGACTGGCAGCTGCTCTCCAGGATTACAGACAGCGGACATTCCCAGCGGATCTATTACAAAGGAAATCTCATCTCCAACTATGTGCAGATATCTAATTTCAGGCTTTCTTGGTAATCCTGCTGTCTTGGACTTCATTCAAACCAAATAACAGCTTTCTCAAGGGCCAGGAAGTACCTTCAGCATTTTTGTGGGAGATTAGCAGCCAAATCTAACAATGCATATTTTTGCTAGTTAGCATGAGAAGGGGTTAAGACAAAAGATCTGTGTTGCTGATAGGCAGGCACTCTGACCATAGAAATGTCGTTGGTAGAGAGGGCTCTGTGTGATGTCATTTCCCCTCCTATCTAGTGCCACTGTATTCTGCTCTGGTCAGACCTCACCTGGAGTACTGTGTCCAGTTCTGGGCACCACAATTCAAGAAGGACACTGACAAACTGGAACGTGTCCAGAAGAGGGCAACCAAAATGGTCAAAGGCCTGGAAACGATGCCTTATGAGGAACGGTTAAGGCAGCTGGGCATGTTTAGCCTGGAGAAGAGGAGGTTAAGGGGTGATATGATAGCCATGTTCAAATATATAAAAGGATGTCACATAGAGGAGGGAGAAAGGTTGTTTTCTGCTGCTCCAGAGAAGCGGACACGGAGCAATGGATCCAAACTACAAGAAAGAAGATTCCACCTAAACATTAGGAAGAACTTCCTGACAGTAAGAGCTGTTTGACAGTGGAATTTGCTGCCTGGGAGTGTGGTGGAGTCTCCTACTTTGGAGGTCTTTAAGCAGAGGCTTGACAACCATATGTCAGGAGTGCTCTGATGGTGTTTCCTGCTTGGCAGGGGGTTGGACTCGATGGCCCTTGTGGTCTCTTCCAACTCTATGATTCTATGATTCTGTGATTCTATTCTATCTTGAGCGGGAGGAATCAGATAAGAAATTACTGTTCCTCTTTCCTCGCTCTCTTTTACCAGCCGTGGAAGCAGATACCTGCTCCAGTCTCAGGCACATACCTGAACAGCTTATACTGTAAATATAAGTATTTTGTCTCCATTTAATTTTCTGCTGTTGCTGTTAATAATAATAATAAATTGTATTTATACCCCGCCCTCCCTGGCCAGAGCCGGGCTCAGGGCGGCTAACACCAATAAAATCACAGTAAAAAACATGGGGGGGGGAGCCCCAATTTAAAATGCAACCTCATTTTAAAAGTAACCAATAAATCAAAACCGTAAGGGGAGGGAAACATAAGGGTCAGATTGAGTCCAAACCAAAGGCCAGGCGGAACAGCTCTGTCTTGCAGGCCCTGCGGAAAGATGTCAAGTCCCACAGGGCCCTAGTTTCTTGTGACAGAGCGTTCCACCAAGTTGGGGCCAGTACTGAAAAGGCCCTGGCCCTAGTTGAGACCAATCTAACCACCTTGTGACTTGGGACCTCCAAAATGTTGTCATTTGTGGACCATAAGGTCCTCCGCGGGGTATACCAGGAGAGGCGATCCCGTAGGTATGTGGGTCCTAGGCCAATGCATGAGAACCAATGCATGATTATGAGTAAGTAAATCATAATTTAAACTTACTTCGCAGTCTGTTGCCTGATTCTTTGTTAAGCGAGGCAAGAAAAGAGGGAGCCAGCATGCTTTGCAGCTGGGGTTACCGGTACTTTAAGGAAGGCTACACAGCCTATTTCTATATACTTTCCATTTTTCTGCTAAGGATGGGAATTTAAACTCTGCTCTGTTTATGTTCAACCCACACATGGGTGCCTGGAGGGATTAATTGCAATTAATATATCCTTTCAAACCTATTAAACCCATCTCACAATTTTAAGGCACAACGTTTTATTGCTGCTAACTTTGGTGTTTTTGCCAGAGCAGGGCGGTGGCTGTCAAAGGGATCAGGGCACGACCCATGAATGAGATCTTCTGTACTTCAAAGTACATGTGTTTGGAAGTTCATCTCCGCAGATACCCAAATAAACACAGATGATTTCAAAGTGATTTAAGTCCCACAACCCCACTGAACACCACTCAAGGCAGCTGCTTTGACCACCTTGCGATGTGTCTTGAATACTTCCCCCCAAAAGCACAGGGATTATTTGCAAGGCTCCGAACTTAAAAATGGAAAGCGTAGTGCTGGTGGTCAACAAAAGAGGTTTAAAGACTCAAGACAAATCTAAAAAAAATGTAGTATAAACACAAACAATTGGGAAACACTGGCCTGCGAGTGCTCCAGTTGGAGAACAGCCTTTACCAAAGGTGTCATGGGCTTCGAAGACACTCGAACTCAGGACTCAAGGGAGAAATGTGCTAAGAGGAAGGCTTGGCAAATCCACACCATGATCAACTCCCACCCGGAAACCAATGTCCCCACCGTGGAAGGACGTGTAGATCCAGAATCAGCCTCGACAGTCACTTATGGACTCATTGTTAAAACTGTGTCTTACTCGGCTACGAGGGATCACCAAAGAAGAAGAAGATTTGCAAGGCACTAAGCCATGGGTAGGCAAACTAAGGCCCAATCACCTTCTCAATCCGGCCTGCAGACAGTCCAGGAATCAGCGTGTTTTTACATGAGTAGAATGTGCCCTTTTATTTAAAATGCATCTCTGGGTTATTTGTGGGGCATAAGAATTCGTTCATTCTCCCCCCCCCCCAAAAAAAAAATAGTCCGGCCCCCGAAAAGGTCTGAGGGACAGTGGACTGGCCCCCTGCTGAAAAAGTTTGCTGACCCCTGGGATAGGCTCAGTAGGGAAAGCTCAGAGGGCAACAACTGAGCCGTGGAGAAAGTGAAAACTGCGAAGGACATGACAAAACACGAAACTTAGATCGCCTCTGGACTGTCAGTGTTTTGCGTGATGGATCAAATCTCAATCTGGGAATGAAGTTCTCTGCAATTAAAGTGGACGATTGTGCTCTGATGCAACAAATCCATCTATATGGATCCAAACTACAAGAAAGCAATGGATCCAAACTACAAGAAAGAAGATTCCAACTAAACATTAGGAAGAACTTCCTGACAGTAAGAGCTGTTCGACAGTGGAATTTGCTGCCAAGGAATGTGGTGGAGTCTCCTACTTTGGAGGTCTTTAAGCAGAGGCTTGACAATCATATGTCAGGAGTGCTCTGATGGTGTTTCCTGCTTGGCAGGGGGTTGGACTCGATGGCCCTTGTGGTCTCTTCCAACTCTACGATTCTATGATTCTATACACCAGCCATCTTCAAATATCTCAAGGGCTGTCCGTGGAAGATGGAGCAAGCTGGTTTTCTCCTGCTCTGGAGGGTAGGACTCGAACCCATGGCTTCAAGTGAAAGGAGATTCTGACTAAACATACAGAAAAGCTTTCTGACAGCAAGAGCTGTTTGACAGCGGAACAGTCTCCCTTGGGAGGCTGTGGACTCTCCTTCCTTGGAGGTTTCTAAGCAGAGGTTGGATGGCCATGTGTCCTGGATGCTCTAGCTGAGATTGCCGGGGTTGGACTAGACGGCCTTCAGAGGTCCCTCTATTACAATTCTATTAAATTCTCTACAATTCTATCCAGTCCACTTTTACATATAAAAAAAGATTTTGTAGTTAGGAAACTGATGAAATCACGCACAAAACAGTGTGGGATAATTTACTGATCAATGGGAATTTTTTATTATTTATTCGGTTTCCATCCTGCCCTACCTCCCGAAGGAGACATATAATCTATCTACACAAGTAAATCAGGATGGATTGCTCATTGTTGTATAAACTGCCTGCAAACAGATCGCGGTAGGCGTTCGACAAAAACGGGGGCATCGTGTAATTTCAGCATAAGCATCGTGCAACAAGTTAGGATAAATGATTGATAAAGAGGAGAGGGTTTCTGGAAGGGTACTTCATGCATAAAAATAGAATCATGCAAAGCCCGTCCCCAATGTCTCTACATGCAACAGATCCGTTTCGGACAGCCTCACATTGAGAAGGAAGATTTTAAGGGGATTTTAAGATGAGTTCTGGTGACTGCTCTCGGAATCCTGCCTGGCTATTGGGAGCCGTGATCAGGTGTGCATAAGGGCACATCTTTAAGACTAAGTGTCCAGCCACATTTCCGCTTGACCTGCATTTTTATTGCATTCTGTAGCAATTCATTTCCCCAGGTCCGGGAGATTTTCTCGATGCTCCGCAGCTGGGCTTTGCGAAACTCTGACCTTAATCTTATCGGATGCACAGGAAATCCAAAGAAAGGTTTTGCTGCTAAAGGAGCTTCAGTGCAACAGGCAAGATAGGGTTTTCTCAAGGCACAGTCATGGAGCAATGAGAAAAGCTCTCAGACCCGGGGAGGAATTACCGTATTTTTCACTCCATAAGACGAACCTGACAATAAGACGCACCTAGTTTTTAGAGGAGGAAAACAAGAAAAAAAATATTCAGAGTGAAACAGTGGATGTATGATTTTTGGGGTTCATTCTGTGACCACAGACATGTGATCTGATGGTGAACTTGGGGTGACCCAATGCAAAAATCCTGAAGATCCATGTGGATCCATGCTCTGTAACCACGTTTTTGCACCATTGCGGCCCCACGAAACAGTGGATGCGTGATTTTTTTTGGTGCAGGTTGTAGCCGTGGACATGCTATGTGATCTGATGGTGAATTTGGGGTGACCCAATGCAAAAACCCTGAAGATCCATGTGCTTTTACCTCCCTCCCCTCCCAGGCATCCTCCTTTATCTCTAGCCTCCCTTATCTCTCTCCCCGATGGCAAACAATCAGCGGCTTTGTTTCAACACCCACTTTCCTCTTTCAAAAAACAACAGCATGATCTGCTTTTTGCCCCTGGGCAATTCGGCTCCAGCGACCACGCATTCACTCCATAAGACATACAGACATTTCCCCTTACCTTTTAGGAAGAAAAAGGTGCGTCTTATGGAGCGAAAAATACGGTCACTAGAAAACAATATGATAAAAATACAAGTCATGTGAAAGTCTCGCTGCCTTTCCCTGGGGAAAACTGCTCTTTAGTCCTCAATCGGAGACAACAGCCATTTGGGTTTTCCGTGAATTGCTGTTTGTTCTGATTTAGAGCTAAAGAGCAGGTTTTCCCTGGGAAAGGAGTGGGGCAAGGGGGAAACTGCTTGGAACTGTGTTTTCTAAACATGGGGTGAGCCATGAAAGGCAGAATCAGAGACAATGAGCTGAGCAAAGGGCTGACTGGCACCCCCAAAATACGTAAGCACCAGCTCTCTGATTCTCTTTTCAGCCAGGAGGAGCAGGTTGGCCAGCATTTTTCACAGCGCAAAGCATTTTCGCCCCCCGTTTTCTTCACCCAATGAGAAGAGGAGTCTGCAATTGCAGGAGGAGAGAGAAACTGAGATAGCGAAGCCAAGCTGGGGCTTGATCAAGGAGTTGTTGTCATTTGCACACACACACACACACCCCCCAAGATCTTCTGCCTTTGCCTTCTGAATCACAGTCCAGGCCGGAGGAGGATGAAGAAGGAAGCAGCTGAGGTCCCCACCGTGATGTAGCTGATCTGCACGCTGGCTGCCCCATCGTGGTTGCAGAGATCCGTGTTGCAGCAGGTCACCGGGCGAGTCAAGCCAATCCCATCCACATCGGACGGAATGCACCTCGAAGAACAAGACCGTGTGACGGTTGAATCGCCCTGGAATGGGTACACTGCAAATGCAAGTGGCAAGACAGATCAGTCCCTGTCGTCCACCCCTCTTCGAAATCGACCACGGTGCAGCAGGGACACGGTCCTCTATGCCTCCCCTGTGCAGTTGTGAATTTTTGCACAACTGGGAAGTCGAGGCTGTGGATACCCTGCCAATTGGGTAAGGGAACAACGGGGTTCAGAATCTCCAAATCATGTATTGCAGGGGATCGGGGCCCTTCCAACTCTGCAGTGCTAGGATTGCCTGGGGAAAGACCTGGAGAGCTAACCCAACTCTTGCAGAGATAAGAAAGCACTTATTCAGATAGTGCACCAGAGAGGAGGTGGTTTGGAGGCTGGGTGTGGTGCTGTGGGTAAAACCTCAGCGCCTAGGACTTGCCGATCGCATGCTCGGCGGTTCAAATCCCCGCGGCGGGGTGCGCTCCCGTCGTTCGGTCCCAGCGCCTGCCAACCTAGCAGTTCGAAAGCACCTCCGGGTGCAAGTAGATACATAGGGACCGCTTACCAGCGGGAAGGTAAACGGTGTTCCATGTGCTGTGCTGGCTCGCCAGTTGCAGCTTTGTCACGCTGGCCACGTGACCCGGAAGTGTCTGCGGACAGCGCTGGCTCCCGGCCTATAGAGTGAGATGAGCGCACAACCCTAGAGTCTGGCAAGACTGGCCCGTACGGGCAGGGGTACCTTTACCTTTTTACCTTTTATGAGAAGCCCACCTGAGCACAGCAGCAACGCAGACCCCCACCCTCATTCCTCACAGCTGGTAATACTGGCTCCAATAGTCAAGGTAGGCCTTTGTGGCTAGTAGCTATTGATAAAATGCACCAGACAGATAATTCTAGGTCCACGATGTCCTTCCCTGTCAATAGACATGGTGGACCTAGAATCTTCTGGAACCTGTTTTTTGTTTCATAATTATTAACAGCAACGAGAGGTACGTGACTGTTACATCACAGCCCCCGGAGCGTTTTTCACATCTAGACCATTTATATAAGAAGAAAACTGGTGGATCTGGCCAAGATCTGCACCCACCCCCCAGTCCAGCACAGCTGAATGTTGGAAGATTCAGGGCAGATAAGAGAAGGTCATTCTGCACACAGCACAAACTATGGAACTCATTTCCACAGGAGGCAGTGATGGTCACCAAGCTAGATGACTTTAAAAAAGGATTCGGCAAATTCATGGAGGTTAAGGTAAAGGTAAGGGACCCCTGGACGGTTAAGTCCAGTCAAAGGCGACTATGGGGTTGTGGCGCTCATCTCACTTTCAGGCCAAGGGAGCCGGCGTTTGTCCACAGACAGCTTTCGGGGTCATGTAGCCAGCGTGACGAAACTGCTTCTGGCGCAATGGAACACGATGACGGAAACCAGAGCGCATGGAAAGACTGTTTACCTTCCCGCCGCAGCGGTACCTATTTATCTACTTGTACTGGTGTGCTTTTGAACTGCTAGGTTGGCAGAAGCTGGGGCAGAGCAACTGGAGCTCACTCCGTCACAGGGATTCGAACCACCAACCTTCCGATCGGCAAGCCCAAGAGGCTCAGTGGTTTAGACCACAGCGCCAACTGCATCATGGAGGAGAAGGTTGTTGATGACTACTAACCATGATGCCAATGTCCTGCCTTCACAGCTGGAGGCAGCAATGATTCTGAATACCCCTTGCTGGGAACTGCAGGAAGGTAGATTACTCATGTATGGCTCAGGGCCCTCGTATTTACAGGACCGCCTCTCCTGGTCTGCCCTGCAGAGGACCTTAAGGTCCACGAATAATCATAGTTTAGAGGTCCCAGGCCCTAAGGAAGTCAGATTATCCTCCACCAGGGCCAGGGCCTTCTCAGTGATGGCTCTGACCTGGTGGAATGCTTTGTCCCACGAGACCAGGGCCCTTTAGGATTTAACCTCCTTCCGTGGGTCCTGTAAGACAGAGCTATTCCGCCTCAATTTGAATTTAGCCTGATATTTTATTCCCCTTCCTTCCCCCCTCCCCTTTTTATGAAGATTACCCGCTCTGGGATCCCACAGCTAATTCTCCCCTGGTCTCCTCGCTGGCCCAAATAGGACTAATTTAGCCAGCTAGCCCTGGGGATCATCTAATGTTTATTGGGTGGATTCCCCCCCCCCCAATTGATTTTTTAATTCTGAATTTATTGTTATTCATGTTTTATATTGTTTTTTGTTGCATCAATTAAGTGTTTTAAATTTGTTGTTAGCCGCCCTGAGCCCGGTTTTCTGAACCGGGAAGGGCGGGGTATAAATAAAAAAATATTTATATTTATTTATGTGTTCGAATCCTGCTTACACGTTTCTCACGGGCAACTCCTCAGCCCCTGTGAAAACAAGGATGCTGGATTGAGTGAGCCATTGCCCTGGTCCATCAGACTCTTCTTATGTTTTTAGCCAAATGCCAACATGAGAACTCCACAAACAGGACTTGAGTTCAACCACGCTCTCCCGTTTGGGGATCCCAGCCCAGGTGTTCAGAGGCAGGCTCTCTCAGAGAGTGGAAGGAGAACGCAGCCAAGTCTCTCACCTTCTTCACGCGAGTACATGGTAGTCTTGCACATGGTCTCATTCTGCAAGCAGTTGTCCACCTTCATGCATTTTACAGCCGTTATCGGCTCCGGGCAAGAATAACACCGCAAAGCCTGGGCTGTAGGGGAAAGGGTGACAGAAAAATCTTTACTAACACGAGTTGCCCGCAGGTCTACTTTCTTGCTCAACGCTCAAACCTGTTTCCAATTTTGAAAAGCTGAGAGCCAGCTTAGAGGTCCCTTTAATTGTGCGGTTTTCTTCTATTTAAAGATAAGCCTTTGGGAAGGGGGTGCATGAGAACCAAGGTAAGACAAGGTAAAGGACCCCTGAACGGTTAAGTCCAGTCAAAGGCGACTATGGGGTTGCGGCGCTCATCTCGCTTTCAGGCCAAGGGAGCCGGCGTTTGTCCACAGACAGCTTTCCGGGGCATGTGGCCAACAGGACTAAAATACTTCTGGTGCAATGGGACGCCGTGACGGAAACTAGAGCGCATGGAAACATCATTTACCTTCCTGCCGAAGCGGTACTTATTTATCTACTTGCACTGGCGTGCTTTGGAACTGCTAGGTTGGCAGGAACTGGGACAGAGCAACGGGAGCTCAGCCCGTCGCAGGGATTCGAACCGCCAACCTTCTGATCGGCAAGCCCAAGAGGCTTGGTGGTTTAGACCACAGAACCACAGAGCATGAGGAGAAGATATTTAGTTCTTCCCTCTCCAGCCACGTTTCCAAGGAAGACTCCCAACTTCCACTTCTACCTGTGCTGTGTTTAGCCTTAGGGGAGGAAATTCCCATTGGAGCAGAAGTGAATGCCCATTTCAGGATATTAGGCAAAGAAGACATGGCAGTCAACGTAGGATGTTACCCTTTCCGAAAGACAAAATGAAAGACAAGAAGAAACGCTGGGTTTTGGGGTGTTACCAAAAAGAAAGAAAGAAACCTCCAAAGCTTACAAATTTATGTGCATTTTCAGCACTTCAACTCCTAACTTCATAGGAACATACGAACCTGCCTTACACAGTCAGGTTAGTGATGGTGTATCTAGTTCTGTATCATCAACAGGCCAGGAAAGGGGAACCTGCGGCTCTCTACCAGATCTGTGGGACTACAACTCCCATCATCCCTTGCTGGCCAGGCCTGATGGGAGCGTTCGCTACATAGCTGTCAACTGTCCCTTATTTGGCGGGAAACTCCCTTATCCCAGCGCCGTTTCCCGCTGCTGTCCCGGATTGATGATGTCCCTTAAATTTCCCGGGTTTCAAAGGAAGCAGCTCCTCTCCCTCCCTCCCTCCCTGCCGGCCAGGTGGTTTTCCTTGCTGCATCCCCTTTGCCGGGTTGCTGCGCTGTGGAAACCACCGCTTGAGGCTTCATTTGGCTGCTGGCTGAGCTTTCTGCCTTTGGCTTGGAGGGGCTCAGAAGTTGAACATACCTGTCCTGGGAAAACCCCTAATTTTGGCTGCTGATTCCTTATTTTTGAGGCTGCTGGTCCCTTATTTTCAAATCTGTAAGTTGACAGCTATGGTTCGCTAAAGAAATGCACGTTTTATGCACACCTGTTGCGTAAGATGCTCTTTTTGTGCATGCTTTTTGAGCACTGTACATGCACTGCAAAATCCAGAGAAATGCGTAACTTGACTTCAAGTTGCATTCTTGTCCACAAGCACATTTCGGAGCATTGGATTGGACCAAATGAATCCCTCCCTTGTTCTGAACACCAAGACCCCGTAAGGTGGACACAGATGAAACTTAGCTTAACTGGGGCCGGGTATGGTTTGGATATTGTTAAAAACACTTTCTTTTAGCATTCCGTAGAATCTAAAGGTAATTGCGGAGCGATCAGGTGTTTCTTGGCCACCTTAGTGAGGATTTCCAGCTGGCCAACTCTGTCCACAGCACCTGTGCAACCCAATGGTTCCTTGCAGATTTACGTAACAGCTGACACCCAGCAGAAAATCTGTGTGCCAAGCTCTGAATCAGATCCTTAGAGCTGCTTAGTTTGTGGTTTGTGTGGACAGCATTTTATTACTCTGCTGGTTTTTATTGTTCCGTAAGCTGCCTTGCACACTGGATGAATCGGAGGCTCCTAAGAACGTCAAAGGAAAAGGCTACCCAAATCTCACACAAAATGCAGCATAAAACAACTTAGTGCTAAGGAGGAGGGGGAAGTTGCATTTCAGTTCACATTTACAGACCCTCCTAGTGCCCCTATTTTCTGGAGACAGTCCCAGATTCACAGAGTTTCTGATTTGAGGCAAAAATTAAAAATAAAAAGAAAGGGCTGTATCTGAGTGGTAATGAGAGCATCTTCCTCAAATACAGAAGGGTCCCACGTTCAAAATCACCAATAGTCTGCTCTGCCTACTAAAACAATCTCAGCAGCGTAGATGCAATCTCCGTTCAGAGCAGCAGCAGCAGAAAGATATTGTCTGGCCTCTATGAAAACACTAAGGGATCTGCAGGGCCAGATCAAGACATTTTGCTGCCAGAGGTGAACCAGAAAAGGCTTTCCTCCTCTTAGCCGAGGGTTCCCATATTCCAAAAAGTGAATATCCAGACGCAAAAGTTGTTGTTGTTGTTGCCCAAAGTTGTTGAGCTTTTTTTGTTTTTTGCAAACTCACAATCAAAAGCCATTGAAGTTTTTGACCTATTTTTAAGAAAATGCACCAACATCTACACTTCTGACATTCCCCTAACCCAGAAATAATACCTCGGGTTAAGAACTTTGCTTCAGGATGAAAACAGAAATCGTGCAGCGGTGGCGCTGGGGCAGCAGCAGGAGGCCCCATTAGCTAAAGTGGTGCTTCAGGTTAAGAACAGTTTCAGGTTAAGAACAGACCTCCAGAACGAATTAAGTTCTTTTTTTTTTTTAAAGATATTTAAAGAAAAAAGACAAAAACAGAAAACAAGATACAAGAGATGGGAGGAGGAGGAGGTCATGGAAAGAAGGTAATGAAAGTGGAGAATTTGAAAATGATGGTTTTATTTTTTATTTTTATTTTTCTGTTTTCAGAACGAATTAAGTTCTTAACCCGAGGTACCACTGTATAGGATCGGTCTGCAAACCCTATTTAACTTAATGGGACTCTAAACCACTAAACAACAAAGTTCCAAGGGAATGCGGACTGACTCTTCTTCCAAGGAGAGCCCACTGCCTTGTGAGGGAGTCCGTTCCGCAACTCTTACCCTCAGAAAACTCTTCCTGGTGTTTAGTCTGAGTCTCCTTTCCTACGATTCGAAGTCATTGGTTCAGGTCCTGCCCTCCAGAACAAGAGAAAACAAGCTTTCTCCATCTTCCATGGGACAGCCCTTCAGATATTTGAAGATGGCTTTCCTAACACCTCTCGGTCTCCTCTTCTCCAGGGCTAAACATCCCTCAATTTAACTCTCAGCCAACTGAAACATCAAAAAATGGATCTGCGTAAATAAAAGGGGCCTTACCAAACTCAGCACACCAAAGAGTAGCCAGCAATGCAGTAAGAAACACCTTCATCCTGCTTCTTGAGCAATGCCTCACTATCTCAGCATTCCAGTTTTGCCGGTCGACAGTCCGGACAAAGGTAGAAGTTTGATTCTCTGCCTTTTACTCTCTCAGCAACGGTGGGTTGTTGTTGTTTTTTCCCCAACCTATCATGTCCCTCCTCTCTGAAATAATATTGTGCCGAAAAAAACAAGTTCCCTTTCAGTCTGGAGAGGATTAAGCTACCTGAAACCAAAAGCAAACACACCTGCCTGGTTTATTCTGCCCCACATCTGCTAGGAATTTGCTACCTAACTCGCCAGGGTTCTCTCTGAATTCCTGCTCCGCCTTGGTTTCTTTGCCTTTCGGTGATCCACACAGACATTTGTTTTATGCTTTGATCATCCCCCCCCCCCATTTTGCTTTCTTAATTTTAAGAAGAAAATAAGGGAATTTGGGGATATAATATGCAACGAACTCTCTTTTGTAAAAAAACTGGAGCATCACTGCCTCCAATTGTGGAGAAAGAAGATATAGTTATAGATTGGGGGACTTCCCCCCCAAACCCTAGAAATTAATAAATGGTAGGATTTTGACTAGCTGGGATATGGATGAATGTACAACCTGCAGAACTATGCCAAACAAGGAATCCCTAGGCTGGCTTCTGCAAACCAGCTAATCTGCTTTGTTTTGTTTTTTAAAATGATTTTTATTGATTTTCCAATAAAAACAGCCAATCAACATATCCGAATCATAATCCAATTAAAAATAATAAACTAAAAATTAAAAAAATGACCAATTATAGTCCAAATTGTAATTATTAATTTTTCTGGGTTCCCCAGTCTGGACCTTTCAAGCATATCTCCAAATCTTCATTCCTGCCTCTTCTCATTGTTTTCATATTATCCGCTTTCTGATCTTAACGCTTTAAAGTTCTCCGTCCCTGGCTCTGCAATTCTCAGTAATGGCAGAAATCATATATCCTTTTGTCTGTCGAATACAGCTTTATTTGTGTATATATAGTTTTTCAACTGTCTATTTGCCAGCACAGCTTTCCCTGACTCCATTCCAATCCAGGCTGTTGTCAAAGCTTTTCGTTTGAGATTTAATAACATAGTAGCTTCCACATTGTTAATAATAATAATAAATTTTTATTTATATCCCGCCCTCCCCAGCCGAAGCCGGGCTCAGGGCGGCTAACAACAATAAAATAATACAACATTCTAGAATCATTTCATTATAAAATTAATTCAAATCAAACCAAACTGATGGCAACCATTGGGCTAGAGTTCTGTGAAGATTGCCAAAGGAGGGGGTCAGACTGTGCCCTGGCCAAAGGCCTGGTGGAACAGCTCCGTCTTGCAGACCCTGCGGAAAGATGTCAAGTCCCGCACGGTCCTAGTCTCTTGTGACAGCGCGTTCCACCAGATTGGGGCCACGGCCAAAAAAGCCCTGGCTCTGGTTGAGGCCAGCCTAACCTCTCTGTGGCCTGGGACCTCCAAGATGTTTTTGTTTGAAGATCGTAAGGTCCTCCGTGGGACGTACCAGGAGAGGCGGTCCCGTAGGTACCAGGGTCCTAGGCCGTATAGGGCTTTAAATGTCAAAACAGCACCTTGAACCTGACCCTGTACTCCACCAGGAGCCAGTGCAGCTGGTAGAGCACTGGGTGAATGTGATCCCACAGCAAGGACCCCGTAAGGAGTCTCGCCGTGGCATTCTGCACCCGCTGGAGTTTCTGGGTCAGTCTCAAGGGCAGCCCCATGTAGAGCGAGTTACAATAATCCAGTCTGGAGGTGACCATCGCGTGGAGCACAGTGGCTAGGTCACGGAGAGAGAGGTAAGGAGCCAACTGCTTAGCTTGGCAGTGATGAAAAAATGCTGCCTTTGTTATAGCTGCAATCTGTGCCTCCCTGGAAAGGGAGGTTAAGTTATTACTGTAAATTGTTAAGCATACTGTTTGCAATAATGCAGTGAATATGAGCTGTATTCCACCAATATAAGTCATTTGGCGATCGATCAGCCTCTCAGAGACCACACAATCCCCCCCTCCGGGCCCTTGAGCGGGCTGCTAGACATCCATTCAGCCTTCTCTCTCGCTCATAATGAAAAACTTCTGCAAACAGCTGTGATATATGTTGTCCCAAATTGTTATCTCCAGTCATTGCAAAGTCAGCCAGCAAATATTCCCTGCTTCTCTCGAAAAGTGAGGAATTCTCATTTTTCCGTGCTGTGTCATATTAACAAGCTCAATCTTTGTTTCTTCTTTTATCTTTATCAATTCTTTCAAGTCTAAGTAAACCTGCACAGTTGAATGCTTAATTATAAATAAAAGTCCATCTGTACTCTTTAAAAAAAAAAGTTCCTTAATGAGGCTTGGCATTGAAAACCAATTGTAGATGGTAAGAAGAGAAAAAGGACATACCAAACACCTTCGTAATCCACACGCCATGATAAGAATCTCTTTGAAATCCGAGCTTAAACACCAGGAACTGTACAGTTCTGCAGGTTTTTGCTTAGTCTTCTTCGGTCCAGGCTGTGTCTGTTTATTGTCCAAATCCAATCATTTTATCAAACAGATATTTCCGGCTATGAGAATGACATCAGAGAGTGCCAGCCGTGTCGTGCTCTGGGACCCAGTGTCCTGCCGCTTGCACCTTGATGCAAGCTGACAATCTCGGACAATCTGCGGGTCTGCGAGACAGTCTTCCCCCACCCTGGGGAGTCTGCCAGGGCTAATTACCCCCATATCAGCCCTGAATTACCGGCATGGCTGGGATCCAATATTATGGGAGTCAGCCATTTCCCACCGCCAGAAACAGGAAGCCCCACCAGCTAATCTGTTGGTTGATGGGCCATCCAAGAGGAATCCTTTGGCCTGGGAGACAGAGGTTTCCAAGGTGAGGGGGTGTTTCTTTGAAGTGACAGGAAAAGAGTTTTTAGCAAGGTGTTCTGGGAAGGAGGAGGAGAAAGAGAGACTAAGGTCCATCTTGGGCAGGCTGGCTGAAGGCTGGCTGGGAGATATGCCTTTGACCCCAAGGACTGCACAAGCCCTTCTGGAAATGACCATGCTGTAAGATCTGGACTCCCTCCGTGCAACTGAAGGTGTAAATAGGGGAATAAATCATATTTCTTAAAGCTATGACGTCTCTGCCACATCTTCTGTTCTCCAAAAGAACACAGACCCTGGGTGAGTGCCTGGAACTCCCTTGGATATTGCAGAGTGTGGGGATAGCACCCGATTTTGTAACAATATTCATGGGGTTAGTTGATGGTCTAACTCAGTCTGCAGCAGTTTCCTATGTGCCTAAAATTCTTACTGGTTTCTTTGAGAGGTTTCCGTGAGCATCCTCAGCACTGCAAAAGCAAACACCAAGCACTCGCTTTCCCTTTTTGATGTTTCTCGTGAAAAAGTGACTTTGTTTTAAATAGCCCTCAGTGGTCCAACTCACTTCCAGTTGCCCTCATTTGCCTTCAGTCGTCGTCATGTAGCCAAATCGGATTAAATATGTGTACTGAAATGGGGGGGGCAGGGAGCCACACCATCAACCCAGGTATTTGAAATTCCACTACCTGCCTTTGAAGAAGGAATGGACACTACTAGGGTTGAAAAGTCAAGAGCATCCCAGATTCTGAGATTTCAGGGCCGAAACCTGAGAACTAGGGATGCCCCAGGCGATGGAGGTTAATTGGGAAAGGGGAGCAGAGGAGGGAAGATTTCAGAGTGCCTGTACTATAATTTGCTGCTGGTTCTTCTTGGAACGATAATTCATATGTGGTGGGGTTGCAAGGAAATAAAGAAGTTTTGGGGAATAATACATGAGGAACTTAAGAAAATGCTTTAAAAACCCTTGATAAAAATCCCGAAGCTTATCTGTTAGTGTTGATGGGCAAAGACATACCACATATGAAAAAAACAATCTTTTTATATGCAACAACAGCTGCCAGGGTAGTGATTGCTACTAAATGGAAATCTCAGGCCATACCAACAAAGGAAGAGTGGATTTGTAAATTAAGTGAGTATATAGAATTGGCGAAATTAACTTCAATTATAAGATATCTATCAAATCAAAAGTTAAGAATGGAGTGGAAGTATTTCGAAGATTATATGTAAAAATATTGTTCTAAAAATGACATGTTAACAGGCTTAGAATAAAAAATGTAAGCAATAACAAAACAAATAAAAAAAGAAAGAAAAACCAGAATTTAACAAAAACGATTTATTATAGAATGCAAGGGAATAAAGGTAGAAAGAAATATACAGAAGTCAAATTGCTGTAGAGGGTGGGTGATGTGTTTTGTATTTAAGTGTATAGTTATGCAACTGTTTTAGTTTAGATATTATATTTTATGTGAGGGAATCATTGGGAATTTTGGTTGTTATGTATATATGTTAAGTAAGTTTCAATAAAGATCTGTCTATCTATCTATCTATCTATCTATCTAATTTGCTGCTGGTTCTTGCCAGGCTTAAACTTGCAAGCTACATGCACAATCTTCTTGTTAACTGTTTTTATGGTTAAAGGCTGTCTCGCTCACCTGGATATTTAACCCTCCACTTGCCAGGAGGGAGCCAGGCAAAGATGGAGACTTCAGTTCTTGACACCAGGCAATAATTTGCTGCCAGCTCCTACCAGTCTGAAGCTTGAAAGCTTTGGGCACTATCTTCTTATTTATTTATTTTTTAAAAAGAAATACAACGTGTTCTCTTCTACCTGGGGATTCAAGCCCTCGTGCTGCTACCTGGGGGTGGTGAGGCAAACCTAGAGGCATCAAGTCAGCCCTGGAGGGGAGGTCTGGCAACCCTACTCTTTCGGGGTTGAAAAATATTTCCTTCTCTGGCTGAGACAGCCTAAATCTCCCATGCCTTTACTGAGAATTTTCAGAGATTTGACTTTCTTGTTCTGCAACTGCCAGAGGGCAGCTTTTTGTTGCACCGCGATCATGGTTTCATAACATTTAGCCTAAGGCTTTTATCCTGTGTACCCACGGTATGGGAATAGCGCCTTGCAGTGTAAAGCTACTTTCCTGCATCTCATGCCCAGCGATAGCTTCCTGGAATCCTGTTAGTGGGTACGACGAATCATTTTTACTGAGGTGATACGGAAAGATCAGAGTGGATCAGTGGCTTCCCAGTGCAAACAGAGCTTCAAATTTTGCAGAGGGATTTATTGATCCCTGGTTTATTTATTGAGATTTGATGCAAAGCTTTGTGCCATACACTTTGGCTGTTTTCGTTGCTCTTTCTATCGAAATTGTTCTTTATTTGTTTTTATTATTATTCATTTACTTAAATACTTATATTTTTGTGATACAGTGGCATAGATCAAAGTGGTTTACAACAGGATCAGATAAAATAAACTGCAGCAGTTCTGTAACAAAGAAGGTCATGCAGTTTAAGAGGAACGTTACAACCTGGGGCTAGCATTATAACCAGAGAAATTTACGCAATAATCCACAAGTCCATTCATAAGCACCAAGCCCGCCACCTCATAGACAATGTGGAATATCACAGAGAATCACAGAATTGCAGAGTTGGAAGGGACCCCAAGGGTCATCTAGTCCAACCCCCTGCAATGCAGGAATCATAACTGAAGCATCCCTGGCAAATGGTCATCCAACCTCTCTTTGAAAACCTCCAATGAAGGAGAGTCCACCACCTTCCAAGATTTCCAAGATTGTTCGTTCCACTGCCATTGAAGACCTCTTGCTGTCAGAAAGTTCTTCCTAATGTTGAGTTGGAACCTCCTTTCTTAGGATTTGAATCTGTTGGTTCAGGTCCTACCCTCTGGTACAGAAGAAGAAGAAGAAGAAGAAGAAGAAGAAGAAGAAGAAGAAGAAGAAGAAGAAGAAGAAGAAGAAGAAAAGTGCTCCATCTTCCATGTGACAGCCCTTCAGAGATTTGAAAATGGCTATCACGTCGCCTGGCTAAGCTGTCAGTGTTTGAAAAAGAAAAGGTTCTGACCTCCTTTTTACTCCTTTGCCTAGTCCTCAGACCTTAGTTGGCACAAAAGAGTCTTTTTGAAAGTGTATTTTTGCAGAGTATTGCTGCTTTTATTCTTAAAAAGTTTTCTTCTCCAACCACGACCGACAGCTTTTACACACACCAAACACAACCAGCTTTCTACCATCCAACCAACCCACACCCAACACTAACATTGACCACTCCATATATACAGGTACAATTTGGTGAAAGTTTGCATGAGTCATTGTAGGCCGCTGACTCATGCTGACTTACGGTAGTTCTTTTAGCATTACAGAAATAGTGGCCAATTTTTAGCCGTGACATAAGCATCCCCAATTCCCTCAACCATTCTTCATCAGGCTTGGTTTCCAGTCCCTTGACCATCTTGGTCACCTTCCCTGTGTGGGATGTGATACATAAGTAGCAGTCAAGTACAACATTCCTTGTTTTCCTATAGTGGACCTGCGGGGGAATGTTTGGTCCAGCCAGTCGAAAACTTCCTGTTTCCTCCTGGCTGGGATATACTTCCTTTGCATGTGACTAGTGGTGGGCGTGACCTTACCTGTCCAGGTAACAAAAGCACGAGGCATGTAGCTCCCTCTCTCTCTCTTTGACTTCCTCCATCATTGGAGCAGCTTTTTAGCTAGAGATGCTCTGTTGGCTTCTAACAGAGGACACTGAGATTATCTCCATATGGGATAGATCCACATTTATATCCTTTGTAACTAAGTCTGCCTTCAGGGATCCAAATGTGAACTGAATGTGAGTAAACTTCTTTTATATACTTTAAACAAGATTGTGGCGTGTTTATTCTTTTAAGAGGGATAAAAGGGAACTTACCAGGAACCTAATAGTTAGAGATTTACGCAAGCCTGCAACCAGTTATTCGCTGGGGAATGTGAAACTCTTCTAAGAAAAGGCACTTGCTAGTACAAGTTAGGAAGATATTAATTAAAAATATATCCTCTCCTGCCTCCCTGAACATTCCCACACCTTGCATGACTTCCAGCTTGTCAATATTTTTCTTAGACTGTGATGTCCACAAAACTCCAGGTGAGGTCTGACCAAGGCAGAATAGAGTAGTGCAATGGGTTCCCTTGACCTGGACACTGTACTTCTGTTGATGCAGGCTAGAATAGCATTCACTTTTTTTTGTTGCTGCATCACTCTGCTGACTCCTGTTCAGTTTGTGGTCTGCTAAGACCCATAGATCCTTTTCACCTGTGCTACTAGTAAGCCAGTGTGAGGACCTCTTTGATTTGGGCTTTGTTTTCTTGCAATGAAAATCCAGATATTAGTCCAAGACACCATCTAGGACACGGTCCGTGTCAACTGTTCTGAACACGAAGGGCCGGCCGGGCAAGTTTGGAAATGCCCCGGAAGTGGAAGCCTGGGAAGGCGCTCACATTTGCAAACCCGCGACGGAGCAGTTTGCCGCGTGAGTTGACGGCTAGGAAGATGAGAAGGGTCCAGCCCTGAGCCTCTTAAACAAGCCCAAGAGTGAGATGACCCCAGAGGAGCTGCAGAAGAGGGAGGAGGAAGAGTTCAACACGGGGCCCCTTTCTGTTCTCACCCAGTCTGTAAAAAACAATACTCGGGTGCTAATCAACTGTCGAAACAACAAGAAGCTGCTTGGCCGGGTCAAAGCCTTTGACAGGCACTGCAACATGGTGTTGGAAAACGTTAAGGAGATGTGGACAGAGGTGCCCAAGAGTGGGAAAGGCAAGAAGATATCGAAACCTGTCAACAAGGACCGCTACATCTCCAAGATGTTCCTGCGTGGAGATTCAGCCATTGTGGTGCTGAGGAACCCCCTAATCGCTGGCAAATAATAGGCTGTCAGCAGGCTGTAGGTGCTTGAGAGCCTAGTCCAGCAAAGAGCTGTCTTCTGGGTAAACAACCAAGAGGCCGTTATGGTGCGCTGATGGCTTTAGCCAATAGCATCTTCTTATCATTTACAAGTATTTTTGTCCTACGACTGCTCACTACCCCGATGAAGGAAAGTGCAAGGCTTCTTGCTATTCATAGAGCTGGCTGATGAATTTTCCAACCCCCAGTCACCTGGTTATGTTCATATATGTTGCCTGATGACCTTTTCTTTTGTAATAAACATTTTGTTAAAATTCTAAAAATAAAAAAAAAACCTGTTCTGAACACACCTTTCCACAGACAGGCAAATTCGCCCGCAGAGAGCTTTAGAAGGCCCACAGAAACAGCATCTCTGCTGTCATTTTCTTTTACCAACAGTGCAAACTGACGTGTGCGGTCAGGATATTTTTCTCATATTGAATTGCCCAGAACAATACGATAATGGTAAGACTTGGGCGGTTTCATGCAACTTACCTGAAACTGGCTGAACGGTGAATTCCTTTTTCATTCTTCTGCTTTGCATGCCTGTTGTTCTTTTCCTCTTCTGATTGACAGGAGCTTTACTCCTCTCGCTTGTGATTAAATACAATAAGCAAGGTGGAGACACCTGGGCAAAAAATGAACAATTCCCAGAGTTCCCTGTGATTGTAGAACCACTCCAAGAATGGTGCTTCCTTGAAGGGAATGGAAGTCCCCTAAGAACTCGGAACACCCTGAACAAACTACAGCTCCCAGAATTCTTTGGGGAAGCCATGACAGTTTAAAATGGTATCATGGTCCGGGCCAGATTGGGGTTTGATGTGGCCCTCAGCTACTGAAGGTAATGGGGCCCTTTATATGTCCAGCTGTCCTTTGTCAACAACAAATTGCCTTTTTTGTGTTGAATATATGCTATATGGTAATTTATGGACCTAAAAGGTATCTAAAGTCATTTGCACATGCAGAATGTAGGCACCCTATATATAGAAATAAGCAAACTAGTGATATTTTAGGGAGCAGGCCAGCAGGCGGGGCCCATTACTTATACCATATACCATTGTGCAAATTAATTGAAACAAAGCATGTTTTCTCTCTTACTTGTCATCCTGTACTCAAAAGAAACACGAAAAGTTGATCATTATGGTGTCAGCAACCTGCACTCAGTAGAAGGAATGATGCGCTCGCCACAATATATTGAGGTTATACGAAAGAGAGTTATTCCAGGGCTGGAAAAGAGGGATCCTGGCAGTACTGGGATATTGCAGCAGGACCTAGCCCTCTGTCACACATCGAAAGTGATGAAGAAATACATGCCAGAGCAGCAAATACAGGTACTTGATTGGCCAGGGAATTTCCCGGAGGTAAATCCCATTGATAATTTGTGATCTACTGTATATGCAAAAGTCACTATAGACTGTACGACTATGGAGAAGCTCATTCAGGCGCAGATTCAAGTGTGGTACAGGGATCCAAAAATCAACAGTGACTGTTCGAAACCACAGTGGTACCTCGGGTTACATACGCTTCAGGTTACAGACGTTTCAGGTTACAGACTCCACTAACGCGGAAATAGTACCTCGGGTTAAGAACTTTGCTTCAGGATGAGAACAGAAATTGTGCTCCGGCGGCGCGGCAGCAGCAGGAGGCCCCATTAGCTAAAGTGGTGCTTCAGGTTAAGAACAGTTTCAGGTTAAGAACGGACCTCCGGAACGAATTAAGCACTTAACCCAAGGTACCACCGTATTAATCCAATATGCGACAGCTAGACTGGTGACTGGGAGCGGCCGCCGGGACCACATAACACTGGTCCTGAGAGATCTGCATTGGCTCTCAGTACATTTCCGAGCACAATTTAAAGTGTTGGTGCTGACCTTTAAAGCCCTCAATGGCCTCGGTCCAGTATACCTGAAGGAGCGTCTCCACCCCCATCGTTCAGCCCGGACACTGAGGTCCAGCTCCGAGGGCCTTCTGGCAGTTCACTCATTGTGAGAAGTGAGGTTGCAGGGAACCAGGCAGAGGGCCTTCTCGGTGGTGGCGCCCACCCTGTGGAACGCCCTCCCTTCAGATGTGAAGGAAATCAGTAGCTATCTTATCTTTAAAAGACATCTGAAGGCACCCCTATTTAGGGAAGTTTTTAATATTTAATGCTGTATTGTTTTTAACACTTGATTGGGAGCCGCCCAGAGTGGCTGGGGAAACTCAGCCAGATGGGCGGGGTATAAATAAATTATTATTATTATTATTATTATTATTATTATTATTATTATTATTATTATTATTATTATTATTTCTGTAGCTGCAAGACCACTCAGAATTCAGAACTGGGAAGAAGCAAAAAGAAGGCCCTCAGATATATGTGACAAAAAGCTTTTATTAGCAGTTTCTGAAAAACTCACACATCATTTAAAAGTACAAAAAGGCGATGCTGGTTCCAGAAGAGTTTGCTGCAATTTTGTGGCCATTCATTTCCCGAATGTCCAGCGATCCCCACAAAGCTCAGGTACTGAGCCATTTAACTTTGGCTTGGGGGTGTTTATCATTTATCTCTCCTTTCTTCTGAATAACGATTAAAATCTCCCTGGAAGGGGTTCAGTCTTTTTATTACTCTTTCTTCTTTTGGCATCTTTGAAAGTTCTCAATATGAAAAGTTAAAAATAGAAAGTAGCCATGAGGTATCAGACATGACTTGATGGCCACAAGCGAACCCAAGCCTCCAAACTGTCCGCAGAAGTCCAGCTTTTGGTACATCAGTCTGCCACTGGTGGTACTAGACTTTACTCCCTGAAACAGAGTGTCCAGAACGCAACACAGCAATAATAATAAAAATATAAGGTACAGGGCCTTTTTGGTGGTGGGATTACTCTGTGCGCCTTGGCTAAAACTGGCCGCCGAGATAGACGACTGGCTTTCTGGGCAGGGGCTTCGCCTTAGTTCCGTTCTGCCCACCCGGGGTCTCAGTTCCTGGTCAAATCAAAGCTCTGATGACAACCAGCACCACCAGCATAAGCATGCCAAACCTTACATTCACTGTGCTGTTGCACCTGTCCTCTTGACAGCAGGTGAAAGTATACAGCGACGGCCAACTAACCTTGGCGATCAAGCAAGTGTTGGAGCAGCGTTGCTCCACAGCATAGCCGGCGGCAGAGGTTGTTTCTAAAAGGGAAAGGATGGGAAAGGGCCATGGTTAAAGGTAAAGGTAAAGGGACCCCTGACCATTAGGTCCAGTCGCGGACGACCCTGGGGTTGCGGTGCTCATCTCACTTTATTGGCCGAGGGAGCTGGCATACAGCTTCCGGGTCATGTGGCCAGCATGACTAAGCTGCTTCTGGCGAATCAGAGCAGCACACGGAAACACCGTTTACCTTCCCACCAGAGCAATACCTATTTATCTACTTGCATTGGCATGCTCTCGAACTGATAGGTTGGCAGGAGCATGGACCGAGCAAGGGGAGCTTACCCCGTCACGGGGATTCAAACCGCTGACCTTCTGATCGGCAAGTCCTAGGCTCTGTGGTTTAACCCACAGAAAGCTATAATTTTATTGTTTCATTGACTTTCGAGGAAAGGCAAGCAAAAGGCAACATAATAATGCACAACCTGGAGAAAGTGGAGAGAGACAGTTTTTCTCCCACTCTCCTAACCCTTGAATTCATGGGCATCCAGGGAAGATGAACGCTGGAAAACTAAGGACCAAATAAATAACATACTTTTTCATGCATCCATAGTTAAACTATGGAACTCACTTCCCCATGAAGCAGTGATGGCTACCAATTTAGATGGCTTTGAAAAAGAATTAGACAAATTCATGGAGGAGAGGGCTACTGATGGGTACTAGGCGCAATGGCTACACTCAGCCTCCCCATGCTTACCAGTGTAACGCGTGCAGAAGCGATCTGTTTCAGAACAGTTTACAACAGTGTCACAACCAGAATATTTCGTTACATTGCAGGTATAACATTCCAGGGAAGAAGCTGCAAGGAAGAAGCAACTTTTTAAAATAAAATAAAACAAAACACACACAGTAAAGATGGGGGAGAAATCTGTCTTTGCTAGGACTTTCAAATGAAACAGGCTAAGTACCAGAACAACCTACCGTATTTTTCGCTCCATAAGACGCACTTTCTTCTTCCTAAAAAGTAAGGGGAAATGTCTGCGTCTTATGGAGCGAATGCCTCCTTTCTTTTAGCAAATATTTTGTTACACCGGGGAAGTGGTAATTCTGCATTGATTTGTTTTGGATGTTGCATGTGATGCCAATAAAGGTTTTACAATACAATACGATGTCCATGGCTACAGCCTTCACCACAAAAATCACGTATCCACTGTTCCCTGGGGCTGCAATGGTGCAAAAATGTGATTACAAAGCACAGATCCACATGGATCCTCAGGATCTTTGCATTGGGTCACCCCAAATACACCATCAAATCACATGTCTGTGGCCATAGCATGAACCACAAGAATCATACATCCACTGTTTCATTCAAAATATTTTTTTTCTTGTTTTCCTCCTCTAAAAACTAGGTGTGTCTTATGATCAGGTGCGTCTTATGGAGCGAAAAATACAGTGACCAGGGATCCCCAGGTCTCTCCCCAGTAGGTCTCTTAAGAGGGCATCTGAGCAACCAACCATGGGTGGCTGGCTGCTGGGTCAAACCATGTCCTTGTGCTCCTTTCCAAGATGCCCACAAAAATCACAGAATTGTAGAGTTGGAAGGGAACCCCCAAGAATCATCTAGTCCAACCTCCTGCAATGCAGGAATCGGGGCCAAAGAATTCTGGACTGAGACCACATAACACCGGTCTTGAAAGACCTACACTGGCTCCCAGTACATTTCCAAGCACAATTCAAAGTGTTGGTGCTGACCTTTAAAGCCCTAAACGGCCTCAGTCCTGTATACCTGAAGGAGTGTCTCCACCCCCATCGTTCCGCCCAGACACTGAGGTCCAGCGCTGAGGGCCTTCTGGCAGTTCCCTCATTGCGAGAAGCCAAGTTACAGTGAACCAGACAGAGGGCCTTCTCGGTAGTGGCACCCACCCTGTGGAACGCCCTCCCACCAGATGTCAAGGAGATAAACAACTATCTGACTTTTAGAAGACTTCTGAATGCAGCCCTGTATCAGGAGGTTTTTAACATTTGAAATTATACTATGTTTTTATATGTGTTGTAAGTGACCCAGAGTGGTTGGGGAAACCCAGCCAGATGGGCGGGGTATAAATAATAAATTATTATTATTATTATTAATTATTGTTGTTGTTGTTGTTGTTGACAGCTTCTCCAACCTTAAAAACCTCCAATAATGGACAGTCCACTGCTTTCTGAGCTGGTCCATCCCCCTGTCGAATAGCTCTTACCCTCAGAAAGTTCTTCCCAATGCTTAGTTGCAATCTCCTTTCTTGTAATTTGAATCCATTGATTCAGGTCCTGCCCTCTGGAGCAGCAGAAAACAAGTTTGCTCCATCTTCCATGTGACAGCCCTTCAGATACTTGAAGTTTGCCATCCTTTCACCTCTCAGTCTTCTCCTCTCCAAGCTAAGGAGGCTGTTCCAGGAGCAAATGACCGTCATGTCAAAGACTCACCCGTTTTAGTCCACAAGATGGTGGTCAACAGTAGGACAGGAAGAGCCTTCATCATTTCGCTTCTCCCTCCGCCGCTAGGATGAAGCAGCCTGCCTTGAGGAGTTCCTGTTCCCTTTAGTGCACAAAACCATCACATCAACAATTAAGCCAGGAAATACAGTGGTACCTCTGGTTGCGAACAGGATCCGTTCCAGAGCCCCGTTCGCAACATGAGCGGAATGCAACCCGAGTCTGTGCATGCACAGGTCGCAATTCGCTGCCTCTGCGCATGCGCATGACATCATTTTGAGTGTCTGCACATGCACGAGTGGCGAAACCCGGAAGTAACACTTTCTGGTACTTCTGGGTCGCCACGGGACGCAACCTGAAGCAAACGTAACAAGAGGTATGACTGCACAGTGGTACCTTTGAAGTCGAACGGAATCCGTTCCAGAAGTCTGTTCGACTTCCAAAAAGTTCGGGAACCAAGCTGCGGTTTCCGATTGGCTGCGGGAAGCTACTGCAGCCAGTCGGAAGCAGGGCCAGACGTTTGGGTTCCAAAGAACGTTTGCAAACCAGAACACTCGCTTGTAGGTTTGCGCCATTCAGGAGCCAAGGTGTTCGGGATCCAAGCTATGACTGTACAGTGGTACCTCGTGTTACATACGCTTCAGGTTACAGACTCCGCTAACCCAGAAATAGTACCTCGGGTTAAGAGCTTTGCTTCAGGATGAGAACAGAAATCGTGCTCCGGTGACACAGCGGCAGCAGGAGGCCCCATTAGCTAAAGTGGTGCTTCAGGTTAAGAACGGACCTGTGGAACGAATTAAGTACTTAACCCGAGGCACGACTGTACACAGTTCTCTCCTTTGTGATTCATGCAGCCAGGGCGGTTGGAATGCGAAAGGAGATGGTACCATTTAAAAACATTCTGCTGAGACCAGGATGCTGAGCCAAATGGGACCTGGGTGTAATTCTACCATCAGACCAAAGGCTTATCACGTCTCGCAGTGTCAACCGGGGGCCCTTGGGAAACCCAACAATGCAAAAGTGCTCTCTCCCCACTTCTACTCCACCCCCACCCCCCCATCAACAGAGATTCAGAAGCTGTGGGATGTGATCCATGAGAGGCAGTCAAGTCCAACATTCCTTGTATTGCTAGAGAAGACATGCGAGGGGATGTTTGGTCCAGCCATTCGAAACTTCCTGTTCCTCCTGGCTGCAGCATCCTTCCTTTTGCATGTTATAGATGGTGGGTGTGACCTAACCTGTCCAGGTAACAAAAGGACGAGTCACGCAGCACTCTCCCCCTTTTTGACTTCCTTTTCCGTTTGACCAGTTTTTAGCTAGAACTGCTTTGCTAGATCTCAGCTAGCAGAAGCACTGGGATTACATATTCCCCCACATGGAGTAGATCCACATGTACATATTTCTAACTAAATCTGCCTTCCGGAATCCAACTGTGAACTGATGTAAGTAAACTTCTTTTATTGACTTAGATTGTGATGTATTTATTCTTTTAAGAGGGATTCAAGGGAACTTATCAGGAATGTACAATTCAATCTGAGACAGACTGAATTGTATAATTGTGAGAGGCTCACACGAGCCTGCAACCAGCTATCTGCTGTGAATGTAAAAGGGGCATGTAAACTCTACTAAGTAAAGGACCTTGCTAGCACAAGTTAGGAAGGATATTAATAAACAATATATCCTCTCCTGCCACCCTGAACATTCCCACAGAAGCGTTGCCTTCATCACCGCAGGTGAACGCTGTATCACGTTGCTGCTGCTTCGTTTGACCTGTCCTTATTACGCAGATTCGGTTTCTCTGCAATCCCCCTTTCCCTCTTTTAAAGGTAAAGGGACCCCTGACCATTAGGTACAGTCGTGACCGACTCTGGGGTTGTGGCACTCACCTCGCTTTACTGGCCAAGGGAGCCGGCGTTGTGACCAGCATGACTAAGCCACTTCTGGTGAACCAGAGCAGCGCACGGAAACACCATTTACCTCCCCGCCGGAATGGTACCTATTTATCTACTTGCGCTGGTGTGCTTTCAAACTGCTAGGTTGGCAGGAGCAGGGACCGAGCAACAGGAGCTCACCCCGTTGTGGGGATTCGAACCACCAACCTTCTGATCGGCAAGTCCTAGGCTCTGTGGTTTAACCCACAGCGCCACCCGCGTCCCCTCTTTTAGCACACCTTAAATTCCCTCGTCATTCAAACGTCCGACCACCTCCCTGGCTGTTTTCCTGCTTCTAATGCATCACAATAATTTTTATTATTGGAGATTACCAGTTGCTGCAGACACCAAAAGGGGTGGATATTTCCATCAAGCCCCAAGTTTCCCTGCCAACCCCTGGACAGAGTCAGCGCATAAGAAGCGGGAACAGGCAATTGCATATTCTGAATTAACAGTGGATGCCCGAAAACTACCTTTTAGTCAAACAACAACCCCACCTAGTGGTCCCTTTGATGAGTTCTTCACATAAAGTTCAGAAGTATTCCTTGACAAAAATTACACAGAAGTTTATTCCTTTACAAAATCGCTCTCTTGTGGAAAGAGAAAAGTTCTTCTCGCTCTCTTGAAGACATCCAGTGAAGCTGCATGTTTAGAAGATTCAAGAGGGGAAAAGGGCTTAAGCTATGGAACTCCCTGCCACTGGAGCACACCCACTAGGACAGCTTTCAAAGAGGAGTGGTCAAAATTGTGGAAGAGAAGGCTTTCAATAGCCACCATCTAAGATGGCCATGCTGTGCCTCCAGTTTTAACAGAAATGCTCCAGGAAGCTTGAGTTCTAAGCTGCTGGGACAATTGGATTGAAGGTAGGCTACAAGTTCCAATAAAAAAAAATTGGTATATAATATTATATTAAAAGTAGAGACATCACCTTGCCAACAAAGGTCCGTATAGTAAAAGCTATGGTTTTCCCAGTAGTGATGTATGGAAGTGAGAGCTGGACCATAAAGAAGGCTGGTCGCCGAAGAATGGATGTTTTTGAATTCTGGTGCTGGAGGAGACTCTTGAGAGTCCCATGGACTGCAAGAAGATCAAACCTCTCCATTCTGAAGGAAATCAGCCCTGAGTGCTCACTGGAAGGACAGATCCTGAAGCTGAGGCTCCAATACTTTGGCCACCTCATGAGAAGAGAAGACTCCCTGGAAAAGACCCTGATGTTGGGAAAGATGGAGGGCACAAGGATAAGGGGACGACAGAGGACAAGATGGTTGGATAGTGTTCGCGAAGCTACCAGCATGAGTTTGACCAAACTGTGGGAGGCAGTGGAAGACAGGAGTGCCTGGCGTGCTCTGGTCCAGAGGGTCACGAAGAGTCGGACACAACTAAACGACTAAACAACAAATATAATATTAAAATGGGTAGCCAGAGATCAACCTACAGGCAGGTTGAAATCTCCCAGGATTGCCTCTGCTCCCACCCCAGCCCTCTTACCTGTCAGTCAGCCATCTTTTGTGAAGACAGCCACCGCCAACACGCCCTGGAACAGGACTCGGCAGCGAACGTCCTGCTGGAACCGGGGGGACGGTAAGAAAAGCTCTGCCTGTTCCAACTATGTGTGCGTTTTAGCATCCTGGACAATGAAAGAGCAAGGGGGACAATACCCTGCTGCCATCGTTGCAAGATGCTGAGGCACAGGGGGAGAAGCACAAGGGTGTCACAATGGAGACGGAACTATAGTTGGTGGAATGTTTGGGACGAATGTTGTCAGGAGGCAGCCGACCTCAGTGAGGAAACGTCAGAGGAAAAGATCCTCGATAGATTCTGTTTTTATTTATTTTGACAAATCATCATAAAGAATAAAAATGTGCACCCCACCACTGAGACCAGTCCATTGGAACTACCCAACCTCCCAAAATTTCAATACCTCTTGCGATGGTTTGACCCCTTTCCGTTTTTTAACAGTACAAAATTCTACAAACATTATCTCCTCAAAATCATTTCTCCTGCATATTCCCCGTCTTACCTTAATGGCACATGTTAATTTATCGTTAATAGCTATACCCCACACCTCTTTATACCACTCTTCCATTTTATATTCTGCTTGCCCCTTCAAATTCCTGGCTTATAATACTTCGTGCAGCTGTCAATAAATTTGGGAGCAAGTCCTTCATAGCCTGTGAACCTTCCACACCCATCGTAAATTGATACGAACACTACCTCTGGACTTTTGGTCAGCTTTAACCCAGTGAATTCTGTTATCTCCTGAAACACCTATTTTATTTATTTATTTATTTGTTTATTTACTTTTGTAGACAGGAGTGCCTGGCGTGCACTGGTCCACGGGGTCACGAGAGTCGGACACGACTAAGCGACTAAACAACAAAGGTTCTCTAAGCCGCTTCCTCATAAAGAAAACATCAAGAGAGTTCTCGGGAACTGTACATGAAAAAGTATAATAAAAAAGCCATTATTAAAATGGCCGCTACTGGCCAATGGGCCTTAGGTTGCTGACCACTGTTCTACTCCCCAACTCAAAAAGGTTGCAAGGGAGCACAAAACTAGCCCTGCTTCCTTCGTTGCACTACAGCTAAAACGCATGTTTCTGAGATTTCACCCCTCCCATACCCAAGAATCTCCTGATGATCTCCTGATGGTCTCTGCTGACTCTCCAGAGAGTAGGAAGCGTGTCCTGCCTATCTACTTATTCTACCCAGCAACATATCATTGTGTGTGTGAGAGAGACAGTCAGTCAGTGTATCGGAGAAAGTGAGTGTGTTAGAGATTCTAGAGATAAGATTGCTGCTAAGTGCAGCTGCAGACTCTCAGTGTAGCATTGATTTATGCTTAGAATATTCAGCTCTGTATATAGTTTTGTATCATAGTTGTAGTTACAGAATAAAAGGAAGATATTCTACAGAGCTGCTCTCCGAGTGGTTTATACTCTGCAAGACTCTGCAAAACTCTGCTGCGCAACGACTGTAGTATTGAGACAGTGAATCCGGTGCTCTCAGCTCTGAGCTGTGAGTCCACAGCACTGTGACCTGTTCCTGTGAGAAGGAGGTCTCTGGCGGTGCTTCCCAGCTCGCCTAGCCCAGTCGGGGTTGAGGTGCATGAGTCCAGTTGGTGCACTGGCTCTCTAGGGCGATGCTGACAGTTTCTAGTACTCTTTTTTAAAGAATTGAAACAATCTGCTCTACAGTGGACAAATCTTGATTGTAAGGCTGACTTCAGCACGTAGCTTTCCCTCTCTCTCTCTCTCTCTCTCACAAACTGGACAAGGCAATAGCTGGCAACCAAGTTGTGACATTTGGTTGGGCCTAAGATATTGCCAGACCGCAATTTCAAAGTTCTTCCTAATGATCTAGTTGAGATTCCTTCATGGCAAGGAGTTTGAACAGAGGATCATTGCTGCCTGCCTGCCTGTTCCAACTCTACAATTTTGGTTATATGAAATGTGGGAGATAATGGCTTTTGACACTTGAGGTGTATTATTTTAGGGACCCAACTTATTTTTGTGATGGTTTTCAAAACCGTACATTAATGTTGTAATCCACCCTGGAACCTAAAGGTGAGTAATTAATAATGTAAGTTATTTTAGGAAAACACACGGCATGCAACTGGAGGCATGTTGTGACAGGAAAACAGAAGGGGGGAAATGAAGTAAGGTAAAAACCAAAATGTATTTATTAAAGTTCAGAAATCACAAGAGAACCGTGTGTTGAAAACCCACATAGCTTGCAAAATTGTCTAGACAGTGTTCAGTTTTTAATGTAAAATTTTAACAGGCAAAACAAAAAAAATAACCAAATCCCTGCTCCGAATCCAAACACTTTGTGCATATCACATTGCTCTTTATGTGAAATGTGACAAGCAAAAAACTGGATCTAAATTCAGAATATACAAAAAAAGAAAGAAAAAGATTTCATCTGAGGTGTTTTCCCGCCTCCAGTCGATTTTGCCTCCTGGTGAGCCATCAAGAGGAAAACACAGTTTAAGGCCCCCGTTTAAAGCCCCCCCCCCCATAGGGATTAGGAATGTTTTGTTCAGCGGAGTTTTTGGCTTCTATTTCGTGCAAAATTATTTCCCCAACAAACTGCAGCGCCTCACCAGGGTGTGCAAAAATCCCAGCAGCCTCAAGGGGGCAGTGTTGCCATACAAAACATCTCATTCCCCCTCCCCCCACCCCAAAAAATGAGAAGTGGAAAAGGTCTCTCAAGACCAATACAAAGTGCAGAGACACAGATTCATTTGGGTTAAAAAGCAATGGAATTATATGCCATTGAAAAACACATTATTTTTGGGCTTCTTGGCGGAGAAGGCTGAGCGGACTCCTCCTGCGTGCAAATATTTCTCAAAAAATCACAGCCTGGGTCCAAAGAGGTAGAAGAAGCTGGCGGCGATCCCAGCAGCCAAGATCAGGTGGTTTGTTTTGACGCTGCTGGCTCCGTTGATGTTGCATAAGAAAGACGAACAGCAGCTGACGGACGTGGCTACGAAGCCAAGGTTGACCCCCATTTGTGGGCAAACCGGAACACAGCCTTTGGTGATGGACTGCGACGAATAACCAGCTGGAAGGAAGGAATCGAGTCAACAGAGAGGATGCCCATCAGTAATAATAATAATAATAAAATTATTTATCCCGCCCTCCCCAGCTGAAGCCGGGCTCAGAGCGGCTAACAGAAAAAGTAACACAGTTTACATAAAATCACAATCAATTAATTGAATTGCATTCTAAAATCAATTCATTCTAAAATCAATTCAGAGTCAAATTAATGGCAACCATTAATTTGGGTAGATGGAGTGCTATGAGAATTACCGAAGGAGGGGGTCAGGCTGTACCTTGGCCAAAGGCCTGGTAGAACAGCTCCGTCTTGCAGGCCGTGCGGAAAGATGTCAAGTCCCACAGGGCCCTAGTCTCTTGTGACAGAGCGTTCCACCAGATCCGGGCCACAACCGAAAAGGCCCTGGCTCTGGTTGAGGCCAGCCTAACCTCCCTGTGGCCCGGGATCTCCAAGATGTTTTTGTTTGAAGACCGTAAGGTTGTCCATGGGACATACCAGGAGAGGCAGCAAACTGGGTGGGGTAACTAATGGCAGGGAGGACATAATTGGGATTCAAGATTAGATAGCTGCGCCGTAACCAATAAAACGAATTTCAATAGGGACAAATGTCAGGTTCTGCGCTTAGGAAGGAAAAACCAAATGCACAAATAGAGGATGGGGGATACCTGGCTTACTAACAGTGTATGGGAAAAGGATTTAGGGGTCTTGGTGGACCACAAGCCTAACATGAGTCAACAGTGTGATGCAGCAGCAAAAAAAAGTTAGCGCTATCCTAGACTGCATCAATAGAAGCCTAGTGTCTAGATCAGGGGTCTGCAACCTTTAAGACAAAAAGAGCCACTTGGACCCGTTTCTGAAGGGGAAAAACTGGGAGCCGCAAAACTCGTCATTATAAAAATAACTTTTTTGTCACTTTTTAATTATTTCTTTGTTTGACCCCTGAGAATTACTCCTCCTCATAGAAATAAACGTTAAATTAACAAGTTACTTTTGTGTGTGTTCCTCACTCCCCTTAAAAACAGTGACCAGCGTACATGCCCCCTTTCAATGCAGTGACCAGCGTACATGCACCTTACAATGTAACAGGCGGGCGGGCGGGAAGCTGACGTTGGGACGGTGCGTGACTAATGCACGCACCGCCCCATGCGACGTCACAGCCAGTACAGCACCCGCCACAGTGGGGAGTGTCGGGGTGCACAATGCGCCTCCTCCCCTTGCTAGTATCCGCCCCGGAGCCGCGGCAAAGGTGTAAAAGAGCCACATGCGGCTCCGGAGTCGCAGGTTGCAGACCCCTGGAATAGATCAAGGGACGTCACAGTCCCACTCTATTTTGTCTTGGACAGACCACACCTGGAGTCCTGGGTCCAGTTCTGGGTGCCACAATTTGAGAAGGATATTGACAAGCTGGAATGTGTGCAGAGGAGGGTGACCAAGATTATGAACGGTCTGGAATCTAAGCCTTATGAGGAACGGTTGTAGGAGCCGGGTATGTTTAGCCTGGAAAAGAGGAGAATGGGAGGAGATAGGATAATGGTAAAGCTAAAGAGATCCCCTGACCATTAGGTCCAGTCGTGACCGACTCTGGGGTTGCGGCGTTCATCTCGCTTTATTGGCCAAGGGAGCCGGCGTACAGCTTCCCGGTCATGAGGTCCAGCGCCGAGGGCCTTCTGGCGGTTCCCTCACTGCGAGAAGCAAAGCTACAGGGAACCAGGCAGAGGGCCTTCTCGGTAGTGGCACCCGCCCTGTGGAACGCCCTCCCAGTTGATGTCAAGGCAATAAACAACTATTTTACTTTTAAAAGACAACTGAAGGCGGCCCTATTTAGGGAAGCTTTTAAGAAGAAGAAGCTTCATTGTGAAAAGGTGGCACCTAGACATTCCATTGTGGCAACCGTAACCCAGGTATAAGGTGCCATTTGGCTATTAGAGTGTATATCTGAGTTTCTGACACAGGCTGAACCCCGCTGAAACTGTCAACCCACAACATGTGGGGTACTTGACAGGTAAAAGGTAAAGGACCCCTGGACGGTTAAGTCCAGTCAGATGCGACTATGGGGTTGCGGTGCTAATCTCGCTTTCAGGCCGAGGGAGCCGGCGTTTGTCCGCAGACAGCTTTCTGGGTCATGTGGCTGGCAGGATTAAATCGCTTCTGGCACAATGGGTCACTGTGGCTTAAACCAGAGCGCAAGGAAACGCAGTTTACCTTCCCTCTGCAGTGATACCTATTTATCTACTCGCACTGGTGTGCTTTCGAACTGCTAGGTTGGCAGGAGCTGGGATACAGCAACGGGAACTCACTCCATCGTGGGGACTCGAACCGCCGACCTTCTGATCAGGAAGCCCAAGTGGCTCCGTGGTTTAGACCCACGTCCCTTGGGCTTGACAGGTTGACACATGCCAGCCAAAATAAACCAAGACCCCGATCCCAGACTAGATGGGCTTGTGGTCTCCATCGGGAGAGACTTGCCTATCCATCAAGTGATGAAGACTGATTGTAGCAAAAGACAGAAAACCCCACAGCCTATTAACCCAAGAATCTCCTTGCCTGGTAAAGCAACCCTTGTGCCCCTAGTTTAAAATATACCTACCCAGTCCTGCACCAACGTAGATGGTAGCACAAGCGGTTTCTGAATCAGAGCAAATCTGCCACCTCCAGCAGCCCCAGTTTGATTCCGCTCCTTCGCAGTACCAGCACACCAGCGACGAAGCTGAAAAACAGTTAAAACCGTCCCCAAAATTAGACGCAACAGTTTCCCACTTCCAACTCGGTCATATCGTCTCGTTGCCAGGGCTTACGCCTGAGTAAGCAAACCCACGATGAAACTGTAGGCCAGGCACAGGCAAACTCTGGCCCTCCAGATGTTTGGGACTACAAATCCCATCATCCCTGACCACTGGTCCTGCTAGCTAGGGATGCTGGGAGTTGTAGTCCCAAAACATCTGGAGGGCCGGGTTTTGCCTATGCCTGCTGTAGGCGCTTTCACTCATCCCACAACCCACTCAGCTGTTTTGACGTTTATACACCCTTTTAACTTCCCCTTCCAGCCAGAGTGGATTTGATTTAAATCAAATTAATTTAAATCACTAGTCTGTAAGACTTGATTTAAATCATTATTATTATTATTATTATTATTATTATTATTATTATTATTATTATTTTACAGAAAGACTCATTCTTGCTGGTATCATTTTAATATTTACAACCAGATGAAGGTTTCATTTTTGGAAGAATAAATTTTCAGAGTAGTTTTTACAGTTCTATCAAAAATTACTGATTTGGTTATACTATTATAAATACATAGACAGATAATTAGGAAATTATTGTGAGGTTTAATAAGTTAGCTTTGCATTTGGACAACTTTTCTGCTGTGCTTTATTGGAAGGAGAAAAATAATCATTTCCTTAATAAGCATCTAAACAGTTTATTTAACTAAAACAATAACATTATAGTATCCATGTTTGTTAACTGATGTGGTTAAACAATTTTAAAAAAACAGAGTTTTAGCACACATGAAAAACTTAAAACAAATCCTTATTTCCTAATGAATAGCCTTTGGACTACAATGTAACTTAAATAGAAAACTATCTTTAGGAAGATTTTTCCTCCAAAAGCATTTTATTTTAAAAATCCAATTTAAATTTGGGGAAATCGAATTTAATTTTTTTTAAAAAAAAAATAATAATCATTGATTTTTATCCACCCTGATTGCCACCAAAGTATATCACCAGAAATGCACCACTGACACACAAGCAGCGTTCAAAATTAGCCAGGTGCATTTTGCAACTGGTGTGGGTCCAATTGTGGCTGGCCCCTCCAGTTTTCTTAGGCAGGTAAGAAGAGCTTATTCACTGCATTTATCTCCAAGGAGTACATAGTTCACCCCTTTCCCACTTAATCCAACACCGACCCTGCGAGGAAAGTGAGGAGGCTGTGACTCACTCCAAGGTCCCACAGTGAGTTTCATAGTGGAGTGGGGATTTGAACCCTGATCTCTCAGCTCCTAGTCCAACACGCTAACCACTACACCACACTGGCTTCCTAGATTATGTCTCCCAAGGGGCAACTCTATAAATTAAGTAGGTAGATAAAAATGGGGGGGGGGGGGGAATGCCACTGAAATATTTTCCTTGAATCTTGAGTTTTATTCTAGATTTGATGTTTTAATGTAATGCGAACTACTTTTGAGATTTTTTTCCCCCTTTAAAATCTGGCATAGAAATGAAATGAACAATAACAACAGTTTCCTTTGGGGTGAAAAATGGTGCCCTAGACCAGGGGTAGACCAGTGTAAAGTAAGCAGCACATAAACGGCACACAAAACGCTACCAAACCATTCTACGTTCCAAATCTTATATTAATAATCCAAAAATTGAGAGAGCTGTGTACAAGATCTACTACAGAAGCCACAAACAGAAAACTCATTCAAATTGTGTCCAAAAGGAAGATTCAGTCTTTAAAGTTCCTTTAGCCAGGCTCCTGTAGATATCAACAAAGGTAAGTTTGATCAAACGAAGTGTTGGTGATGATGCGCACAAGAGTTAGACAGGGTGCCGGCGTTTGCTACCTGCCTCTAAACCAGGGGTAGGCAAACTAAGGGTTGGGGGCTGGATCCGGCCCAATCGCCTTCTCAATCCGGCCTGCGGACGGTCCGAGAAGTGTTTTTACACGAGTAGAATGTGTCCTTTTATTTAAAATCCATCTCTGGGTTATTTGTGGGGTATAGGAATTTGTTCATTTCCCCCCAAAAAATATAGTCCGGCCCCCCACATGGTCTGAGGGACAGTGGACCAGCCCCCTGCTAACAAAGTTTGCTGACCCCTGCCCTAGACCTTCTACTGTGGTGGCAAAAATCTGCAGTGGGGAAACAAAGGTAAGGGGAGGGGGGAACCCCCCAAACCACCCCATTAGTAACTCAATGGTATGGAAAGTTGAGAGACTTGGAGGGGGGGCAGAATGGAGCGGCTGGACCAGGTAGACAGAGAATATAGGTACCAGGGCTTTGGCAACCTGGTGCCCCCAGATACTGTAGACTGCTAGCATGGGCAGGGATGATGAGAGGAATTTCAGCAACATCTGGCAGGCAGCTCAGGTGCTGCTTCTGTGTTTTCCACCCCCATCCAGTAAATGATTATAAAGGTAAAGACATCACCTTGCCAGCAAAGGTCCGTATATTTAAAGCTATGGTTTTCCCAGTAGTGATGTATGGAAGTGAGAGCTGGACAATAAAGAAGGCTGAACGTCAAGAATGGATGCTTTTGTTGTTGTTTTTTATAAAATTTTTATTTGGTTTTCTGGTTTTATAGAGACAAAACATACACAAAGAAAAGACAAAAGACAAAAACATGTATAAAATCAGCAAATCCCCGTTTCATAAACTTGTTCCCTGACTTCCCCCCACCTCCCCTCGTGCATCCCAGTTTCAAGATTATATCAGCAAATTGGTAATTCTCCTCTCCACATTCTTATTCATCTTATTACCTTTTTTATAATAAAAATTAATTTTCCTAAGTTGGACTTAAGTTCTCTTCCATCGATTTTCATTTTATCTTAATTAAGAGTCATATTGACCAAACCTAGAAGTCTTAAGAGTTTTTAAGAATCTCTTCTTCCCTCCCTCCCATCCCCGGTTTTTGTCCCTTCCCAATAAAGATCCAGATTCGAGATTCTCAGCCTGGGTTCCTCACGTCCGAGGCTTTCAAATCCCTTTCAGTCCCTCTCCGCCTGTCCTGTTGGTAGTCCTTTATGTCAGTCGTCAGGTCTGGGAAAAGCTCTTTCACCATCAAAGTGTATCCTCTTCCCACAAGGGGGTTCAAAAGTAACTGCTGGAGAATTTCCACAAAGCCTATCTCTTCACAATCAAAGTCCAAGCGGAGGCCCCAATCGTATTTCTTTATTTTAATTTTCTGTATTCCATTTTGTCCCGGGGCCTCCTCCTTCTTCTTCTGTGTCTTTCGCAGAGTTGTAGTAGATATGTTCCCAGCATTTCCTTGCTTGTGTTCCGCAGATGTCAGCTTTTGGTTGTTGCTTCCCAGGATTACTTCTTCTTTTTCTTGTTGTTTAGTCTCTTCCAGCTCTGTAGGTATTGTTTCCCATTCAGCTGTGGATTCTTTCTCATTGAGGTCCTCAATACTAAGAGCAGAGTTGCCTGTTCCCAAGGTCATAGTCTCAAGTTGTTTATTCATGGCCAAGCTCTGTTCTTGTAAGATTCCCACCAATTGAAACATCCTTTCGATTTCCACTAATAACTTTCCTTCCACAGCCATTGTATCCATTGTAGTTTCACAGAATTCCCCCTAGGGGGAATCTGGTTACTTATTAGCCTTTTCACCAACAATCCTTTAACTGATTATTATTACTTTGTTTCCAACAGTTTTAGCTCAATTATAACTCGTCTTAGTCCAGAGGGATCTTAGATGACAAATTTTCCACTTTAAATCGGCCGTTTGACAGCTTTGACAGCTGTCAAACTCCGCAGCTCTTACACAGGCACCAAGGCAGGACGTTCCCGGGCCCGGGAGGGGGGGTTGTTTAAAGCAAAAAGAAGGTTCCCAAAACTCCACTCTCCAGCCCAAAATTTCCCTTAGTTAAATCTCGGAAGTTAATGTCCTTTTTAACTCACCCCACCAGGGGTAGGCTCTCCAGCTTAGCTCTTGCGCCGTTGCTTAGATCGTCTGCAAGGGGGGGGTGCGGACTTCCTTTTAGACACCCCCCGCTCGTCTCCAATTCAAGGTAGAATTTTTATAAAGTCCCAATCCGTCTTACTCACGGGCGATTCTTTCAGTCCAAATTTTCAAGGAAGGAAGTCAGCGCTCTCTGGTTATGGCTCGCGGCTTCGCTCCACCGAGGTAGCGATCGACTCTCAGTGCCACGCCACCCCCGTATCCCCTCCGCAGCCTTTAAAAAGGCTCTTTGCGAATCAGGGGGGGCGCTTAAGGCACCCGCCGAGTCTTCAGTCCGCAGGCTTCCGCGCCTGCGGTTTTTAAGGGTCCCCGCGTCGCCGGCGCGGCAAAGACCCATCCTCAGTGGAGCCGATTCCCTCTGGAGCTCGGAGGGAATCCGCCATTTCCAGATCGCGTCAACCCGGAAGTCAAGAATGGATGCTTTTGAATGCTGGTGCTGGAGGAGACTCTTGAGAGTCCCATGGACTGCAAGAAGATCAAACCAATCCATTCTGAAGGAAACCAGCCCTGAGTGCTCACTGGAAGGACAGATCCTGAAGCTGAGGCTCCAATTCTTTGGCCACCTCAGGAGAAGAGAAGACTCCCTGGAAAAGACCCTGATGTTGGGAAAGATGGAGGGCACAAGGAGAAGGGATGACAGAGGACGAGATGGTTGGACAGGGTTCTCGAAGCTGCCAACATGAGTATGACCAAGCTGCAGGAGGCAGTGGAAGACAGGAGCTCCTGGCATGCTCTGGTCCATGGGGTCACGAAGAGTCAGACACGACTAAACAGCTAAACAACAACGGGACCCCTGACCATTAGGTCCAGTCGTAGCCGACTCTGGGGTTGCGGCGCTCATCTCGCTTTACTGGCCAAGGAAGCCGGCATACAGCTTCTGGGTCATGTGGCCAGCATGACTAAGCCGCTTCTGGCGAACCAGAGCAGCGTACAGAAACACCGTTTATCTTCCCGCCAGAGCGGTACCCATTTATCTACTTGCACTTTGACATGCTTTTGAACTGCTAGGTGGGCAGGAACAGGGACCGAGCAACGGGAGCTCACTCCATTGCGGGGATTCAAACAGCCGACCTTCTGATTGGCAAGTCCTAGGCTCTGTGGTTTAACCCACAGCGCCACCCATGTCCCAGTAAACTATTATATTTCCCCTTTATTTCCTCCCAGTTCTGCTAAACTGTCTCAGGAGAAGAAGGTGTGCGGCATGTGACTGGAGTCCAAAACTACGCCCCATGCGCCATCAAGCTCTGGCGTTCTTTACACACCAGTGCTTTCCTCTTGTTTCACTTTCTCTCTCTCTCTCTCTCTCTCTCTCTCTCTCTCTCTCTCTCTCACACACACACACACACACACACACACACACACACTGTTTTACAATGAAAACTACTCTTTTTACATCCTCAATATATCAATGACTTCCCTTCTTATCTTTCCATGGTTCCTTTTTGCAAGCCTACTCAAGATTTAAATACCATCTGTGAATCACTTTCCTAATCACAGATCAAAATTAAGAGACCTGAAGCTCTGGGCACCCTTGGAAGGAACGGTGGGTCTTAATCTCAAACTAATGTCATAGGTAACCTGCCGTTCCTCAATGAGCAGGTAAGTGATGTCATAGGTAACCTGCCGTTCCTCAATGAGCAGGTAGGTAAATGAAGGTAAAGGGACCCCTAACCATTAGGTCCAGTCGTGACCAACTCTGGGATTGCGGCGCTCATCTCACTTTACTGGCCGAGGGAGCCAGCATGCAGCTTCCGGGTCATGTGGCCAGCATGACTAAGCCGCTTCTGGTGAACCAGAGCAGCGCATGGAAACACCGTTTACCTTCCCGCTGGAGTGGTACCTATTTATCTACTTGCACTTTGATGTGCTTTCGAACTGCTAGGTTGGCAGGAGCAGGGACCGAGCAACGGGAACTCACCCCGTCGCAGGGATTCGAACTGCCGACCTTCTGATCAGCAAGTCCTAGGCTCTGTGGTTTAACCCACAGCACCACCTGCGTCCCTGATGGTAGGTAATCTCCCCCAATAAACAGCTGGATTCCCATCATCATTCCCTTTGCCTGGTTAAGGAATGCAGTTCCCAAAAGGCCTCTTCTGCCTTCCGTGTAAAGCGAGAGAAGCGGGCTTGCCAGGACCTGACCTCCATTATAACAAGTAAAATAAATACAGAATACTTCCATTGTTTGCCAGAGGAACCCGATTCCTCTTGAGATACAACTCTACAGCTGTTCATTCAATTACGGAGCGTAAGAATGTAAGCAGAGCCTGCTGGATCCGGCCATTGCCCCCTCCTGGACTCCAGGATCCTGTTCTCACAATGGTCATGCAAATGCCTGTGGAAAAACCTGTAAGCAGGTAAGCCATAGTGGCTGCTGCTAGCCATCCATATCCTCTCCACCAGGAAGGACCAGAATGACTGTAGGACTACAGGTAATTGGGTTATTCGAATGCAAAAGCTTTTTAACAGCAGGAAAAGGCAGGTCAGAGCTTCTGGCATGTACAGGCAGGCTTGGTTTTCATGCTCTCTGGGGTTTTTTACAATGCTGTTTGAATAGAGCATAAATCACTTGGGGGATGGGGAAGGGATATTCACTGAAAGGGAAAGGGATGGTGCCAGCAGCCCAAAAAGGAGTGGCAGAATTTTACCCGTCGCAAAGGACTAGCTGGGACAGGCACTGAGCCACAGAATCCTGGAACTGGCATTCCCGGAAGAAGAAAAAACCATAAATTTTTTTTAAAAAAAGATATTTATTTAAAGTTTTTAAGATATAACAAAAAAATAAAAATAAACATACAAAATAAAAAACAGTTAAAAACACACATTAATTTTCAATAACATAACTTCCATACACTTATTTCCTCGGACCTCCTCATACCTCCCTTCTTTGTATTCCAGTTCGATTTGTTAGTTCAGCAAATCCTTACCATTAAACTTTTACCCATTTGTGAAAACTTTTTTTTTCCATATCTCTTAAAGGGGAAAAAAACAATAAATGTTTCCGCTCTAAAATATTGCTCTGATGCATCTCTGGCACATCCGTTTAATTCAGTGACGGACTACAAATCCCAGCATCCCTGACCACTGGTCCTGTTAGCTAGGGATCATGGGAGTTGTAGTCCCAAAACAGCTGGAGGGCATTCCTTCCCATTCCGTACCATCCCAGCTTTTACATCATGCCAGAAATATTCCACAGCACCACAATGGGAGTGACCACAAAACCCGGAGTTTTTTGCAAGAGTCCCTGGCAAAGCTCCAGACCCTCAGACAAAGGGGGTGGGAAAGACCTCGTGCTTCCCCCTTCCCCCCATTCCTGGATTTTTTTGGCACTCTGTAGGGGTTGCCACCTTCTCTTCCCGGCCCTGCTCCCATGCATGCAAGAGTTTACAGAAAGATAAAGCAATAAAATCAAGAAAAACTCACATCCATACTTTTAAATTTTGTATGTTTCAAAAGAATACATCAGATAAAAATTAAGTCAGCCCCTTCTCCATACAAAAATGACATACCAGGAGTGCCATTGGGGTTTTTTTGGGGGGGGTACCATTCCCAGCAGCCGCCCCTTCCCCGACTCTTGCAAAGCCCTTGTACCGAGAACGTCTCTGAGCATGTGCCGAGTGCCTCCCTGCTCATCACCACAGGTAGACATGTCTGACGTCAGTGGGGGCTTTCCCTGCCTAATCTTTTGGCTTCCGGCCCAATCCGCATCCCACCCTTCCTCCCCAACTCTGGTCTCCAGGAGCCTAACCCAACACTCTAACCACTACGCCACACTGCTTGAAGCGCACATTGACTCGAAAGTAGACCCAGGTGTGCCCGGTGGGCCTCCTTTCTCATTTACCGCGTGCACAGAACCGCAAAACAATCCCAGGCAAATGGGGTCAGGGCGGCACCCTTAGGATCGAGCGCAACCCTAAGCCACGCCTACCCAGAACAAATTCCTGTTCAATCCAGCGGCGCTTCCTCCCAGCGGTTTAGGATCGCGGCGTCGGTTGCGCTCTTTTAACGAGCCCCTGCAACGCCCATTTTCGCAAACCAGACTCAGGGCGGCCGCAAAAGCAAGCTATCCTCCCCCCGCTTTGCAGAGATAAAGGCAGACGCGGCAGCTACGCCTGCTAGCAGCTAACGGGCATCCTTAAAAATAACCTAAATTGATATTGGGCGGGGAGACGGGGGGGGGAGAAAAACTTAATTTTGTATTGTGGGGGGTCCTGTCTCGTGAAAATGGAAAGGCCTTACCTCTTTGCACGCAGAGACAGGCGGCCAGGAGGATTGCAAAAGACGCCTTCATCTTGGATGCAGTCTTGTCCGCGCTTCCTTTTTCTTCCCTTATCTTTTTTTGCAAAGACGGATCCCACCTCCGGGGTGGAGAGGCGGCGAAAGCTCTTGCGCTGGGTTGCAAAAATAAAAAATGAAAACAGCGGAGTAACAGCACCGAGGGACGGCTCCGTCTTGCAGCAGCTGCCCAGCGCGCAGCAATTTAGGCGCAAGCTGCTTATAAACCGCCGGAGGGGCCGGATGAGATCAACCCACGTGTAGCTTCTCCTCAAATCCAAGGTGGCTTGGCGGAGGCTGCAAAGCTTTTTTCTAATTTTGTTGTTCCTCCCCAAACCCACCTCCTGGGGCTTCGCATCTCTCTTTCGTTTCTTGCTGCCGAGGTGTCCTTTCACCAGAAACGAAAGCTTTCCAAAATGGCCCTGGGAGCAGTGCCGGATTTACGCATGAGTTATAATAATAATAATAATTTATTATTTATTCCCCAGCCACTCTGGTCTGCTTCCAACAGAACACTAAAATGCAATAACCTAAACAAGCTCTAGCTTAGGGCCCCACTCTCTTGAGGGGCAAAAAAAATTAAAGGGGGGGACGGACTGGATGTTCATTTCCAAAATATAAGATTAAAAAACAAATAAAATAAAACCTACATAACGGCAACGGTGTTTTGTGTTGTGTAGCCTCATATGATGTAAGTCATGGGTAGGCAAACTAAGCGCCGGGGGCCGGATCCGTCCCAGTCGCCTTCAATCTGGCCCACGGACGGTCCAGGAATCAGCATGTTTTTACACGAGTAGAATGTGTCCTTTTATTTAAAATGCACCTCTGTGGGACATAGGAATTCGTTCATTTCCCCCCTAAAATATAGTCCAGCCCCCCACAAGGTCTGAGGGAAATTGGACCGGCCCCCTGCTGAAAAAGTTTGCTGACCCCTGATGTAAGTCACGGCCCGTCTGCTAGACTGCTCCCTAAAATATCACATATAAAGGGTCCTATTACTTTCATATATTTTTTTAATGATATTTATTGAAAAAAGAATTTTTAAGATCACAAATAAAAGAAAAAGACAAAATTACAGAGAAAAAAGACAAAAACAGAAAAAAATAAAAAATAAAACCATCATTTTCAAATTATCCACTTTCTTTACCTTCTTTCCATGACCTCCTCCTCCTCCCATCTCTTGTATCTTGATTAATAATTGTCACAGCAAATCCTTTCCATAATTCATAATATTCTGTCATTACATTACCTTGCTCTATTTTCATCTTATCTTATATAAAACCTTAAAACTTAAAATTTAAATCTTATTTTTACCAGCTTCTCATAACCATTACCTTTTTACCTAATTCTTTAAACATTCTTACAAGAGCCTAGTAATTTCATTTCAACATTTTTGCAACTTTCATAAAAACATTTCCCTATTACTTTCAGTAGCTTAAAGGTAAAGGTACCCCTGCCCGTACGGGCCAGTCGTGTCCAACTCTAGGGTTGCACGCCCATCTCGCTTAAGAGGCCGGGGGCCAGCGCTGTCCGGAGACACTTCCGGGTAACGTGGCCAGCATGACGAAGCTGCTCTGGCAAGCCAGCACCAGCGCAGCGCACGGAAACGCCGTTTACCTTCCCGCTATAAAGTGGTACCTATTTATCTACTTGCACTTAGGGGTGCTTTCGAACTGCTAGGTGGGCAGGAGCTGGGACCAAAAGACGGGAGCTCACCCCGCCGCGGGGATTCGAACCGCCGACCATGCAATCAGCAAGTCCTAGGCGCTGAGGTTTTACCCACAGCGCCACCTGCGTCCCTTCAGTCGCTTAGGGCCTCATCAAACCTAAAACCAGCCCTACCTGGGATATGCTATGGGGAAGCAAGCAACGCCCTATCTGGGGGGCGAAGAGCATCTGGTCCAAATCGGGACTGGAGATCAGAAATGCTTTAGCCTTTCGGAGTGGTTATAAAAACCCTTCTTACATAAGTGTTGAATATTACTTGAATAACTATTGGCTGCAATATTCCAAGTCTCCTTTGGATACTTATTCTGAAGGTGTTGATACTGATTTGCCACTGATTACTTAATCTTAATGGAGGGACACGGGTGGCGCTGTGGGTTAAACCACAGAGCCTAGGACTTGCTGATCAGAAGGTTGGCGGTTCGAATCCCTGCGACGGAGTGAGCTCCTGTTGCTCGGTCCCTGCTCCTGCCCACCTAGCAGTTCAAAAGCACGTCAAAGTGCAAGTAGATAAATAGGTACCACTCCGGCGGGAAGGTAAACGGCATTTCCGTGTGCTGCTCTGGTTCACCAGAAGCAGCTTAGTCATGCTGGCCACATGACCCAGAAAAAACTGTCTTCCTCGGCCTGTAAAGCGAGATGAGCACCACAACCCCAGAGTCGGCCACGACTGGACCTAATGGTCAGGGGTCCCTTTACCTTTACTTAATCTTAATAATATGGGAGAAACGCCATATGTAATAAGAAACAAAATAGTTATTGAGGGATTGCTTTTGTTTTTACATTTTTGGAATGACAGTTTAAATGATGATGTTGCTACAGGTTCATGGGTGCTGGACCTCTCCAAATTCCTGGATCCAGTTAGTGTTAGAATTTAATTGAGACTTGGGGTGTTAAGCTGAGTGCCAGGCACTGCGATTCTCTGGATCCAGCAAGTGTTAAAACCTAATCAAGTCCGGCTAGCCTAGTGAGGTGTCAAGAGAACAAAGGAAGGGGCAAATAGCTTCTCCTCAACCCGCAGATAGCAAGGCGGACAAAAGTGAGAATTGCGGGGTTATGTGAGCTATATAGTGGAGTAGGAGAGCTGAAAATAAGGCCAATATATTTTCTTGATTTTATTCATTTATTAGATTTATATATATTTTACAAGATTCAAGGACAATCAAAGAAACATTTCAGTGTAGTGTAGTATAGTATATTATTATTATTATTATTATTATTATTATTATTATTATTATTATTAGCTATATAACCAGAAACAGTACCTATGCCTCTCTTCAAGAGCACTGGCTATTCTCAATGATATATTGTTGTGAACAGGGATTTTCAACTCTGACAAATATGAAAGATCAGAAAAGAGAAAGTCATCTTGGTGTTGATGGAAGAGATGAGTAATTGTTTTGTCTCAAATTAGAACAAATATAAATGAGATTACCCATATAAGGAATCTCATGCCTCTCACTGCATTTGTATACATGCTTAAGGTACATATGTAAGAAGCTTGTATGTGATTACTGTATTTTTCACTCTATAAGACGCACCGGACCACAAGACGCACCTAGTTTTTGGAGGAGGAAAACAATAAAAAAAATATTCTGAATCTCGGAAGCCAGAACAGCAAGAGGGATCGCTGCGCAGTTAAAGCAGCAATCCCTCTTGCTGTTCTGGCTTCTGGGATAGCTGCGCAGCCTGCATTCGCTCCATAAGATGCACACACATTTCCCCTTACTTTTTAGGAGGGAAAAAGTGAGTCTTATAGAGCAAAAAATACGGTATATTTTGGGGGTGATTCTCATGAAGCTGTATTGTTTTATACTGAGGCATCAGGCATAAGCCTGCATTTTATTAATGTTTGATCAGGACTTGTATATTAAAGAGGGCTTAGATTTTCAAAAGTAGATTTTCAAATGTTTCATGCCAGGCAGAGAAAACCTTGGCCATTCTCCTAAGACAAGGGGCCCCCCCCTTTGATTGATAGCAGAAAACAATTCTCAAAGTCGTAAAAGCTGAAAATACAGACTGAGTAATGACACTGACCCTACATGTTACAGAAGATAACAAAGGCAGAGATAAATATAATTAGGAATGGGCAAATAGTAAAATGATACCATGGGCCTCTCTTAAACCTTGAGCTGTATTTTCTAAGGCCAGAGGCAAATGGGGAGAAGCATCTAGCTGACAGAGAAAGAGAGGCTTTTTTTGGGAAGTCTTTTTAAAACTGTTTCTTTCTTAAACTGAGAGAGTTTGGGAAGAGCTAATGGAAACAAAGCAACTGGCTGGAGAAGGGGGGGGGATGTAAACTGAAGAGGTTTCTTCTGAAACTGTTTTAAACTGAGTTCTTTTTTTTTTCTTTCTCTCTCTACTTTAAAAAGGCCTTATTCCTTTTAGGAGGCTACCTGTGTTGTGTATTAAGTATATTGGCTTAAATGTAATTATGCAAAGGATTTAAGAAATGCTAGATTTCATATAGTTGTAAAGAGTTGTATTTATCCTGGAATTAAGTCAGCCAGCAGTTTAGCCCCCCTGCCAGACAGGAAGACGCCATCAAATGCTGTCCAGATATATTAGCTGTCAGACATTTGTTTAGAAACCTTCAAATGAAGGATATCTTTCAATGTTGATGTGAAACTCAAGATCCTTGACATATGTTTAAGATAAAAATTTAAGATTAACCATTTGTTTTAGAAGGCAATAGGGCAGGGAGGGCAAAAGGTGAGCTGGTAATTAAGATTCCTTGTTGAGACACATGTAAGATATATTACTACTTATTTGTCATTTATAGATGTAACAATATATAGCTGTTTGTGTTCCATATAAGGACAGGAGGATGTGGGTGTATCTTTTAGGATTGGATATAGCAATCAGCCAATAGGAAATCCAACTAGGCTGATTGGACAGAGGCAGCCACAGGAGGAGCAAAGGGGCTGGATTAAGGGAATATAAGGGCTGGCCATAATGGCAGGAGCCAGGCCAGAGCTTGGTAACCATATACCACTGTGCCTCTCATTTATTTGTCTGACAAATAAATAATTATTTTAATTTCTCTATTGCTGCGTTGAATATTTCATTCCAGCTAAGCGTTAACCACAAGCAGGGTGCTACATTTTATGGTGCCGTGACTCGGATAAGTGGTCTGCTGGAACGCAGCCCCTTCGCTCTACTGAGCAGGGTACAAGAGAGAGGATCTTTAAACTGCTTACCCAAGCGCGCACTGGTAAATTTTTCCAGGGGGAACGCAGAAGTCTCGTCTGTCTGATACCCTGCTCACTGGCGGCGACGGACCGGGGGGGAAACGGAACCAACCAGGGGTAAGTGCACAAAGGGATTTTTGGCCCTCCAATTAATTGGGAGGAAGAGAAGTCTTGATCAAACTTCTGCGTCTCAGTAAGTGGGAACTGAGTACGCTAGGTGGTTGGATACATCAGATGGTGATCTGGTGGGGGAAAAGGGAAGAATGGGAGGTAGTGTGTGGTGAAGTATCTAACGCATTGTATGTGTGAGAAAGTACAGAGCAATCTGTAGCTGACCTGAGTGTGGAGTGGGCAGTACTTCGGTTCCCAGTGAGGCGACTCCATCTGGGCAAGGAAACCCACGAAGCGTGTGTGTGAGTGACTGAGTGGATACTTCACAGGGCCATACAATGGGAGTTGGGGGTTCAAAAGGGGAAAATACACCTCTTGAATGTATGTTAAATAATTTTAAGAAAGCCTTCTCAGGGGCGTATGGAGTCAAAATGACGCCAGAGCGCCTGAGAACGTTATGTGAATTAGAGTGGCCGAAGCAAAATACTGAATGGCCATCTCAAGGAACCTTTGATATAAATTTAGTAAGCAAACTTTGGTCTAACATCGCCAAAGAAATTGGAGGGTGCCCAGAACAATTTTCATATATAGATTCCTGGCTGAGCACATTAAATAAAAATCCTCCATGGATAAGGGAATGCAAAGTCCAACGATGCAAATTATTGGCTGTAAAAGCCGAAGCTAGGAAAGGAATCTTGCCAAATAAACTCAAACCCATTTTTGAGGGACCAGAGGAAGAGCTGCTTCCACCTCCACCTTATGCTCCACATCGAAGGGAGCCTAATCCAAACACTCCACCAGTTGTAACCCCAAGGCAAGAAAGTGGAATGAATAATGGGGCTGGAGTCACAGAACTTGATTCCTTGATAGATTATGATAAATATCTTCAGGAGGCATTGGAGGCCTATAATAAAGCCCAAGCAGAAGTGGTTATTCCATCTGTGAGTCCCAGTAGAACTCCATCTACAGTCTCTTTTAGTGAAACAACTGATTGCCTACCCCAAACCCCTGTACATCCAAGTCCTAGAGAATTATTACAGAAGTTACAGGGAGACCTTAATCGGTCAGCAAGCAATACAGCCAGGCGTATAAAGCTGCTAAAAGAACGCCTTGGGACAAATACCATCCCCTATGATTTGAGGCCCCTAGAGCAAGGCGAAGAGAAAGATCACGTAGTAGCCCCTCTCAGAAGAGTATTTGATGCACTTGAGGAGCCTGTGCTGGTTAACGGGCTACCTGGACCAAGGCCACCTCGAACGTCGACCCTCCAGTACATTCCATTCACAACTACGGATCTGATGAATTGGAAAACACACACCCCATCTTTTGCAGAAAAACCTCAGGCTATGATGGACTTGGTGACTTCAATAATAAATACTCATAGTCCTACTTGGACAGATTGCCGCCAGCTCCTGAATACTCTGTTCACCACTGAGGAAAGGAGAGACATAATTGAAAAGGCACAGATATATTTGCGTGAGCAGGCCAGAGTGGGAAATATTTATAATATTGACCATCATCTCCAAGACAACTTTCCCTTGGAAGATCCTAATTGGGATCCAAACAATGTAATTCACCTGGCCAGACTTACCACCTACCGCCAGACGCTTGTGCAAGGTATCCGCAGGGCATGCCAGAAGCCCACTAATATGTCTAAAGTCTCAGAAGTAGAACAGAAACCAAATGAGAGTCCAGGAGACTTTTTAGAGAGGCTGCAAGAAGCCTATCGTATATGGACTCCTTTTGACCCTGAAGCCCCTGAAAACAGCAGAATGATTACTGCTACATTTGTGGCCCAGTGCGCTTCTGACATTCGTAAGAAAATTCAGAAATCCGAAGGATGGGAAGGGATGCTGATGAGCCAAATTATGGCCATTGCACGCCGAGTTTATCGGAATAGGGATGAGGCTGAGAAACAAGAGAAGAAGAAGTGGCAGAAGGAAAAGATGGTAATGCTAGCCACAGCAGTGAAGCAAGACTACCGCCCCTTAAATGGAGGAAGAGGGCGGGGAAGGAATCCACCACTGGGAAGGAATCAATGTGCAAATTGCAAGAAGGAGGGTCATTGGAAGCGGGAGTGTCCTGAACCCCTGAGGTTGGAAGAAGTACGCCCAGGCCCAGGCCCAGGCTCCGGCCCAAGAAACCAGGGACGGGGACGGGGAATGATCCGAGATGGAAGATATCAGAGACCTGGACAAGGACGGAGTAGGGACAATGTCATTGGACTGGCAGAGGAGGATTTTACCCAAGACTAGGAAAGACCGGACTCCATAAAGTTAGGCTTCCAGGAGCCCACGGTCACGATCCAATTAGGAAGCCATTTAATAGACTTTATGATTGATACTGGGGCTGAATACTCAGTACTCCCAGAACTATTGCAGAAAAAGGCATCCAAAAGTGTAGTCATTAAAAGTGCCACTGGTCAGTCAGCTAAGAGGTCTTTCCTCCAACCTTTGGAATGCCAGATTGGGGGACATCGTTTAACCCATCAGTTTTTGTATATACCTGAGTGTCCAATACCTCTCTTAGGTAGAGATATGCTGTCCAAATTGCAGGCCCAAATCACCTTCACTCCTCGAGGTCCAGAAATGAAACTGCCATCAAAGGCAGCAGGAATAATTTCCCTCTCAGTACCTAAGGAACAATCATGGCGCCTAATGTCAGCCCTGCAAGTCCAACCCACATTGGATACAGAGTTAAACAAGCTCCTCCGAACTCTACAGGTGCCACCAGGAGTATGGGCCGAAAATAGCCCACCAGGAATGGCCAAGAATATAGCTCCAATTGTAGTAACCTTAAAACCTATGGCTACCCCTGTATCTGTAAAGCAATATCCTTTACCCCGGCGAGCAGCAGAGGGCATCCAGAAACATTTGGACCGCCTATTAAAATATGGTCTGCTTAAGCCCTGCCAATCAGAATGGAACACACCCCTTTTGCCTGTTCGAAAACCTGGGACAGATGAATACAGGCCAGTGCAGGACTTGAGGCTCGTAAACCAGGCTATCGAGACCTTGCACCCAAATGTACCAAACCCATACACCCTGCTGAGTTTGATCCCACCAGAAGCAACATTTTTTACTGTATTGGACTTGAAAGATGCATTCTTCTGTTGCCGGCTGGCACCACAGAGCCAACCTATATTTGCCTTCCAGTGGGAAGACCCTTTGACAGGAACAAAAGGCCAGCTAACCTGGACGAGATTGCCCCAGGGATTCAAAAATTCCCCAACTTTATTTGGCACTGCCTTGGCGAAGGATCTAACAAGTTACCCCTCAATACCTGGAGAAAAGGTGGTTCTGCAATATGTAGATGACCTTATACTAGCAGCAAAGGATTTTGATACCTGTAAAGAAGGTACAGAGGAACTGCTCCACTTGCTCTGGGAAGCTGGCTACCGAGTTTCCCAGAAAAAGGCACAGTTATGTTTAGAAAAGGTCAAATATTTGGGCTTTGACATCTCACACCAACAACGAGCATTGAGGCCAGAGAGGAAAGAAGCTATTTGCCTTATCAAGGAACCTACCACAAGGAAACAACTCAGAGGATTCCTGGGAACAGCAGGGTTTTGTAGACTATGGATACCTGATTTCAGCAGTCTGGCCAAACCCTTACATGAAAGCACTCGAGGTGCAGAAAAGGACCCATTCGTATGGGGACCTGAGCAGCAACAAGCCTTTTTAGTTATCAAACAACGACTTATGGAGGCCCCAGCCCTTGGACTGCCTAATTCGGAAAAACCCTTTCAGCTGTATGTACATGAACAGAATGGGATTGCAGCGGCAGTCCTGACCCAGAGATTAGGAAGTTGGAACCGTCCAGTAGCTTATTTGTCAAAACAATTGGACTCAGTAGCAAAAGGATGGCCTCCATGCCTAAGGGCAGTAGCGGCCACTGCCAGCCTTGTCAAAGAAGCTGATAAATTTACCTTCGGCCAGACGATGTATGTGAATGTACCTCATGCTGTTCTGACACTCATGGAATATAAGGGTAGTTATTGGCTAACGAACCCAAGGATGGCTAGGTACCAAGGCCTATTGTGTGAAAATCCCAGGATTCATCTACGAGTAGTGAATATGCTCAATCCAGCGACTTTGCTGCCCCTACCAGAGGTAGATGATGAAGAATCACATGATTGTCTCCAAATAATGGATGAAGTTTATTCCAGTAGACCCGATCTGAAAGATGAACCATTGAAAAATCCAGATGTTGTATATTATACTGATGGTAGCAGTTACCTGCATGAAGGTGCCAGACGAGCAGGATATGCTGTGGTCACCAATGAGGAAGTTGTGGAAGCTGAAGCTTTGCCTGCTGGCACCTCGGCACAAAAAGCTGAACTTATAGGTTTAACTAGAGCTCTGCAATTGGCAGCCGGATGTAAGGCAAACATCTATACTGATTCTAAATATGCCTTCTTAACCCTGCATGCACATGGTGCTCTATGGAAAGAAAGAGGTCTAATAGGAGCCCACGGGAAGGCCTTGAAATATGGACCTGAAGTAGAAACCCTGTTAGAAGCAGTATGGGCTCCAGAACAGATTGCTGTAATGCACTGCAAAGGTCATGGACGAGGAAGGGATCCAATAACCAGAGGAAATCATGCTGCTGACAAAGCAGCTCGAGAGGCAGCCCAAAAGCCTGTGGGAGGATTTATAGCAGCCCTCATACCAGAGGTAGTTCCAGAAGAAGTTAAACCTCACTATACCCCAGAAGAGAGGAAGTGGGCTGAAAAGGAAGGAGCAGTTGTGAAGGACGGTTGGATGATCCTGCCAGACAATAGGATTTATGTACCTCATCATCTAGCAGGCACAATTGTAAGAAATTATCATGAATCTACTCACCTTGGCGGTACTGCAACCAGAGAGAGTCTCAGTCGGAAGTTGTATATTATTAATCTATCACAATTAGCAACTTGCATTTCACAGAAATGTGTTCTTTGTGCTAAAAACAATCCCAGGCAGGGACCGGTACAACCTCCTGGAATCCAACATGTGGGATATGTCCCCATGGAAAGCCTAATTGTGGACTTCACAGAGCTGGTCCCTTCTAAGGGATTCAAGTATCTCCTTGTGTTTGTAGATACTCTTACCGGATGGGTTGAAGCTTTTCCCACCCGAACTGAAAAGGCACGAGAGGTAACTAAGAGACTCCTGACTGAATTGATCCCGAGGTTTGGATTACCTAGATGCATTGGAAGTGACAATGGGCCAGCGTTCATTGATCAAGTAGTACAAGAAGTATGTCGAGTCCTACAAGTGAAATGGAGACTGCATGCAGCCTATAGGCCTCAGAGTTCAGGGAAAACTGAAAGAATGAATCGGACTCTGAAAACCCAATTGGCAAAATTAACCCAGGAAACGGGATTGGGATGGGTAGATGTGTTACCCATAACACTGTTTCGTGTTCGGTGTGCACCCACAAAAAGACTTAAGTTGTCACCTTTTGAGCTCCTGTATGGGAGACCACCCTCCTTTGTTCAGGATATTTCAGCTGATCTTAAACAAATAGGAGACCATGTGACACAGGGACAAGTGCAATCTCTCTCCCGTGTTTTTGTTTCTCTTAACAGGTGGGCCCTCGAGCGCACGCCGTGCAGCATTGCCGAGCCGATTCATCAGTTCCAGGCTGGCGATAGCGTATGGGTGAAAGAGTGGAAACGTGATCCACTTGCACCTAAGTGGCGTGGACCTTACACCGTCTTGCTCTCTACTCCAACAGCGGTGAAGGTAGCTGAGGTGACCCCCTGGATTCATCACTCCCGTTTGAAGAAGTCCGAAGGCAGTTGGACGTGCAAAGGTGACCCCTCTAATCCTCTTAAACTGACTCTCTCCAAAAACCCCTGTATCTAGCCCTACCGGGAACGGGCTAGGTCACGGGCAACATTTGACGACCGGCCTGCTGCAGCCACAACCTGGAAGCTGGCTGACCTGCGCACGCCTGAAGCTTGAGGAGCATCTGAACCAGCGATTGTGAAAGGAAAGATTCTCTTATACAATTGATTGACTGCCCCCCCCTTGTGGAACAATTATCAGAGATATTACTCATTGGGGATCCTCGGGATATATGTTTTGGTCTTGGTGGTTCCCCATTTCTGTCACTGGGGGAATTATATTGGGACTAATATTTATTTGCTATCACAATAAGGTAATCTTTTGTGGAAGGAATGCATATGCTAGACATCAACATGATTCTATTATTAATCCTGATCCCTTGGGAAGGGGAAGGGTCCTTGAATCTGGCCAAATTGACTAAATATGGATTCCACCATGACCACAATATGTGGGTAGGTTTAGCTGAAATGGTAGCCAATGTTGCAAATAGGACCAATTGCCTTGTTTGCTCTCTCGGGCCAGATGATTCAGAGGGAGGTATGCCCTTATTACCGATACCATTAGATGCCATTGGTATGGTAAGCGAAATACCACACCAAACAGAAGTACAGAATTTCCCCGGATGGAACTCAACTAAACCATTACGAGTTATACCTGTACAAGGGGAATTCTGTGTACATAGATCATCAGATGCAGCTGATTCTACCATGATAGGCTCTTCTCATTGTCACTATACATGGGATAATATTAAGAATACCTGGGCACACGATAATACCTATCGAACTCGGGATGCCTTGCCCTGTGCACCTCCTTTTATTCATGCATGGAAAGTGGTATGGAACATAACTGTGACAGAAAAAGGCAATCTAACATACTGCACTGTGAACTCTCTACCTCTTTTGCTATTTCGCCTTCTGTACTCCACGTACCAAAGACCTCAGACACGATGGTTGTGGTGGATATGTGGAGAATGGGCATACAAGAAACTCCCCTCCAAATGGAGTGGGACTTGTTTCCTGGGATGGGTATTACCACCAATGTGGATTATGCCCACTAATTTGGCCAAGCGTACACGAAGAAATGCTGATATTTCTCATATAGCAGGAGGAAGTACCCAAAGTTGGAGCGGTACTGATGATTGGCCACCAGAGCGCATTATAGCCTATTATGATCCTGCCTCCTGGAATCCTGGTGAGCTCATACAAGGGGCACGGGATCCTATTTATAATCTAAACAGAATAATTCGATTGCAAGCAGTAGTGGAACTTGTAACCAATGCAACGGCCAAGAGTTTGAGACTTATTGCACAACAGTTGGATGAAAGTAGAGCCGCCATTTTGCAGCTGAAAATGGGAATGGATTATGTACTTGCCAAGCAGGGAGGCCTATGTGGAGTCTTGAATTTGACAGGGAATGCCTGTTGCTTTAACATTTCAGATAATGGTGAGGCAATCCGTGTGTTGGCCACAAAGATGGAGAATATAGCACATGTCCCAGTACAAACATGGGAAGGATGGGATATGGGATGGCTCACCAATTGGTTACCTAATGTCACAGGACTCAAAGGGATACTATTGTCTTGCTTGTTTTTCTTGACAGTAGTGGTAATGGTTTTATGTATGATGCCATGTATCATTTCATGTTTTAGAAGTACAATTAGCAAGATGGTTTCAAATGAAACTCTACCTCATATCATGGCCCTATACAGAGCTTTACCTCAGGAACATGATGAAGGTCAAGCTATCAAGGACACTTGGGATGAAGGTCCTTGAGCTTGAAAGGGGGGAATGAGGCATCAGGCATAAGCCTGCATTTTATTAATGTTTGATCAGGACTTGTATATTAAAGAGGGCTTAGATTTTCAAAAGTAGATTTTCAAATGTTTCATGCCAGGCAGAGAAAACCTTGGCCATTCTCCTAAGACAAGGGCCCCCCCCCTTTGATTGATAGCAGAAAACAATTCTCAAAGTCGTAAAAGCTGAAAATACAGACTGAGTAATGACACTGACCCTACATGTTACAGAAGATAACAAAGGCAGAGATAAATATAATTAGGAATGGGCAAATAGTAAAATGATACCATGGGCCTCTCTTAAACCTTGAGCTGTATTTTCTAAGGCCAGAGGCAAATGGGGAGAAGCATCTAGCTGACAGAGAAAGAGAGGCTTTTTTTGGGAAGTCTTTTTAAAACTGTTTCTTTCTTAAACTGAGAGAGTTTGGGAAGAGCTAATGGAAACAAAGCAACTGGCTGGAGAAGGGGGGGGGATGTAAACTGAAGAGGTTTCTTCTGAAACTGTTTTAAACTGAGTTCTTTTTTTTTTCTTTCTCTCTCTACTTTAAAAAGGCCTTATTCCTTTTAGGAGGCTACCTGTGTTGTGTATTAAGTATATTGGCTTAAATGTAATTATGCAAAGGATTTAAGAAATGCTAGATTTCATATAGTTGTAAAGAGTTGTATTTATCCTGGAATTAAGTCAGCCAGCAGTTTAGCCCCCCTGCCAGACAGGAAGACGCCATCAAATGCTGTCCAGATATATTAGCTGTCAGACATTTGTTTAGAAACCTTCAAATGAAGGATATCTTTCAATGTTGATGTGAAACTCAAGATCCTTGACATATGTTTAAGATAAAAATTTAAGATTAACCATTTGTTTTAGAAGGCAATAGGGCAGGGAGGGCAAAAGGTGAGCTGGTAATTAAGATTCCTTGTTGAGACACATGTAAGATATATTACTACTTATTTGTCATTTATAGATGTAACAATATATAGCTGTTTGTGTTCCATATAAGGACAGGAGGATGTGGGTGTATCTTTTAGGATTGGATATAGCAATCAGCCAATAGGAAATCCAACTAGGCTGATTGGACAGAGGCAGCCACAGGAGGAGCAAAGGGGCTGGATTAAGGGAATATAAGGGCTGGCCATAATGGCAGGAGCCAGGCCAGAGCTTGGTAACCATATACCACTGTGCCTCTCATTTATTTGTCTGACAAATAAATAATTATTTTAATTTCTCTATTGCTGCGTTGAATATTTCATTCCAGCTAAGCGTTAACCACAAGCAGGGTGCTACAATACTTTCTGGATGTCCCACGATTGTATCACAAAGTAGTTTGTTCTATGTTATAAATCAAGCACTGCTAAAAGTTGGGGTATTCCCCCCCCCAATGCTAAAAAAGTGGATGTTGTTTGCTTTCTGGGAAACTGATGCAACTCTGCAAACAGGGCCGTCTTAAGCAAATACGGTGCCGGGGTGCAAATATCCACCCGGCACACACACCCCAGGTTGCCCAGAGTTGTAGGGGAAGAAACCTCAACATTGTTGATCTTTTTTAAGGAAGAGTTCCCCAGAGTTGTCAACTGACACCACGCTTATCTCTACTCAGGACAAGAAAACAGGAAACAGGTGCCTGGGGCCGCAAAGAGAAAGGAAACTGACAATGTGGTGAGTGGGATTAAAATCCACACTCACAAGTGGACGGTCTAGGAATCAGCATGTTTTTACATGAGTAGATTGTGTGCTTTTATTTAAAATGAATCTCCGGGTTATTTTGTAGGGCATAGGAATCCCTTCATGTTTTTCCCCCAAAATATAGTCCGGCCCCCACGAGGTCTGAGGGACAGTGGACCGGCCCCCAGCTGAAAAAGTTTGCTGACCCCTGATCTAGATGACCCTTAGGTACCTTCCAACTCTACAGTTCTGTGTTTCTAAGCACGTGCACACAAAAACACACACACACACACACACAGTTTGCAGTCATGACCTAGAGATGTTGCTTTTCATCTCTTGCAGTCCTTAGATATTGATAGGTAGCCGTGTTGGTCTGCCATAGTCAAAATAAAAAAAATCCTTCCAGTAGCACCTTAAAGACCAACTAAGTTAGTTCTTGGTATGAGCTTTCGTGTGCATGCACACTTCTTCAGATACACTGAAACAGAAGTTGCCAGATCCTTCTATATAGTGAGAAGGTGGGGAGGGGTATTACTCAGAAGGGTGGTGGGAATGGGAGATTGGCAGATAGCTGAGATCTCAGCTATCTGAGAAAATGCAGAGAATTGCTGTGGGCGAGTCAAATGGAAGAGAGCTAAGAGAGATGCTTAAGTAAGGTAGCTCTGTGCTGGACCAGGAAGAGTTTGTATCTAACAGAAGAGGCTATGGAACCAGTCAGACAAGTTTCTTTGTAGGACAATGACCTCGGCAATGCTCTGATCCGCATCTCAAAAGATGAGCTTGGCTGCAAGACCTGATGGAAAGCAATATCCACCCTCCGTTCCCCACAGGTGGGTGGGTGTTGCAGCACCAAGCAGGGCTCACCTGGGTGGGTGCCACCCACCTGCTTGGGCCAGCCTTTGACCCGCCCTCGGCCAGGGAGGACAATGGGCAGCCGGCCAGGGGTGGGCCTAAGGCCAAAAGAAAAGAGGCTGACTCCTGGGCTCCAGCCTCTTTTGCTGTTCTTCCTTCCAGGATCACCCACCCACCCTCCCTCAAATTAATAATTCCTTGCCTTAATAATTTCATCCTAAGTCAGTGATCTTCAAGTTAATGATTCTTTCCTTACAGCTAATATTCTGCGTTCCAGGTCAGCAGGCGCTGCTGCGGTCACAAGATGGTTGCTGTACAGTGGTGCCTCAGGTTACATACGCTTTAGGTTACATATGCTTCAGGTTACAGACGCCACTAACCCAGAAATAGTGCTTTAGGTCAAGAACTTTGCTTCAGGATGAGAACAGAAATCGTGCTCCGGCGGCGTGGCGGCAGCAGGAGGCCCCATTAGCTAAAGTGGTGCTTCAGGTTAAGAACAGTTTCAGGTTAAGAACGGACCTCCAGAACTTATTAAGTACTTAACCCGAGGTACCACTGTATTCAGAACTGGGAATGAATTTTCCCTGCATTGGCAGGTTTCGCCTTCCCCAAAGCAATTTCGTCATAACTTTGGCGGTTTTTAGGCCTTAGCAAGGTATCCTTTAGTCTAACATCAAGTTGGGGGGATGCATTCATGCTCCCTCCCCATGCGGCGGCACTTGCAGGGCCTGTTAAAGGGCAAAAAGCGGGAGTCCCTGGCCCTAGAGCGGCGGCATGTAGGTCAAACTCCCGGGATGAGGTTGGTGGAAGGGCATGCTGTGCAAGTTTGCGCTTTGCAGTCCCCTCTCACTGGACCTCATCTGCCTGCATATCCTCAGCCAGGCGGGCTGAGAGTGTTACCTGCCAAGGCCTGTGCCAAGTTTCCCACTTCTGAAGGTCACTAAAGTTGTGGCCCATTTGAACCCATACTCTGGTCTCTTGTCTCATCGTTTGGGGAAAAGGGGTAGGCACCACAGACAGGGTTAACACGTGTGCCCGCAATAGGCTGGGACAGAGCTGTGTGGGTGAATGAGTTGAATGCCAGAAGCTGCAGACATGCTCTGACTAATGGGAAAAGCGAGATCTGTTGTGGTGTTAATGCCCTGGAGCCCTTCACCCCATGCAGAATGCAGTTGGCACCTTTCTCTCTAGAGAAACAGTGGAGTGCGCCTCCGGGGGTGAAGCCAAACCTCTGCGAGAGAGGGCGAGAGAGGAAAGGAGCCAACTGCTTAGCTTGGCAGAGATTAAAAAATGCTTAAAAACCACCTTCCGAGGTCGTTCATTCCGCAGTCTAGCAGCTCTTGCTGTCAAAAGCTCTTCTTAATGTTGATTGTAAGGAGGAGAATAAGGGGAGAAATAGGCAAGCAAGGCATATATAAGATAAAGGTAAAGGGACCCCTGACCATTAGGTCCAGTCGTGACCGACTCTGGGGTTGCAGTGCTCATCTCGCTTTATTGGCCAAGGGAGCCGTCGTACAGCTTCCGGGTCATGTGGCCAGCATGACTAAGCCACTTCTGGCGAACAAGAGCAGCGCACGGAAACGCCGTTTACCTTCCTGCCGGAGTGGTACCTATTTATCTACTTGCACTTTGACGTGCTTTCAAACTGCTAGGTTGGCAGGAGCAGGGACCGAGCAACGGGAGCTCACCCTGTCATTGGGGGGATTCGAACCGCTGACCTTCTGATCGGCAAGTCCTAGGCTCTGTGGTTTAACCCACAGCGCCACCTGCGTCCCTCTAACCTCTGCCTTAGCAGCACCCAAGTGACCTCCTTGGGGCGCAAGCCTGGGCAGTGTGTCTGGAGGCCCTGGGCTGCCCAGATGGCAAGACACACACCCCTCAGCCTGGCTAATGTGGTCCGAAGGAAAGCAGAGCCAGACGTTTGGCACCAGCTTGGCTGCAAGACTTGCCAGGAGGCATACAAGGCACCATCCAACTGCCTTAGGGACTCCACTCTGGATTTTTGTAGGGCAGGCATCCCCAAACTTGGCCCTCCAGCCGTTTTGGGACTACAACTCCCATCACCCTAGCCAACAGGATCAGAGGTCAGGGACGATGGGAAATGTAGTCCCAAAACAGCTGGAGGGCCAAGTTTGGGGGTGCCTGTTTCTCCCGAAGATATCCCACAAGGCAGCGGCGATTTAGGGTCAGAGTTTTCCTTCTTCTAGATGGTCCACCTTCCCAGGTAGATGAGCCCCATCTGCCCCTCACTTCCCTCTACAGCAGCCGTTCTCAACTTGTGGGTCCCCAGATGTTGTTGGACTACAACTCCCATCATCCCTGAGCTCTGGCCTTGCTAGCTAGGGGTGATGGGATTTGTAGTCCAACAACATCTGGGGAACCACGGGTTGAGAACCGCTGCTCTATAGAATGTGCAAAACCTCCCTCTTGACTGTTGGACCCACTCTTGGTTTCATCTGCTAAATCTGCCAGAGCCTGTCTTTGCACACAGGCGAAGCCCCTAACTCACTGAGGGGTTGAGACCCAGAATGCAGCAGCTAGATAGGTGACTGGGAGCGGCCGCCAAGACCACATAACACCGGTCTTGAAAGACCTTCATTGGCTCCCAGTACATTTCCAAGCACAATTCAAAGTGTTGGTGCTGATCTTTCAAGCCCTAAGTCAACTATTTACAGAAATATTGCAAAATTAATAAATGTTAGAATGATGTTTGAATGAAGTTAAGCGGTTTCTAGCTGTAATGATATAAAAGAATATGGAAAATTGGATTTTTAAATAGGTAAAAATTTAATGTTATAATATATTAAGATCAAAGATCAGGATAATAAGGAGGGAAAGAAATTGCTGAATTAATTAACTGAATTGGAATACAAAAAAGGGAGGTATGAGGAGGTCAGGGAAACAAGGATATGAATGTAAGATATGGAAAGGTTGAATTTTTAGTTTTAATTTTTTTATCTGTGTACTTATTCTGTATTTTTCTTGTATTTTTATTTTTGTCTTTTATTCTTGCATTTTCTGTTTTAATGCAATTCCTTTTTCTGACACTTTAATAAATATTTATAAAAATAAATTTTTTAAAAAATGGCCTCGGCCCAGTATACCTGAAGGAGCATCTCCACCCCCATCGTTCAGCCCAGACACTGAGGTCCAGCTCTGAGGGCCTTCTGGTGGTTCCCTTCCTGCAAGAAGCAAGGTTACAGGGAATTAGACAGAGGGCCTTCTCGGTGGTGGCACCCACCCTGTGGAATGTCCTCCCAGCAGATGTCAACTATCTGACTTTTAGAAGACATCTGAAGGCAGCCCTGTTTAGGGAAGTTTTTAATGTCTGATGTTTTATCACTTTTTAATTTTTGTTATCATTACAGTGGTACCTCAGGTTAAGAACTTAATTCGTTCTGGAGGTGCTTTCTTAACCTGAAACTGTTCTTAACCTGAAGCACCACTTTAGCTAATGGGGCCTCCCGCTGCCGCACGATTTCTGTTCTCATCCTGAAGCAAAGTTCTTAACCCGAGGTACTATTTCTGGGTTAGCAGAGTCTGTAATCTGAAGCGTCTGTAATCTGAAGCGTCTGTAACCTGAAGCATCTGTAACCCGAGGCACCACTGTAATTCTGTTGGGAGCTGCCCAGAGTGACTGGGGAAACCCAGCCAGATGGGTGGAGTACAAATAATACATTCTTATTATTATTGGCTCCCCTCACCTGGTTTAGCTGATCATTTGAAGCCGTTTTCAGGGTGTGGCAGCTGTCAGCTCCTGACAGCTTCTAGGAGCTACAGGTGAGAGCTGAGGACAGGGTGGGATTGTATATAAATGTAAAGAGACCATCTTGGCTGAGAGTCCTGTGAGACCAGCTGCCTATTTTGCTAGCCTCCTTCTACCTTGTTGGGGAGGGCGAGGCTCTGATTGATTGATTGATTGATTGACTGATTGACTGATTGATTCCAGCTGCAATTGCCGAGGCTGCTTAAGAGGTCAGAGACCATCAGTGCCACCCGCATCCCATGTATAATCATGTATAACCCTCCCCTTTTCTGATGTAGCAATGATGTGGTGATGCTTAATGAACTGTATGCTGGGATAAGATAGAAACTTTTAAAAGTCCTTGTCACTCCATCCTCGGGGTTGAAATCTCCTCTTTGAACCTGTTGCGCAATAAACTTTGGTCTACTGCTATTTGCTCCGGTTGGTGGCTGGACTCCTTCCTTTATTCCGCAGGGACCCGCGGGCTCTGCCTGATGAGCTGGGTGACTGAGCAGCCTCACACCTAGATTTTTCTGTAACAGTGTAGAATATAAAATGCCAGAGGAGAATAATTTCCTTGAATAACAGGATTCTCCCTTGGGCCAAGTGTGTCTGCGTGTCCTCAGGTCACCGTGGAGATAAACAGCTTTTCCTAAGCAGCCCAACCTGGTCCACATTGAAAGCTGCAGGACTTACTTCTGAGTAAACCTATTTAGGATTGCCCTGCAAGCATTCCTGGTGTGATGCAAAGCAAAATTAACTATGCAGGGGTGTTTTTTAAAAAAAGAAAGAAAAGAAATCTGGGAATTAGAGGTGCTTTGATTTTTTTTATTTGAGGTTGGCTGCCTACACTTTGCCCAAGAGGGATTTATATGTATTTATTTCACAATCTCTTTATTTCCCACCAAGCTGTGCATATATAAACAGAGCCTCAAGAGGCCAGAACTCTTCAGGGAAGATACTTACCCTTCCCAAGCCATCCCCAAAAATCCTTCCTGGAGTCTGTGTTTTGTCCATATTAGCAGTTTTTCTTAGGATATGTTCCAGCGAAAAGGTTTTCTTCCCCCAACCCTCCCCACCCCCCCCAAAAAAACATACAATGTTCCTGCCATCTATATGTGTACGTTAACGTATTTATTAGATTTTTAGACCACTTTTCGCTAACTGTCCCCCAAGCCGTTTCCAACAGTAAAAATACAGATTAATAATTATGTGGCGTATCATCCTTGCAAGCTTGGCATGCGATGGGTGTTTACTCTGGAGTAAACCAACCTGTAGGGAAAGCCCACAAGCTGCTTTACTCGCTGCCCCGGTTTCTAGTGAGAGGCTAGGTTGCCTTTCCCCCCGCAAATGGGCCTACTCGTGAGGAGGAAGCACCCACCGACCCACCCATGTTCCTCATTGAGCTGCAGCTCATCTTTCCAGCTTGAGGAGACCAGAGGGGGCTTACTCATGAGTAATCCCTGCCCTGACCATTATGTGCGCGGGCCGTAGATGTGGCGCCAGTGGAATGAATGCTCCTTGACTCCAAGTCAGTGTGGACAGAGACAGGGCCGTCTTAAGCATATCCGGCGCATTGGTGCAAAGATCCCTCCGGCGCTGACGCCCTTGCAACTCCAAAACAAGGGAGGGGGTGGTGGAAAATGTCCTCTGCCTTCCCCACTGTCCCGATCCCCGGCGTGGCGGCGGTGATCGAGCAGGAAAACGTGCTGGCGGACGTCTAGGAAGCAGGAGGAGGATGACCACTGGGATCAGGGCCATCTTCAGCAGATGCAGAGGCTTGGGAGGAAAGCTGCCTGCCCGCCATATATGTGGGGCGCAGCGGGCAGGCAGGCAGGGATAGGGGAGGCCATAGCTGTCAACTTTTCCCTTTTCTTGCGAGGAATCCTATTCGGAATAAGGGAATTTCCCTTTAAAAAAGGGAAACATTGGCAGCTATGGGGGGAAGCTGCCAGCAAAACTGCACAGCTCCCCGACTCGCAAGGGCGCCCTTGAGAGGCCGGCACCCTGGCGCAACGCACCACTAACACCAATGGGAAAGACGGCTCCGGGCAGAGAATAAAGTTAACAGGCATGCATTATAAAGCACAGTTTTGCACGTGGGGGGAAAGGTTGGGTTTCTCCCTGGAGGAGAAGTCTTTCTCGCCTTCTGCATCTACAACTTGGCTCCAAAGATGTACAGCAGACTGGCCAAGGTGCCCGCAACCAAGATCAGGGAGCTGCTTTTCACGCCGGAAGCGCCGCTTAAGTTGCACAGCTCGGAATCGCAGCATTTGATGGAAAAGGCCATGACGCCGAGGTCGATTCCTCCTTGGGGGCACATGGGAGAGCAGTATTTGCTGATGGACTGCTTCTTGTTGTCACCTGGAAGGAAGGAGGGAAAGAAAGAGGTCCAGTTATTTTTATATTAAAATAAAGATTGCCCAAGGAGACAGTTCAAACAGTCAGAATATTTAAAAACTCCTTTATAGCGTGGCAGCATTAATCCTAAATGGCCTCGGTCCTGTATACCTGAAGGAGCGTCTCCACCCCCAGCATTCTGCCCGGACACTGAGGTCCAGCGCCAAGGGTCTTCTGGCGGTTCCCTCACTGCGAGAAGTGAGGTTACAGGGAACCAGGCAGAGGGCCTTCTCGGTGGTGGCACCCGTCCTGTTGAACGCCCTCCCTTCAGATGTGAAGGAAATAAGCAGCTATCTTATCTTTAAAAGACATCTGAAGGCAGCCCTGTTTAGGGAAGTTTTTACTATTTAATGCTGTATTGTTTTTAACACTCGATTGGGAGCCGCCCAGAGTGGCTGGGGAAACTCAGCCAGATGGGCGGGGTATAAATAATAAACTATTATTATTATTATTATTGCCCCCATGGGAAACCCGCAAGCAGGATTTGAACACAAGAGCCCTATCCCCTCCTGTAGTTCCCAGCAGCTGGAATTCAGAGGAGCACAGCCATTATGACTAAAGGTAAAGGGACCCCTGACCATTAAGTCCAGTCGCAGACGACTCGGGGGTTGCGGCGCTCATCTCGCTTTAAAGGACCTGGGCTGGTGAAACGCTATTTTATGCCCTAAACAAGGTTAATTGCTTGCACACACTCACACACAAACACCTCTAAGGAAGGAGGGGCCACACCTCCCTTAGGGAGTCAAACGGCTGCCAAACAGCTGTTACTCCTCAAATAATTTTTTATTGAGGTTGATATAAAGGTAAAGGGACCCCTGACCATTAGGTCCAGTCGTGACCGACTCTGGGGCTGCAGCGCTCATCTCGCTATATTGGCCGAGGGAGCCAGCGTACAGCTTCCTGGTCATTTGCCCAGCATTACTAAGCCACTTCTGGCGAACCAGAGCAGCGCACGGAAACGCCGTTTACCTTCCCACCAGGGTGGTACCTATTTATCTACTTGCACTTTGACATGCTTTTGAACTGCTAGGTGGGCAGGAGCAGGGACCGAGCAACGGGAGCTCACCCCGTCGCGGGGATTCAAACCACCGACCTTCTGATCAGCAAGCCCTAGGCTCTGTGGTTTAACCCACAGCGCCACCGATATAGCGAATGGCAAAGATTTAACTGGATGATTTAATTTAAAGATTGAAGACTGAAGATTGCTTGCTTGCTCTCACACACACACACACACACACACACACACTACTACTACTACTACTACTACTACTACTACTACTACTACTACTTAATAATACCCCACCCATCTGGCTGGGTTTCCCCAGCCACTCTGGGCGGCTCCAATTTTCAATTTCCAAAAACTGATAGAAATGATAACATTCTTCAAAATGAAAGTAAACTATATCAGGAATTTGTAAGAGAGAACAAAATCGAATCTGCATAAAACTGGCCCCCCTCAAAGGTCCGTATTGCACCCCTCTGAGGTCTGTGCCCTAGGCAACTCCCTCAGATAGGCCAGGTAAAAGTAATCCAGAGGTTGGCGCCTTTGGGACATTTCAATTTAGAGAAAAGGCAAGAATGGTAGAAGTTGATGAAGCTACGCGGCACTCACCGACGCCTCCACCGAAAAACTTGGTGACGCAGTACTTGTCCGCGTCGCCGCAGGTCTTTGGCTTCAGGCAGTTCCAATTGTTTTCCTCGTTCTCACAGTGGAAGCAGGTCAGCGATGCCACTGTGAATGGAACACAAAACACGCTCCTTAGGTACCGACCGCAAAGCAGGGGCAGGAATCATAGAAGCTTGGAGTTGGAAGGGGCCACAGAGGGTCATCTAGTCCAACCCCCTGAAAACACAGGAATCTCAGCTAAAGATAATAATAATAATTATTATTATTATTATTATTATTATTATTATTATTATTATTATTATTATTAATTTATTTATATCCCACCCTCCCCAGCCAAAGCCGGGCTCAGAGCGGCTAACAACAGTAAAAGTAACACAGTTTACATAAAATCACAATCTATTAATTGAAATACATTCTAAAATCAATTCATTTTAAAATCAGTTCAAAATCAAATTAATGGCAACCACTGGGCTAGAGTTCTATGAGGTTTACAGAAGGAGGGGGTCAAGCTGTGGCTTGGCCAAAGGCCTGGTGGAACAGCTCTGTCTTGCAGGCCCTGCGGAAAGATGTCAAGTCCCGCAGGGCCCTGGTCTCTTAGGACAGAGCGTTCCACCAGATCGGGGCCAGTACTGAAAAGGCCCTGGCCCTAGTTGAGACCAATCTAACCACCTTGCGACTTGGGAACTCCAAGGTGTTGTCATTTGTGGACCTTAAGGTCCTCCGCGGGGCATACCAGGAGAGGCGGTCCTGTAGGTACAAGGGTCCTAGGCCATAAAGGGCTTTAAAGGTTAAAACCAGCACCTTAAGCCTGATCCTGTACTCCACCAGGAGCCAGTGCAGCTGGTAGAGCACCGGGTGAATGTGATCCCATGGCGAGGACCCTGTAAGGAGTCTCTGCACCCGCTGGAGTTTCAAGGGCAGCCCCACGTAGAGCGAGTTACAATAATCCAGTCTGGAGGTGACCGTCACGTGGATCACAGTGGCTAGGTCAGGGCAAGAGAGGAAAGGAGCCAACTGCTTAACTTGGCAGAGATTAAAAAATGCTTAAAAACCACCTTCCGAGGTCGTTCATTCCGCAGTCTAGCAGCTCTTGCTGTCAAAAGCTCTTCTTAATGTTGATTGTAAGGAGGAGAATAAGGGGAGAAATAGGCAAGCAAGGCATATATAAGATAAAGGTAAAGGGACCCCTGACCATTAGGTCCAGTCGTGGCCGACTCTGGGGTTGCGGCGCTCATCTCGCTTTATTGGCTGAGGGAGCCGGCGTACAGCTTCCGGATCATGTGGCCAGCATGACTAACCCGCTTCTGACGAACCAGAGCAGCACACGGAAACGCCTTTTACCTTCCCGCCAGACCGGTACCTATTTATCTACTTGCATTTGCATGCTTTCGAACTGCTAGGTTGGCAGGAGCAGGGACCGAGCAACGGGAGCTCACCCCATTGCGGGGATTCAAACCGCCGACCTTCCGATCGGCAAGTCCTGGGCTCAGTGGTTTAACCCACAGCGCCACCCGCGTCCCAAGGCATATATAGAGGGAAACAAACTGGGAAAATTCTAATAAAAACTACTTCCCAATGAATTAATCTCTTTGTTGTTGTTTAGTCGTGTCTGACTCTTCATGACCCCATGGACCAGAGCACGCCAGGCACTCCTGTCTTATTCATCCCTTATGGAAGCTAAATTGAGATGGGGATGGTTATTCGGGGAGGGCATCATAGTCCAACCAAACGCTCACAAAATCCTCAGGCTTATTGAAACTGAGGTCCATTTTCGGCTTGCTTGCTTGCTTTCCTTCTTTCCTTTTGAGTGAAACATACTAGTACTCATGACTTCATAGCGCTGGTGGTTGGGCATTGCCCGCATGCGATGCCTACAAATCCCAAAACTTTTTAACACCTTGTCATTGCTAAATTGGGATATATAAATACTGCCTGATGTGCACTCATATGCATGCCCAATAACAAATGTGAGGATAATTATACTGTCCTGTGTTACAGGGTTCTGGTAAGGAATGATTACTGTCATTATGCGTGCCCTGTGCTTTGAACGCTCAGAAAGCGTTGTATAAACCTTGAGGTGTCCTTTATTATACCAGCAAGCTATAACTGCAGACCCTATTTTCCAGGGACAGTCCCGGATTTACAGAAGCCGCCCCGGTTTCTGATTTGATCGTGGAATGTCCCACATTTCCCCTATTTTCATCAGAGAAACGTTGGAGGGTATGGTAGGACGTCCCTGTTTTCACCTGAAAAAATGTTGGAGGGGACGCCTCTATTTTCATGGGAGAAATGTTGGATGCTATGTGACCTCAGAGCCAAGGAGATAAGTAACTATACAACTCTTAGAAGACATCTGAAGGCAACCCTGTATAAGGAAGTTTTAAAATGCTTAAAAGGTAAAGGGACCTCTGACCGTTAGGTCCAGTCGCAGACGACTCTGGGGTTGCGGTGCTCATCTCATTTTATTGGCCGAGGGAGCCGGCGTACAGCTTCCGGGTTATGTGGCCAGAATGACTAAGCCACTTCTGGTGAACCAGAGCAGCATGCGGAAACACCGTTTACCTTCCTGCCAGAGCAGTACCTATTTATCTACTTGCACTATGATGTGCTTTTGAACTGCTAGGTTGGCAAGAGCAGAGACCGAGCAACGGGAGCTCACCCTGTCGTGGGGATTCGAACCGCCGACCTTCTGATCGGCAAGTCCTAGGCTCAGTGGTTTAACCCACAGTGCCACCCGTGTCGCACAAAATGCTTAATGTTATATGTGTGTGTGTGTGTTGGAAGCCACACCCCACCCCAGACAGATGGACGCGGTATTATTATTATTATTATTATTAATAATAATAATAATAATAATAATAAATAGGAAATCCCTATTTTCATCGAAAAAATAATGGAGGATTTGTAACTGAACGATGGACCCCTTAAGCAAACACATATGATGCATGATACCACATGCAAAGAGAAGGTTGACAGTAAGTTGCCCTCAAAGCAACTCCTTTCAGATGGCTCAAGGAACTGAGTCAATCCTCAGGCTCTGTGTAGAGTTAGCTGTAATACTGCTATTCCAACTGCAGGTGGCAGCGTGTCCAGCCTAGACAGTGAATCACGCTGCTGTTCTAGAATGTCATTTGGCAATAATGCTCTTCAATGATTATGAAACCGCTTTGGCCTGGCGTCCTCTCTGAAATAACCTGACCTGTTGCCAAGGCTACTAGCCAATCTGGCTGAGAGAAAATGCTTCCCTTATTCCCAGTACGTTGATCACTGTTTGTTCATTGTTGTCGTTTCAACATTTCAACATTTTATTTTTTATTTTTTAAATAATTTTTATTTTATTTTTTTAAAAAACAGCCAAATATATTTTACTTTAAAATATACCAAGAAATAATAAAAGTGTTACATTTTAATGTAAAATAATGTAATGTACATTTTAATGTAAAGTATATTCCTTATGGCAAATGTTGCGGTTTTTTGGGTTGCGGACTGCTGAAACCCGGAAGTACTGGAATGGGTTACTTCCGGGTTTCGGTGGTCACACATGTGCAGAAGCACTAAATCGTGCTATGCACAGAAGTGCCGAATCGCAACCCGTGTGTGTGCAGATGCGCAGACACGGGTTGCGAACGCTGCGGGTTGCGAATGTGCATCCCGCACAGATCACGTTTGCAACCCGAGCATCCACTGTATACTGTATAAACTTTTTAACACACACATACACACAGTATATACATTTGCCATAAGGATGGGCCTCTGGAACGGATTGTGGTCATGAGTAGAGGTGATTCTATTATTCTTTAAGGATGAATTTCTTTCTGGAGGAAATCTAGTTATTAGGACTTCCTGGTAAGGTAAGAGTCAAGTAGTTCATTTAGCCAGTTAAATTTAATTTAGCTCACTCTTTTTTCCTCTAACAATGCCCCATCTATTTCACTTGAGGGCTCTTCACAGGGCAATTCACACAGAATGTCCCTCATTGAAAAGCATGGCAGACAACAAAATGATTTGGGACTCCTTGGCAGGTTTTGAATAAACATCCACAATTTTTTAGTTAAAAACATGATAGATAAGGCAATGATATGTACAATTTTATAATATGCAGAGCACAATATGTGCAAAAAAAAACCAGAGAGGGGAGCTGAGGGAAGTTCTTGGGGTGGGGGGAGAGGGGGAAAATGTAAATGGTTATATTGATTGATAATTTGTTTCTTAAATTGCTCAATAAAAATATATTTTTTAAAAAAGAGAAAAGCATGGCAGTCGAGAGCAGTTGATGCAATCCGCAACCACGGTACAAGTTGTATGGTCATTCCGCAACTGCAAGTCATCACTGGATGTCGGCACCATCAGGTGGTAATTGTGCAAGGGTGTGGACGCAACGCGATTAGGACAAAACCCACAGGGATGCGAAACAAATCTATCAATTAAGACAAACCAGGTTTTGAAATGTGGTGCGTGAACTTTCGAATCACACACCATCCTTTCCAGGGCTGAATGTTTCAACAAGTTAAAAGGGGTCGGGCGCCATGTTCTCTGCAGAATGGTCTTGTGTAACTCAGAAGTTGACATGCCACACTGACAAATTATCACAGGGGATAAGATTAGATTTGCTGTAACTCTGCATGAAGCGAAGGAGCATCATTTGTTTCCGAAAGCTCAGGGAGGGAAAGAAAACACTGTCCTTTGGTGTGTGCTTTGTAAGAATACCTATGCAACCTTGTTGTTTTTGAGAGTTATAATAGCATGAGAAGAAGCTGCTGGATCAGACCAATGGGCCACCTAGTCTAGGGGTACCAGATTTTTTTCAATGAATCCGGGGACACTTTAAATAAACAAACAATACATGTTTGGGACGTTGATGCTGTAGCGATGGCGGTGGCAGAGGGGCGGCCGCCACCTTGACCTCAACCCCCACGTTAGGATGGGATGCGGGTGGCGCTGTGGGTTAAACAACTGTGCTGCTTGGGCTTGCAGATCAGAAGGTCGGCGGTTCGAATCCCCGCGACGGGGTGAGCTCCTGTTGCTCGGTCCCTGCTCCTGCCCACCTAGCAGTTCAAAAGCACAAAGTGCAAGTAGATAAATAGGTACCGCTCCGGCGGGAAGGTAAAAGGCGTTTCCGTGCGCTGCTCTGGTTCGCCAGAAGCGGCTTAGTCATGCTGGCCACATGACCTGGAAAAACTGTCTGCAGAAGTGGACAAACGGCCGCTCCCTCAGCGAGATGAGCGCCGCAACCCCAGAGTCGTTCGTGACTGGACTTAATTGTCAGGGGTCCCTTTATCTTTATATATAGGGTGCCTACATACTGCACGGATGGTTGCATGGCAACATGTGCAAATGGCTTTAGGTACCTATTAAGTCCATAAATGAGGGAAGCGGGTGGCGCTGTAGTCTAAACCACTGAGCCTAGGGCTTGCTGATTGGAAGGTCAGTGGTTCGAATCCCTGCGACGGGGTGAGCTCCCATTGTTCGGTCCCTGGTCCTGCCAACCTGGCAGTTCAAAAGCACGTCAAAGTGCAAGTAGATAAATAGGTACCACTCCGGCGGGAAGGTAAAAGGTGTTTCCATGCGCTGCTCTGGCTCGCCAAAAGTGGCTTAGTCATGCTGGCCACATGACCCGGAAGCTGTACGCCGGCTCCCTCGGCCAATAAAGCGAGATGAGCGCCACAACCCCAGAGTCGTCTGCAACTGGACCTAATGTTCAGGGGTCCCTTTACCTTAAGTCCATAAATTCCCATATAGCATATATTCAACACAAAAAAACAGTGACAATTTGTTGTTGACAAAGGGCAGCTGGACATCTAAAGGGCCCTATTACCTTCAGTAGCTGAGGGCCTCATCAAACCTAAATCCAGCCCTGTTCAGAAGCATCGCTGCCTCCAACTGGCAGGGCATAGGCATCCCGGCTAGTAGCCATCAGTAGCCCTCTCTCCCTCTATGGATTTGTCCAATACTCTTTTAAAGCCATCCAAATCTGTGGCCATCACTGCTTCCTGTGGCAGTGAGTTCCACAGTTTAACTCGCTCTCTGCTCTCACATCAGTTCTGTTTTGTTTTGTTTTGACCAAAGGACAGTGAAAACTATCCAGCGCTTCCAAGCCCTGTTTTTCTAGGCAGCTGCTCTTCCTCCGAAGCACATTAGCACAAGAAGCTATGGGAACATCTCTGGCCCATCCAGTTTGCCCTGACTTGCCACGGTGCTGTGCCGGCCTTGCTACATACAAGGGGTGTTGCAAAGTACTTAAACAGGCCCTTGACCCAAATATGCTCATTCATATGTATAGATGTAAATTCAGGCTTTCAGGAGTTCACATCAGAAAACTATTAGACTGTTTTTCTTTAAAGCCTTCATGAAAATTCATCAGCATTTTAAGTGCAAATTTCTCCTCATGTGGATATTTGTGTATGCAGCTTTGCACCCGCTGGAGTTTGTGGGACTGTTTCAAGGGCAGCCCCGCATAGAGCGAATGACAGTAGTCAAGCCTGGAGGTGACCGTCGCATGGATCACGGTGACCAGGTCGGGGCGGGAAAGGTAAGGGACTAACTGCTTTATCTGGCCAATGCCCCTGGCCAATATTGAACAGTGCTTTCCCCGGGAGAAAAGTATCCTATAAACAGAGAATTCTCCTCTGACCTCCCAAGGAAGTGTGAAGCCATACAATACTGCTGTTAGCAGGATCCCCCTTGGGTAGGCCTCACTTTCCTAGACCGGCTCCCCAACCAACTATTTCCCCAACGTCGTTCTTCGAGGACAGCCAAAACAAGAGCGATGTCTTTGCTCAATCAGCAAGCCTGCTCCGGGCAGGAGAGCTCTGTGGGCAGATGTTTTTGCAAGAAGCACACCTCAGACGGCGATTGTGGGACTTAATGAGCACCTGTTTGGAGCTTGGTGCTGTGGAGACGTCAAAACAACAACAACTGGTGTTCATGAGAACAGAGTGGGAGAGAGATAGAGAGAGGTTTGGTGATAAGAAGCAGCAAGGAGGAGTTGAAGGGCATGTGGGGCATAGCATATGCCACCTGAAACTCTCAAGCAGGGAGGGCATTCTCGATAGCGGCACCCACCTTGTGGAACACCCTCCCATCAGATGCCAAGGAGAGAAGTAACTATACAACCTTTAGAAGACATCTGAAGACAGCCCTGTACAGGGACGTTTTTAATGTTTGATATTTTACTATGTTTTCGTATAGGTTGGAAGCTGCCCAGAGTGGCTGGGGAAACCCAGTCAGATGGGTAAAGGTAAAGGGACCCCTGACCATTAGGTCCAGTCGTGGCCAACTCTGGGGTTGCAGCGCTCATCTCGCTTTATTGGCCGAGGGAGCCGGCGTACAGCTTCCGGGTCATGTGGCCAGCAGGACTAAGCCGCTTCTGGCGAACCAGAGCAGCGCACGGAAATGCCGTTTACCTTCCCGCTGGAATGGTACCTATTTATCTACTTGCACTTCGGGTCTGCAGACAGTTTTCCGGGTTGTGTGGCCAGCATGACTAAACCACTACTGGCGCACAGAGGACAATGACAGGTGCCAGAGCACATGGAAACGCCGTTTAATTTCCCGCCACAGCGATACCTATTTATCTACTTGCACCAGCATGCTTTCGAACTGCTAGGTTGGCAGGAGCTGGGACTGAGCAATGGGAGCTCACCCCGTCGTGGGGATTCGAACCACCGACCTTCCGATCAGCAAGCCCAAGAGGCTCAGTGGTTTAGACCACAGCGCCACCCACATCCCTATCTGGACAGAGACAGCCTAATTCCTGTCATCTATGCTCTGGTAACCTGCAGGTATGATTACTGCAATGTGTTATACATGAGGCTGCCTCTGAAGACGGTTCAACTGGGGCAGAATTTGGCAGCCAGGTTGCTCACAGAAGAAAGATGGTTTGAACATATAATACCGATCCTGGTCTGGCTGCACTGGCTGCCCATTAGTTTCCGGGCCCAGTTCAAAGTGCTCGTTTTGACCTATAAAGCCTTAAACGGCTCAGGACGGCAATCCCTCAAGGACTGCCTCTTTCCATATGAACCTACCCAAACCCTAAGATCATCCTCCAAGACCCTTCTTCATGTGCCTCCTTCAGAAGAGGGTGGCAAAAAGAGTACTGGTCTTTTCTGTGGTGGCTCCTCATTTGTGGAATGATCTCCCCGTGGAAGCTCACCTGGTGCCTTCCTTGCATATGTTTAGATGCCAGGCGAAAATATTCCTCTTCAACCAGGCCTTGGGCTTATTAAACAAGCTGGAATCAATTTCACGCATTGCCCCACCTGAACTCAGTCTGGCAACTTTGGAACCCCCTGCCTATTGATATCAGGCAGACTCCAAGGTTTTCTTTTCGGCTGAAGACATTTGCCTTGAGACCAGCCTACCGAGATGTTTAGAAAGTTTGCACTCCGTTTTAATTTGTTTCAATCTATTCCATTGTGGTTTAAACTTCCTCTATGCTTTAAATTATGGTTGCTGATATTTTTTAGTGATAACTTCATAGAGGTCTATCTGAGGCTTTTTCTATGATCAAGCTGCAGATAGATTTTATGAATATTTTTTAAGTGTGCAATCTATGTTATACGGCTTGGCTGAGATTCTTTCACTGCGAGCTGTTTAGCGGAGGATCTGTGGTCCCGAAAAGTACATGGAAAAGGAAGGGAATGATGTTTTTGTGTGCTCAGTCGAGGACTTTGCATTCTCCCTGCACCCCCCAACCCACCCAAGCCAAGCCAACCATCCTTGCCAAGCCCTGAAGCCACAAGCGATGAGCTCATTGCAAGCCACGCCACCGCCTGCAGCAGGAAAAATACTGCCGGCATAATGGCAGAGAAAACCCCCTCCCCATCGCCGCTGATGTCTCAGCTGACCTCATAACTCCTAACTGAAAACAGGCGCCTCTTAGTCATCTCTCCTCTTCCTCGTACAACAAAAGGACAATCCAGGGTGTGGCTTTATTGTCTTCCAGAGGCTTGAGCTGCCTTTGTTTGAGCTTATCCTGTTCCCATGGACAGGGCTGGGGCCCCTTTTGCAACCCAGAGCCCACATTCGCCTCTGGAAAACCTTTTGAAGGCTGCATGCTGGCGTTGGGCAGGGCCAGGGGCAAAATGCATGCCAATTTTCCCTCTGGTTCATCCTTCGGGTTTCGACACACGCCCCCTCTCTTATCTGGACAATCAGGAGGCCTTGTGGGCATTCAAGGACACTGTGTAGCCTGAGAGAGAGACTTTCAAGGAGGCGGGAGGGGTGAAGAAGGGGTGTGTGGACCTCTGTGGGGTACTATCAGAGCTGCTTTTTAGAGTGAAGGGGGCACAGGGGTGTTGTGTGTCCTGAACCCTACCCCACAAGGTTGTTGTGGTGATTAAATGAGGAGCGGCGGGTGGCAGAGAACCATGAACACCACCTCAAGCTCCCTGGAGAAATTAATATCAGCCTGGATAGCTCAGTTGGCTAGAGCGTGGTACTGATAACGCCAAGGCTGCAGGTTCGATTTCCCGCATGGGACAGCCTGTTCCTGAATTGCAGGAGGGTTCCCTTAATGATTCTATGATTTCAGCGAAAATAGTGAGATATAAACGCACCCGTGATCTTCGAGCACATAAATTTAACGAATGAGATCATAGTAACGAATAAGCAACACAAAACGAAACAGCAGCCTCTCCGCCAGTTTTCATCTAGACGTGGCTAGGAAAATGATGAAGGGAAGGGCAATGGCCAAACAGCTGTATAAGATCCCAGGTTGGGCTAGAGATGAAATCCATGTGAGAGGCTCCCATACGGAGCTAGAGGGACAAAGGTTCCCAGGCTCAGTGCAAGGCAGCTTCCCGAGCTCCTATCTGGGAAGGGCCATACCCTTTTGCTCTGAATGGAATCACAGAATTGTTGGAAGGGACCCCAGGGGATCATCTAGTCCAACCCCATGCAGATGGTCCCTGGTTCAATTGGCGCTGCTCGTCAGTTGAGACCACGCTGGGCATAATGGTCCTGACTTGGCATAAGGTAGCTTCCTACATAGCCCTACATATCAGCTCGGTAGGTAGAGCATACTCCTCAGGGTTGTGGGTTCGAGTCTCACATTGGGCAAAAAGATTCCTGCATTGCAGGGGGTTGGACTAGATAATCCTTGTGGTCCCTTTCCAACTCTACAATTCTTCGTCTATGAGTCTATAGCTACCAGCCCTGTTTTAATTAACTGGAAGCTGCTCAGAGTGGATGGAGCAACACAGGCAGATGGACTGTAAATGAATCCCATGAGGACTAGAATCTTGTCTGTTTAGTGGGCAAAGTGCCAGAGTGTATCTGCTTTGCATGCAGAAGGTCTCAAGCTCAGTTTCTGGCATCTCCGGGTTATTTATTTATTTCATAAAACTTGCACACCGCTTGACTGTAGGGAAAAGCCTCAAGGTGGTTCAGGAAAAAAAAATAGGCAAAGCAATTAAACCATCCCAGGAAAAAAAATTACAGGCGTGATTCCAAACATGCCGAAAGTTAAAACTGCAACAGACGAAAACAAATTAAAACTCATACCAGCTTCCTAAACATCTGGCGTGGCTTGTCTCAAAAAGAATGTCTTTGGCAGGCGATGAAAAGAATACAGGGAAGGCGGAAAGAAAACAGGGGAGACACCTGCCTGATAGCAATAGGCAGGGAGTTCCAAAGTTGCCGCCACTCTAAAACGGCTGAGCTTTTCCAGATGCGGTGTGGGTCTTGTATGGCCCCCACCTGAGGCCCTGGGCTGCTGCTGCCAGCCAGTGCAGACGGTATTGAGCTAGGCGAACCTACAAAAGGAGAAATAAGTCTTACCTCTCTCCACGCAGAGCAGAACTGCCAGCAGCGCGGCGAAGGAAGCCTTCATCCTTGGTGATGGTGCGCTTTGCGGTCCCGGCTGGCAGGTGAGCAGAAAGGGCTTCTCTCCGGGTCAGAGGAACGGCGCTAGGAGCTGCCTGCTCGCGTCGAGGGTGCTGTATAAGGGCTCGGTGGCAGGGGAGGGATCAGGGAGGTGTGGGTTTGAGGAGGAGGTTTCTGCAGCCACTCACCGCTCTCCGGGATCCCGGATCAACCACAGGGAGGAGGAGGGCGCAAAAGCTCTCCGAAAGCGACATTCCAAGCCGCTGCGCTTTGCTCCAGTTCTTTCGCAGGCGATGAAAAGAATGCAGATGAGGACGAAAACAGTAGGACATTCAGCCAATGGGGGAAGGAACAAAGGAGACGGGGAGAGGCGCACACTCTTTCCAGCTCTGGTCCTGATTTTGTCTGTATTCTGGGCTGGAAAAAGAGAGAGAGAGAGAGCGCGCATTCGTTCCAGGATTTCAAAAGGTGGTGTGTGGCCAAACGCGTTGCGTGACTTTGCAAGGACGCACAGAGAAGGGGAAAGGGCAGGAGGGCTCTGGCAGCGCAGCGGGAGAGCAAATGCGCACAAGCTCACGGAATGGCAGGGTTGGCCGGGACCCCCAAAGGTCATCCAGCCCACCCCCTTGCAACCACGGCTCCGGAAACCCAGGCAGGCGGCCAGCCAACCTCTGCTGAAAGGCCTCCGACGAAGGAGAGTCTGCCACTTTTTCCAAGGCCACAGGACCATAGAAATGTAGAGTTGGAAGGGACCCCCAAAGCTCATCTATTTCATTTTTTTTAAATAAATTTTTTATTGGTTTTTCACAATTTTTATAAACACAAACATAACACAATACAAAACAAACAAACACATAAACAAACATGTATAATTTCAGATCCTTTTTTCTTAAACCTTACTTCAGCGACTTCCCCGTACCATCCCTTTCTGCATCCCAGTTTCCAAATTTGTTCAGCAAATCCTCACCCTTATATTTATCTAATTTTCACCTTGTTTTTTCTTTTACTTAATCTTCTACAGCCATAATCCCCATATTTTTAAAACCTCAACATTTTAGCACTCATTAATTTTATAATATTTCTCAAGATAAATTTTAAATTTCTTCCAGTCTTCATCCGCTGTCTCTTTCCCCTGGTCACGGATTCTGCCAGTCATTTCAGCCAGTCCCATGTAGTCAATCACCTTCATCTGCCATTCTTCCAGAGTGGGTAGATCTTGTGTCTTCCAATACAAAGCTCATCTAGTTCAGCCCGCAGCTGAGGAATCCCTGCCAGAATCCCACGGTTATGTTGAAAGGCAAGAGAACATAAAGCAGGGCCTGTGTAGGAATGTGCCCTTCTTTCCAGGCAGGTTAGTATGTTAGGAGGGGCTTCAAAAGCTACCCTGTCCTCAGGTCACTGAGGGATTTATTTATTTAGTATGCATTTATTTATACTCAAGAGCTCAAGGTGACGTAAATGGTTCTCTGCTCCTGTTTTACAATAATAATAATAATACTAAATAATAATAATAATAATAATAATAATAATAATAATAATAATAATAATGTAAAGGGACCCCTGACCATTAGGTCTAGTCACGGACGACTCTGGGGTTGCAGCGCTCATCTCGCTTTACTGGCCGAGGGAGCCGGCGTACAGCTTCTGGGTCATGTGGCCAGCATGACTAAGCCGCTTCTGGAGAACCAGAGCAGCACCCCGAAATGCTGTTTACCTTCCCACCGGAGCGGTACCTAGTTATCTACTTGCACTTTGACATGCTTTCAAACTCCTAGGTTGGCAGGAGTAGGGACCGAGCAACGGGAGCTCATCCCATCACGGGGATTCGAACCGCCGACCTTCTGATTGGCACGTCCAATAATAATAATAATAATTTATTATCTATGCCCCACCCATCTGTCTGGGCTTCCCCAGCCACTCTGGGCAGCTTCCTACAAAATATTAAAATACCGCAATATATCAAACATTAAAACCTTCCCTAAACCCTTTGAGGCAGGTTAGGCTTCAGGGCAGTGAGCTTCTTGGACCGGTGGAGATTGAAACCTGGGTCTCTTGGGTCAGAGTCTGGCACTTTAACCATTACACCACATTGCCTCTCTCTTAAAAAAAAAATCAGAACAGGATTACAGGAAAGTGCCTTATTCCACTGGTGTCATTTGGCTCAGTATTCCTTCTCTCTCTCTCTCTCTCTCTCTCTCTGCAATACTAACTGGCAGGAGGTTTTCAGGCAGGGGTACTCCCCCATCCCAGCTGGAAATGTCAAGAATTGCACCTGAGGCCTTCTGCATTCAAGGCAGATGCCCTGCCTCTAAACCAGGGGTAGGCAACCTAAGGTCCATGGGCCAGATGCGGCCCAATCGCCTTCTCAATCCGGCCTATGTACGGTCCAGGAATCAGCATGTTTTTTGCATGAGTAGAATGTGTGCTTTTATTTAAAATGCATCTCTGGGTTCTTTGTGGGGCATAGGAATTATTTCATTTCCCCCAAAAAAATATAGTCCGGCCCCCCACAAGGTCTGAGGGACAGTGGACCGGCTCCCTGCTGAAAAAGTTTGCTACCCCCTACTCTAACCTATGGACCTCCTATCGCAAGCAGAGTCTGAAAAAACAAACTGCCCACCAGTTGGGAAAGGATTCAAGTGACTACCTGTAATCTACCTGGCCTGTTATAAGAACAGAAGATGCAATCCTAGAACAAGAGTAATTACGGTCCTACCTCATGTTACGTCCACTTCATGTTACGTTTTTCATGTTATGTCCCATGGCGACCCGGAAATACCGGAAAGGGTTACTTCCGGGTTTCGCCACTTGCGCATGCGCAGAAGCGCAAAATGACATCATGCGCATGTGCAGAAGCGCCGCTGTGGGTTGTGCTCTTTTCATGTTGCGAACGGGCCTCCAGAACGGATCCCGTTCGCAACCAGAGATACCACTGTATAAGTGAGGGTTTTCAAAACAAACAAAAAAAAAGCAGAAAAGAGAATTCAAACAAGAGTAATCATAGCGGGCGGTGGGGCTGATCAGCTGAACAACCATAAAGAGGTACCATTTAGTCCAACATCCCGTTCTCTCAGTCAGCAACCAGATACCCATTATGGGAAACCATCAAGGAGAATCCGACCACAAGAGTCCTTTCCCCTCCTGTGGTTTCCAGCAACTGCCTCTGAGAGCCAGTGTGGTGTAGTGGTTAAGAGCGGTAGACTCGTAATCTGGTGAACCGGGTTCGCATCTCCGCTCCTCCACCTGCAGCTGCTGGGTGACCTTGGGCCAGTCACACTTCTCTGAAGTCTCTCAGCCCCACTCACCTCACAGAGTGTTTGTTGTGGGAGAGGAAGGGAAAGGAGACTGTTAGCCGCTTTGAGACTCCTTCGGGTAGTGATAAAGTGGGATATCAAATCCAAACTCTTCTTCTTCTTCTCTGACTCTGTGGAGGTAGAGCAGAGCCATCATGGCTAATAGCCAGTGCCAGATTTACATATAAGCTAAACAAGCTACAGTGGTATTTCTGGTTACGAACTTTATTCGTTCCGGAGGTCAGTCCTTAACCTGAAACCATTCTTAACCTGAGGTACCACTTTAGCTAATAGAACCTCCCACAGCTGCTGCTGCTGCTGCTGCGCAATTTCCGTTCTCATCCTGAGGCAAAGTTCTTAACCCGAGGTACTATTTCTGGGTTAGCGGAGTCTGTAACCCGAAGTGTTTGTAACCCGAGCTACCACTGTACAGTCATACCTCAGGTTACAGATGCTTCAGGTTGCGTGATTTTGGGTTGCGCACCATGCCAAACCTGGAAGTACCGGAATGAGTTACTTCCGGATTTTGTCGCTTGCGCATGCGCAGAAGCACCAAATCGTAACCCGCGCATGCGCAGACGCGGCATTGCGGGTTGCAAATGTGCTTCCAGCACGGATCATATTCACAACCCGAGTGTCCACTGTGTAGCTTAGGGCCCTGCTCTGTTGGGGCCCCCCAAAAAAATTAAAGGGAAAAAAACCTGAATGTACATTTCCAAAATATAAGATGAAAAACAAATAAAATAAAACTTACATACAGCAACAGTGTTTTGTGTTGTGTAGGATCCTATGATGTAAGTAATGGCCTCCCCGCCTGTTAGCCTGCTCCCTAAAATACCACTGGTTTGCTCATTATGAGTCTAAAGGAGCTTTTATTACTGCCAAATGCCAATGTGTTTGCATTATTAAGTTTGTTATGAATAAAAAATCATTTTAAGTTAGAGCTTAACAATTATTGCAACCTCCAAGTGCAAGCGGTCATAATCCGTGGTCCTCTAGCTTTGCTCAGGTGGAAAGAAGACCCTACCAGAGAAGAATGGCAAACCAAGCTGTTAAGACTACGCCAAAATGGCAAAACTGACCGGAGAGCTCAGGAACCAAGAAAACGAAAACTTCAATAAAGAATGGGGGGGGAAATTATTTATTTACGAGACCGCTGTAAGCCGATGAAAACATTAGCAGGTTTTTAATAACACTTGTAAGGAACGCGGGTGGCGCTGTGGGTTAAACCACAGAGCCTAGGACTTGCCGATCAGAAGGTCAGCGGTTCGAATCCCCACGACGGGGTGAGCTCCCGTTGTTCGGTCCCTGCTCCTGCCAACCTAGCAGTTTGAAAGCACGTCAAAGTGCAAGTAGATAAATAGCTTCCAGTGGGAAAGTAAACGGCATTTCCATGCGCTGCTCTGGTTTGCCAGAAGCGGCTTAGTCATGCTGGCCACATGACCTGGAAGCTGTACGCCAGCTCCCTCAGCCAATAAAGCGAGATGAGCTCTGCAACCCCAGAGTCGGCCACGACTGGACCTAATGGTCAGGGGTCCCGTTACCCTTTAATAACACTTGTAACGTAGCATTTATCATGGACAATATGGAGAGAGATAAAACAGTTGAAAAGGTTGACAAATGGACCCATAGAGGGGATGTTGGGAAGTCTGGAGATTCAGAGAAATCTCTAAATATGGATATGTATTTGGTATTGTTATAATTTTACACTTGTAAAATTGAATAATTTTTTTTTTAAAGCCTTCCAAGTTGGTTTTAAAGCCATCTCATGGGGAAGTGAGTTCCATAGTTAAATGATGCCCTTTTCTCTGTCCTGACTTCCCACATTCGGTTTTCTTGGATGTCCACAAGTTCTGGAACCACCGGAAAAGGCCACACAACCTTCCAAGAAATCTAGCAAAGGGCTTGGTTTCCTACACAACCTCAGAAAGGAGGTTTCAGGAAGGAGGGTTGTGACGTCGCTGAAACTCTTTTAATTATTACTTGTTCTGAAAAGCAAATTTGCTTCCCTCGTAATGCTAAGGACATAAGGCGAGTGTGCAGGATCCAGTCAAAGGCTCATCTAATCTGGCCTCCTCTTCTCACAGTGGCCAACTGGATACGTCCATGGAAAACCCACAAGCAGATCCGAGCAGCGGATCAGTCTCCCCTCCCATGGTTTCCAACATCTGGCATTCTTAATCATGGCTGCCTCCAGCTGTGGAATGCTTCAAAGCGAACCCAGCTGCAGGAAATAATAATATTAGGCTGCATGCACATCAGTGCATAACCCACAAGTTGAAAAACACTAAGAAGCATGCAGAACACACCCAAGACTTCTGAAAGGTTTAAAGAGACCTTAATCCCTCAGAGGAAGGGCTGGATTTAGGTTTGATGAGGCCCTAAGCTACTGAAGGTAATGGGGCCCTTTCTATGTCCAGCTGTCCTTTGTCAACAACATATTGCCACTGTTTTTTTTTTGTGCTGAATATATGCCATATGGTAATTTATGGACCTAATAGGTATCTAAAGCCATTTGCACATGTTGCCTTGCAACCAGTCCATGCAGAATGTAGGCACCCTATGAGAAATGAGCAAACCAGTGATATTTTAGGGAGCAGGCTAGCAGGTGGGGCCCATGACTTACATCAGAGGAGCCTACACAACACTGTTGCTGTATGTAGATTTTACAGTCATACCTCGAGTTACAGATGCTTCCAGTTGCGTTTTTTCGGGTTGTGGACTGCCGAAACCTGGAAGTACCAGAACGAGTTACTTCCAGGTTTTGGCGGTTGTGCATGCGCAGAAGCGCTAAATCGCACTTTGCGCATGTGCAGAAGTGCCAAATCGCAAGCCGCGCGTGCACAGATGCGCCACTATGGGTTGCGGACACTGTGGGTTGCAAACGTGCATCCCGCATAGATCACGTTCGCAACCCAAGCACCCACTGTATTTTATTTGTTTTTCATCTTATATTTGGGAAATGTATACATCCAGTTCCCCCCCTTTACTTTTTTCGGGGGTTTCCAAGAGAGTGGGGCCCTAAGCTATAGCTTGTTTAGCTTATACGTAAATCTGGCACTGCTCAGAGGTGCTGCAGCGAGGGTCTGCCTGTAGATGTACAATGGAACTTTCTTTATACGTCAAACAGCCTGCAGGGGAGTTTCTTGACTATTCTGCCTCTTTTTATGAATGAGAGACACTGATTTATCAATGAAACATGGGCGGAACCGGGTTCGCATCTCCGCTCCTCCACATGCTACTGCTGGGTGACCTTGGGCCAGTCACACTTCTCTGAAGTCTCTCAGCCCCATTCACCTCACAGAGTGTTTGTTGTGGGGGAGGAAGGGAAAGGAGAATGTTAGCCGCTTTGAGACTCCTTAAAGGGAGTGAAAGGCGGGATATCAAATCCAAACACAGGGGGCCTGAAAGCAATATGGTAGCTGTGTTTTAAACCCTGGTTGACCTCGAAGACCCTCTCCAGTCACGTAGGCAGGAATTCCTTGCTGGGTCAAGTATCAGAAAACCGGTCTGACAGGTGCATGTCAAAAGCAAATAGAGCACCTTTGTGTATGAATGTACCAGACAGACTGGGAAGATCCATAAACAGGGATCTTGGTTGACAGCAGGAATTCACGTCCTCACATTTCGCTGGGTAACTCCTCCTTCCGACATTTTGGTGATGCTTATGTTATGCTTTGTGGTGAACTTTCTGTCAAAGGAGATGGATTTCCTGAGGTTTTGAAAGATGTTACACACCTCATGGCTGCTCCTCACCTCCTTGCAAGCTGGGGGGGGCACTGTGTTGCAACAGATCCAAAAAAAATGCCTTGCGTCCTGTTAAGGGACGTGGGTGGCGCTGTGGGTTAAACCACAGAGCCTAGGACTTGCCGATCAGAAGGTCGGCAGTGCGAATCCCCGCGACAGGGTGAGCTCCTGTTCCTCGGTCCCTGCTCCTGCCAACCTAGCAGTTCGAAAGCACGTCAAAGTGCAAGTAGATAAATAGGTACCGCTCCAGCGGGAAGGTAAACGGCATTTCCGTGCGCTGATCTGGTTCGCCAGAAGCGGCTTAGTCCTGCTGGCCACATGACCCGGAAGCTGTACGCTGGCTCCCTCAGCCAATAAAGCGAGATGAGTGCCACAACCCCAGAGTCGGCCACGACTGGACCTAATGGTCAGGGGTCCCTTTACCTTTACCTCCTGTTACCAGGTTGTATCTCTGACCAATAGCGGACCTCAAGGGGCAAACTCTCCTGGGGGGACGGTAGACCCCCAGTACCTCCGAGCATCTCCCAGTAGGCACGTCTCTGGAATGGCATGTCCCCTCACTCCAGAGTACCCCTCTGCGACACTTCTCATATCAAAAGTGCACAAAAGTCTTCTGGCATCACACAGCAAGAAGATAGAAACATCCGTAGATCTAAACTACGTTTTACAGTGGTACCTCGGGTTACATACGCTTCAGGTTACATACGCTTCAGGTTACAGACTCCGCTAACCCAGAAATAGTACCTCGGGTTAATAATTTTACTTCAGGATGAGAACAAAAATCATGTTCCGGCGGTGTGGCGGCAGCAGCAGGCCCCATTAGCTAAAGTGGTGCTTCAGATTAAGAACAGTTTCAGGTTAAGAATGGACCTCCGGAATGAATTAAGTACGTAACCAGAGGTACCACTATATTCACAATATATACAGTCATACCTCATGTTACGTTTGCTTCAGGTTGAACGTTTTCAGGTTGTGGCCTGCGGCAACCCAGAAGTACCAGAAAGGGTGACTTCTGGGTTTCACCGCTCGCGCATGCTCAGACGCTCAAATTGACGTTCACATGCATGAAACGCAACACGCACAGACACGTGTTACGTTCTACTCAGGATGCAAACAGGGCTCCGGAACGGATCCCGTTTGCACCAGAGGTACCACTGTATATATAAGAGAATCCATAATCACGTCTGTTTTCTCCAAACTCTGGCAGAAACAGAAAGCATACAGGAAAAGCGAAAGTGCAGTTCAATAACACTCTAAAATTGAAGAGATAAGACAGTCTTCCGTTCCCACACTCTTCTCAGACGTCTCGTGATTTACACTAACCACACCAGCCAGCATCGGCTACATAAAATTCTAACATTTTCATGGGGAGCTGGGCTGCAAAAGCCAAGCCCAATTTTCTTACAACAGCATCAAACCTCTTGGAACTCCTTCTGCAGCTTGGACTGCAAAATTGTGACCCTTTATTTTTTTTTTTTAAAAAAAATAATTTTTATTGCTTTTTTCCAGATAACATGTCAGATAACAAAAAACAAACAACCAAAAAAAGAAGAAAAGAAAGAAAGAAGAAAAGAAGAAAAACAAAAGAAATCCAACTTTCAGTTACATCCTTCCAAATCTTACTGAACTTCCCCACGTCTCCCTCACCCTGCTTTCTTAACAATAAAATGTCAGCAAATTAATAACTTGTTTCGTGTGTTATTAATACTTTCGAATAATTCTCTTTTGGGTTCAAAATACTTATTATCAATTTACTTTTACTTTAAACAAAACAACATATTATTTTAAACTTTGGTCCTTTCCTAATCATATCTTAATTTCCAATATACAAAATCTTATTGCTGGAGCTTGGTTTTTCAATTCATGCAAATTGTTAACATTCATATAGCTTATAGTGTTTTTGTAGATAGTCCTTAAACTTTTTCCAGTTCTCCTCCACGGTCTCTTCTCCCAAATCACGGATTCTGCCAGTCATTTCGTCCAGTTCCATATAGTCCATCAATTGCATATGCCACTCTTCCAGTGTGGGTAAATCTTGTGTCTTCCAGTATTTTGCGATAAGTATCCTTGCTGCTGTTGTTGCATACATAAAAAAAGTTCTATCCTTCTTTAACACTTTCTGGCCGACAATGCCCAGGAGGAAGGCCTCTGGTTTCTTGGGAAAGGTATACTTAAATACCTTTTTTAACTCATTGTAAATCATTTCCTAGAAGGCCTTCACTTTTGGACAGGTCCACCAGAGGTGAAAGAATGTCCCTTCAGCCTCCTTGCATTTCCAACATTTATTGTCAGACAAATGGTATATTTTAGCAAGCTTGACTGGGGTCATGTACCACCTGTATATCATTTTCATAATGTTTTCTTTCAAGGCACTACATGCCGTGAATTTCATGCCAGTGGTCCATAACCTTTCCCAGTCTTCAAACATAATGTTGTGCCCAATGTCTTGAGCCCATTTTATCATGGCTGATTTGACTGTCTCATCCTGAGTGTTCCATTTAAGCAGCAAGTTATACATTCTCGAAAGAACCTTAGTTTTGGGTTCTAACAGTTCTGTCTCTAGTTTCGATTTTTCCACCTGGAATCCTGTTTTTTTGTCCGACTTAAAAATCTCTTGGATTTGAGCATAATGAAACCAGTCTTGCACCTTATGCTTTACTTTTTCATAGCTCTGTAACCTCCAATTGTCTCCTATTTTTTCTAACATTTCCCCATATTTCAACCAACCGGTCTCCATATTGGGTTTTTTTCGGGCCTTAGCCTCCACTGGTGATAGCCACCTCGGGGTCTTACTTTCCAATAAGTCTTTGTATTTTGTCCAGACCATAAATATTGCTTTCCTGACAATATGGTTTTTGAATGTTTTGTGGATCTTAACCTTGTCGTACCACAGATATGCATGCCACCCAAAAGCATTGTCAAACCCTTCTAGATCTAGGACATCGGTGTTTTCTAATAAAAACCAATCTTTCATCCAGCAGAAGGCTGCTGCTTCATAGTATAACCTTAAGTCTGGCAGGGCAAATCCCCCTCTTTCTTTTGCATCAGTTAGTATTTTAAATTTTATTCGGGGCTTTTTGCCCTGCCAAACAAACTTCGAAATATCCTTCTGCCATTTACCAAAACATTCAACTCTGTCCACAATCTGAAGGGTTTGAAACAAAAACAGCATCTTTGGCAATACATTCATTTTTACTGCTGCAATTCTACCCAACAAGGAAAGTTTCAGTCTTGACCAAATTTCTAAGTCCTTTTTAACTTCAAGCCAACATTTTTCATAATTATCCTTAAACAAATTCAAGTTTCTGGAAGTCAAATTGACCCCTAGGTATTTCACTTTTTTAACCACAGTTAATTCTGTTTCTTTCTGTAACTCATCTGTTTCTAAAGGTGTCAGGTTTTTAACCAGAACCTTGGTTTTTTGCTTGTTCAGCTTGTACAACAGGACTGGATTGAAGCCAATTGTTTACCGGTGAAAATTAATCCTTGGTTTGGAAATCTCTTTGCTCAACCATTGCGGTCTACCATTCCGCCTCCATAAATTCCAGAACACATCATTTTGCTTTATATTTAGCTGACCTGGGATTTTCCCTCGTCTGACTAACTCAGATTCAGCACTAGGATTGTGAAAGGGGGAAGGAGAGGAATGTCTTGCGGGAGAGAAAAGTCAACAAATAAACAGGATGATTCAACACCTGTTGAGCCACACTTTGTGTGATGGGAAAAGATTCTGGGAGACAGCAGGAGTAACAAGTCAATCCAGACGGGGAGCTGTATAGTTGGATACTAATCGTTTGTGCTGCTTAGGATTGCAGAAGGACACAGAGACAATCTCTTTTCTAAAAAAAAAAACAATTTTAATTGAATTTTACATTTTTATCTTCATCAGAATAACAACATCTCAAACAAAACCAAATTATCTCCCTCCCCCCTACGACTTCCCTCAAATTCCTCCTCTGGTTGGTTGTATATTAACTTCTCCTATGTTTTTAATTATACCTTAATATCATATTCTCTAAATTAAACCCTTTCTATATTCTCTTTCTCCTTCATCAATCACTGCCTTGTCATCATCACCTCCTGGCAAATAGAAGGGGAAGAAATGGAGGCAGCGAGAGATTTTACTTTCTTGGGCTCCATGATCACTGCAGATGGTGACAGCAGTCACGAAATTAAAAGACGCCTGCTCCTTGGGAGAAAAGCAATGACAAACCTAGACAGCACCTTAAAAAGCAGAGACATCACCTTGTCATCAAAGGTCCATATAGTTAAAGCCATGGTTTTCCCAGTAGTGATATATGGGAGTGAGAGCTGGACCATAAAGAAGGCTGATCGCTTAAGAATTGATGCTTTTGAATTCTGGTGCTGGAGGAGACTCTTGAGAGTCCCATGGACTGCAAGAAGATCAAACCTCTCCATTCTGAAGGAAATCAGCCCTGAGTGCTCACTGGAAGGACAGATCCTGAAGCTTAGATTCCAGTACTTTGGCCACCTCATGAGAAGAGAAGACTCCCTGGACAGTGTTCTTGTCACTGGTGGGACAGTGCTCTCGAAGCTACCAGCATGAGTTTGACTAAGCTGCGGGAGGCAGTGGAAGACAGGAGTTCCTGGCGTGCTCTGGACCAAGGGGTCACGAAGAGTCGGACCCGACTAAACGACTAAACAACAGCAACAATATTCTCTTTGTTAATTGTAGACTCAGAGACAATATCCAGACAATCTGGAGGTTCTGTTGCAACCTACAAGTGCAAGCAGTCATCATCCATGGTCCTCTAGCTTTGCTCAGGTGGTCCCTGGAGTGTCTGTGGATTTGTGGGGCTTCCCCGGAAGCTGCAGTTAGTGCAGAATGCTGCAGCATAATTGCTGACAGGAGTGAGGCCTCCTCAGCATGTAACACCTGTGGCTCAGAGATCTGCAACCGGTTGCCAATTTGCTACGATGCCAAGTTCAAGATGTTACTATTAGTATGGCAAAGCCCTTAACACAGCGGTTCTCAAGCTTTTCCCCCCACTCTGGGCCACACTTCCAGAATTAAAATATGCTTGCGCTACAAACCAAACTTTTTATTGATGAGAAATACATTGGAAAACGGAAGGAGTCTTAACAGTGTTTTGATTTACAGCATAGAACACAACTACTTTATAACATGATCATGGGATGTCCAGAAAGTATTAAACAAGGCGGCTGAATAAGAAAATGAATAATCTCCAAAATATAATTATAAGCAACCCTCTTGCATATGTATCCTAAGTATGTATAAAAACTCAATGAGAGGTTTGAGCTTGCTTTTGCCAGGTAATCCCATTTATATTAAATCTAATAGAGCATATACAGGCCACTATATCATTTTTAAAAAAACACCAAAGCGAATGTCTTTTCAGAGACAGCATGATAACCAAAAGACAGAGCAGTAAATCTAAAAACAGATGTTGCCAATCTTCAGCCTTGTGGAGTCTACTTTTGTTTTGTTTTTAATCCTTGAGGCACCAGGCTCCACCAACTGCCACTAGGTGCAAAAGCCAGTGTAGTGTAGTGGTTACAGTGTCAGGTTGGGAGACCTGGGTTCGAATTCCCCACGTGAAGCTTCCTGGATGATCTTGGGGACCAGTCCCTGCCTCTGAGATTGACAGAATTGCTACTGATCCAGGAGCCGAGCATGAAACTTGCAAAACTTGCTGGCAAAATTCCTGAAATACTAGGTCAGGGGTTATCGTGTTAGCTCAGCCCAAAGACTGCGTTGGCAGTAGCAGAACTGAACTCTCCGTTCTTCCACATTCAGGAATCCACTCCCGGTTTCTTTGACACATCCAAGCTTTCGCAGGGCACTTCTGGACAACCGGTTTATATAGGGTGATCCCAAAGTTGGTGGTACTGCCGCCCTGGGGGGAGGGGGTTACCTAGGGTTGTGCTAAGCAGCAAACAAACAGAAGGGGGATGGTGGAGATTCATCGGATGAGCTATCTGATCCATACTTCCTGAAATAAGGCACAGACCAGAAAAGAGCTCTCCTTTGAGATCTGCAGTTCTCCAAATTGTGTGATGCATTTGTCCAATGGAAAACAATGCAAATAGTTGCAGAACCGCCTCATGTATTTACAGTAAGAAGAATAATCGCCTCCACGTCATGCAGAATAGCCTCAAAGTCATTCAGGTGCCAATTCAAATTAAAACCATTGTGTACATTAACGAAATGCAGTGCCAAGGGTGTCTTACCCATAGAGGTTGGTGGTGCGGGGCGCCAGGGTGCCAAGTTCTGGAGGGTGCCAGGGAAGAGGCAGAGGCTGGACGTGGCGGCTCCTGGCATCAGCTCACCACCCTCGCCCGCCTCCGCCATGCTGCGCCAAAGCTCCATCTGCTGTGGCCACCACGGCACGAAGTGGCCAGCTGAGCCGGGAGGCACCGCGTCCAGCCTCCGTGTCTTCGCCGCCGGAGGAGGCACCCTCCAGCCACTGCCCACCTCCTCCAGCCCTGCCGGCAGCACCATCTTCCTCTGGGAAATGGCCATGTGTCCCAAACGCATCATTGAGACTGGAGGCAAGTCTCCCTTTAGTAGAAGTACGGACTTGGCAAAGAGCTCTTAACTTCTGGCTCCGCCTAAACTCAAATCCCCCTGGTTTACTGTCCCTAGTACTTCAAGACTCCCATAAAAGTGCCTGGCTTAAAACCGTCTATCCAAAACTTCACTCTTGTGGCCTGTCCCCACAACACCTACTCACTATGGGCCCAACTAAAGCAAACAGTCTAATTGGTCAACGTCTAAAAGATATTGAACATCAGAACAACCTGGCCGCTATAAGGAAATTCTGCCCTTGGTATGCTCATTTTCCACCTCTCCATTTTGATTCTCTGGCCCCATATCTGCATAAACTTATTATCCCAAAATACAGACATGTTTTTACACTTTCAAGACTGGATGTTTTGCCATCTGCGATACTTGGGGGTCAATTCCAAAAGATCCCGCCTGAGAAACGTCTTTGCCCCTGTGGAGATGGTAGCACCGAAACAGCGGCCCATGTCCTCCTGTCTTGCACTCTCCACAAAGACCTGAGGAACGAGATCCTCACCCCACTCGTACTAACCACCCCAGGGCGCTCAACCACTGCCACATCGTGCTTCCTTCTATCAGATCAAAACGAGCAGAAAACAGCAAAGGTTGCTAGGTTCATAGCAGGGACAATCAGAATAAGGGCCACTAACCGACTGCTGATTCAGGACTTTAAATTGTGCTCTTATATCAAATTTCCTTTTCTGCGTATACTGTAATGTTTTACTGCTGCTATGGCCATTGGCTAATGCGAATAAAGTTTTATCTTATCTATCTATCCTCTGGGAAATGGGGGTGGGGGGCAGAGGGTGCTTTGCACCACGGCGCCGGATATGCTTAAGACGGCCCTGTGCAGTCAGGATCTCTCTCTTTTCACTTTTGGCAAAAACACGAAGCAATTCCGACAAGCGACAGATGGTTGAACTAGTTTCGATTGTTGCCCAGTAGGAAATTGTTGTGGTTATTCAAAAGTATTTTTAAAAATGCAAACGGGGAGAAATCTGCACGATGCATACAGTATATTACCAGCCACAATGACTGTCTTCTGCCTCCAGAAGGTTGAAAGGGGGCAGTTTGCCTCTGAACACCAGTTTGTCTCCTGGAAACCACAGGAGGTGGACAGCACTGTTGCGCTCGCATCCTGCTCCAGGGCTTCCCATTGGGGCATCTAGTTGGCCACCGTGAAAACAGGATGCGGGAGTAGATGGCTTAGGCCCCTCGTACTTACGGGACCGCCTCTCCTGGTATGTCCCACAGAGGACCTTAAGGTCCATGAATAATCATAGTTTAGAGGTCCCGGGCCCTAAGGAAGTCAGATTATCCTCCCCCAGGGCCAGGGCCTTCTCAGTGATGGCTCCAACTTGGTGGAATGCTCTGTCCCATGAGACCAGGTTCCTGCAGGATTTAACTTCCTTCCGCAGGGCCTGTAAGACAGAACTATTCCACCAGGCTTTTAATCTGAATTCAGCCTGATCTTTTATTTCCCTTCTCTTCCCTCCTTCTCCCCTTCTATGAAGATCACCCGCTCTGGGATCCCACAGCTAATTCTCCCCTGGTCTCCTCACTGGCCCAAATAGGACTAATTTAGCCAGCTAGCCCTGGGGATCATCTAATGTTTATTGGATGGATTTTCCCCCTAAACTGATTTCTGAGTCTTGATTTTATTGTTATTTACGCATTATACCGTATTTTATGCTGTTGTTGTTTTTGTAGCATCAATTAAGTGTTTTAAATTTGTTGTTAGCTGCCCTGAGCCCAGTTTCCTGAACCGGGAAGGGCGGGGTATGAATAATTTATTATTATTATTATTATTATTATTATTATTATTATTATTACTTGGGCCTGATCCATCAGGCAGGTTGATTTGTGCCACAATGTCACCGAGAGAGAGAGAGAGAGAGAGAGAGAGAGAGGGGAAAACGCCAACCCCATTGGCATGAGTTGTTTTGCAGAACATCTAGTGCATTTTTCAGCTCCACCCTTTAAAATTAAGATTGCTTATGTAAGATAGCAATAAGGCCCAGGGATTTCCATTAAGCATTTGTTATCTGTTTGGCAACTCCAGATGTAGAGTCATCGTCCTGTGAGTTTCTCCACGCCCTGGTGTCAACGGCCAAGAGTGAAGAGCGAAGAAAGGGGAGCTTTGCATGCAATGGTGTCGTCCTGAGCATAAGGATCATAACATTGTTGATCTGGAAGGGACCCAAGGAGCCATCTAGTCCAGCCCCCTGTGATGCAGGAATCACGGTGTTGTATTCTCTGAAAGTTAACACAGAATAGCGAGAAATGGAGCTCTTGTAAGCTCTCGTTCCTTCCTAAGAATGCATTTTCTTACTAGTGTCTCTTCAGAACTAGGGCTGAGCAATATCTGGTTTTCAGCACCGCGATATGTCACCAACTAACCATTGTGATATATCGTAGGGTTGGAATATGTCTGGAATTTCCCAGACATAGCCTGTATTCGTCCCTTGCTAACAGCGTCCAGGCAGAAATCGCTCAACAACTTTTGTGTCCAGATTTTCACTTTTTGAAATACGGCAACCCTAATATATTGATATCCACTGCTTGGACAAGCGAAACGAGTCCATCCCGGCTCATAAAAGCGAGCCGGGAAGGGCTGGACGATGGGTTCTGTGGGGTGGTGAATGCTTCCCTCTGTGAGGGAACATTCCCAGATCCGCTGAAAGAGGCGGTCATTAAACCACTTCTTTAAAAAAAAATCTTTGGACCCGGCCAATATGGCCAACTATCGCCCAGTCTCAAGTCTTCCATTCTTGGGCAAGGTGATTGAGCGCGTGGTTGCTGAACAACTCCAGGCACGCCTGTAGGATGCGGACCATTTGGATCCCTTCCAATCGGGATTCAGGCCTTATCATGGGACTGAAATGGCCTTGGTCGCTCTGGTCAATGATCTCTAGTGGCCTAGGGACAAAGGTGAGAGCTGTTTCCTAGTTCTGATGGATCTATCATGCATCATGATTTGCAATATGTTGCCAGGTCAAAAACGATGAAACCGATTTCAAACCGGTTTGGGACAATATATCAATATATAGCCCAGCCCTATTCAGGACTACTCTTGAGTTAATGGACTTGAATCCCACAGGCATCTGGTCTGGACTAGATGGCCCATTAGTCTCACCCACAAGGCTCTTCTGTTCTTAAGTGAGTTGTCCTTATGCGTGGAAAGGGATGATTAACACATCATCCTCTATCCACAAGGATTAGGGCGTTGTCCCAGAAACTGAAAGGCCTCGAGGTCTCAGGGAGATGGACATAAATAAATGCACCCACAAATAATAGACTTGCTATGGTACTCCTAGCAAGGAAGGTAATTTTAGGGACTGCACATCTGGAAACATTTAATGATGACTCATGTGCTATGGCTCAGTTCACCCCTGACCATAGCAATCATTCAATAGCTGTGGCAAAAATGAGCTGGATATTTGGAGCAGAGCAGGAAACCCCTCCAACAGAAAAGAAGTAAACAATATTTTTCTGCTTGGGCTCAGCTCCCCAGGAACATGCTCAACTCTGTGTGTTCTGCGTAGGCCCAATAAATGTGTCCCTCCAAGGGAATTCTGACCCAGTGGAGCAGATAGGAGATGCTAATCTTAGGGATATCCTGGGAACAGCCCCTTTATTACGGACTGCACAAATGCCCCATCAACTATCACAACCAGGAACAAGACTTTGGGGTCATAGCGGATAGCTTGTTGTGGACTTAAGTATGCAGCAGCTATGGCAAAGGCAGATTCCATGCCATGGGGTCATTAGGAAAGGAATTGAAAATAAAACTGCCAATATCATAATGCCGTTACAGTGGTACCTCAGGTTAAGTACTTAATTCGTTCCGGAGGTCCGTACTTAACCTGAAACTGTTCTTAACCTGAAGCACCACTTTAGCTAATGGGGCCTCCTGCTGCTGCCGCGCCCGATTTCTGTTCTTATCCTGAAGCAAAGTTCGTAACCTGAAGCACTATTTCTGGCTTAGTGGAGTGTGTAACCTGAAGCGTATGTAACCTGAGGTACCACTGTATATAAATCTATGGTGCAACCGCTTTTGGAGTACTGTGTAATGATCTCAGGCAGGCAAACAAGTCCCGGTAAGAAGTAATGACTCTCCAGCAGTTTTATGTACGTTTATTTACAAAAACAAATATTATTTTTATCTAATTCCGCATATTCTGTCAGTTTCAATGTCCAGTCAGATCTGGTGGGCACCTATCCACTTTTCCAATATGTAGCTATTAAAAACCTTGCAGCCGTGGTGGCATACAAAAAGATTTCCCTTATCTTTTAAAGGAATGTCCAGACCCATAATGCCTAATAAAAATGATTCCTGTACCCTTCTCCGTGGGCACCCTTCGCTGCGGGCCTGGGATGCTTGGCTCAGAGCTCAGAAGGAAAAGCTATCTGCAGTGTTTGTGTGTTTGCCACCTGGACTCTTATCCGGGGAAGGGGAACCAGGGGCGGAGGAAGGGGGCGGGGGGGGTGCGCCCCAGGCGTCACCACTGGGGTGTGTGTGACAAAATTCTGGGCGGCACTCACCGCGGGGTCTGCAGCATGCCCAAGTCACACGTCTTGTTATTCATGCTTGTATACTGTATTTTATGCTGCTTTTATAATTCAGTGTTTTAAAGTGTTTTAAATTTGTTGTTAGCCACCCTGAGCCCAGTTTTTGAACCAGGAAGGGCAGGATATAAATAAAAATTTATTATTATTATTTTTAAAATAATTTTTATTATTTTCCAACAAAAATATACAATTATGCCAAATTTTCACAAATTTTCACAAATTTGATTCTTTTTAGACTTCCTTCGGCTTCTCTGACAATCATCCATAATTACATCTCAGTTTACGCATTTCTCTGTTTATATTGCCATTAAACTTCCCTCCCACTCCTATTTATTTTTAACAATATATCTCTGCTTTCACAGTGCTTCTTGAAATCCCACCAGTGTTGTTTGCACATCACATGTTCTTTTCAGATAATCAACAAATTTCCCCCAGTCCTCGATGAACTTTTGGTCTTGAAGATATCTAATTTTTCCAGTTAATCTGTCTAATTCTGCATAGTCAGTCAGCTTCAGTCTCCAATCTTCTATTGTCGGTATCTCCTCTTGTTTCCATTTCTGGGCCAGTAGAATTCTTGCTGCTGTGGCTGCATATTGAAAAAGTTTACAGTCTTTTCTTCTAATTTCATTCCCTGTAATTCCTAAAAGAAAGATCTCTGGTTTCTTTACAAATGTATATTTCAACATCTTTTTCATTTCATTATAAATTAAAAAAATTATTATTATTATTATTATTATTATTATTATTATTATTATTATTATTATTAAAGCACAAAATGAGAACACAAAATGCAGAATGAAACAAAAGCAAACCCATAACCCCACTCCCACTGAAGAGAGTGGGGAGAGGGCTCTGATGCGCAGATCCTGCTTTCGGGTTTCGCATAGGCATGTAGTTGGCCCCTGTGAGAACAGGATGCTGGACTAGATGGGCCATTGGCCTGATCCTGCAGGCACTTCTTACGTTCTTACTGCAGGAAATGGCGGGTGTGCCCAATTCTCACCGAAGTCAAGGAAAACTTCAAAGGCAAACTCCGGCGTGAAACCACTGAATTGCAACTCACCCAGAAGTTCGGTTTTGCTCATGTGGGTCTAAATACAGGCAGTGGTTTAATTTCCTGCCCTGCCATTTACTCAGCAGCGCTGAGATGCTTGTCTTCTTTCCAATTAATGTTGCTAGGAGTGTCCCGCTGTGCTCATTTTGCACGCATTTTGGACTCTAATCAGATTCCCACCCCGGAAGCTTTGTCCCCTCCTAACGTTTTCCAAAGAGATGCTTTGCGCTGCTTTGCACATTTCCTGTGTCCTTGTCGTGGCATCATGCAACACCCTAAGAATCACCTGCCTATTTTGCAAATATCTTGGTATGGCCAATTCCTTCCTTGCAGAACCTATTAGTGGAAACACTTTTGCAGTGAAGCTGTTTCGCAGCATGGAACCCTCTGCTATGCACTGCCAAACCATCAATATTGCTGAAGCTTCATACGAATGCGTGGAGAAGATTGACATGTGAAATGGATCTAGGGGTCTTGGTGGACCACAAGCTTAAGACGAGTCCCCAGTGTGATGCAGCAGCAAAAAAGGCAATGCTATTCTAGGCTGCATCAACAGAAGTCTAGTGTCCAGATTAAGGGAAGTAACAGCGGCTGGAGAATCATTTACAAAGTAACAACACCAGGCAGGTGTGGCAAGGTGTACAAGAATTAACAGGGTATAAATCCAAGGACTCCCTGGCAGACGAGGGAGGGGCATCCCTCGCAGAGGATTTGAATGCCTTTTTTGCCCGTTTTGAAGTAACATCTGCAGCAACACCTGTTGAGGCTTTACCAACACCAACACCACTCCCTGTGAAGGCTTTGCCATCATCACCACCATTACCATCATCAGTACAAAGGAATGTAGTAGTCTCTGTGGAAAAAGAAGAGATGAGGAAGGTGTTGAAGGGAATCAACCCAAGGAAGGCCACAGGGCCGGATGGGGTAGCTGGAAGGGTATTGAGAGACTGTGCAGATCAACTAGCAGGAGTTTTCACTGGGATTTTAAATCGATCCCTAGCCCAGGCTATTGTTCCATCCTGCCTAAAGTCCTCTATTATCGTTCCAATAGCAAAAAAATCTAACCCGGAAGATCTGAATGATTTTCGTCCAGTAGCACTCACACCTATAATCATGAAGTGCTTTGAAAAGCTGGTACGAAATTATGTCATTGCCTGCCTACCAGAGGGACTGGACACATTCCAATTTGCTTATAAAGCGAAAAGATCGACAGAGGACGCTGTAGCGATTGCCCTCCATGCTGTCCTTGCACATTTGGAGCAGCGGGGGGTTATGCCAGACTGCTTTTTTTAGATTTCAGCTCGGCATTTAATACCATTCTACCACAACGTCTGATGTCTAAACTGGAAGATCTGGGGCTTCCGTTATCACTTTGTGGGTGGATATTGGACTTTTTGTCAGACCGCCCCCAGAGGGTTCAGTTGGGCCCTTATACCTCTAATATGCTTAAGACTAACACAGGAACACCACAGGGATGCGTACTCAGTCCGCTCCTTTATATTCTCTACACGTACGATTGTGTCGCTGCTCACCCTAGTAATAGGGTTGTCAAATTTGCAGATGACACAACCGTGATTGGGCTCATCTCTGAAAGAGAGGGTGAAACGGACTATAGAGATGAGGTGGAGCGGCTGACAGAGTGGTGCAGAGCTAACAACTTGCTCATAAATACAAGGAAGACAAAGGAGCTTGTGGTGGACTTCAGGAGACAGAAGAGCAATGTCCAGCCACTTTTGATTGATGGGGTCTGTGTGGAGAGGGTAACAACGTTCAGATTTTTGGGCACTGAATTACAAGAGGATCTGTCCTGGAGTGTCAACACAAGGGGGCTTGTGAAGAAGGCGCAGCAGAGACTGTACTTTTTGAGAATACTAAGGAAAAACCATCTTCCGCAGAAACTGCTGCTTGCCTTCTATCACTGTGCCATTGAGAGCGTGCTCACTTATGGCTTATGTGTGTGGTACGGAAGCTGTACTACCCAGGACAGGTTGGGGTTGTGCAGGGTTGTTAAGGCAGCAGAGAGCATTGTTGGCTGCCCACTCTCCACCTTAGAGCAGATTTATGCCACAAGGTGCCATAGGAAGGCACTGGACATAGTAAAAGATCCATCGCATCCTGGTCACTGTCTCTTCGAGCTCTTGCCGTCGGGACGGAGATACAGGACGATGAAGACAAGAACGAGCCGTCTTAGGAACAGCTTCTTCTCCAGAGCGATCTCGGCCCTGAATGGGAAGCCCGGACTTTGAAAGTCATCTAATCTCCCTTGCTGTATTATACTGTATTGTTTAATTAGTGTTTTTATGGAGCAGTCAAGTAATTTCGTTGTCCCCGAAGGGGGCAATGACAATAAAGATATTATTATTATTATTATTAATTGTACCGCTCTATTTTGTCTTGGACAGACCACACCTGGAGTCCTGTGTCCAGTTCTGGGTGCCACAATTTGAGAAGGATATTGATAAGCTGGAATGTGTGCAGAGGAGAGTGACCAAGATTATGAAGCGTCTGGAAACCAAGCCTGATGAGGAATGGTTGAAGGAGCTGGGTGTGTTTAGCCTGGAAAAGAGGAGCCTGAGAGGAGATAATATAGCCATCTTCAAATATCTCAAGGGCTAATGGAGCAAGCTTGTTTTCTCCTGCTCTGGAGGGTAGAACCTGAACCCATGGTTTAAGCAATGGAAGACAGGAGTGCCTGGCGTGCTCTGGTCCATGGGGTCACGAAGAGTCGGACATGTGCCGCATTCTGGATTAGTTGTAGTTTCCAGGTCACCTTCAAAGGTAGCCCCATTGCAGTAGTCCAAGCGAGAGATAAGCAGAGCATGCATCACTCTGGCGAGACAGTCTGCGGGCAGGGAGGGTCTCATCCTGTGTACCAGATGGAGCTGGTAAACAGCTGCCCTGGACACAGAATTGACCTGCGCCTCCATGGACAGCTGTGAGTCCAAAATGACTCCCAGGCTGCGCACCTGGTCCTTCAGGAGCACAGTTACCCCATTCAGGACCAGGGAGTCCCCCACACCTGCCAGCCCCCTGTCCCCCCAAAACAGTACTTCTGTCTTGTCAGGATTCAGCCTCAATTGTCTTCCATGAAAATGGTCTTAACAGTGAGTCCGTAAGTGACTGTGGAGGCCAATTCTGGATCCACACGTCCTTCCACAGTGGGGACATAGGTTTCCAGGTGGGAGTTGATCACTGTGTGGATTTGCCAAGTGTGCCTTCCTCTTAGCGCGTTTCTCCCTTTCGTCCTGAGTTTGAGTGTCTTCAAAGCCCGTGATACCTTTGATAAAGGCTGTTCTCCATTGGAGTTCTCGCAGTCCACCATTTCCCAATTGTCGGTGTTTTTATTACATTTTTTAAATATAGATTTGCCTTGAGAGAGTCTTTAAACCTCTTTTGTTGACCACCAGCATTATGCTTTCCATTTGTAAGTTCCTGCCGGACACCCTCACAGATGAGTGGAACCCAGGGCCTGTATCCTGAGCCGCAAACCGTGGCTTCGCAACCCTGAGATCGGCCCAGCTGAAGTGTTGCACAATGAGAAACGGGCTCCCTCAAGCATGGCAAGTCACACGCGCCACTGTGACTCACCCTTTCCAAAGCCTCCTACACAATCCCATTGCAAAAGTGGCGATACAACCACCCACAGAGACGGCAGGCAGGCAGGCAGCACTTTCTGCCAGGAGCGGCCTCGCAATTTGTGAGTCCCAGCGGAAGGGCGAGGAAGCAGGACTTAATTTCTAAAATTAGAGGTGCTCAGGTTGAGCTGGTATCAGGAAGGAAGTCCTTTTCCCTTAATCTGAGAGGCGGATGAGCTGGTTGAGTAGTTGGGTTGATCGGGCTTGCTTTTTGCTGGGCCCTGGGCCAAAGACCTGCTTCTACCTCCCTGAAAATTCCTCCCTCCCTCCCCTCCACAGTCCTGAACTCACCCTCACAGGGGCCGAAGGTGGTAAGATTCAGGCCACACAAAAGGAGGGGCTTTGCACGTAGTTCAACTGCGGAACTCACTGCCACAGGAAGGTAGCGGCGGCCACCAACTTGGATGGCTTGAAAAGAGGCTTAGACAAATTCATGGAGGGCTAAGGGTGTTGCAGGAATTTATGTATAGGTTGGGGAGGGGTTGCCCCTCCAGCAGATATCGTGTACATGCAGCCCACTACCAAAATCAGCACAATCACTTTTGTGACTTTTGTGATTTGTCCCCACAAAACACTTCATCACAGTTTCTTCCTATCTATTAAAAGGGCCATTGCTGCACGATACCAAATGTAAGAATTCACTGATCAATGTATCTATATACTGGCTCACTGGGAAAACTTCAGAAATTCATATAGACATGTGAGCTCAGCTATTCAGCAGCCCCTCTGCCTGAGTGATAATCCCTGGCATCCTGATACCTGAATGCCAGACAGGTAGCCATTCCAGAAATAACAAACCCAGATGAAGACAAAAGGGTGTGATTAACTTGGCTGGGAAACAGGGAAATGTAAATATCTCTTTTGTTACACTTGATGGGTGTTTGGTGGAGGGCAAGGGGAACCATGGGGTAGGATCCAGGATGCTCAGATTACTGCCACCAGACCTCCCCTTTCATGATGTAACCATGATGTATTAGTGATGAAGTTTTGGGGGGTGTAACATGGGGATTTGGGACGCGGGTGGCGCTGTGGGCTAAAGCCTCAGCGCCTAGGGCTTGCCGATCGAAAGGTCGGCGGTTCGAATCCCCGCGGCGGGGTGCGCTCCCGCTGCTCGGTCCCAGCGCCTGCCAACCTAGCAGTTCGAAAGCACCCCCGGGTGCAAGTAGATGAATAGGTACCGCTTACCAGCGGGAAGGTAAACGGCGTTCCGTGTGCTGCGCTGGCTCACCAGATGCAGCTTTGTCACGCTGGCCACGTGACCCGGAAGTGTCTCCGGACAGCGCTGGCCCCCGGCCAATAGATGTGAGATGGGCGCACAAACCCCAGAGTCTGTCAAGACTGGCCCGTTCGGGCAGGGGTACCTTTACCTTTACCTTTAACATGGGGATTAGCAGCTAATAAAAGTTTGGGGGCTCTTTTGTTTGGGGCTTCCATCTTGTTCCACCTTGTGGCAGGTGGGAGTCCTGTCGCGACAGTCTTCAATAAAGACCAAGCCTACTGGCTGCTGTTTTGCTCTGGTATTCCTGGCTGGTGTCCTTGGTTTTTGTCCAAGGGAGCCCTCGGATTTCTCCGTTAACAAGGGTAACAATGGCCACTGGCTATCTTCTTCCTCTGCTGTCAGAGGCAGCGATGCATCTGAATGTCAGTTGTTTGGAATCGCAACAGGGCGGAGCGCTGTTGCACTCAGGTCCATTATGGAATATGGCTAGGACTTATCAGTGGCTACTGGCTAGGAAGAGGAAACAGAACCTCCATGTGGTGGCTAATGGGTTGAGGTTGAATCCTGACAAAACAGAATTCCTGTTTTCCAGGGACAGGGAACTGGCAGGTGTGGGAGACTCCCTGGTCCTGAATGGGGTAGCTGTGCCCCTGAAGGACCAGGTGCGCAGCCTGGGAGTCATTTTGGACTCACAGCTGTCCATGGAGGCGCAGGTTAATTCTGTGTCCAGGGCAGCTGTCTACCAGCTCCACCTGGTACGCAGGCTGAGACCCTATCTGCCCGCAGACTGTCTCACCAGAGTGGTGCATGCTCTGGTTATATCTCTCTTGGACTACTGCAATGCGCTCAATGTTGGGCTACCTTTGAAGGCGACCCGGAAACTGCAACTAATCCAGAATGTGGCAGCTAGACTGATGACTGGGAGCGGCCGCCAAGACAACATAACACCGGTCTTAAAAGACCTACACTGGCTCCCAGTACATTTCCGAGCACAATTCAAAGTGTTGGTGCTGACCTTTAAAGCCCTAAACAGCCTCGGTCCAGTATACCCGAAGGAGCGTCTCCACCCCCTTCGTTCAGCCCGGACACTGAGGTCCAGTGCTGAGGGCCTTCTGGCGGTTCCCTCGCTGCGAGAAGTGAGGTTACAGGGACCCAGGCAGAGGGACTTCACGGTAATGGCACCCACCCTGTGGAACACCCTTCCACTGGATGTCAAAGAGAAAAACAACTACCAGACTTCTAGAAGAAATCTGAAGGCAGCCCTGTTTAGGGAAGTTTTTATTGTTTGATGTTTTATCTCTTTTTCATCATTGTCATTATCATTGATTCTGTTGGGAGCCACCCAGAATGGCTGGGGAAACCCAGCCAAATGGACGGAGTATAAATAAATTATTGTTATTGTTATATTCAGGGCCGGTCTACCTCTAAACACCAGTGGCTAATGGGCAAGAGTGGGAGATTGTTGGTGCCCAATCTCTGCATAAGAGGCTTCCAGGATCATCTAGTTTGACTGTTCCTGTGGTGCTGGGAACGGCAAAACACTGTCCCAGTTCTCCCCAGAGATGCTCTTTTCCTATTGCTTTAGCATTGCAATAGGAAAAGCCACACCTTGTATCGAAACTCAGAAGACGTAAACACGAGCTATTTATAAAACTCAGATGTGACTGTGTTGATGTGACTTTAATTTGATTAACAAAACAAGCAGACCATCTCCCAGTTTAACAGGCTGCATGAAGGGCTTTGCATGTTCTGTCAAGCTCCGAAATGTCAGGAAATTACAGCCCTGAAGAGATGCATTATTTAAATAATATTGATACGCTATGGGGTGTTGGCCTGTCCTGAGGGTTGTTCCAGCTTTACAAAGACTTTGGATCTGGATGGCTGTCAATAGCAGAGCGGCGGATCGAAGCCTCAGACACATGGAATGGTAGTCAACTAAGTTTTACTAAGAGTAGACCTATTGAAATTAATGTGCCTGACTTAGGGGAGCAAAGGGCCCACCATTTTCCAAAGGGCCCATTCCGAGACCTCTTCACCGTTCTGAAGTTTCAAACAATCCCTGTTTTCCCAACATCTTCCTTCCTTCCAAACCAGTGGCGTAGCGTGGGTTGTCAGCACCCGGGGCAAGGCAAGTAATTTGCGCCCCCTAACCCATGGATTTGCGCCCCCTAACCCGTGGATTTGTGCCCCCTAACCCTAACCCCCAGATGTTGCGCCCGGTGTGGCCGGCCCCCCCTGCACCCCCCACGCTACGCCACTGTTCCAAACTGAGTCAGAGGGAACAAAACAAGGCAAGTCGAGCCCCAGAAAATATTCCCCTTGCCCAGTGGCAGACTTTCGGCACTCAACTTTCAGCACTGCCTAAATTTGTGGTTGTTGTTGTTTAGTCGTTTAGTCGTGTCTGACTCTTTGTGGCTCCCTGGACCAGAGCATGCCAGGCACTCCTGTCTTCCACTGGTCAAACTCATGCTGGTAGCTTCGAGAACACTGTCCCACCATCTCGTCCTCTGTCGTCCCCTTCTCCTTGTGCTCTCCATCTTTCCCAACATCAAGGTCTTTTCCAGGGAGTCTTCTCTTCTCCTGAGGTGGCCAAAGTACTGGAGTCTCAGCTTCAGGATCTGTCCTTCCAGTGAGCACTCAGAGCTGATTTCCTTCAGAATGGATCGGTTTGATCTTCTTGCAGTCCATGGGACTCTCAAGAGTCTCCTCCAGCATCAGAATTCAAAAGCATCAATTCTTCGGCGATCAGCCTTCTTTATGGTCCAGCTCGCACTTCCATACATCACTACTGAATTCAGCCTAAATTCAGCACTCCCTGACTCTCCCGCTCCATTCTACAACATTGTTTTGGCACTGCCTGCTGGCCAGCACCCAGTCTTGCACTGCCCTAAAACCACCCCTTCATTGCACAGTCAAAACCCCAGCCTGAAGCTTTTAAGCCCTTCGCATCGAGGTGAGCCAATGGCCAATCCGGCCAGGTGGAACTGCTTCAGGATCCAGGGATCTTTTATGGCTTAAGGGAGATGCTCCAAGTCCAACCTGTAACTCTGGAGGTTCATCACCAGGGGGCGCTGTGGGCTCTTGGCTACAGCCTTTAGCAGCTCCTGGCAAGGAGAGAGGGGATAATAGATGGGTGCTGGACCAAACTTTGGCCCAAATGAAGTTATTAGGATTCAGGAAGTTGGAGTGGGGTGAAAGTGCCCTCTCCCACGGTTATAGAAATTGTGTGTGAGAGTGTGGGTTTTTAAAATGTCTGTGCTTAGCTTAACTGTAATAGGTATTAGTTACTCGTGCGTAAACTGGTGCCTTTCTCGGTTAATTTGCCTTGTTAAACCTTTCTGACTGCACAGCCCCTTCTCATCGTGGCTGCCTCAGTCACTGGCAGAATCCGTCAGTGGGCGTTTCTTGAACCTCTTCCAACATAAAAGTTGTTTGACCCCCAGTCTCCTCCTCCTCTCACTGCGCGGGAGTCTTCTGCGCAGGGAAGGCGTGGGTAGCGGAGGACCTGGGCTTTCCTCACTGATGTCCAGTGAAGAGTCCTGGAGCCCTCTCTCCAATTCCCCCGTCTGCCCCCCTTTATCCCTGGTGTTGCGCTGATTGGCTTCCCCCTCTACTGAGCTGTTTCTCCCCCTGCTGCTAGGTCCTTCGCCAGCATCATCTGGGAGCCTTCCCTTCACCTCTCGCTCCGATGTCAGTTCCCTGACATTAACGTTAAATGTGAGATTTAAAACAACAGCAAAGCCTGACTGCTGATCGGACCACATTCCTGGATGGCCATGCCTCTCCCAGAAGGACACTATGTGCGACATTCTTTGGTGGGGAGAGGGGACATCACTTTTTCCGGCATCTATCTATCTCTCAAGAAACAATGGACTCATTGGGAGAAGCAAGGGAACTATGCGAGACTGTTATTTGTAGACTTTAGTTCTGCATTTAATACTATTATTCCAAATAGATTGGTGTCCAAACTATTAGACCTGGGACTTCTACCGTGTTGGTGCAGGTGGATATTAGATTTTCTATCAAACCGTTCCCATTAGGTCAGGTTGGGTTCCCACGTCTCTGCGGATCTCATCATGAATACGGGGATGCCACAGGGGTGTTGAGCCTGCTTTTATATACGCTCTATGCAGCTTACTGTGCCCCCAAATACCCTAGTAATAAGATCATTAGGTTTGCAGATGATACAACGGTGGTTGGTTTAATCATGGCTGGAGAAGGGGAGGCGGCCTATAGGAAGGAAGTTGAGCGGTTGGGGGAGTGGTGTAGGAAAAACAACTTACTCCTGAACTTAAAGAAAACAAAATAGATTATTGTGGACTTTAGGAAATGTAAATTGAATATTCAGCCACTTATTATTGAAGGGAAGTTCATGGAACAGGTTTCGGTGTTTCGATTTCTGGGAATAGAGTTGAGAGATGACCTAATCTGGGGGAAAACAACAAAGACCTGATGAAGAGAGCACAGCAGAGGTTATATTTTCTGAGAATCCTCCAGAAAAACAATCTCTCAAAGGACCTGTTGATGGCATTTCCCCATTGTACTGTGGAGAGTGTATTAACTTAAGGTCTGTGTGTGTGGTTTGGGAGCTGCACAGTCAGGGGAAAAACAATGCTGTCCAGGGTTGTAAAGACTGCGGAGAGAATAGTTGGGTGCACTCTTCCCACCTTAGATCAAATCTACGCTTCCAGGTGCCATAAGAAAGCTGCAGAGATAGCGCAGGATAGTGCGCACCCCGGAAATGATCTCTTTCAGCTTCTGCCTTCTGGAAGAAGGTACAGGGTTATAAAGACCAGGACTAGCCGCCTGAGAAAGTTTTTATCCAAATGCGATTTTGGTTTTAAACACAGTGTAAGGCATCTCTGCGGGAGTATATTGTATTTAAAAATTGGGTATCAGAGTTTTTAGGGGGCTAACCAGGCTGGGATAGCTGGGATAGCAGGCTTGTTGATTTTTGAATGTCTGATGTGGATTTTTCAATTTTGTTGTTCTCTACGGGACAATGCTCACTGGAAGGACAGATCGTGAAGCTGAAGCTCCAATACTTTGGCCACCTCATGAGAAGAGAAGACTCCCTGGAAAAGACCCTGATGTTGGGAAAGATGGAGGGTGTTGTGACGTGGGGTTTGTGATTTCAGCTCTCTTGACATAGTATGCTGGAGACAGTTCTCTAGTAACACTTCTTTATTAAGGCAAACAAGACTGAAGACTGAGGAGGGGAAAGCTACATTTATAGGGACAGGGAACTAGCTAGAAAGGATACATTTTGGAGGGAACAATATCAGGCAATCACAGTCCTGCCTTTTGGAGGAAACCAATAAGACAGAGGATCCAAATACAGCAGCTTAAATGAACCAATAGTAGCTGTACCCTCTGGAACCAAAAGGCAGTTACTTTACCCTAATGCAAATACAGACAATAATAATACAGATATAAAATCCTTTGACTCAATACACAACAGAGGGCACAAGGAGAAGGGGACGACAGAGGACGAGATGGTTGGATAGCGTTCGTGAAGCTACCAGCATGAGTTTGACCAAACTGCGGGAGGCAGTGGAAGACAGGAGTGCCTGGCGTGCTCTGGTCCACGGGGTCAGGAAGAGTCGGACACAACTAAACGACTAAACAACAAATGGGACAATGACAATAAAGATTACCGTATGGTATTGTATTGAGTGTGCCTCCTGGGGTGAAGTCGAACCACTGTGTTAGCAGCACTGAAGTAACCTCCCCAGGGTGCAAGCCTGGGCAGCGTGTCTAGGGGTCCTGGGCTGTCCAGATGACAGGACCCCCCCCCTTTCTTGGCCCCAGAGCAAGACGTTTGGCACCAGCTTGGCTGCAGGAGTTGTCTGAAGGAGGCGTACAAGGTGCCACCCAACTGCCTTAAAGGCTCCACTTTAGATCTGTGTAGAGTTTACTCCTGAGCAGTGGCGTAGCGTGGGTTGTCAGCACCCGGGGCAAGGCAAGTAATTTGCGCCCCTGCCAGGTAGGGGCAGAGAGCTGCGAGTGCGAGCGCGCCCCCCCCCCGATGTTGCGCCCGGTTCGGCCGGGCCCCCCTGCACCCCCCACGCTACGCCACTGCTCCTGAGCCTTTTATTCTCCCGAAGATATCCTGCAAGGCAGCAGAGGTTTAGGGTCAGAGTTTTACTTCTCAGTGGTGGCACCCTCCCTGTGGAACATCCTCCCACCATCTGTCAAGGAGATAAACAACAATCTGGCCTTTAGAAGACATTTGAAGGCAGCCCTGTTCAGGGAGATTCTCAGCATTGGAGGTTTTAAACACTGACAACTGGGAAACACTGGCCTGTGAGCAGTGCTTCTGAATACTGGGAACCACCAGAGGGGAGAATGCTCCTGTGTTCGAATCCTGCTTTCGGGCTTCCCATAATGGGCATCTGATTGGCCACCGTGAGAACAGGAGGATGCGCTAGACGGGCCACTGGCCTGATCCACCCGCCTTTTTTATTTCCTTACGAGAGAAGGAGAGCAGGGACAGGGAGATTTAAGGACGCCAAAGAAGCGTTGTGTGTGATTCAAAGGATCTCAACACTTAGTGCTCTTTCTTCGCTGCAATGCTTCGCCTGGACCCCATTCCGGAGTAAATCCATGCCTGTTTTTCAGGGCTGCTTTTTCTCCAAACAACCGAATCTGGCTCTTTTGTTGTTTCCCATTAGAGGGCAGCATTTCTTCAAAGAAATGTGCATTATGATTTCCTTGGGCAAATGGTATTATCACTTGTTTTCCCGGCTGGCCTCTCCCAGCCTAATCTGGAAATGACAGGGACTTCCTGCATGCAAAACAACTGCGCTGCAACGGAGCCATGACCTTTCCCACTTTGGTTAGGCAAGATTTGGAGCACCAAGGCTCACAATCCCAAGGACTGGACTAGGGGGTTGGGCTAGATGACCTTTGGGGTCCCTCCCAACTCTACAATTCTATGGCTGTTTTCGCATGTCCGTTCATGATGCTAAAATCAGCCCCGAATCTCCCTGATGTCTAATGGGTGGGGTACCATCAACGAGGAAGGATCTTACTAGTTCTCCGTTTTTCCAATCTCAAATTCAGTTTGCCACATTCCCACACCTATTCGTGCTTTTGCTTTAACGTCCTCACCGGCATTTTTGTCCCGCTTTCTCCTAACAGGCACATTTTGGCAAGCGATTTCCCCACAGATAATGCATTTTGCCTGTTCCGATATAGAAGCAATGCGGCCGCGAGCTGGTAGCTTGAAAGCAAAACATAATGGGAATGTTGGGACTGTTCCGTGGGAAACAGAGGGACAATCTATTCACAGTGCGAAGCACCGGGATTAGCTCAGAGTGTAATATGAGCTGTACAGGAAGTACAGGAGGAGTTTATCTCTCAGCTGTTGGAGTTTGAAGAGAGCAGTCGTGTTTTCTGTAACGCTGCAAAGACAAAAATAAAGGCATGTAAATACGTTTCTGTCTATCTCTTTCCCCTGCCCGGGGGGGGGGCAGGAAAAAGGGGGGGTGTTCTTCTCACACCGAGAAGGATCGCCTATCACGACCTAGCCTGTATCCTGCCGGGGAATGCAGACAGGGAGGTCAACCAGGTGCCTGGAGAGTGGCCAGTTTCTCCTGATAAAGGCTTGATTCCCAACACTTTTCACCAACAAATGCATATGTCCAGTGGCGGAGGAACCCTCTCTGGCACCCTGGGTGGGATGCTGAGGGGTTGGGCAAAGTGCCCGGTGGCGCCCGCACGATGTCCGTACGGACTGCACACGCGCAGCATCTGATACGGAGTGCGAATGTGCAGCATCCTGTATGGAATGGACACGCACGGCAGCCCATACAGTCGCCGTGCGAGAGGTAGCCCATACGGACATGAATGGCACGCAACAGCGACAGCCCGTAGGGACACCACACGAGCGGCACCCATACTGATTGCGCAGGCCCTCGGCCGCTCTACAGCTAGGGGAAGGCAGAGGCCATCTTGTCACTGTTAGAATTCCTGCTCCATGATTGCAGTCATGGGATTGTTGTCTTTCACATGACGGTGTATGTTTTGACTCCACAGAATGGGAAGTGATGGAGACAGGATGTTTGTGTTGCTGTGTTCTGTGAAGTGGGACTATTGTCCTTTGTTCTTTTTCTCTTTGCTGTCTGATACTAGAGAGAGACGGAGCCATGTTGCAGTGCTCAGTGTGTGTTTATATGTAAATAAAGTTGATTATCCAAAATGCTGAGTTGCTGAGGTCTGTTACGCATGACGCGCAAACTCTGCGGATCCCTAAGTGTGCCGGTGTCGGTTGGCATCGGTCACTGTGATGTTCGGGCTGAAGAAAGCTTGTGAAGCTCCCGAACGATCGACCAGGAGGGAGGGAACATGCCAGTCTCTGCCAGGGTCCTACTTGAGTGTAGGCCGAACTCCTAAGAGTCAGCCCCCCCCAGAGCGGCACCCGAGGCAGACCGCCCCCTCCGCCCCCCACTTCGTACGCCCCTGCCTTTGTTTGCACCGTTTTCTCGCAGCCTGTGCAGCATTGCGACATTTCAAGATGTGCCCGTTTTGAAGGATAGTCCCGTTTTCGGTTCATGTGTTTGTGGTTTGGGAAGGTGCAGATGAAGGAATTTTGTATCCAAATGCAAACTGAACAAAATTCTCCCTCCCAGTGAGGAGGGAAGACATTAGTAAGACAAAGGAACATGCTGCCAGCGTAATAAGTCCACTGCAAAGCAACATAGGACCTATAAGGGTCTCATCCCTTTGGCTCCACCCAAAAAATATTAGTGGGGACTGCCTCTCCCCCCCCCCCCCCCGGTTGATGGGCATTGCCATTCAAATGGTGTGAATGTTCTGTGTCTTGTGGTTGATTGTGCAGGGTGGGGCTCACCTGCCCCCCCCCCATATTTTATTCAAGTTGGTACCCTTGCAAGGCAATGTCAAAAGAAGAGGGTGTGTGGTGTGTGTGTGTGTGTGTGTGTGTGTGTGTGTGTGTGTGTGAATATTTGTGTCGTGTTGAGAGAAAAAACAGGCCATGGGAACCTGATTCTACACACAGATTCAGAAGAAAATGAGGAGAAGGTCAGATACAGAGAATCAGTTTTTTCTAAGGCAGCAGTGGGGTCCAAACTTTTTTCAAAGAGGGCCAGATTTGATGAAGTAAAGGGCCGTGAGGGCCGAAGGTTGTTTTTTTTTTTTAGGATTTTACCCCTGGAAATAGACTGCAACAGGGGCCAGATTAAACCAACCGGTGGGCCGGATTAAGCCCCCAAAACAGACTTTGGACACAAAGACCAAGAAGTCGCAAAGAGTCACTCAACCCATTATACTGAAACAGGGTGGTTGAATTTTGGACTGGGCCACTTCAAAATGCAGTAGGGGAGGTCGTATTTTTGAATGCCCCCCCCCATAAAAAGGTTCCCCCCTTTGTTGTAAACCTTAGTGGCAGGCAGAGAGGTTTTTATTTTTTCGCATCGGCGAGCGTTACAGAAAATGGCGCCCCCCCCCCCGCCTCCATCACGTACAAAAAAAGGCAATAGCATCCCGTATCGTGTTTGTAGCATAGCTCTCAGCGAAGCCAGAATTAGGCCTTGTAAAAAAAAAGACGTGGAGATTAGTGCTGCCAAAAAGACATTTGGCGATCTCTACCACCCTCACCCCCATCACAGCCCCGTCCGGAAGATACAGGCAAAGCTGGCGAGGATCGCCATGATCATGAGAGCATAGCTGGTTTTCACACTGCTGGGAGCACCGCTGTTGCAGTAATCGAAAACGCAGCAACTGGTCTCGATGCCCGTTTGGCCGCCCTTGATCTCAAAGTTGCTTGGGCAGACGTCTGCACACCACTTGCTGACGGAAAACTCACTGCCTACAAAGCAAGAGGATTTAAGGGAGGGAGAATGAGAAATTGCTGTGGGGTTCAGTCGCAATAGTCAACCCTGTTTGGAGATGAATTTCACCGACTTAAAACAGCACAATCCTATCCATGCACACTTTCTTATGTAGCAGTAAAACCACCCAGAGTGGCTGGGGAAACTCAGCCAGATGGGCGGGCTACAAATAATAAATTATTATTATTATTATTATTATTATTATTATTATTATTATTATTATTATTATTATTATTATAAAACCCACTTTTGTCTTATATAAATGTTTATTAGTAGCAAACCAGTTTGATACGCAGTTATTAAAAGAGGAATAGATATAAATGATGTCAGTTATATTAATTTTGTTGTTTCTTTGATTTTTCTATTATTTGTTTGTTTGTTTGATTGTATGTTTGTTTGTTTTTGTTTGTTTGTTTGTCTGTCTGTCTGTCTGTCTTCCCATAAATGTATTTATTTTAAATCAATAAAGATATACCTTAAAAAAATTAAAATTAAAATAAAAAAATTTAAAGGGGAATGGGATAAAGAATTGGAGATCTCAATCTCGACAATGGGAAACTGTTACGTTCTATAACAAGGGTACTCTGTACCTCAAATTAAGACTCATATAACACAAAATAATATTTAGAATTTTCTGGAATCCAGTATGCTTTTATATGAAAGAAGGGTTCTCTAAGACATCTAGCTGCTGGAGATGTCGCAGGAATAATGCTTCTCTAAAACATATGCTTGTACAATGTCTGGCAAACCAGAGCAGCGCACAGAAATGCTGTTTACCTTCCCGCCAGAGTGGTACCTATTTATCTACTAGCACTTTGACATGCTTTTGAACTGCTAGGTTGGCAGGAGCAGGGACCGAGCAATGGGAGCTCACTCCGTCACGGGGATTCGAACCGCCGACCTTCTGATCGGCAAGCCCTAGGCTCTGTGGTTTAACCCACAGCGCCACCCATGGCCTTACTACGGCACAAAGACAGGTTTTGATGAACTGGAAAAATAAAAATGAGGCTTCCACGATTGGACTGAAGATATGTACAAACTCGCTACACACGAACAAGGTGAATACAAACCTAGACTTGCCATGGGCAAATTTAATTTGGAATTCATTTTTATAAGTACCGTAATAGGTTTAGGTCTAGTTAATGACAATAGCATTTTTTTGGTAATGTATACAGGTCCCCACCTCCCGTTCTGCTTTATTTTCTACATGGGTGCTATTTCTTTTTTTCCTCCTCCTTCTTTTGTGTCTTATCTTACTCTGTGCACTTATGATTATGTACTTTTTATCTTTCAATAAAGGAGATATATTTTTTAAAAAAATCCTATCCATGTGCACTTCCACAACACTACTATGTTCAGGTGGGATTCAGTCACATGCCAGCAAATTCAGGTTGAACAATTGTAAACGATTGGGAGGTTTCCCTTTCCCAAATACTGGGATTTTTGCTTTAATGTGATGCATAGAATGTTCTGGAATGTGCTTGGTAGCACGTGCTTCAATGCAAACAAATCAGTGCGAATGCTCATTAAATGGCCAGCATTGTCTAGAACCAAAATGAAATCTCCTGGAATAGCCCATCCCATCCGATCTTCCCGCAAACAAATAAGACTAAAGGGTCATTAAAAAGTCAACGTTGTCTTTCTCACTATGCAAACCTGACAGTTTAATTGATCAATATGCTATACCACTATAGCAGCTGCACTGGCTCCCGGTGGGGTACAGGATCAGGTTTAAGGTGCTGGTTTTAACCTTTAAAGCCCTATACAGCCTAGGACCCTCGTACCTACAGGACCGCCTCTCCTGGTATGTCCCACGGAGGACCTTACGGTCTTCAAATAAAAACATCTTGGAGGTCCCAGGCCACAGGGAGGTTAGGCTGGCCTCAACCAGAGCCAGGGCTTTTTCGGTCGTGGCCCCGATCTGGTGGAACGCTCTGTCACAAGAGACTAGGGCCCTGCAGGACTTGACATCTTTCTGCAGGGCCTGCAAGACAGAGCTTGTTCCTCGAGGCCTTTGGCCAAGGTACAGCCCGACTCCCTCCTTTGGCAATCCTCACAGAACTTTAGCCCAATGGTTGCCATCATTTTGAGTTGAATTAATTTTACAATGGAATGATTTCAGAATGTTGTACTATTTTATTGTTGTTAGCCACCCTGAGCCCGGCTTCGGCTGGGGAGGGCGGGATATAAATAAAAAATATTATTATTATTGTTATTGTTATTGTTATTGTTATTGTTATTGTTATTGTTATTGTTATTGTTATTGTTAAATCTTCAATTCCAGCCAGCCAGGCCTATGAAGTACAGCTCCTTTTTTTCTCCGCCTTCCTGCAAACAGATCATGAAACTTACCAGGACCTGTGTGGGCCAATGACACGCAATATCTGTTCATATCCGAACACCTGTTCTTGGTGCATTCCTCGTGGGATTTCGCTTTGTCACACGTGTAACAGTGCAAGGACGAAACTGCAAAAAAAAGAGGTGGGGAAGTTGGGGGTATTAGGTTGCTATAGCTACAGGATTTCTAATGAACATTCTTTGGATGTGTGAGGGGGGCACCAGGGCTGGCATCAGCACTGCGGACCCCAGGGCCATTGCCAGGACCACAACACAGTGGCAGACCCCTCTACTGGCACCTGTCCTGGGACTCCCTTTATTAAAAATATTTCCTGGTCGGGGGCTCAGAGAGCTGGGTTCAGCTGCCATTTTAATTCCAAAGAATGCTCCCATTGCCAGCTTGCTGAGGGGCATTTTGGGAAATCTAAGTGGCCGTTCCCAGCCACCCTTTGAATAGGAGAATCTGTAGTCCTTGAGATGTTGCTCCAGGTCCCATCAGTCGTGGCCAGGGATGATGGGAGTTGTAGTCTAATAATAATCCCAGGTTCCAGTTACAGATAGGTAGCCGTGTTGGTCTGCCATAGTCAAAATAAAAAAAATTCCTTCCAGTAGCACCTTAAAGACCAACTAAGTTAGTTCTTGGTATGAGCTTTCGTGTGCATGTACACTTCTTCAGATACACAGATACTTCAGATACTTCTGAAGAAGTGTGCATGCACACGAAAGCTCATACCAAGAACTAACTTAGTTGGTCTTTAAGGTGCTACTGGAAGGAATTTTTTTATTTTGAATGATCCCAGGTTTAGAGATATGCTGTCCATCTCTGAAGGCTCTGTTTAGCCACATGGCTAATAGCCATTGATAGAACTCTCTCCCTGGCCATGAATTTCTCTAAGTTCCTTTTAAATCCACACTTTCATAGAATCATAGAACTGTAGGGTTCGAAGGGACACCATGAGTCATCTAGTCCAAGCCCTTCTGATGCAGGAATCTCAGCTAAAGCATCCATGGCAGACGACCATTCAACCTCTGCTTAAAAAGCTCCAAGGAAGGCGAGTCAGCAACCTCCTGAGGGAGTCTATTCCACTTACTAGCAGCGAATTCTTCCTGATGTTTAGTCTGAATCTCCTTCCTTGTAACTTGAAGCCATGGGTTCAAGTCCTACCCTCCAGAGCAGGAGGAAACAAGCTTGCTCCCTCTTCCATGGGACAGCCCTTGAGATATTGGAAGATGGCTATCTTATCTCCTCTCAGGCTCCCCAGCTCCCTCATAAAGCATCTTTACCAGACACTTGATCTTCTGGGTCACCCTCTACACAAGTTCCCTCTTTTCAATATCCTTGTTAAATTGTGGTGCCCAGAACTGGACCTAGTATTCCAGGTGTGGATTGACCAAGGCAGAATAGAGCAGTAGTACTGCTTCATTCTAAGGGACAGAGGTGGCGCTGTGGGTAAAACCACAGAGCCTAGGACTTGCCGATCAGAAGGTCGGCGGTTCGAATCCCCGCGATGGGGTGAATTCCCGTTGCTCGGTTCCTACTCCTGCCCATCTAGCAGTTTGAAAGCACATCAAAGTGCAAGTAGATAAATAGGTACCGCTCTGGCGGGAAGGCAAACGGTGTTTCCGTGTGCTGCTCTGGTTCGCCAGAAGCGGCTTAGTCCTGCTGGCCACATGACCTGGAAGCTGTACGCCGGCTCCCTCAGCCAGTAAAGCGAGATGAGCGCCGCAACCCCAGAGTCGGCCACGACTGGACCTAACGGTCAGGGGTCCCTTTACCTTTACTGCTTGATTCTAGGCATTATACTTCTGCTGATGCCACAGAATGCTTTGTGACAACGATTTACATAGATGCAAATTAGGAGGAAGGAGAGGTCTTTTCCTGGTTTGCCCTGCTTCTACCACTCAGCAATTTTCCCCTCTGTGAAACAACTCTCCCTATCTCTTCGCCATCAAGTGCTTGGCTGAGCCATCCCTTCTGTTCCCTAAAGTTGTTTACCTGTGAGGCGCTCGGTCTGTTTTGGGCGCCACCCTCCTTTTTAAAGTTGGGTGTTTGGCAAGTCGGAGATTATTAGGGTGATACTGGGTGCTCTTGTGATGCCAGTGGGCGTGAGGTGCCTCTTTGATGGGAAAGAACTTCAAAACAATGGGGCCCTTGAGCTTTGGGGTGCCTGAGTTATGGGAAGGGAGAGGGCAGGGTGAGGTTTAATGGTGGAGCTGACTCGCTCCAAGCCACGAGACCAGTCCATAAACTTCACTCTCACGAAGAGACGCCGAGATACAAGAACAACCAGACCTTCCACAAGCATTGCTTCATATTTCGACATGCTGTGCCATACAGGCAACCCTTTGATCCTGCCCTCAGTACAACTTTTGCAGGGGCATCCAGAGCCAGCTGTGCCACCAGTCTGGCCCCCTCAGGATGTTTTGGACTACAATTCCCATCAGCTCCTACCAGAAAGTCCTGATGGGAGTTGTAGTCCTTCTGTCTGCTCTGGAGTATTGCTGGGTAATTTGTGTTTCCATTTTGTTGTTGTTTAGTCAACAGTGTGAACAAGTTTTAATGGAATACTGAATGGTTTGTTGTTGTTGTTGTTTAGTCGTGTCCGACTCTTCGTGACCGCATGGACCAGAGCATGCCAGGCACTCCTGTCTTCCACTGCCTCCTGCAGTTTGGTCAAACTCATGAAACAGTATAATAAGAAACCATTATTAAAAAATTGAAACCAGAAATCGGGGAACTGTTGTGCAAAGATGCATTCTTAGGTGCCTGCATAAGCCAGACAGAACTAAGTGGTTCTCAGTAGGTGCTTAAAAATGAAAGCCAAAGGAGTCTGTTGACAGAGTAGTCCAAAGGATTGGGTCCACAATTATGGGTTGTGTGTTGTTTAGTCGTGTCCGCCTCTTCATGACCCCATGGACCAGAGCACACCAGGCACTCCTGTCTTCCACTGCCTCCCGCAGTTTGGTCAGACTCATGCTGGTAGCTTTGAGAACACTGTCCCACCATCTCGTCCTCTGTCGTCCCCTTCTCCTTGTGCCCTCCATCTTTCCCAACATCAGGGTCTTTTCCAGGGAGTCTTCTCTTCTCCTGAGGTGGCCAAAGTACTGGAGTCTCAGCTTCAGGATCTGTCCTTCCAGTGAGCACTCAGGGCTGATTTCCTTCAGAATGGATAGATCTGATCTTCTTGCAGTCCATGGGACTCTCAAGAGTCTCCTCCAGCACCATAATTCAAAAGCATCCATTCTTCGGTTTCCATTTAATACAGCTGTATAATGGTAGTTCTCAATAAAATCAACACACAAAAAACCCTAAGAGTCCAGGTTGATGAAGGCCTTCTAAATGGATGTAGAACATCTGCAGCCCTCCAGATATTGCTGGACCACAGTTCCCATCATGCTTGGCCGCTTGATCCTGGATTCTGGTATCAAGAGAGGCAGAAGTGCTCTTCTCCAACTATGACCCGAACTCATGTATATTTTCAGACACCTCGGCATTGTCCCTACCTTAAGCATCCTTCTTCTAAACTGAAGAAAAGCTCTGCAGCAAGTCTGGGGAACCTTTGGCTCTCCAGATGTTGCCAGACTAAAACTTCCATCACCCCTTGCCATTAGAGGAGGAGAAGAAAGAGGAGCAAGGACTGCAGGGCTGGAAGGCTGGTACCCAGAGATGAGGGAGAGGTGTTCCCCCTTTGTGACCCTAGATGTCAGAGAGGGAGAAGCTGATCTTCTAGATCTCTTTTTGGACCTTCCAGTGGAGTGCAGAGCCAAATCGAGGAGGTCAGAACACTTTGCCCAGCCAGAGGGAGGAGTTGGATGGGAGGAAGTGGAGTCAGAGGGGAAGGCGATGAGGCAGGACATAGTCTTGTCGCTGAGAGCCAGGCAGCACCTTCGTAGGTAGGATGAGATCCACCCACCAGACAAGAGTGTGAATGTGTGATCACAACAGAGGGTGACAGAGTCTGATGGGTGAGATCGCCCCACCTTGGCTGTAAACGCTTCGTGGGAAGGGTGTGCCAACAGCAGGTACCTCTTTGTAGCTTCCGTTCAGCTATGAACCTCTTGCCTTGCAGCCACCGAGACCATATAACACCAGTCTTGAAAAACCTACACTGGCTCCCAGTACGTTTCTGAGCACAATTCAAAGTGTTGGTCTGACCTTTAAAGCCCTAAACAGCCTCGGACCAGGATACCTGAAGGAGCGTCTCCACCCCCATCGTTCCACCCAGACACTGAGGTCCAGCTCCGATGGCCTACTGGCGGTTCCCTCCCTGCGAGAAGCCAAGTTACAGGGAACCAGGCAGAGGCCCTTTTCGGTGGTGGCACCCGCCCTGTGGAACGCCCTCCCAACAAATGTTAAAGAGAACAACAACTACTAGACTTTTAGAAGACATCTGAAGGCAGCCCTGTTCAGGGAAGCTTTTAATGTTTGATGCATTACTGTATTTTAATATGTTGTTTTAGAACAGGGGTAGCCAACCTAAGGCCCAGGGGCCGGATGCAGTCCAATCGCCTTCTCAATCCAGCCCGCAGACAGTCCGGGAATCGGCGTGTTTTTACATGAGTAGAATGTGACTTTTTATTTAAAATGCATCTCTTGGTTATTTGTGGGGCATAGGAATCCATTCATATTATTTTTCAAAATATAGTCCGGCCCACCACATGGTCTGAGGGATAGTGGACCGGCCCAAGGCTGAAAAAAGTTGCTGACCCCTGTTTTAGAATATTTAGAAGCATAGCATACTTAGAAGAATGTTCTATTGGGAATCACCACTATTGGGCTTTAGTTAGACCCAAAGGATTTCAGACATGATTCCTGCCATTTGTAGCCATACATTGACAGCCACAGACCTGCAAACTCAACATCTGACACACCGTCACAAACAACCCAGAAGGTGTGAAAGAACACAACAGCTCGAGCGTCAGGCTGAGCAGGTTTTCCAAGCTTTCTCTTATTTAGGGAAAGGAAATTAAGATCTGGGCACGGAGTGGGAACCTCAATTAAGAAGAACTGAGGAAATTGCCTTAGGCTGAGTTGAAGCATCTGATTCATCTTAGCTCAGCATTGCATTGACTGACAGTGACCCTCCTGGATTTCTCCCAGCCTTACCTGGAGACACCAGGGATTGAATTGGATTGGATTAGGGATCATCTGCATGCAGGTGCTCTGTCTCCAAGCCACACCCTTTACCTGTACAACTTTAATCTACATAGTCCAGTTTGCAAGGAAACCTTCCCAGCACTCCTCCATTTAGAAATGTGCAAAGCACGGCATCTTTCCGCGCCAAGCAAAATGTCTGGAGACCGTCGTTAAAATAAGGACCGTGAAGATGCTCCCTGAGTTTTAAGTCACGACATTTCAAACTGTCGTTTGGGGATTTTATTTGCTTATTTGGCAAGTGATTATATTCCTTTGCGCTCTGTAAGGAAATTGCGGCTGCAACTGGTTGTTGCAAAGAGCCCTCTGTCTGCTTACCTGTGTGAAGTCTGAGCTAGCCGCAGAATAACCTCAGTGGCAATAAATAGCCAATAGCTAGCAAGTTAAAGGGATGCGGGTGGCGCTGTGGGTTAAACCACAGAGCCTAGGACTTGCCGATCGTATGGTCAGCGGTTCGAATCCCCGCGGCGGGGTGAGCTCCCGTCGTTCAGTCCCAGCTCCTGCCCACCTAGCAGTTCGAAAGCATGTCAAAGTGCAAGTAGATAAATAGGTACCGCTTTATAGCGGGAAGGTAAACGGCGTTTCCGTGTGCTGCGCTGGTGCTGGCTCACCAGAGCAGCTTCGTCACGCTGGCCACGTGACCCGGAAGTGTCTTCGGACAGCGCTGGCTCCCGGCCTCTTAAGCGAGATGAGCACGCAACCCCAGAGTCGGACACGACTGGCCCGTACGGGCAGGGGTACCTTTACCTTTTACTTAGCAAGTTAAAAGCCCCAAGTCCAGTGAAAGACACTTAGATAGCAGGGCTGCCTGCCTGGGAATAGAAAAAGCTGGACGAGGTTGAACATGGACCGCCCCCACTCACTAAAAGGCAGGAGCTTTAAGAGCCTGTGTAACGGGGTTTGTCAACAGATTTAGGTACCGTATTTTTCGCTCTATTAGACTCACTTTTCCCCTCCTAAAAAGTAAGGGGAAATGTGTGTGCGTCTTATGGAGCGAATGCAGGCTGCGCAGCTATCCCAGAAGCCAGAACAGCAAGAGGGATCACTGCTTTTGCTGCACAGCGATCCCTCTTGCTCTTCTGGCTTCTGAGATCCAGAATTTTTTTTTCTTGTTTTCCTTCTCCAAAAACTAGGTGTGTCTTGTGGTCTGGTGTGTCTTATAGAGCGAAAAATACGGTGGATTGCTTCATCTTCAGTTAGAGATGTTAAGTTTCAGCCAGCAGCTCCCAAGCAGAACACTTGCACTTAAGGATGGACAAGCCTATCAAATCTGATCTTTGCATTCTTAAATTCAGCTTTCCACATTTCTGCAGCTATTTGCAAAATAGCAATATTGAGAATAATTCTCATGAAAATCCATCGGCATTTTAGTGCTAATTTATTCCAAAAAACACACTTTTTGCCCCAGTATATGGGAACCTATAATATCATTTATAATATAATTTGTTAATTATGTTGTATTTACCGGTACATACAGCAAAGGGAAGCCTAGAGCAATTAGATATATTTCAATTTAGGTAATCTATGTAATAGGCTTATGTTAGAAAATGAATATGGATTTTGAATCTGATGTTTGGTTTTGAAATAAATAAAACAAAAACAAACAAACAAAATAAAAAATAAACACACTTTTGTACACAGTGTGCACAGTTTTGCAATCAATTCCCCCAGTATGAAGCATTTTTGCATGTTATTTTCACAAATATGTGCATTTTGATGTACACGAATGCTGACACTCAGTGGGTGGGGAACTGCACCTGCAAAAATCAGAGAAGTGCAAATTGCAATGGATAATCTGTGCTTTGGTCCACGCATTGATCCTAGAAGTGCAAATGAGTGGCTTCTCTTAAAATGCAAACATAGTCAATTTCTTCCCTACCTGCAAAGAGCTGAGGATTTAAAGCAGCTCCAAAACCTGTTTTCAGCAGTGGGCATGCTCTCTCTCCATTGCAGCACCTCAACAACAAAGGGTGCACTCCATGCCTATAACTATTCAAATATGTTTCCCAGGCCCCTTCTCAAAATCTCCCCACCTCTCCTTGGGTTAACCCCAGTGAAGCTCACCTTGCTCCAGGCAGAGGGCTGCAACCACCAAGAGTACGGCAGTGAAAGTCTTCATCCTGGCAAGGTCTTAACCAGCTGGAAAGGAACAGCTGGCAGTTCTGACATTATATGATGCTTATTTAGGGCGGTGCCATCAGAGGGAGACGCATCTGATTGCTCACAGGTTGTTGTTTTTTTTGCTGGAAATTCCCGCTGTGCTTGTTGCACTTGTGTGGCCTTCTCCTAAAACGCCCCCCCCCCCGCTCCTTTATTTTTTTCTTAACCCGGGATGTGAACCTTTTGCCACATGGCAGTCTGTTTTTCTTGGCTATAGATGCAGGTTTTTTTAATAGGAAACAGCGTGGCCTGTTGGATTCCATCTGTTGCAAAGTGACACGGATGTTCAGAAGGAATCTGGCTCAGTTTGGGGGGCTCTTTGAAACAGCAAAGGGGGACGCGGCTGGTGCTGTGGGTTAAACCACAGAACCTAGGACTTGACAATCAGAAGGTCGACGGTTCGAATCCCCGCGACGGAGTGAGCTCCCATTGCTCGATCCCTGCTCCTGCCCACCTAGCAGTTTGAAAGCACGTCAAAGTGCAAGTAGATAAATAGGTACTGCTCCAGCGGGAAGGTAAACGACGTTTCCGTGCGCAGCTCTGGTTCGCCAGAAGCAGCTTAGTCCTGCTGGCCACATGACCCGGAAGCTGTACGCCGCTCCCTTGGCCAGTAAAGTGAGATGAGCGCCACAACCCCAGAGTCGGCCACGACTGGACCTAATGGTCAGGGGTTACTTTACCTTTACCTTGAAACAGCAAAAGGTAACAAGGAGGTTTCCTGCTTAGCCAGAGGCCATGTATGCCTTCCCAGGGCTTTATTAAGACGCAGTTTTAAAATAATAACGCACATGCAAACATGTTTGGCCAGGGAAAGAATGCCTATAATATGAAATAGAGAAATAATAATGATAATTTATTATTTATACCCCGCCCATCTGGCTGGGTTTCCCCAGCCACTCTGGGCGGCTTCCAACAAAACACTAAATTACAATAACCTATTAAACATTAAAAGCTTCCCTAAACAGGGCTGCCTTCAAATGTCTTCTAAAGGTTTGGTAGTTATCTTTCTCTTAGAAATCTGGTGGGAGGGATTTCCACAGGGCGGGTGCCACTACCGAGAAGGCCCTCTGCCTGGTTCCCTGTAACCTCACTTCTCGCGGCGAGGGAACCGCCAGAAGGCCCTCAGAGCTGGACCTCAGTGTCTGGGCTGAACGATGGGGGTGGAGATGTTCCTTCAGGGATACTGGGCAGAAGCCATTTAGAGCTTTCAAGGTCAGCACCAACACTTTGAATTGTGCTTGGAAACGTACTGGGAGCCAATGTAGGTCTTTCAAGACCAGTGTTATGTGGTCTCGGCGGAAATGGAAATATGGAAATGCCAATGGGATCACTAAAATGAAATCCAGCCTTAAATTTCACCCTGAATTCCAGGTAGCAACCCAAGATGACGTCACAAGAAATAGATTGTCAGCCAGATAGCTAAAGTTTTTTGAGACTGCAATCCTACAAGTCCTTATCTCAAAATATGCTCCATTGAACTCAATGGGACTTTCTTCTGGGTATAGGATTCCGTTGTTAGTTTATTAACAACCAATGAAGATATCTACTTAAAGATCCCAGAAGAAAGAAGCAGGATAAAGTAACTTCCAGCTTAATTAATAAACAAAAAGTTTTAACAAATAAAAGTTTCTAATATCTTAATATTTCTTCTACGGCAGCTTTAGAGGTATTCCTGTTGTGAGCTAACCCCAGAATGGCCGAGATGAATAAACAAGTTCAAGTCCCATCAGTAACACAGAAGATTCAGATTTAAAGCGACAGAGGTCTCCTCCGGTCGATCAGTTCGTTGAGCATTCTGCCAGATTTTGCTTGCACAAAATTTATACGATGATTAGTCTATGCCCAGTCTTTATTGAGCATTTGTTCTGATTTGCTTGTGGGGAGGTTATATGACAATGAGCGTTCAGGCTGCATTCCTCTTCCTACTAGTCACTAGTTCATCCCACACCTTGAAGTGCGCCTCCCCCATCAGCACCGACACCCCCTGCACCCTGCGATGCTCCCCCCCCCATTCTGTGCATCAGTTTTCCACCAGAAGAGTGATGCTTCAATGTGCACTGGCTGTGGCTGGCTATCTGATGCCCTGGAGGAAGGCAAAGTTATTGGCTTCCACTGGCTCCCTTCCTTATTCTGCCAGGAAACGCAGGGTTTTCTCATTACCGGCAGAATTACCTGACAAATAGTGCAAGATGGCAATGTCTCGCCTGCCTGGCAGGCTCCTCGCAGGAAATTCCAGTTAAAGAAAGCAAAGCCATCGCATTCTTTCAGAACTTTCCCTAACACCAAAACACAGAGGCAGCCAAGGGGTTGCCGGGGGTGTGACCATAGCTGTCAACTTACAGATTTGAAAATAAGGGACCAGCAGCCTCGAAAATAAGGGATCAGCAGCCAAAATAAGGGATTTTCCCAGCACAGGTATGTTCAACTTCTGAGCCCCTCCGAGCCAAAGGCAGAAAGCCCTGCCAGCAGCCAAACGAAGCCTCAAGCGGTGGTTTCCACAGCGCAGCAACCTGGCAAAGGGGATGCAGCAAGGAAAACCACCGTCCCCTCTCTGCTGGGAAGCGCTGAGCAAAGGCGAGTCCCCAGGCAACGCGGCCGATTTGATTGGCACAAGGCATGCAAGCTCCACCCCCCAGTCGTTCTTAGACTCCTTATTGGGTGAGCAACACAGCCAAGCAACACAGATGGAGCCTCCCTCCTCCCTGGCCGGCAGGCAGGGAGGGAGAGGAGCTGCTTCCTTTGAAACCCGGGAAATTTAAGGGACATCATCAATAAGGGACAGCAGCAGGACACAGCGCTGGGATAAGGGACTTTCCTGCCAAATAAGGGACGGTTGACAGCTATGGGGTATGATGATGGACACATCGTTGCTCACCCATCTTTCGAAAGGATTCTGGGAATGAAGAAGAAGGAGGAGGAGGAGGAGGAGGAGGAGGAGGAGGAGGAGGAGGAGGGGAGTTTGGATTTGATATCCGGCTTTATCACTACCCTTAAGGAGTCTCAAAGCGCCTCACATTCTCCTTTCCCTTCCTCCCCCACAACAAACACTCTGTGAGGTGAGTGGCGCTGAGAGACTTCAGAGAAGTGTGACTAGCCCAAGGTCACCCAGCAGCTGCATGTGGAGGAGCAGGGAGGCGAACCCGGTTCCCCAGATTACGAGTCTACCGCTCTGAACCACTACACCACACGGGCCTGAGCAAAGCAGCCATGTGCAATGCACAGGTTCTAGCATTCAGGGGAGCAGACTTAGAATCACAGTCGTAAAGTTGGAAGGGACCCCAATGGTCATTTAGTCCAACCCCGTGCAATGTAGTAATGACAGCTAAAGAATCCCTGACAGGTGGCCATCCAACCCCTGTTCAAAAAGGAAGGTGCTGGGCCCAGGGGCTAACCCAAGCCACGCGGTCCAGATCCGGTCCCAAATCCAAGGATTCCGCAAGGAGTCAGTCCAACAGGGCCAAGGCAGGACACGAGGCAGGAAACCAGGCAAGGTCAGGCAGAAGGTCTCAGGCAGGTTCCAGCAAGCAGCAGTGTTGCTCCCACAACCTGGGGCAGGGTCCGGCAGCCTTTTATCTTTGTCGGGGTAGCGTCTGGTCCTGATCCCCATGCGACTCACCTCTCTGTCTCGCCCGAAGGCGAGCACTCCACCTGCGAGTACTCAGGTCTCTCCTTCTCTCAGACCTGAGTCTCTGCAGCTCGGGAGACGTCGGTGGGTTACTAGACCCAGGGGCCACCTCAGCCTACCCTGACCCAACTGGTAGTGGAACAACTGTGAGTGATGGCTCAGCTGGAGGCAACAAGGTCATCCCCGCATCTGGAGCCAGGGCAGGCTCAGGCCCCTAACTTGGCCCAGCTGGTGCTTGTTGCAGAGGAACCTGTGCAGACTGGGGCTCTTCACAATCAGGCCCCAGACTTGGTCCAGATGCCACCTGAGGCAAAGGATCCGGTGCGGACTGAGACTCCTCCGGCTCCGGCTCCAAGCCCGAATCCCAGGCCATCACACACCACCTTCTAGCTTTTGCTATCAAGAACTCCTTCCTAATGTTTGGGAAATATTTGCACTAAAATGCTGATGGGTGCTCATGAGGGCTTGTGGGAAACTGAGCTTAAGATTGGAAAAATGAGAAACGGAGAGAACTGAAACAGACCGATCCATCCCTAATCTTACCATAAGCGAACCTCCCTTGGTGGGAACAATGCAAAGGGCCTTTTTGGTGGGAACCACTGGACTGTGGAACTCTCTGCCCTGAGAGATTCACCTCGCACTGCCCCTTATGATTTCAGGCTGTTTGGTTAAAAGAGACCAACTCTGCGCTACAAAGATGTTGGCAAAAGTGACCTGAAGGCTGACAACATCAACCCTACTGTGTGGGAATCCCTTGCAGATGACCGCAGTGCCTGGAGACCAACAGGTTGTGTTTCCACAGCAGTGACCAGAGGAGGAATGATCTCTGGGAGGAGCGCAGACATCCTGTCTACAATGCAACCAGACGCCTTCATCTGCCCCGGTTGCAACAAAACATGTCTCTCCCCTATCGGTCTCTACAGCCACAGCAGGCGCTGCAACTCTCCAGTGGTTTGAGTTCACCCCTGAATGCACATCCCTCCATTGTCTCCCAAGACAGACGGATGCCAACAAAATGGGACCTAAGTAACCATAAATCCTTTGGCTGGGTCGGGACGATATGGGATTGGGGGGGTAACTCCCATCTCTTGAGGGGGCGCAATTAGTGCCAGCACCGTCCGTTAAGAGTTTGGGTGTAATCTTCGACACCTCCCTTTCCATGGAGGCGCAGATTGCAGCTATAAGAAAGGCGGCATTTTTTCATCTCCGCCAAGCTAAGCAGTTGGCTCCTTACCTCTCTCACCCTGACCTTGCCACTGTGATCCACAAGACGGTCACCTCTAGACTGGATTATTGTAACTCGCTCTACGTGGGGCTGCTCTTGAGACTGACCCAGAAACTCCAGCGGGTGCAGAATGTAGCAGCGAGACTCCTTACGGGGTCTTCGCTGCGAGATCACATTCACCTGGTGCTATACCAGCTGCACTGGCTCCCGGTGGAGTACAGGATCAGGTTTAAGGTGCTGGTTTTAACCTTTAAAGCCCTATACGGCCTAGGACCCTTGTACCTACGGGACCGCCTCTCCTGGTATGTCCCACGGAGGAACTTACGGTCTTCAAACAAAAACATCTTGGAGGTCCTGCGCCACAGGGAGGTTAGGCTGGCCTCAACCAGAGCCAGGGCTTTTTTGGCCGTGGCCCCGATCTGGTGGAACGCTCTGTCACAAGAGACCAGGGCCCTATGGGACTTAACATCTTTCCACAGGGCCTTTGGCCAGGGCACAGCCTGACCCCCTCCTTTGGCAATCCTCACAGAACTCTAACCCAATGGTTGCCATTAATCTGAATTGAACTGATTTTATAATGAAATTATTTTAGAATGTTGTAGCATTTTACTGTTGTTAGCCGCTCTGAGCTTGGCTTCGGCTGGGGAGGGCGGGATATAAATAAAAAATTATTATTATTATTATTATTATTATTATTATTATTATTATCTCTGATGTCTGCATGCAGTCGACATTCAAGCATATAATCTGCCCGGTTTCTCGCAAACACACATCCTCTCTTGAGCTGGGACACCACAGAATCCACCTTATGTTATCATCGCATCCATTTGTTCAAAACATAACCGTGTGCAAGCCCTTCAATACGCCAGCCTCACAGGTAACAAAATGTACCCTTCACATTAGTAACTGAAAACTGGCACATGCCAACCCCTTTGCAATGCTAGAAGTTGTAACATCCAAAACTCTTTGTTCAAAGATATTTCTAAAGGGATTTCCCCGTAGATGTATAAGCTGTAAGGGGAAACCGAGGTGCGGAGTGATTTTGAGAATTCCTGCTTCTATTAGTTATCCAGGATTTTTTACATTCTGTTTCTCTAGGCTCAGCTGGTGCAATCTGTTCTCCAACAGCTGATTTATTCTTCCGCCGTAATTTCCAGCCTAACATCAGTTTTAAGCATTCAGTGACTTGCAGTTCAGCCTGAAATCCATCACCCCAAGGACTCAATTTCCAGAGAGGCCTGTAGGGGCATACTTAGCCTTTGGGCTTGAGGCGCCCCACCCCTGCCCTAATCTGCCTCTCCTGGTCTGCCCCGTAGAGGACCTTAAGGTACTCTACGAGCACAATTCAAAGTGTTGGTGCTGACCTTTAAAGCCCTAAACGGCCTCGGTCCAGTATACCTGAAGGAGCGTCTCCACCTCCATCGTTCTACCCGGATACTGAGGTCCAGCACTGAGGGCCTTCTGGCGGTTCCCTCACTGCGAGAAGCCAAGTTACAGGGAACCAGGCAGAGGGCCTTCTCGGTAGTGGTGCCCTCCCTGTGGAACGCCCTCCCACCAGATGACAAAGAGAACAACAACTACCAGACTTTTAGAAGACATCTGAAGGCAGCCCTGTTTAGGGAAGCTTTTAATGTTTGATGTATCACAGTATTTTAATATTCTTTTGGAAGCCGCCCAGAGTGGCTGGGGAAACCCAGCCAGATGGGCGGGGTATAAATAATAAATTATTATTATTATTATTATTATAAGGTCCATGAACAACCATAGCTTAGAGGTCCCAGGCCCTAAGGAAGTCAGTTTATCCTCCACCAGGACCAGGGTCTTCTCAGTGATGTCTCCAACCTGGTGGAATGCTCTGTCCCATGAGACCAGGGCCCTGCAGGATTTAACCTCCTTCCGTTGGGCCTGTAAGACAGAGCTAATCTGCCTGGCTTTCAACTTGAACTTAGCCTGATCTTTTATTCCCCTTCCTTCCCTCCCCCTCCCCTATTTATGAAGATTACCCGCTCTGGGATCCCACAGCTAATTCTCCCCTGGTCTCCTCGCTGGCCCAAATAGGACTAATTTAGCCAGCTAGCTCTGGTGATCATCTAATGTTTAATGGATGGATTCCCCCCCTAAATTGATTATTGAATCCTGAATTTATTGTTATTCATGTTTTATACTGTATTTTATGCTGTTGCATCAATTAAGTGTTTAAAATTTGTTGTTAGTCGCCCTGAGCCCGGTTTCCTGAACCAGGAAGGGCGGGGTATAAATAAAAATTATTATTATTATTATTATTATTATTATTATTATTATTATTATCCCCACACAATTATATGTATTTTTCACATTCTTTACCCTAGTAAATCCATGCTTGTGCAGGCTACTTGGCTGGAGGACTGCCCTGCAAAATTCAGAGGCGGGCGAATTTTGCTTGTTGTTCAGGGGCACATGAACTGAGTTTGCCTTTCAGTGTGAACTGAGCCAACTTTCTGCCCAAGCGGAGCGTCTGCCAGCATTCCAGCATTCCAGCCCAGTTCATGAAGAAGTCTCACCTGTTGGAAGGAAGTGGAGGGGGTGGAAATAAACAGGGGTGGCTTTGGTTGCAGGTGAGCAGGCACCGACATGCTTAGTGGATTTCAGCATCCTCATGTGGGGGCAGAGATGATGCAAATCACCTGCCAATCACCTGCCAGCGGGCTCCCTGGCTGCATGGCAGCCTCAGCATCAGAGATGGGAAGGGAGCAGTTTTTAGGCTCTCGTTGGCTGGGCAGAACCTGGCTGAGGTGGTCAAAATCCCTAATGCCAGCCTTGCCCAAGACGTTTCAGGCTACAGTTCCCATCAGCCTGGGCAGCGCTATGTTGGCAAAAGCTTCCACAAGTCTATGGAACATTTGCTAGGCCACAGGACAAAGGCCATATCTGCACCATACAGTTGAAGCATAATGGTACCTCTTTAAACAACCATGCTTCCAGCAAGGGAACCTGGAAGTTGCAGGGGTTTTTTTTAAGGGTGCTGAGAATTGTCAGGAGACCCCAAATCCCTTCACAGAGCTACAGTTCCCTGAGTGGGGTTTAACAGCAAATCCCTCTTCCTGGGGAACTCTGGGAATTGTAGCTCTGAGAGGGGAATAGGGGATCGCTCAATAACTGCCAGCAGAGCAGGTGAGTTTGGCTCCCACTTATAAACGCCATCTCCAACTCCTCGAAAGATTCCATCAACGGTGTCTCCAAAAATATTTATACATCACTTGGGAAGACAGGCGAACTAATGCCAGTGTACTGGAAGAAGCAAAGATCAGTGTCGAAGCGATGATTCTTCAACATCAATTTCGTTGGACTGGTCGTGTTGTACAGATGCCTGATTATCGTCTTCAAAAGCAACTACTCTATTCTGTACTTAAAAATGGAAAGTGTAATGCTGGTGGTCAACAAAAGAGGTTTAAAGACTCTCTCAAGAACAGTTTCAGGTTCAGAACGGACCTCCAGAACGAATTACCGTATTTTTTGCTGTATAAGACTCACTTTTTCCCTCCTAAAAAGTAAGGGGAAATGTCTGTGCGTCTTATGGAGCGAATGCAGGCTGCGCAGCTATTCCAGAAGCCAGAACAGCAAGAGGGATCACTGCTTTTGCTGCACAGCGATCCCTCTTGCTGTTCTGGCTTCTGAGATTCAGAATATTTTTTTTCTTGTTTTCCTTCTCCAAAAACTAGGTGCGTCTTATGGTCTGGTGCGTCTTATAGGGTGAAAAATACGGTAGGTACTTAACCCGAGGTACCACTGTAGTATAAACACCCACAACTGGGAAACACTGGCCTGCGAGTGCTCCAATTGGAGAACAGCTTTGACCAAAGGTGTCATGGGCTTTGAAGACGCTCAAACTCAGGACAAAAGGGAGAAACGTGCTAAGAGGAAGGCACGCTTGGCAAACCCCCTCCGTGATCAACTCCCACCCGGAAACCTATGTCCCCACTTTGAACGGATGTGTGGATCCAGAATTGGCCTCCACAGTCACTTACGGACTCACTGTTAAAACCGTGTCTGTGGAAGACAATCTTACTTGGCTACGAGGGATCGCCAAAGAAGAAGATGAAGCACACCCAGGGGAATGCAAAAATTGTGCTGATGGTGAGAGTGTGTGCAGGAGGAAAGAGCATGTGAATCCATCGTCTCTCTCTCCTTCCAGGTTTGGCAGCATCAACCTGGCCAGAGGCAATGTTGTCAGGGATTTGGAGTGTGGCTTCATTATGACACTGGGCTCTCTTTCTGTGTTCCCTCTGTCGCCAGGTGTGGCTCAGGCGCCTGGGATCCATGATTGCCTGGATGAGGGCAAATAAGGAAGAGTTTAATCCAGAAGACAGGTGTGTTTTGTTCTGCAGTTTTGAAAAGCAGACACCTCTGTAATCCTTGGCCCACCCAGTGTGAAGCAACTGCCTCAGGTACTAGGGCTACAGAGCCAGCCTCTGAGCAACGCATCACCACGGCTGCATACCCTCCAGCATTGCTCAGGTGGAAATGTTTTATTCTTTGGTAGATTTAGAGAGAAGATCACACGCCAATAAATAAATACAGTGGTGCCTCGCAAGACGAAAAGAATCTGTTCTGTGATTCTCTTTGTCTAGCGGTTTTTTCGTCTTGCGAAGCAAGCCCATTGACGGATTAGCGGATTAGCGCTATTAGCGGCTTTTAGCGGCTTATCTGCTGATCGGATCAGCTGATAAGCGGCTTAGCGGCTTAGAAAAAGGGGGGAAGGGGAAAAAACCAGCAGGAAATCGCAAGACATTGTCGTCTTGCGAAGCAAGCCCATAGGAAATTCGTTTTGCGAAGCACCTCCAAAATGGAAAACTCTTTCGTCTAGCGAGTTTTCCGTCTTGCAAGGCATTCGTCTTGCGGGGCACCACTGTACTAGAAAGGAGTAAAATTAGACGTGAAAGTGGAATACTAAAGATGAGGAGATTAAACAACAGCAGATACCAACCGTAGAAGAATGGTGACAGAAGGTAATGGAATATGCAGAAATAGCCAAATTAACAGGGGAAATTAGACAACAGGCCGAGGAAACATTTCAAAAAGAATGGGAAAAATTTATGTTGTATATAGGAAAGATAAGATGAAATAGGGAAACCAGTAGATGATTAGATGTGAACGCTGCTTCACCTTTCTTCCCGCCCAGGGTGGCCCTACCAATGGCAGCCTCTCTTCCTCCTTGCCTGCTCTTCAGTAGTCACCACAGGCTACCCAAGGGAGGAGGCCAGCAACAGCAGCAATGGAGAGGCCATGGAGAGGCCAGGGTATGCTCCCTTGCAGCCACAGTTGCCACCACCGTTGTCGATTGGGACAACCGCCTTCTCATTCTCCTTCCTGAGCTTGATGGCAGAAGCACTGGCGGGGAAAATAGAGATGTTCTGGGATCACATCTGGGGTGGCTTTTGTAATTCTGGGACTGTTTCTTCTCTGTTGCGCTGGCTCAAACTCTCCTCCTTTGCGCACGCCACCTTAAACCGGAACACATGTTCCAATTGCAACATAGCCTCAGAAGCGATTCTAGCCATTAGATGCTAGCAACCTTGTTTTCCAGCTCCCCATCTGAAGTAATTAAATCATAGGGTTCGTTAATGACTAAGTTGTGCAACAAGGCTCTTGACGTCAGCCTACTCTGTTACTTCACCAATGTGTTGGGTGACTGGAAGTGCCCGTGATTTTCCAGTTCAGAAAGTGATCTGCCGCATTCGTCCTGGCGTTCTATCCAATCTTTTATCTCCTTTCTCACATTCATCAGCAGTCGTGTGGTTTTCCCCAAGGCACAAAAATCCCAGAAAATTTTTCTGCAGATTAGATATGCCCTCCAACTCAGCCAGCATCCATGAACCATTTCTGAGACTGGAGGTTCGTGTGCCCCCATTAAGGAGGTAGTAATGTGCAGGTGTCAACAAAATATCTCTGACTGCAAGCTTTCCACATCAGAGGGAAGACATATATGAAACACATGTAAGAACAACAACAACTTATTCTCTCTCGCCTTCTTTAAAACAAGGCATTATTATCTTGTGGTTTCCAGTGCCATAAACTTCCTCTGGCTTGTTGGATTTGTGCAGCTCTTCCCATTAAGGAAGTCCCAAAAAGGAAGTCCCAAAGACACGTACAAAAAAATACTATGACAAAAACAAATAAACATTATTAAAAGCAGATTAAAACAGCACAGTCACTTCACTGGCAATGCCCTATTGCATGGGTAGGCAAACTAAGGCCCAATCACCTTCTAAATCCGGCCCATGGATGGTCCGGGAATCAGCGTGTTTTTACATGAGTAGAATGTGTGCTTTTATTTAAAATGCATCTCTGGGTTATTTGTGGGGCATAGGAATTTGTTCCTTTCCCCCCCAAAAAATATAGTCCGGCCTCCCACAAGGTCTGAGGGACAGTGGACTGGCCCCCTGCTGAAAATGTTTGCTGACCCCTGCCCTATTGTTTTCCTGCCTTTAGGACAAAGTGGCCTCCAACAGGTGAGGGATAAAGGCCTACTCCTTCTGGAAGCATCACCAGCTCGTTGTTTCTATGGCAACGCAACCAACTCTTTAGTCATGTAAGGAGATGCTCAACAGACACATCCAGGTCCATTATATTAACAGAGGGACCGGCTTGGCTACTTCAACCATTCCTTCCACTGCACACTCCCATTTTGCAGACCCCAAATCCACATACATCATCCAAACCAACCCTCACAATCTTTTCTCACTGTTTTACACTGCTGCTGCTGTTTATTGTTTGATTGCATTTATTTCATTTTTGCTAACCCTGAATGGGGTAACTGTGCCCCTGAAGGACCAGGTGTGCAGCCCGGGAGTCATTTTGGACTCACAGCTGTCCATGGAGGCGCAGGTCAATTCTGCGTACAGGGTGGCTGTCTACCAGCTCCATCTGGTACACAGGCTGAGACCTTACCTGCCCACAGACTGTCTGGCCAGAGTGGTGCATGCTCTGATTATCTCCCACTCGGACTACTGCAATGCGCTCTAAATGGGGCCACCTTTGAAGGTGACCCAGAAACTGCAACTAATCCAGAATGCGTTGGCTAGACTGGTGACTGGGAGCAGCAGCCAAGACCACATAACACCAGTCTTGAAAGACCTCAACTGGCTCCCAGTACGTTTCCGAGCACAATTCAAAGTGCTGGTGCTGACCTTTAAAGCCCTAAACAGCCTCAGTCTGTATACCTGAAGGAGCATCTCCACCCCCATCGTTCTGCCCGGACACTGAGGTCCAACGCCGAGGGCCTTCTGGTGGTTCCCTCCCTGCAAGAAGCCAAATTACAGGGAACCAGGCAAAGGGCCTTCTCGGTGATGGCGCCCGCCCTGTGGAACGCCCTCCCACCAGATGTGAAGCAAATAAGCAGCAATTTTATCTTTAAAAGACATCTGAAGGCAGCCCTGTTTAGGGAAGTTTCTAATATTTAATGCTGTATTATTTTTAACACTTGATTGGGAGCCACCCAGAGTGACTGGGGAAACTCAGCCAGATGGGCGGGGTATAAATAATAAATTGTTGTTGTTGTTGCTGTTGCTGTTGTTGTATTGATGAAAAGCAGTACAGTGGTGCCTCGCAAGACGAAATTAATTCGTTCCGCAAGTTTTTTCTTCTTGCGAGTTTTTCGTCTTGCGAAGCACGGTTTCCCATAGGAATGCATTGAAATCAATCAATGCGTTCCTATGGAGACCATCTGGGGACAGAGGGGAAGCGCCACTCTGTCCCCTCTTTTGAAGCAAGGGGCGGAGAGGAGAAGATCGCTTCTCCCCCTTGCCGCCCCTTGGTTCAAAAGGGGTCTGGGGAGAGAGGGGAAGGCGCTGCGCCTTCCCCTCTGTCCCTGGAGCTTGCGGGGCTGGCAACGGGGAGAAGCGATCTTCTCCACGCCACCCCTTGCTTCAAAAGAGGTCCGGGGACAGCGGGAAGCGCAGCGCTTCTCCCCGCCACCCCTTGCTTCAAAAGAGGTCCAGGGACAGCGGGGAAGACGCGCTGCGCTTCCCGCTGTCCCCGCAGCTTGCGGGGCAAGCTTCGTTTTGCGAAGCAAGCCCATAGGGAAATTCGTCTTGCGAGGCGTTCGTCTTGCGGGGCACCACTGTACATAAAGGACTTTAGACAAACAGAGATGTTCTACCTTTAATAGCTTGACTCTGGCCATATTTTGTTGTTGTTTAGTCATCTCTGACTCTTCGTGACCCCATGGACCAGAGGATGCCAGGCACTTCTGTCTTCCACTGCCTCCCACAGTTTGGTCAAACTCATGCTGGTAGCTTTGAGAACACTGTCCCACCATCTCGTCCTCTGTCGTCCCCTTCTCCTTGTGCCCTCCATCTTTCCCAATGTCAGGGTCTTTCCCAGGGAGTCTTCTCTTCTCCTGAGGTGGCCAAAGTCTTGGAGCCTCAGCTTCAGGGTCTGTCCTTCCAGGGAGCACTCAGGGCTGATTTCCTTCAGAATGGAGAGGTTTGATCTTCTGGCAGTCCATGGGACTCTCAAGAGTCTCCTCCAGCACCAGAATTCAAAAGCATCAATTCTTTGGTGATCAGTCTTCTTTATGGTCCAGCTCTCACTTCCATACATCACTACTGGGAAAACCATAGCTTTAACTGTACGGACCTTTGTTAGCAAGTTGGCAAGGTTGTTGGCAAGTTGGCCATATTTACCTGGAAGTAACCCTCACTGGTTTCAATGGAATTCACTTGCAGGCAAACATGCTAAGGACTCCATCCACTGGCATTTATCTGGCGGGAAAGGGTGTTTTTCTTTTGTTGCAATGCCACGCTTCTCTCCTTCCCTGCAATAACAAAACACTTCTTCTTCTGATCCTAATCTTAATCTTCTCCACCTCCACACGCACACTAATTTTGGGAAAGGCAGACTTGGGAATGCCAGGTGGAATGCACCAACTTGGCCTTACAGAGCCTTGGCCTTGCTTGGCTTCCCATCAGAACATGCACTCCCAGTTACACAAAATAAAAAAAATTCCTTCCAGTAGCACCTTAAAGACCAACTAAGTTAGTTCTTGGTATGAGCTTTCGTGTGCATGCACACTTCTTCAGATACCATTTACACGCACTCCAAAAACCACCACCGGGAAGTGGTAGAGCAGTTGCGGAATGGGAGAGTCCTCACCCACACATGTCCTGAAATGGAAACCCCATTGTGCATGGCTCCCACAGGGGAGCCACAGACAGAATGTGGTTGGTCAAGGGAACCAATGGGAACCATTGCGTCAAGGATTAAACCCTACAAAAATCCGGCGTGGAGTCCCTAAGTTGGATAGGATCTTGCGCGCCTCCTTCCCGTAACTCCTGAAGCCAAGCTGGTGCCAAATGCATTGCTGGGCTTTCCTTTAGACCACAATGGAAAATTTCTTCCAAAGAGCTCACACCCTGTTGCAGATAATTGGGGATTCTAGAGCTGCCTTTGTCCCTTTATAAATAACCTCTCCAAAGGAGAACTTGATCATTCAGAGACAGCTGGAGCAACGACAATGAAGAAGGCGTCTTATCTTCTCTCCTTGTTGGGTGCGGTGATCGTCTGCACACAGATAGGTAAGCTCCTGTCTTGCCCTCCACCTTAACCGAAGCATGAAAGCAGAATGGCGCTTTGGGAAACCGAAGAGAGACAGTCTGCTTTAATAGAATGGCCCTGGCTGCTTTTGCAGGGAAATTAAGGCTGCTGGTTTCCATTCCAAAGTCTGGAGGGGGGGGGGTTGGTTTGCTTTGCATTTTAAGGAGAGCCTAGTTCCTGAATGGCGTAACTGTGAAGGAACAGGAGCGCAGCCTGGGAGTCATTTTGGACTCACAGCTGTCCATGGAGGCACAGGTCAATTCTGTGACCAGGGCGGCTGTTTACCAGCTCCACCTGGTACGCAGGCTGAGACCCTCTCTGCCCACAGACTGTCTCGCCAGAGTGGTGCATGCTCTGGTTATCTCCCGCTTGGACTACTGCAATGCGCTCTGTGTGGGGCTACCCTTGAAGGTGACCCGGAAACTGCAACTAATCCAGAATGCGGCAGCTAGACTGGTGACTGGGGGCGGCCGCCGAGACCACATAACCCCAGTCTTGAAAGACCTACATTGGCTCCCAGTATGTTTCCGAGCACAATTCAAAGTGCTGGTGCTGACCTTTAAAGCCCTAAATGGCCTCGGTCCAGTATATCTGAAGGAGCATCTCCACTCCCATCGTTCTACCCAGACACTGAGGTCCAGCTCCGAGGGCCTTCTGGCGGTTCCCTCATTGCGAGAAGCAAAGTTACATGGAACCAGACAGAGGGCCTTCTCGGTAGTGGCACCCGCCCTGTGGAACGCCTCCCATCAGATGTCAAAGAGATAAACAACTACCTGACATTCAGAAGACATCTGAAGGCAGCCCTGTTCAGGGAAGTTTTTAATGTGTTTGTTGGAAGCCACCCAGAGTGGCTAGGGAAACCCAGCCAGATGGGCGGGGTACAAATAATAAAGTATTATTATTATTATTATTATTATTATTATTATTATTATTATTATTAATTTGCACTTCCCAAAACAAGACGTGGACCAGAACACATCTTTCCTTCAAAATTCACCCTTTTCTGAATTTTGCAATGCTGTTCTCTGTCGCATACATTAAGGGGAAATAACACGCAGAAATGTACTCACAAAAATACGTACATTCAAAATTGCATGCAAAAACATTAGGGAAAGTTCACACTTAAACACTGAGGAAATATTGCAAGGGCATTTTTAAAGGCAAATTGTTGCAGAAATGTGGAGAGCTGGGGGGAAATCGGAACTGAAAGAAACCTAAATTCACGAATCTGTTCTTTGCTTCAGTGGGATTTACTTGCAACGGAGCATGCTAAATCCATAAGGAAATCGTGTTGGCATTCATTTCAAACTGGGTCTGTTTTGCTTATTCCTGAAAGCGTGGGGTGGAGGAGACTGGAAGAGGACTGGCTGAGCCTCCGAAAGAATAAGCCAACCTTTGATTGGCAACACTTCAAAGGCTGTTTGCTGTTTACTGGGCCAAGAATTTCTTGCATTGACCTATCACAAATGCTGACCTGGTTTTGACTAACCGCTTTCACCACGATCCAATTCCTTTGCAGTGTGCCTGGGAGGAGTTTGGAGCATCGTTTTGCAAGATGATGCCACCTGCTGGCGCCACATAATATGAAACTGCTATAGAGTTTCAAAAGATGGTTGTGCTATGACGGGGGGGGGGGTAGGCTGGGAGGGCTGGGGGGAGCACCCTGCTGGCTTTTTTAAAAAATAAAAAAATTGCACCCAGCAAGGCCAGCCCTTTGTCATGGCTAAGGTGGAGGTTGCCATTAATCTGATTGGAATTAATTTTATAATAAAATGATTTTAGAATGTTTTATCATTTCATTGTTGTTAGCCACTCTGAGCCCGGCTTCGGCTAGGGAGGGTGGGATATAAATAATATGCATTATTATTATTATTATTATTATTATTATTATTATTATTATTATTAAGCCAAAATAGGGGGAAACACACCCTCAAATCAGTTTACCAAAAATAGAAAACAATGAAGTTATCAGTTGTTGCTTTTTAAAAAGCTAAAAGCTAAAAGCAAGTATTTAAAGTGATTGTGCTGTCCAGGAATTTCCTGCCCCCAAAGTTTTATCTCCCTCTCTCCCTTCGCTTTGCAGCTGATTCGATTATTTGTTTCACTTGCGAAAGACAGCCCTCTAATTGGAAGTGTCTGCAAATGACTATTTGTCCTGACCAGGAAAATGCATGTCTAACAATGAGGGATGTTGACGAAACAGGTTAGTTCTGCGATCAGCTGCTTAGCTGCACATTTGAACGGATCTCAAGACTGGCCTGCCCTCATAGAATCATAGAATAGAATCATAGAATCATAGAGTTGGAAGAGACCACAAGGGCCATCGAGTCCAACCCCCTGCCAAGCAGGAAACACCATCAGAGCACTCCTGACATATGGTTGTCAAACCTCTGCTTAAAGACCTCCAAAGAAGGAGACTCCTTGGCAGCAAATTCCACTGTCGAACAGCTCTTACTGTCAGGAAGTTCTTCCTAATGTTTAGGTGGAATCTTCTTTCTTGTAGTTTGGCTCCATTGCTCCGTGTCCGCTTCTCTGGAGCAGCAGAAAACAACCTTTCTCCCTCCTCTTAAGCAAACAAACAAACAAAAACCCTATGGAAATTCTGTGCAATTTCCACATGCACAGATCCTGGGATGGGTAGAGGGAGGACAGGAATGCAAGTGGCACTGTGGTCTAAACCACCGAGCTTCTTGGGCTTGCCGATTGGAAGGTCGGCGGTTTGAATCCCCACGACACGGTGAGCTCCCGTTGCTCAGTCCCTGATCCTGCCAACCTAGCAGTTCGAAAGCAAGTAGATAAAAAAGGTACCACTGGGTTAAATTAGTGAAATGTATAAAATTAGTGAAATATATAAACTTGAAAAGTACAAAATAAAAATACATAATGAAAAATAAAAAATATTATCATCATCATCATCAGTGCTTATTCTAATTTTATCAGGGTTATTCTAATTTTCCTACTCTTATTGAAAAGCACTGATGATGATGATTGAATAGGACATCCTTATTTTCATCAGGGGACGCGGGTGGTGCTGTGGTCTAAACCACAGAGCCTAGGGCTTGCCGATTGGAAGTTTGGCTGTTCGAATCCCCACAACAGGGTGAGCTCCCGTTGTTCGGTCCCTGCTCCTGCCAACCTAGCAGTTCAGAAGCAAGTAGATAAATAGGTACCACTGTGGTGGGAAAGTAAACGGTGTTTCTGTGCACTCTGGTTTCCTTCACAGTGTCCCGTTGCACCAGAAACGGTTTAGTGTACATTTCCAAAATATAAGATAAAAAACAAATAAAATAAAACCTACATGCAGCAACAGTGTTTTGTGTTGTGTAGGCTCCAATGATGTAAGTCATGGGCCCCCAATCATGTTAAGTTAGAGCTTAATCATTATTTCACTATTAATATACTTCTTAATTGTATTTCACTGGTTCGATGGCACTCTGGCGGGAAGGTAAACAGCATTTCCGTGCGCTGCTCTGGTTCGCCAGAAGTGGCTTAGTCATGCTGGCCACATGACCCAGAAAAACTGTCTGTGGACAAATGCCGGCTCCCTTGGCTAGTAAAGCGAGATGAGCTCCGCAACCCTAGAGTCATTTGCGACTGGACTTAACTGTCAGGGGTCCTTTACCTTTTTTATTATTATTAATATACTTCTTCTTAATTGTATTTCAGTTCAGCAATTATAATGATAAAATACATACTTCGTTACGTGCAAATGGCTTTAGATACCTATTAGGTCCATAAATTACCAGCTGGCATATATTCAACACAAAAAACAGTGACCATTTGTTGACGACAAAGGACAGCTGGACATATAAAGGGCCCCATTACCTTCGGTAGCTGAGGGCCTCATCAAACCTAAATCCGGCCCTGGCCACCACCACCCCAGTCATGCTGCCCTCGGGACAAATCTTCATTACAACGGCAATTATTTATCTAGGATCATCAATGCACTTTTACAGACTAACATAGGCAGTCAAAAACTCAAATGAACCACAACCAAAACACCTAGGTCCCTGCTGCAAGGAGCTTACAAGCTAAGTTCTGGCAGTTGTGGAGACAGCAGAGAATGAATATGTCGGTATCTGTAATTAGGCTTGGATTCTGTATTGGGCGAGAGCTTCATATGTGCTTTTTTTTAAATTTCCTTCCTGCCTCAAGGTGACGATGCCAAGGTTCTCATCACCAAGAAGTGTGGCCAGGCATGTCCCACCGAAAGCAATAATTCAAGCAGCGCACCCAAGTCGGTCTTCTGCTGCAAACACAACTGGTGCAACCTGTGGCCCCCAAAATAAAAAGTGTCTGGTCCACGCTGAGTGGAAGGGCCAGTCTGGAATGCCCTTGAAGTAAGCTGCATTCTCTATGGGCTCAGCCATTGTGTTCTGCAAAGAAAGTATAATGATCCCTTTTGGCTACATTTTGACCCTGCAACACCAGGCAAGCATTGGCCTCCTCCAGGCACCCTGTTTATTCAATTTTTTTTCTTTACATGAAAGGTTCTGCATTTTTTAAGCAAAAGAAATGAAAGAAGAAAAATAAAATCGCATATTCCTGCAACAATTGTTAGCAATTTCTTAACCTACTGCGTTTTGTATCGACGAGTTTCAAATTTTGTTATATTTGTCCATGCAAAGTCTATGTCAGGGTCTCCGGCTGTTTTGGGGGACTACAATTCCCATCATCCCTGACCACTGGTCCTGCTAGCTAGGGATGATGGGAGTTGTAGTCCGGAAACAGCTGGACACCAGAGCTTGGGAAACCCTGGTCTATGTCTATAAGCGACCTGCTCTTAAGTGGCGAATCGTCAATCCATTGAATAAATGGAGCCATTTGTGTGCCGAGACCCCGCAGCCACCCCCTCGTTGGGAAATAACTCACACAAGGACACGGATATTAGGTTTATGTTATTGGGCAAATTTGGCCACAACTTTAATGAATTACAGAATGTGAGCGGTATTGGCTTAGGCATTGATTGGACCCCACTATATCTGACTCCTGCCTGTTGTGCAGGGAGTCCGGTAAGGGTAAACCACCAGAAGCGGGAGCCCCGTCGGTGCAGACCAACTCAAGCTCCCCCTGGTGTTCCTGTCGGGGTCATATCATGGCCCTAGCCCCCAACCCGGGCTTCGGACAAGATCTACACCCCCAGATTCCTTTAATGGAATACCCTTAAGTTTGGAGGGGCAGGTGATGGCCACACCTCCCCTCTGTTAGGATATTTCCGTTCCACCTTAAAAGGGAGCAGGCTGTGAGTCACAGAGTCTGCGTATTTCCTGTTCACAGGATGTTTATGTTTTCTGTTGCTTTCGTTTTCTCTCTCTGTCGGAGACACTGACGCAGGCAGTCATGTCTTTCTTTGTTCTGATCAACTCTGAATAAAACTTGTAAATAGTGCTCTCCTGAGTGCAACTTTTGGCTGTGCACTAACTGCTGATAAAGAGTGTGCATCGGCTCTAGAATGTTCTGGAGCTCATGTCGCTAATTGCTGATACTGCGTGTCTACGGGAGGTCGATGGATCGTCCGGCAGCCGGCTTGGGGGCCATGATGGACTCTATCTCCCTGGCAGTATCCCAACACCCTCCCCCATCACAAGGTCAAACACTGCCTAACAGCAACCCTAACAAAGTTGTGACGATTGCTACGAGGGAGGCGGAAACCAAATGGCCAGTGCCAATTTGCCAAGTGGGAAAAATTCCTACCAGGCCCCTTGGACAATCAAGGTGACCAACCAAGGTCCATAGCAAGGCCAGTGCCTAAAACCTGCAAAATAGGGAGGGAGGGTGATTGAGGAAGCAAGCCAAAGAGGAAGCCCTCCAGTTCGCTCCTTGGTTTAAACGGTCCCGGCCACGCCTCCCCCAGGCAATGGGGGACAAATTCCCCCACCCCCGGTGGTAAGTGGGTGGCCACGCGGTGCATCGCAACTCCTCCCCGCGGGAAAGTGGAGTGGATATGTTGTGGATTCATGATGGTTTGTACTCAGTGATGGTACCTGGCAAGGGGCTTATACATTGTTATGGGGATTCTAAGGCCTTGAATATAGAATAAATGTTGATAATTGCACAAGGTAAACACACATACGTACAGTAAACCATACGTCTAAAATAGTATCGGAGAGCAATCCAAAGCCATCTTGGCTCTCAATATTTCCTCTGCCTCCTTAATCCCCCTTGCCTGAGAGCAGGTAGGACGAGAGCAATCAGGAGAAGTCCCTGAAGGATTTCCTCTCCTATATCTATGAACCTCCTTCGTATTAATTGTCATTGTTTGCCCAGATGCTCTGCATTGAGGGATGTCTGACGGGCATCCCAACTGTCTTATCAAATGCTAACGTTTTGTGTAAACTGTGTCTGGAACAATGTAAAACTTGCTAAATCCTCAGGAGTATCACACCTTGGCCAGCCTAAGCCACAGTAACCCCACCTTCTGTGTGATGTAATTTCTGACTGTTTTAGATGTGCTTCTACTCCACTTCCAAAATGCAAAACCCTTAAAAGAGATGTTTCTTCTGGGTTCTGGGTCTGTCTTCCCTCCTTGCTAAGAGGCGAAGGAACTCTGTTGCAACAGAAAAATAAAGATCTGCCTTGCTTTCACTGCATCCTGCCTCCATCCCTTTATCTCTGACTGATTGTGGACTTAGGGGACTCAGTCTGTTATGGAAAAATCTAGGTGTGAGGCTGCTCAGTCACCCAGCTCATCGGGCAGAGCCCACAGGTCCCTACAGAATAAAGTAAGGAGCAAATAGCTGTAGACCAAAGTTTATTGCGCAACAGGTTCAAAGAGGAATTTTGAACCCCGAGGATGGGGTGACAAGGACTTTTAAATCTTTCCCACCATATCCCAGAATACAATTCGTACAGCATCATTGCTACATCACTGACATGTCACAAAAGGGGAGGGGTAGGCAGGGGTTACACTAGTTTAACCTTGGCAAACATGTCCAGACAAGTCCTTGGTACAAGATTAGCATAAGCAGACATGGCAGGGCAAGACCCAGGTATGAGATTAGCATAGGCAAACACCTCTGAAGTCCCACTACCCAAAAGTACAATAGAACTTCCTTTGCATGTCTGGACCCCTTGGCAAGTCTGCTGGTGGGATTAGGCTTTCCTTGGCCAACAACCAGCTCAGCAATTGTCACCTCTGGGAACTTCCTGGAGTCCCTTTTCAAGGGGAAAAATAGCTTTGGAATGAAGGAAACTGTCAAAGGAGTTGATTTTATATTATTTTTAAAGCTAGGTAACTTCCCTGAGCTGTCAAGTCAAAAGGATACATTTATGCATAATATTTGTAACATTTAACAACTTTAAAGATGTGCCCCCCCTCCCTGTAATTTCTGTAACACAGTCCCTTGGGGAGTTGGGCAGCAAAAGCCAACCACCCCTATTTTTTTCTATATCAACAGGATCTGTCCTTAAATACTGAGTGCGCTTGCAACAATTTTGGGGTGGACGTGCCACTTCATTTCCAATCTGCACTTGCCCCGCAACTTTCTGCTGACATCCTGTAACTTTCCACACTGCAAAGCTTGTGCCGCTTTTGTTGTTCTCCCCTACAAAAGTGCCCTGGCAGGTGGCAATCGTGAAACAACACTGGGGGAAGCACTGCAGAAAACACAATAAAACACAATAAAAAATAAACAATAAAAACAATAAAAAATAAAAACAATAAAACACAATGATGTGCAAATGGCAGTAATGCAGTAGTTCGTGGGTCAATGAGATGTTACAGAAAATATACCAACTGAAAATCCCCAGTCTGGAGGAGACGCTTCGCTACTTGTAGGAGGCATTAAATTTATTTTCATGTTTATTCCATAATTCTCAGAAATAATGATGCTGGGGGAGGGGCCCTCTGGTTCTCATTCGAGCACACAGATCCATGTGAAACTGGATCTAATAATACGTAAAAACAGTCTGTTTCTCCCCAGTCATTGAAAGTCCACAAGTCTTTCTGATATCCGAACAATTATTTTTTGGGGGGTTGTTTCCCTTTCAAAAGTACTGGTACTTTCCTCCAGATTTTCTACTTGGAGTTGGGAATGCACATCCCATTGAGAGTAGTGTAGCACCGGCAGACATTCTATTATGTACTGAGTTGAATAGGATCCAAAAGGCAGCAATCTGATTGGTCCTGGAACAATAGGACCCAGAATGCAGCAGTCTGATTGGTCCACAGGAGCCACCCAATCCAACTCCAGGTGGAAGTGAATCCGCAACCTGATTGGCCTACAGGAGAATCCCGGAATTAGCCAATCATGTGGGGCCCATTGTGTAAATAATGTATATAAAGCAGACATTCTGGAGGAACTTTCATTCCTCACTACTATGAGCTGAATAAAAAGCATGAAATCCACTCTCGACTCTGAGTATATTTCATTCACACTGATATTGATTTCTGATATATGGCCACCTTTGATTGCGGGGAGATTGGCTCCCTATACCCCAAGCTAATCTGGAATCGATTTGGGGACTAGATCCTAGATACTTGCCATCCATGCCTTATTTTTTTACTCTGCTCCATGACTGCTCGCAATTTGCTGGTAAAAGTTAGGGCCAAGGAGCCTTTGACCATTCAGATGTTGCTGACTACATCTCCCATCATCCGTACCTGTGATGGGATGATGAGCTGCTTGTGCGTAAAATCCTAGTCCCTCAGAGTTTGGTCAAATCCGCAAACCTCTGTCTGTGACGGAGCGCCTTAAGCATGGCTCCGTCAGTCCCTGGCAGATTCCGACAGTGGTTGCTTTCGGAATCGTTTCCAACATAAAAGCTCCTTAACGGAAACGCGTCTTCTGGACTCTCAGCGTGACAGTTTCCGGCGAGGAGTGGGTGTCCCTATAGGAGGTCCTGAAACCTCCCCACTGTCCTTGCTGGAAGTGTCTCTGAGCCATCCCTCCTGCTCACTTTCCCTCGGAGCCCCTCCTCTCCCCCTGCTGGTTCCCTCTTCAGCTGCTGAGTCTCTCCCAACCTGCGTGAGCCCTTCCACCTCCTGTCCTTCCGATGGCAGTTCCCTGACATCCACCTCCCCTCCAGGGCCCCCTTCACCCCCTCCCGTTCCCTCCTCTATGGGCGGTGAGGAGGCAAAACCCCGGAAAGAACCTCCTTCATCTTCCGACGTCTCGAACATTTCCCTCCACCGGTTGCTGTTCCTGCTCTCTAAGTACTCCTCCTCATCGGAGTCTATCCCTCCTTCCGATGGCAGTTCCCTGTCATTGACATAACACCTCAGGTATTGCTGGAGGATACCGTTCGCTCTTTCCTCCTGCCCGTTGGTTTCAGGGTGCCGGGCAGTCGAAAAATTGACCTCTACGTGCAGTAAGCTCATGAGCTTCCTCCAGAACCTGGACGTAAATTGTTTCCCTCTATCTGAGACCACCCTCAAGGGGGCGCCATGCAACCTAAAAATGTGCTCTACAAACAATTTCGCTGTCTCTTCCGCCGTGACTGCATGCGAGCATGCTACAAAGTGGCACATCTTTGTTAATAGGTCTACTACTACCATGATGGCTGTTTTCCCCTTGGACTTCGGCAGATCAGTCATAAAATCTATCGACACTGCCTCCCATGGTCGTTCTGGTGTGGGTAATGGTTCTAATAACCCCGCCGGCGCCCGCCTCTCCCCTTTGGCTCGCTGGCATTGGTCACACCCTCTAACATACTCCCGTACATCTTCCCTCACCTTGGGCCACCAAAATTCCCTGGTGACCAACCACATGGTTTTGTGTTGCCCAAAATGCCCCGCTGTGGGGCTGTCGTGCAACTGCTTGAGTACTCTCCCCCTCAATTCTCCTTCGGGTATATACAGTGCCCCCTTGTAATACAATGCCCCATTTCGTTCCTCAAACCCTCCGGGTTTCTCTCCCTCCCTCCTAAGACCTCTGAGTTTGTCCTGGGCGTATTCATCATTCTCTGTTCCCTCTACCAGTTCTCTTTGCCCCACCAATGCCGCCCCACACACCCAGCGGTCCTCTGGGATGACATGTCTCTCTTCGGGTGCTCCCTCCCCCTCCAAATATTCAGGTTTACGTGAAAGAGCATCCGCCCTAACGTTCTCTGGGCCTGGCACATAACAAATTTCAAAGTGGAATTTGGAGAACTCCTGGGCCCATCTCACTTGCCGTTGGTTGAGTACTCGTGCCGTTCTCCAATACTCTAGGTTCTTGTGGTCAGTGCACACTTGCACCTTATGTTGTGCGCCAATTAATAGGTGCCTCCATCTTCGGAACGCTTCGTGAATGGCGAGTAGTTCTCGGTCATACACCGTGTAGTTCCTCTCGGATTTGTTCAGCTTTTGCGAGAAAAAGGCACACGGTCTCCACTCCGACTTCTCCTTCCCAGGCTGCAGAAGCACCGCCCCTACCACCCGGTCTGATGCGTCCGTCTCTACTCTCATCGGTTTTTGTAAAGCCACATGTAGGAGCTGTTCTTCAGAAGCGAACGCCCTTTTCAGTTCCTCGAATGCTCGCTCCGCCTCCGCCGTCCAAACAAATTTCCTCTTACTACTGAGACAGTCAGTAATGGGAGCCGTCAAGTGGGCAAAGTTTCTGATGAACTTCCGATAGAAGTTTCCAAACCCTAGGAATCTCTGCACATCCTTCTTCGTTTTCGGTGTCTTCCATTCCAGCACCGCTTGGACCTTGCCTGGATCCATGGCCAATCCCTTGTCTGACAAGCGGTACCCCAGGAATTCCACCTCCTTGGTATGAAACTGACACTTCTCCAGTTTCACCCACAGTTGATTCGCTTGCAGTTTGCCCAACACTTCCCTGACGTCTCTTACATGCTGCTCCTCATTCTCTGAATATACCAACACGTCATCTAAGAATGCCACGCAATTCTTGTAAAGCAAAGGTCCCAGGACGTGGTTCATAAACGATTGAAAACACGCTGAGCCTGCTTGCAGACCAAAGGGCATAACGAGATATTCGAATGCCCCCAAAGGGGTGAACATGGTGGTTTTCCATTCATCCCCTTTCCTCATTCGTATCAGGTTGTACGCCCCCCTCAGGTCCAGTTTGGTAAAAATCTTTCCCTTCCTGACCCTTGTCAAGATGTCATCAATTCTAGGCATAGGGAAAGCCACTGGTTCTGACACTGCATTTAATGCCCTAAAGTCCACCACAAGTCTCGGTTTGTCCGTGTTTTTTTAATCCACAAAAAACACTGGGCTGCCACCCACCGCTCTGGACTCTCGGATAAAACCCCTCTTCAGATTTTTGTCAATGAACTCCCTCAACTCCTGCATCTCCCTGTCTGACATGGTGTACAGCTTGCCTACTGGGAGTTGAGCCCCAGGGAGTAAATTGATTTGACAGTCAAAGGGTCTATGCGGAGGTAGTTTGTCAGCTTCCCTTTCGCTGAAGACGTTGCTCAGGTCGGCGTATTGTTGGGGCACCTTCCCCTTGTCCGCTACTTCCGTCCCTGCTAGAGTGGCCTTGGCCCCTTCCAGAGCTTTCTCCTCTTTGCAGTGCTCTAGACAATGTGCTGACCCAAAGGAGACCACTCTCTGATGCCAGCCTACTAGCGGATCATGTAACGCTAGCCAGCTCATCCCCAAAATAATGGGAGCTCCTCCCAAGGTGGCCACGTTGAACGCTATTAGCTCAGTGTGCCTTGCCACCCTCATTATCATTGGGACGGTCTGTTGGCTGACTTCTCCTCCCAACAGCTCCCTCCCATCGATCGTGGTCACCTGCAAAGGGTAGCTCAAAGGGATAGTCTGTATCTGGTGTTCAGCTGCAAACTCCTTGCTCATGAAATTACAGGAGCTGCCTGAGTCCAATAGCGCCTTTATCTTTAGTGGGTGTCCGTTTGGCAGCTCTAGCAACACCTCTATCACTAGGGCGGGTCTAGGAGGTTCCGGCGTGGGCACTTTCACTGCTCTTTGGCCTGGCTGCTGTACCCCGACGGTGGCAGCCAGGCGTTGGCTTTTACTTGCTGCTGGCGCTCTTCCTCTCTCTCCCCAACAGCTCCCGCCATCCCTTGCCATTCCTTTCTTTGGGGGCAGACTCTGGCAAAGTGACCTGGCTGTTGGCAGAGATAACATTTCTTGGCGCCTTTCCCCTCCTTCTTTCCCCCTTCACTGGGCTTTGAAACTGTGCGCGCGCACGCTGTTCCAATTTCCATCGGCTCTCCTGGCGGGAAAGGTGGCTCTGGAATCTCTGGAATGCGAAACTCCCTCCAACGTTCCCCCTTCCCTTCCCGCCTCTCCAAGGCTCTCGCCTCCTGGCGTTCTCCTATGGTCAGCGCGGATTTGGTCAGCTGGTCCATAGACTCCGCCCTGGGCGCCCGGGAAAGTTCGTCTTTCACAGCCAAAGAAAGCCCTTCTTCAAAAAGCATTTGTATGGGTTACGCCGATAGATCCCACCCCAATTTATGGACCAACATGGTAAACTCAGTCCAGTACTCACGGACGGATCGGCTCCCCTGTTTACAAGCCATTAACTGTCTGCATACCACTCCCTGCTCAATATCGCTGGAAAACATCAGGTCCATGGCACGAAAGAACTTCATCGTGTCCTTTAGGATGTCATTATTCGCTGCCATCAGGGGCCTAACCCAGTCTTTCGCCCCCCCCCCCTTCGAGATGTCCAATCACAAATGCCACCCGCGATTCCTCGTCTGGAAAGTCATCAAACTGCAGATTAAGGGCATATTGCATCTCTGTCCTAAAGGCATGATAGTTCCTGGGCTCCCCCCCAAACTTCTGCACCAATCCTGGCACCTTTCTGGCGAGCGGGGTGGTTTTTCCCTTTTCTGCATCTTGAGCCCTCCTCTCCTCGAGCCTCGCCATCTGCAGCGCTAGCTGGACCTCCAACATCCTGTACCTTTCTTCCAGGCTTGGACCCGCTCCAGCTCCTCCTGCTTCTCCGGTTCCGGCTGGGTTGCTCATGATGCTTTCCCCTGCACAAGCTGCTTTCAAGGACTGTCGGAATGCTGTGATGGGATGATGAGCTGCTTGTGCGTAAAATCCTAGTCCCTCAGAGTTTGGTCAAGTCCGCAAACCTCTGTCTGTGACGGAGCGCCTTAAGCATGGCTCCGTCAGTCGCTGGCAGATTCCGACAGTGGTTGCTTTCGGAATCGTTTCCAACATAAAAGCTCCTTAACGGAAACGCGTCTTCTGGACTCTCAGCGTGACAGTTTCCGGCGAGGAGTGGGTGTCCCTATAGGAGGTCCTGAAACCTCCCCACTGTCCTTGCTGGAAGTGTCTCTGAGCCATCCCTCCTGCTCACTTTCCCTCGGAGCCCCTCCTCTCCCCCTGCTGGTTCCCTCTTCAGCTGCTGAGTCTCTCCCAACCTGCGTGAGCCCTTCCACCTCCTGTCCTTCCGATGGCAGTTCCCTGACATCCACCTCCCCTCCAGGGCCCCCTTCACCCCCTCCCGTTCCCTCCTCTATGGGCGGTGAGGAGGCAAAACCCCGGAAAGAACCTCCTTCATCTTCCGACGTCTCGAACATTTCCCTCCACCGGTTGCTGTTCCTGCTCTCTAAGTACTCCTCCTCATCGGAGTCTATCCCTCCTTCCAACTCCGAGTCCGTGAATCCTTCCAACTCCTCCTCCTCGTCGGTGGGGCCAAAGTATTCCCTCCGGAACCTCGCTACAGGCTGAGGTTTCCTTGGGAACCTTTGATGGAACGTTTCTATTAAGACCTCGTCATTGACATCCTCTGCCATTACCCAGGTGTTTTCTGACTCCGGTTCCCCTTCCCACGTTACCAAATACTCCACCTGATCCCCCTTCCACCTGGAGTCAATGATTTCCGCCACATGGCTGCTGTGTTCCCTTTCTTCCATTGCTGGCCCCCATGTGGACCTCCCTTCTCGTTCCCCCTTATACGGTGACAGCAACGACCTGTGGAATACTGGGTGCAATTTCATGTGGTTCGGTAACCGGAGCCTGAAAGCCACTGGGTTGACCTGTTGCATGACCTCAAATGGACCCAATCTTTTGGGTCTTAATTTCTTACAACCCCCTTTGAACGGCAACCCTTGGGTTGACAGCCACACCTGATCCCCGACCCTAATGGTTTCACCTTCCCTTCTGTGTTTGTCTGCCTGTCTCTTATATTCTTCCTTGGCCCTGTCTAAGTTAAGTTGGAGCTGACGATGGATCGCTTCCATTTCTTCTACAAACTGTTCGGCGGCCGGGACGCTCCATCTCTCCCCTCCTCCCCCGGGAAATGCCCTGGGATGACACCCATAATTAGCCAAAAAGGGAAGGGGCTCATCCCTGTGGACACATTCTCCGCATTGTTGTAGGCAAATTCCGCCAACGCCAACTTCTCTACCCAATCATTCTCTCTGTCATTGACATACCAACTAAAGAACAATGGCAAGAGAAGATGATGAACTATGCAGAACTGGCAAAAACGACAGATAGATTGAGAGAAAAAGACAACAGTGACTTTGAAAAAGAATGGGAACCATTTATATTATATTTGCAGAAACAAAGAAAGTCAATAGATTTGATGGCAGGATTTAAATAAACATTCACATTATTAGTATTAGAAAATAGTAAAATATTATAGTGAGAAGACTCCCTGGAAAAGACCCTGATGTAGGGAAAGATGGAGGGCACAAGGAGAAGGGGACGACAGAGGACGAGATGGTGGGACAGTGTTCTTGAAGCTACCAGCATGAGTTTGACCAAACTGCGGGAGACAGTGGAAAACAGGAGTGCCTGGTGTGCTCTGGTCCATGGGGTCATGAAGAGTAGGACATGACTAAACGACTAAACAACAACAAAGCCTTGAAAATAAGGGATCAGCAGCCAAAATAAGGGATTTTGCTTAGCTTATGCACGCCAGGGCTCCCGTCGTCCTGGCGCGAAGAGTTCCATCGCCCCTTTCCCGCCCGAGAGAGACAGAGGAAGAGAGACTCTCACCCGCGAGCCCGGCATGAGGCGGTTGCGGCGCCACGGTGGCCGCTGAAGTGCCTCCCTTCTGCGTCCCTCCCCATCCCCTCCTCTTCCTTCAGGCTGCCTCCTCAGCCGCCTCCAGCTTCCCCTGGCAGTGCGGCGAAAGTCTCGCAAGAGAGGGGCTGCCTGCCCGCCCACCGCCACCTGTCTCCTCACGACGCGCCCTTGAGGGGGAAAAGGGAGAGACAGAGACGCGGCAGCTCATGCGCGCGCTCTCTCTCTCGTGGCAGAGGACCCCGAGCCGCTGCTTGCCTCCCAAGCCGGACGAGCATGAAACCCGGGAAATTTAAAGGACATCATCAATAAGGGACAGCAGCGGAACATGGCGCTGGGATAAGGGAGTTTCCTGCCAAATAAGGGACGGTTGACAGCTATGCTCCCAGCCTGCGATCCTGGCGTGGCCTTCCCCATCTTCCTTCCTCCCTCCCTCCGGCAACGGCGCCGTGGCAAAGGGGTGAGGCTGGGTTGGGCCAGGCGCGGAGGGAGGTGGTGGGCACAAGTGCCCTCTTAGCCCGGGCAGGTCGGGCCCGTGGGAGTGGCAACGTGAAAGCTCGGAAATAATGGGAGAACAGGAGAAGGAAGAGGATCCTCCAGGAGGGCAACAACTGATGGACACAGTGTCTTTAGAAAGCATTCCAGACCCTCCATCTCCCAAAACCCGGCGAGCCTTGAAAGTAGGAGAGCAAAGGGCTCAGAAATATTGATTAAAAAGCAGGTGGTAAGGACTTTTCCTTGCCTTATCTATTCCTGGCAGCCTGCTGTGGGGTTGTTTCCTCTGCCGTCTGACACAAGTCACGGATTCAAATTACAATAAAGGAGATTCCGACTAAACATTAGGAAGAAGTTTCTGGGCAGTGAGAACTGTTCCACAGTGGAAGGGACTTCCTCAGCAGGTCGTGGAATCTCCTTCACTGGAGTTTTTTCAACAGAGGTTGGATGGCCATCTGTCAGGGATTCTTTAGCTGTGATTCCTTCATTGGAGTGGGGGTTGTACTAGATGACCTTTGGGGATCTCTTCCAACTCTGCAATTATTTTTATTATTTATTATTTATTCAACTTATACACCACCCTATGTCCAGAGGTCTCAGGCTGGTTCACAGCAAGACCAAAAGCAATAACCCAATAACCCAATTCTATTATTCTATTCTTCAGTTTATAATATTGTCATGGTTACTGAAACAGAATATTTGAATTTATTATTTCGGTCACAGACCAGTTCCAGCCCACATACAATACCAAGGTAGTCATAGAACATGACAGGGATACATTTGAATTTGCAGTTAGATATAGCAACAGTTTAAAAAATATATAAAATTAAATTAAAACTTAGTCATTAACATATAACCTAAAATTATAATTTAAAACCTTAATCATTATGATAGCACAGCTTGTTCCCTAAGTTTTATGGCAATTGCACAGAATTTGGCTGCCTTTAACGTGATCTCAGGATCCTTGTCCTCTACCAGGGATTTTAGACATTGAAGTTCAGATTCATTTGGAGACTTTTGGTTCACAGCAAGACCAAAAGCAATAACCCAGTGACCCAATTCTATTATTCTATTCTTCAGTTTATAACATTGTCATGGCTACTGAAACAGAAAATCAATGACGACTGAGGCTGCAGATCTTAAATGGCAAAACTTTATTAACATGCGCTCCAGCTTTACAAATCACAGGCGCGAAAGAGCAGAACAGAGCATCAAATGTGGAGGAAGGTGCAAAGTGGGAGAGACTTTTAAAAACATCCTGTTTGGTACATGTACCTTCCACCTCCATCAGCTGATGACTCCCTTTGCTTCTGCCTTCTCTCCACCCGACAAATGCCAATCCCAGCTTCTGATCTTGTGCCCAGCCAATCAATGGGGCTGGCCTGGTCCAGTTACTATAAGGCTGGTTTATTTTTATTTAATTTATTTGTTAGATTTTTTTAAGATCAAAAGATCTCAGTTCTAATGAAATCCCCAGGAACTGTAGCTTGGCACAGCCTCTGTTTCTGTTTTTAAATTAGAGATCTCACCACCCAAAATACATACACACATTTTTTTAAAAAATAGACTTCTTTGAATGCCTGGGGAAATTAGGAAAAGTGATCGTGGAACCAGCTTGAGCCGGTGCTGCAGACCTGCTCTGAGCTCACCAAGACCTGCGGCTTCTTCCAGCCTTTTGCTCTTCTAACATAAAAGAAAACTCCGGCAGAAAAATAAAAATTGGTTTGTGCAACCAATCTGCCCCCCCCCCTTGGGACTCCCTGCAATAAGGGAAGCAATGGGGAATGATAAAGGAACGTATGAGATGGCATTTGCTTGATGCAATTTCTTGTGATCTCCCCTGTGCCACAAATGCTTAGCAAACACCTGATATTATTTAACTTCCTCCGAAACTTTGTGCAAACTGATTTTGCACGTGGGTTGTCTGGGAATGGCAAAGGTTGTACAAAACCAAACTCTGTGCAAACCAGTCGGAAACCAAACTCTGTGCAAACCAGTGTTGTCTGGGAATGACCTGAGGCTTTTTGGGGGGGCCAAATGGAGGAGAAGACTCATCAGCCGCTTTGTCGAGGGACTGGGGAGGAGAAGATGGTGCCTCGCAGCACCAAAAAGGGGCGAGAGGTTTCTGGGCAGGTGGAGAGAACTCCACACTCTGCAATACCAAGCAAGAAGTCAGGAATTTTAGCATTCAGGGCAATGAACCAGGTGAGCAAGCTCTTCCGCGATGCTTCCGTGGGGTGGCGTTTGCTGTCCACAATGGGATTCTTGATCTCGAACAAGGGAAAGGGGAGCGACATTTGACAGTTTTGGATAGGAGAACTGTGACCTTTGCTCCGCAGAGCCTCCTCACAAGAGGGACTGGAAGATGTAGAAGAAACTGGCCAGGACGCCCACGGCCGTCAGCAGGCCGCTGGTTTTGACACTGGTGGCCCCGCTGATATTGCAGAGGGAATGGCTGCAACACTTGGTCGAAACACTCGTCAGGCCTGTGTCAATGAAGTTCTCCGTGCAGGTAGGAGTGCATCTCTTGCTAAGCTGGTACACGGCGTTCTTGCCTGGAGGACAGGAATGAAAGGGGGTGATTATACACGGGTAGGTAAAAGGTAAGGGACGCGGTTGGCGCTGTGGTTTAAACCACAGAGCCTGGGACTTGCCGATCAGAAGGTCGGCGGTTCAAATCCCCGCAACAGGGGGAGTTCCCGTTGCTCGGTCTTTCCACGCCCAGCAAAATGTCTGGAGACCATCGTTAAAATAAAGACCGTGAGGATGCTCCCTGAGTTTTAAGTCACGACATTTCAAACTGTCGTTTGGGGATTTTATTTGCTTATTTGGCGCGTGGCGCTGTGGGTTAAACCACAGAGCCTAGGACTTGCCGATCAGAAGGTCGGCAGTTCAAATCCCCACGACAGGGTGAGCTCCCGTTGCTTGGTCCCTGCTCCTGCCCACCTAGCAGTTCGAAAGCACGTCAAAGTGCAAGTACATAAATAGGTACCACTCCGGCAGGAAGGTAAACGGCGTTTCCGTGTGCTGCTCTGGTTCGCCAGAAGCGGCTTAGTCATGCTGGCCACATGACCCGGAAGCTGTACGCCGGCTCCCTTGGCCAATAAAGCAAGATGAGCGCTGCAACCCCAGATTCGGCCACAACTGGACCTAATGGTCAGGGGTCCCCTTTTACTAGGTAAAAGGTAAAGGACCCCTGGACGGTTAAGTCCACTCAAAGACAACTAGGGGGTTGCAGTGCTCATCTCGCTTTCAGGCCAAGGGAGCCGATGTTTGTCCACAGACAGCTTTCCGGGTCATGTGGCCAGCAGGACTAAAACGCTTCTGGCACAACAGGACACCGTGATGGAAACCAGAGCGCACAGAAACCCCGTTTACCTTCCCGCCGCAGCAGTACCTATTAATCTACTTGCGCTGGTGTGCTTTCAAACTGCTAGGTTTGCAGGAGCTAGGACAGAGCAATGGGAGCTGGGTTTGGAGCTTGCAGATGGGCTATAGGTGACAGCTAGCTTTCTTTCTTTTTGGTTATAATTTTTATTAGTTTTCCAATTACAATAATCCAATAATAGCCTCATTATAACATTGCCAGATTATAATACAATTCCTAATACAAATCATACAAATGCCAAATTATATAATTTAGGTCCCCCCCCCCCCCGCATGCTAGAATTGATGGTTTGATTATTTACTTTGTTTCTGCGTTCCAAAATCTTAATGATTTCACTTACATTCCAGTCATCATCATCATCATCATTTATTTACACCCCACCCATCTGGCTGGGTTTCCCCAGCCACTCTGGGCGGCTTCCAACAAAATATTAAAATACAGTAGTCCGTCAAACATTAAAAGCTTCCCTAAACAGGACTGCCTTCAGATGTCTTCTAAATGTCTGGTAAATGTTGTTCTCTTTGACATCTGGTGGGAGGGTGTTAGTAATCCCTTATGCAACAGCTGCAATATACAGTGGTACCTCGGGTTAAGAACTTAATTCGTTCTGGAAGTCTGTTCTTAACCTGAAACTGTTCTTAACCTGAAGCACCACTTTAGCTCATGGGCCTCCTGCTGTCGCTGTGCCGCCGCCGCACAATTTCTGTTCTCATCCTGAAGCAAAGATCTTAACCCAAGGTAATATTTTAGCAGAGTCTGTAACCTGAAGCGTATGTAACCTGAAGCATATGTAACCCGAGGTACCACTGTATATAACTTCTATTTGTGTTAACACATTCAACAATTTATAAGTGAAGACCTCATACTATATCATTGTTCTTCTTGTGTGTGACATTTATTCTGTCCCTATTCTTTCTTCCTGTCTTTGTAAAATGTTGTGGCTGTGTTTTCTCGGTTGCTGCTGCTATCCGTCATGCCTTGAGTGGAGCTGGTATACCAATGTTGTTACAAAAAAATCCTCCCTCCCTCAGTCCCCTGCTCTTTGTTTTTTGCAACTTTAACAATAGCTGCAAACGCCACTCTGTCCCAGTCAGTAACCTGTTTTCTCCCTTTTTTCACCCAGCCTAGGAAGAAGAGTGATCTGTCATAACTGCCAGTGCCCTTGGCTAGCGACCTTGCGGGATAGGGCTTCACCTCACGCTCAGCAACTGTAGCTTCAGAGAGAATATAATAAAGGTTTGCTACCTACCCGATCCTGAAGTGGAAGTGATGGTGGTACAGAACTGGTCCTGTTCTGCACACTTAACTGCCTTCATACAGTTCCAGTTGGAAGGCTCGTTTTCACACCTGTAGCAAAAAAAGGCGTGGGCTGTGCGGAAAGAAAAGAGAGAAGCAAATGTCAAGCAAAGGCATCTCTCTCCCAGGTGAACGTCAATCAACGTTTGTCTCAGTCTGGCTGTGACCTTCAAGGCTGTGAGCACCTTGGGGCAAAGCAACACGCCTTGGAGCAGGGAGCGAGGAACACTTTGCTCTTCCAGATACTGTTTCACCTCAACTCCCATCAGTCCCAGCCAGCGTAGTCATAGGTCAGAGATAGCAGGAGCTGTCATTCAACATCTGGAAGACCACAGGTTCCACATTGGCACCTTAGAGGTATGGATACCTCCAAAATTAACTGAGAGATCCTCATCGGATAGAATGCCCAGGTGTTTTTCTCAAGGTCCCATGGAGAAGTGGTTGCTCCCACATTCTGAATCCTGAGGTTCACCCAAACCAGAGGATGAAGATCTTCCAGAGACCAAATTCAGACTGTTCTATTGGGGCAGGTGTTTCCTGGTTAGAGGACTGTTTGAATATTATTATGGTAAAGGACTCCTAACAGTTAAGTCCAGTCGCAAACGACTCTGGGGTTGCGGCGCTCATCTTGCTTTACAGGCCGAGTGAGCCGGCATTTGTCCACAGACAGTTTTCCTGGGTCATGTGGCCAGCAGGACTAAACCGCTTCTGGCACAACGGAACACTGAAACCAGAGCAGCGCATGGAAATGCCGTTTACCTTCCCGCCGGAGGGGAACCTATTTATCTACTTGCACTTTTTTTGCATGCTTTCGAACTGCTAGGTTGGCAGGAGCTGGGACAAAGCAACAGGAGCTCATCCCGTCGCAGGGATTCGAACCGCCGACCTTCTGATCAGCAAGCTCAGTGGTTTAGACCAGTGTTCCCCAACCTTGGGCCTCCAGCTGTTTTTGGACTACAATTCCCATCATCCTTGACCACTGGTCTTGCTAGCGAGGGATGATGGGAGTTGTAGTCCAAAAACAGCTGGAGGCCCAAGGTTGGGGAACACTGGTTTAGACCACAGTGATTATGACTTTTATAATTTGTACCCCACCCATCTGACTGGGTTGCCCCATAAGGAGCAGGATTTTTACTTCTAACACAAGGGCACCCCCAAACAGAGCTGGACTGGCTTAACACATTTTGAAGTAAGTAGCGCAAAGCACATTTCCTTCTAAGAAGGAGGTTCTGAATGAGGCTATTAAGACCAGAGTTTACCTCTGAGCAGCCATGAAAACAACAACACACTAAGAAGCATCAATGAGAAAGCAGGTCAACTGCTTGCATTATTATTATTATTCTTTTATAATTCATACCCCACCCATCTGGCAACCTAAGGCCCGGGGGCCGGATCCAGCCCAATCGCCTTCTCAATCCAGCCCACGGACGGTCTGGGAATCGGTGTGTTTTTACATGAGTAGAATGTGTGCTTTTATTTAAAATGCATCTCTGGGTAATAATAATAATAATAATAATAATAATAATAATAATAATAATAATAATTTATTATTTGTACCCCGCCCATCTGGCTGGGTTTCCCCAGCCACTCTGGGTGGCTTCCAACAAAACACTAAAATACAATAACCTATTAAACATTAAAAGCTTCCCTAAACAGGGCTGCCTTTAGATGTCTTTTAAAGGTTGGTAGTTATTTTTCTCTTTGACATCTGGTAGGAGGGTGTTCCACAGGGCGGGTGACACCACCGAGAAGGCCCTCTGCCTGGTTTCCTGTAACTTGGCTTCTTGCAGCAAGGGAACCGCCAGAAGGCCATCAGGGCTGGACCTCAGTGTCCAGGCAGAATGATGGAGGTGGAGACGCTCCTTCAGGTTATTTGTGGGGAATAAGAATTTGTTTATTCCCCCCCCCAAAAAAAAATATAGTCTGGCCCACCACATGGTCTGAGAGACGGTAGACTGGCTCACGGCTGGAAAAGGTTGCTGACCCCTGAGCTAGAAGGTGGTAGACTCTCCTTCCTTTTTCAACAGAGGTTGTGTGGTCACCTGTCAGGGATTCTTTCGCTGGTATTCCCGCATTGCAGGGGGTTGGACTAGATGACCCATTGGGTCCCAAGTCTACGATTCTGGGATTCCTCCAGCCACCAGCCTTAGAGGTGTACATTGTAGGGTTCTATGCAATGCGCTGTGGAAATCTAGATGCATAGATAAGGACCTTGTTGACATTCTGCTCTGCACATCTCCAAAGCCTTCATTAAGCGCAAATTACGGCATGGGCGTTGCAACCTCTTGGTGGTAAGATGCCAAGCAATTTGGCAAACAGACAGCCTACTGAGATGCCCTCAAGGCAGAGCAGTTTCACTGGCAACACCTCTGTTGCTGGGACTTGCACACAACACACCTCCTAGCAAAAGAGCAGGACTAGGAGACAAAAAAGGGTTGGGGGATGTTTCCTTAGTCAGGAAAAATGACAGTAATAATTTTAATAGTTTTATTACTTATACCCCACCCATCTGGCTGGGTAAAGTGATCCATTAATTTGCAACCTAGCCAAGATTCTGCTGAAATACAAAATGGCCAGTGTTGAATTGACTTGCAAATGGAAATATTTGACTTCTGAAGGCTTCCAATCATTATTATAATAGGGCAGGTGTGGGGGATTCCCTGGTCCTGAATGGGGTAACTGTGCCCCTGAAGGACCAGGTGCGCATCCTGGGAGTCATTTTGGACTCACAGCTGTCCATGGAGGTGCAGGTTAATTCTGTGTCCAGGGCAGCTGTCTACCAGCTCCATCTGGTACGCAGGATGAGACCCTCTCTGCCCGCGGACTGTCTCACCAGAGTGGTGCATGCTCTAGTTATCTCCCGCTTGGACTACTGCAACGTGCTCTAAATGGGGCTACCTTTGAAGGCGACCCAGAAACTGCAATTAATCCAGAATGCGGCAGCTAGACTTGTGACTGGGAGTGGCCGCCGGGACCACATAACACCAGTTCTGAGAGATCTTCATTGGCTCCCAGTACGTTTCCGAGCACAATTCAAAGTGTTGGTGCTGACCTTGAAAGCCCTAAACGGCCTCGGTCCAGTATACCTGAAGGAGCGTCTCCACCCCCATCGTTCAGCCCGGACACTGAAGTCCAGCGTCGAGGACCTTTGGCGGTTCCCTCCCTGTGAGAAGTGAGGTTACAGGGAACCAGGCAGAGGGCCTTCTCGGTAGTGGCGCCCACCCTGTGGAACACCCTCCCTTCAGATGTGAAGGAAATATGTAGCTATCCTATCTTTAAAAGACATCTGAAGGCAGCCCTGTTTAGGGAAGTTTTTAATATTTAACGCTGTATTGTTTTTAATACTTGATTGGGAGCCGCCCAGAGTGGCTGGGGAGACTCAGCCAGATGGGCGGGGTATAAATAATAAATTATTGTTATTATTATTATTATTATATTATAATAGCAATAATGATTATAAGAATTATAATAATAAAGCAAAGCAGGCTTTTCCAGTCTGATGCCTTCCTGATGTTTTGTACTATGTCTATCATCAGCCCCACCCAGCACAAAGGCTGCTCTACGCACCCAGCGAACGACCGCAGAAAAGTAGGAGACAAACAGGCCAGGCCGCTCCCACAAAGCACACTTCATTGCATATTTATTCTCAAGTATTGCCATGTTCACAGAGCAAGGTTCTGCCCACCTCAATTCCCACAGGATTACAGCTCTCGGTTTGTAATTCTTTCTGGCTTTTATTAAAATGTACGGGGCAACCTGCCACCTAGACCTTATCTCGCACCGCCCTGCAGCTGAAGGATTCTGTGAGAAGTTGCGATGGACCAAGGAAGCCAAATCCGAGTGAGGACAGGAAACTTTGCCTTCATTCTGAATAGGCTTCCTGGTGACAGCTTGTAAGCAATGTGGTGGACGTCACAAAGCCAAATATGACCAATGGTTTGTTTCACAGCCCTGTGCCCCTGACATGTTGGCAAAATGGAGGGGCGGTTTTTCTTTTTCGTTTTCTAAATATGTTTTCATTGATTTTCCAATATCATTCCAATAACAGCCTCATTATATCCAGCCTCATTATATAACAGCCTCAATTTTATCCAGTTAATACAATTATTAATGCCAATTATTCAAATGTCAAATTATACAGTTTAATTTGTATTAAACTCTCCATGTGCTAGATTTGATGGCTTCGTTCTTCTACATTTTTTCTGCCTTCCAAATAATTCCATTACATTCCATTCAGATATAATAATCCCTTATATAACAGCTCCAATCTTGTGGTTTCATTTGTGTTGGTATATTAGGTAATTTATAAAGTTTCAAGTGAGGAACTCTAAGTGTAATCCTTATTCTTTCCTGCATGTGATAGTTCCCACGCCCATGATATTTTCCTATCCATATATGATGTTATAGCCTTCATTCCTACAACTGGTGATGGTTCCCGACACGCCTCGAGAGAAGCAGTTATCTCACAGTTTCCAGAGTCACTGCATTGCTTCATCCCATGATTTGGCTCCCAGTAAACAAGCCATCTTCGCCATTTCTCCAGCCTAGAAATAATGGTCTGAATCCAGACTTCACGTAGCTTCTATTCCTGCAGCTGATAGACTCCTTTCTTCCCTGCCACTGATTTATGGTCAATTATCCTTATCTTAAAAAGCATTCTTTTGTGGATAACAGATGTTAGGGAAAACTTTGCTCCATATTTTCAAAGCGTAATGTTTTCCCCCCTTCTCTCTCAGTTCCTTTCTCTCACACACGCAGTTCCAGTTTTCTTAAATATTTATATTCCAATTTCTTCTATCCTCGCTTTTACAGATGTGGGGGTTTTTAACTTGCATTCCTGGGAGGGTTGCCATATCATAAATGTAGAGAAAAACTTTAATATAAGCAAGCCGTGTGCCCCTCATTTCTTTCACCGAATGAAATCCCCTCTCAAGCCAAACCTTTAAAATCCTTGTAGCTGGGTTGTTTTCGCAGTTTCTTATCTCATCATCTCTATCACATGCCTGTGGTTTACTCCAATTTTAAAAACCCAATTAGTAGGATAACCTGTGCTTCCAGGAATGGGATCAGGGGGTCGCGGCAGCCAGAGTGTTCCATGCACCCAGTGCCTTTGTCTGTACTCGCATGCCATGGGGAAGCGAGTGCCGGACAGCCAAACAAAGGGGGAGAGCCAGATTCCTCTTGCAACCAAAGAGAAAGGCAGAAAATGCAATTCCCTCATCATTATCTGATTATCTCTGTCTGTCTGTCTCCTGCGGCATTGGGAGAGGGGTCCACCCCCTGGCGCACAGGAAACAGGAAGCCCAGAGGGGCAGTTTTTCAACCCAAATCTCTTCCTTTGTTTACTGTTTGTTTGGTTTCAATCTAGTCCCCTCGTGTGTCCCCACCCCTTCCCAGCTATAGTCTTACAATCCTATTGGATTGTAATTTGGAGGATGGGACCTCAAATATTTTTTAAAATAAATTTTTATTAGAAATTTGAACAAAACATATTATCCAAAAATATCACATCCCTAATTTTCCCCATTTTCCTCCTAAAGGGCCCAGCATGAAGGCTCCTGAAGGGCCCAGAATAAAAGCTATGCATGTCTTGAGAAATTTCATTCTCCTGTGCAACTTTTCGGCACACTGTGCAAAATGCGTGCCGTTCAACATCCACAGACAGAGAGCCATACCTGTATGTGAATTGTCCACCCTTACAATCTTTCTGATGCAAAAAACCTGCAGGGTGGCTGGAACGCCTAGGCAGATTGTTCATATACACAGCTTTCCGTACACTAATGTCAGATCACGTAACATGTTCTATGCGCAGGAGCAGGGGAGAGCATGACGGTGCATTAGGCAGATACTTGTTCCTGCCACAGGTACACCTTGTGTATCTGAAGCGTGTCTGGGTGAGCCAACCTTTCTTAGGAAACTTTTCTGCAGGGATAAGAATCTTACAACATTCAGCTGGGCTAGGGACAACCTAAACCTGCTTTTCTGTTATTTAATCCAATAGTCTATTGCATATCTTTTGTTTGAGTGGGATGTGGTCGCTTCTTCTCCCATCACCTTTTAGACGTTTCTGAAAGGCTACTCACACAAGCCTTCATTCACACAGTCCCTTCCACCTTCCCTCATCTGACTTGCCCTCTCTAAACCCTCCACCATCAGACAGACGGGACGAAAAAAGAGGAAACAAAACTTCTTTGCACCAATGCTTAATTAATTTCTACAATTCCACTGGCCAAATGGAACCCCCAGAGTTAGCGCAGTATACCTCAAGATGCCGTTGGCTGAGGTGGGACAACAGCTGTTGCCTTCGTGCCCTCTTTCCTGAAAACATCTGGCTGGGAACTAACAGAAACAGGATGATAGATCAAATGGATCATAGATATGAGCCAGCAGGGCTCCTCTTATACATTCATAAATCTTCAATAAAAACCTCTCCATGGTGTTAGAAACTTAGGTGTGGGGTTTTTAATGGGGCATTTAGTATTAAACACTAGTCACTGGTCTGAGCATCATATTAGAGTCCCCCTTTTAGATTGCAGAATTGTAGAGTTGGAAGGACCACGAGGATTATCTAGTCATCTAGGATCGTGCCCTGCAATGCTTCCACCCAGTGTGGGGCTCAAACCCACAGCCCTGAGATTATAATGCTCTGATGCTTACATCTTATGCTAGATGACTAGATAGTGCTTCGCATCCATCCCAACCCTACAGTCTTGCGATTCTATGAGTCTCCAAGTCTCCCGTCCTTTTCTGCAGCTCTTTTCCTAAGCAAAGGTGAGAAATGTGCCTTACCTTTTCCGGCGCATAAGATCGCCACCAGCAAGGCAACCAGCAGAGTCTTCATCTTTGCAGTGATCTGTGGAACTGTATCCCAGACTGCTGGCCACTAGGGTTATATACACCCCTGAGGTGTTTGACTTTTGTTGCCATGGTCACCATAATTTTAGGGTTCAAGAAGCTGAGGACGGGGAGGGACACACTTGGCTGAGGAATGAGCATAGGAGTTGGTCCATGTGGGAATGGGTGTGGGCCTGTGAGATCACCAAAGGCAATTCATCATTATGCAGGAGAGAGAGAAAGAGAGGGAGGAGTTCACATGTAGGTGACAACCTCAAAGGGGAGAGGCTTCAGGTCTGGAGCAGGAGATCTGCCTGCAGAAGATCCCTGGAAACTCTCAGTGGTAGATGTTCTTTTTTCTTCTTCATTTTTTTTTATTAATTTTCCAAATTTAACACAACACAAAATAACAAACAAACAAATAAAAAAACATACATACATTCAAAGCTTCTTACAGTTAAAAATCCAAATTGCATTCCATTATTGGGTGACTTCCTCAAATCCTTCCTAACTGATTTTCATTAAATCTCATTTTAGCAACTTTCCAATATCCTCTTTCTAATAAAATTAACTTGTTCAAATTACTAACTTCCTTTCTTTTCACAATATTCTCAATCCATCATCTTACACCATTCAACATAATTTAATCCTAAACCAAATGTAGTACTTGCAAGTATTTCCACTAATGTTATATTCTTATATTTTACTAAATATTCCTTAAATTTCTTCCTTTCTTCTTGATGTTCCTCCTCTTTCTGATCGCAGATTCTTCCAGTAAGGTTGGCTGGCTCCAAAAAGACCAGCATCTTCATCTGCCAATCTTCCACTGTTGGTATTTCCTGCGGTTTCCAATTTTGGGCAAGTAAAATTCTCGCTGCAGTTGTGGCATACAAAAACAATCTAACATCTTTTTTAGGCAATTTTGAATTCTGGTGCTGGAGGAGACTCTTGAGAGTCCCATGGACTGCAAGAAGATCCAACCTCTCCATTCTGAAGGAAATCAGCCCTGAGTGCTCCCTGGAAGGACAGATCCTGAAGCTGAGGCTCCAAGACTTTGGCCACCTCATGAGAAGAGAAGACTCCCTGGAAAAGACCCTGATGTTGGGAAAGATGGAGGGCGCAAGGAGAAGGGGACCTCAGAGGACGAGATGGTGGGACAGTGTTCTCGAAGCTACCAGCCTGAGTTTGACCAAACTGCAGGAGGCAGTGGAAGACAGAAGTGCCTGGTGTGCTCTGGTCCATGGAGTCACAACGAGTCGGACATGACTAAACGACTAAACAACAGCAACATACATCATTTTCATAATGTTTTCCTTTAGAACCATACATGCAGTAAACTTAACCCCTTTCTTCCACAACCTTTCCCAATCTTCCAAGTGGTAGACGTTCTTGACCAGGGGTTGGCAACCTAAGGCCCATGGGCTGGTAGCTGTCTGTGAGGTTTGTCTAACCGGCCCATGGCAACCCCTCCCACCCCCACCCCCACCTGCTTTTACAGGTGCAGCACACTGTGGCGCACTGTGGTGTGGCGCAGCATGGATACCAACTTCTGGGTTGATGGTGCCTGTGCGCATGCACACTGGCACTCCTCCGACCCGGATGTGCACCAGAAATAGCGTGTGTGGGACAGAGAAGCGCCCGAAATAGCATGGACGCATGCGCATGGGCGCTCCTCCGACCCGAAAGAGCGCGCATTCTCCAGTGGACGGCACGTCGACCGGCCCATCCTCTGATTGAGTTTGCCGACCTCTGTTCTTGACTGTCTTGTTTCAGTTGCATGTAATCTGAAGGGACATGGGTGGCGCTTTGGGTTAAACCACAGAGCCTAGGACTTGTCGATCAGAAGGTCAGTGGTTCGAATCCCTGCAATGGGGTGAGTTCCCGTTGCTCGGTCCCTGCTCCTGCCAACCTAGCAGTTCGAAAGCACATCAAAGTGCAAGTAGATAAATAGGTACCGCTCCGGCGGGAAGGTAAACGGCATTTCCGTGTGCTGCTCCGGTTCGCCAGAAGCGGCTTAGTCATGCTGGCCACATGACCCGGAAGCTGTACGCCGGCTCCCTCGGCCAATAAAGCAAGATGAGCGCCACAACCCCAGAGTCGGCCACGACTGGACCTAATGGTCAGGGGTCCCTTTACCTTTTAATCTGTTCTGGGGAATCGGCTTGGCTGAAGAGCAGGGTACAAATGCTCTGAGTAAAGAATGGAACAAAATGTCACACCAGCAAATGGAATACCCAGCCTTGGGGAGGAGGGAAATTGGAAGAGCAGCATTATTGCAACAAACAGAACCCTAAAACACAGAAATTTGGGGCATTTAGATGTATGTTTAGAACACCCTCAAATACTACTGTATATTTGCAAAGATGGGCTGCACACATTCATCTGTAGGCACCTGGGGCTCCCTTATAGGACTGTGGGAGGAATTCAGTTCCGTTTGCCTTTAAAGCAGAATTGACCACATTTGCACTTCCTGAAACAATACATGAACCAAAACACAGGTGTCCTTCGAAATTCTCAGTTCCCCGAATTTTGCAATGCAGCTATGTGCTAAAATGAATGTACTAGAGTAAGGTGTGCGTGAAAAAAACATACAAAAATGCATAATGAAAATTCATCGTGCAAGTATGTACACTGGTGAAAAAACCACATATGAAAATGCGTATAATAGGAAAAATTCACACTAAAATGCTTGTGAATTGTTATGAAGATTGTATTTCATCATCATCACCATCATCATCATCATCAGCCTGCTGTGAAAATGTGGAGAACAAAATTTGAGATTGGAAAAATGAGAAGCTTGATAGATTCGCCCATCTCTACTTCCAGGTGATCAGGACTGAGTAAGGGCCTGTTACCTTTTGTTGTTGTTGTTGTTGTTGTTGTTGTTGTTGTTGTTGTTGTTGTTAGTCTTGTCCGACTCTTTGTGAGGTTGTTGATGTTTCTTGTTGATGTTTCCTGTTACCTTACAGGAACGCAAATATAAGGTAATTCAGAGAGATTTGGGGGAACTCCGATCCAATGTGTCGTGATTAGATTGTGTGCCTGGTGCTCCCACTATTTCTCATTGTTAGCCCACAGGTATTTATAATCCTGACCAGATTCACTTTGGATCGCCCTACAAACTATGGCAAGTTCTTAAAGAAATGGGAGTGCCTGATCACCTCATGTCTCCTGAGAAATCTCTATGTGGGACAAGAAGCTACAGTTAGAACTGGATATGGAACAACTGATTGGTTCAAAACTGGGAAAGGAGTACGACAAGGCTGTATATTTTCTCCCTGCTTATTTAACTTATATGCAGAATTCATCATGCGAAAGGCTGGGCTGGATGAATCCCTAGCCGGAATTAAGATTGCCGGAAGAAATATCAACAACCTCAGATATGCAGATGACACAACCTTGATGGCAGAAAGTGAGGAGGAATTAAAGAACCTTTTAATGAGGGTGAAAGAGGAGAGCGCAAAATATTGTCTGAAGCTCAACATCAAAAAAACAAAGATCATGGCCACTGGTCCCATCACCTCCTGGCAAATAGAAGGGGAAGAAATGGAGGCAGTGAGAGATTTTACTTTCTTGGGCTCCATGATCACTGCAGATGGTGATAGCAGTCACAAAATTAAAAGACATCTGCTTCTTGGGAGAAAAGCAATGACAAACCTAGACAGCATCTTAAAAAGCAGAGACATCACCTTGTTGACAAAGGTCCGTATAGTTAAAGCCATGGTTTTCCCAGTAGTGATGTATGGAAGTGAGAGCTGGACCATAAAGAAGGCTGATCGCTGAAGAATTGATGCTTTTGAATTCTGGTGATGGAGGAGACTCTTGAGAGTCCCATGGACTGCAAGAAGATCAAACCTCTCCATTCTGAAGGAAATCAGCCCTGAGTGCTCACTGGAAGGACAGATCCTGAAGCTGAGGCTCCAATACTTTGGCCACCTCATGAGAAGAGAAGACTCCCTGATGTTGGGAAAAGATCGAGGGCACAAGAAGAAGAGGACGACAGAGGATGAGATGGTTGGACAGTGTTCTCGAAGCTACAAACATGAGTTTGACTAAACTGCGGGAGGCAGTGGAAGACAGGAGTGCCTGGCGTGCTCTGGTCCATGGGGTCATGAAGAGTCAGGCACGACTAAATGACTAAACAACAACAACGTCAGAGTAGATCCTTCTACCTCACCATGCCTGATTCCCCAGGCGAGTTTCCTGACTGAGCAGGGATTTGAATCTGAGTCTCTGCGGTCATAGTTCAACACGCTGACCACTGTACCACAGTGGCTATTTTCTAATCCTTCCATTTAAAAGTAATTCTAGGAACAAACTGGACATTTAACGCCACAATGAAGTCCTGGAGCCCGGAAGTGAGGACTGGTTTCTTCACATTCATTTGACTCCCTGATTTCCAAGTTTCACTTGTTGGGAAAACAGAGAGTTCCAGGACTGGTTTTCTCACCAGTGGAAGCCTTGATGGCTACAAACAGGTTACGTCAGCCTCGAATAAGAGGATGAATTGTTCTTCGTGTGCCAGATCATGTGCCAGAGACTGGTTATGCAAGGAATGAAATTATATATGTTGGTATCTGTGTTGGATTCCACATTTGCAAATGTTCCGTGTGTGCTCTTATTAATATGGAAGAATCACTTCATGGTGCCTCATGGGAATCTCATGGTTCCTCATAAATTAAAACGAAAAGGACACTTTTGTTTTGGAACAAATCAAGCGGTTTCAGGGTGGTAGATGAAAATGGGAGGGGATGAATAAGGGGAAGTGGTCCAAATGTTTTGCACTTGATACGGAAGGGGGGCATGTCTTCTTCACCTCCTTCTTCGCTACAATATATCCATTTATTTCCAATTGTCAATGTCAAAAGGGACTAAAATCTATAAAATTCATAGAAAATCAACGTGCCAATTTGCTCAATTTCTCTAGGACTCCGTGACACCTCCCCTGTCCTCCATAATCCCTCAAGCAAGGTGTCAAGACCCTAATCCTGTCAAACCACTCTGCCAAGCCTTTCCTCCGGGCAAGGCCAGGTGGCAGACCATGCATACATGGACCATTGTCTTCTCATCAGGTACTCAGGATGTGCTTATCTGCACATATCTCCAGCTCTGCATATTCCCCCCTCCCTCCTCCATATGTTAATCCTGTGTGACCCAACCTCTTCTTAATGTATTCATGATGTAACTGGGATGTATTTTGCACTGTATTCTGGGACATGGAGGGAAATTTCAAAAGTTCATGTCACCCCTTTCTCGCTGTTCAATCTCGCCTTGAACCTGTTGCGCAATAAACTTGGATCTTCTGCAGTTTGCTCCTGTCTCCGGCTGAGCTCATTTTCTTCCGCAGGGACCCACGGACCTAGTCCGACAAGCTGGGTGGCAAAGTAGCCCCGCACCCAGATTTTACCGTAACAGCACTACAGACCCTTCAGCCTAACATGTTGTTGTTTAGTCATTTAGTCGTGTCCGACTCTTCATGACCCCCTGGACCAGAGCACGCCAGGCACTCCTGTCTTCCACTGCCTCCCGCAGTTTGGTCAAACTCATGTTCGTAGCTTCGAGAACACTGTCCCACCATCTCATCCTCTGTCGTCCCCTTCTCCTTGTGCCCTCCATCTTCCCCAACATCAGCGTCTTTTCCAGGGAGTCTTCTCTTCTCATGAGGTGGCCAAAGTCTTGGAGCCTCAGCTTCAGGATCTGTCCTTCCAGTGAGCACTCAGGACTGATTTCCTTCAGAATGGAGAGGTTTGATCTTCTTGCAGTCCGTGGGACTCTCCAGAGTCTCCTCCAGCACCAGAATTCAAAAGCATCAATTCTTTATGGTCCAGCTCTCACTTCCATACATCACTACATTTAGCAACTGCTGTCAAAGGAAGGAGCAGCTTACAGGGATAGAATATCCTTCTTCCCAGTGTTTAGCAGTCACTTCCCAAAAGGATCAGTACATGGCAGCCTTCCTTAGCCTGGTGGATGATGGGATTTGTAGTTAGAATCAAAGCATCGTAGAGCTGGAAGGGACCCTTAGGGTCATCTAGTTGAAGCCCCTGCAATGCGGGAATCTCAGCTACAGCATCCATGACAGATGGCCATCCAACCTCTGTGAGAGGCAGTGTGGTGTAGTGGTTAAGAGCGGTAGACTCATAATCTGGGGAACCGGGTTCGCGTCTCCACTCCTCCACATGCAGCTGCTGGGTGACCTTGGGCCAGTCACACTTCTTTGAAGTCTCTCAGCCCCACTCACCCCACAGAGTGTTTGTTGTGGGGGAGGAAGGGAAAGGAGAATGTTTGCCGCTTTGAGACTCCTGAAGGGGAGTGAAAGGCGGGATATCAAATCCAAACTCTTCTTCTTCTTCTTCTTCTTCTTCTTAAAAACCTCCAAGGAAGGAAAGTCCACAACCTTCCGAGAGAGACGTTTCCACAACAATAAAAAGCTAATTAACACAGCAATACAATGAAAGGATAAAAAGACAGCTAAGGGACAAAGGCAGCGCTATAGCTCCACTATGAGAGACCACGATACCACCTTTCTGATAAATAATAATTTTTTATTTATACCCCGCCCTTCCCGGTTCAGAAAACCGGGCTCAGGGGCGGCTAACAACAAATTTAAAACACTTAATTGATGCTACAAAAAACAGCATAAAATACACTATGAAACGTGAATAACAATAAATTCAGAATTCAAAAATCAACTTAGGAGGGAAATCCATCCAATAAACATTAGATGATCCCCAGGGCTAGCTGGCTAAGTTAGTCCTATTTGGGCCAGTGAGGAGACCAGGGGAGAATTAGCTGTGGGATCCCAGAGTGGGTAATCTTCATAAAAGGGGAGGGGGAGGGAAAAGAAGGGAAATAAAAGATCAGGCTGAATTCAAATTAAAGGCCAGGTGGAATAGTTCTGTCTTACAGGCCCTGCGGAAGGAGGTTAAATCCTGCAGGGGCCTGGTCTCCTGGGACAGAGCATTCCACCAGGTCGGAGCCATCACTGAAAAGGCCCTGGCCCTGGGGGAGGATAATGTGACTTCCTTAGGGCCTATAAGAGCCTGATGATGAGCCGAAAGCCCAGGGAAAGAGAAAAGTCTTTGTTGAGCACCAAAAACTTGGCAAAGATGGTGTCAGGCATGCCTCCCTGGGGAGAGCATTACATCTGTTGTGGTTAAACACAGACACGTTGTCAGGGAACTGACATCGGAGCAGAGAGGAGAGGCTAGGCTCCCAGATTCTGCAGGAGAGGGGACTAGTAAGGGAAGAGAGAGAACGTCCTCTGGGGAAAGAAGTCCCGGTGACACCAGGAAGAAGGGAGAGGCAGAGAGCACTTCGAAGGGGAGGCTCCGAGACTCTTCCAGTGAAGTCAGTGAGGAGAGTGGAGGACCACCGCTTGGCACGCCCACTCTGCGCAGAAGGCTTCCGCGCAGGGAGGCGAGGTGAAGGTTGTCCGTTAAGGAACTCTTATGCTGGAGGAAATTTAGGAGACACCCACTGACGGATTCTGCCAGCGACTGAGCAGCAGCGCAGGAGGGCTGCTCAGCCGGGGAAAGACGCAACCACCCCAAGCAGTTGGGAACGGCTGGAGGTTTACACACAAGAAACACCAATTCCCATGAAACACGTGGTGTCAGTTTTGAAATGTGTGGGAGTAACCATCCTTTGCAAGGTACACACATTCATATACACCCATTGTCATGTTCTACCCTATCCTTAGTAGAACAACTTTAAGCCTTGACACTCTCATTCCGAAGGGATGAGTTGCCAGCCTGAGGCTCTCAGTGGCATTTCATCCTGAAATTAATTTAAAAGCTGCCCTGCATCCTTTTTGATCTTGACTGCCAGCCAGGGGCGGAGGAAGGAGGGGTGGTTTGACCCGGGTGTCACCACTGAGGGGGGTGACAAAATGTCGGGTGGCACTCACGGCCGGGCCTGTAGCGTGCCCGAGCCATGCATCTGGTATGCCCCATGGGAGACCTTAAGGTCCACAAATGACAACATTTTGGAGGTCCCAGGTCACAAGGTGGCTAGATTGGTCTCAACTCGGGCCAGGGCCTTTTCAGTACTGGCCCCGACTTGGTGGAACGCTCTGTCCCAAGAGACCAGGGCCCTGCAGGACTTGACATCTTTCCGCAGGGCCTGCAAGACAGAGCTGTTCCGCCTGGCCTTTGGTTTGGACTCAGTCTGACCCTCATGTTGCCCTTCCCTTATGGTTTTGATCTATGGGCTACTATTAAAATGAAGCTACATTTTAAATTGTACTTTAAATTGGTGGTTTTTTTCCCCTATTATGTTTTTACTGTACAGTGGTACCTCGGGTTACATATGCTTCAGGTTCCACACTCCGCTAACCCAGAAATAGTGCTTCAGGTTAAGAACTTTGCTTCAGGATGAGAACAGAAATCGTGCTCCGGCAGCAGCAGGAGGCCCCATTAGCTAAAGTGGTGCTTCAGGTTAAGAACAGTTTCAGGTTAAGAACGGACCTCCGGAACGAATTAAGTACTTAACCTGAGGTACCACTGTAATTTTACTGGTGTTAGCCGCTCTGAGCCCAGCTCTGGCCGGGGAGGGCGGTGTATAAATAAAATTTATTATTATTATTATTATTATTATTATTATTATTATTATTATTATTATTATTATCTCTACTGAAAGTGACATGGTGGCTTGGGCACCCACAGGCTCCGTGGTGCCCCAAACGGTCCACCTGCCACCTCCCCCTCAGCTGTAGGGGGGCTGAGTGACAGGAGGCAGACAGACTCCTCAGAGGCCCCACGGATTGTCCTGCCCCAGCTGGCCCTGCCCTGCAGCGGCTAGCCCCACCCCTGGGCACAGGGCATGCGCCCTGCCCTGGGCACCTGTTTGGCTTGCTCCGCCGCTGCTGCCAGCTGTCTGGTTCCAGTTCCATTCCAGCACAGCTGGATTTTTTTATAGGGCTGGATTTCCCCAAAAACCATCCCCAGTGCGCAAGAAATCTAAACCTTTCCTTCCCCACATTCCTGTTGCATCCATGAACTGGGATTCCCCAGCTCTGATTTTCTTGCGGCCCCCCCACACAGAGCTGGTAGGTTTTCTGAACAGACGGCTTAGAGACCCCAGACTTGAAGACACTGCCCTTTCCCCCCACTTCCAGGACCTCATGACTACCTTTCGCACAGTTGTGGAAATCAAACCGCAGGATGACATTTGTTTCAAGCCTGTTTCTCCTCTTCGCTCCAAGACTAGAGGTTAGAGTCCTTTGAATATGGTGCAAAATGTGTAATAATGATAATAAATAATAATTTATTATTTATACCCCGCCCATTTGGCTGGATTTCCCCAGCCACTCTGGGCGGCTTCCAACAGAACACTAAGATACAATAACCTATTAAACATTAAAAGCTTCCCTAAACAGGGCTGCCTTCAGATGTCTTCTAAAGGCTGGTAGTTGTTGTTCTCTTTGACATCTGGTGGGAGGGCGTTCCACAGGGCAGGAGCCACTACCGGGAAGGCCCTCTGCCTGGTTCCATGTAACTTGGCTTCTCGTAGTGAGGGAACTGCCAGAAAGCCCTTGGCACTGGACCTCAGTGTCCGGGCAGAACGAAGGAGGTGGAGGTGTAATATTTAGACGGTAATTGCCACGCAAATTACTGGCTTGTGGTTTAGCTGCAATTGGTTGGGCGAGATGACCCATTGGATCGCTTCCAACTTGACAAGTCTATGATTCAAAGGCCACACTCAGTGCCAGATTTACGTATAAGCTAAACAAGCTAAGCTTAGGGCCCCACTCTCTTGGGGGGGGGCAAAAATTTCACTATTAATATACTACTTCTTAATTGTACTTCAGTTCAACAATTACTTTCATAAAATAAATATTTTAGATATTTTAGATAAATGGCTTTAGATACCTATTAGGTCCATAAATTACCATATAGCGCATATTCAACACACAAAAAAGCGACAATTTGTTGTTGACAAAGGAAAGCTGGACATAGAAAGGGCCGCATTATCTTCAGTAGCTTAAGGGTAAAGGTAAAGGGACCCCTGACCATTAGGTCCAGTCGTGGCCGACTCTGGGGTTGCGGCACTCATCTCGCTTTATTGGCCGAGGGAGCCGGTGTACAGCTTCCAGGTCATGTGGGCAGCATGACTAAGCCGCTTCAGAGCAGCGAACGGAGACGCCGTTTACCTTCCCACCAGAGTGGTACCTATTTATCTACTTGCACTTTGACGTGCTTTCGAACTGCTAGGTTGGCTTAGGGCCTCATGAAACCTAAATCCGGTCTTGGCCACACTCACTCTTCTAGCGGCACCAGATATATGGGGTGCAAGGGGTTCCAGCCCTCTCAATATTTTGAAGCTGGGGGCCCAGCCCCCCCAAAAAATATTGAGGGCAAGTCAGCACCCCTGTACCCTTTCCCATGTCACCTTCACGCCTATTGTTGGCCAGAGCAAAGCTCATCATCCTTAATCCAGAAACCAAGCCGTATTGATTTCCACTGATGTCGAAATGACAGAGAGAACAAGCATAGACTCATTCCTCACAGTTCCTCTGAGGTCCTGAATGTGCAATGCCCAATATTTTTGCCTCTGGCAAGCAACTCTCTGTATAGTCAACACACACAGACTTGCGCATTCCCAAAATCCCTGCCCCCCCCATGTCCCTAGAACAAATTATTATTAATAATAATAATAATAATAAATTTTTATTTATACCCCACCCTTCCCGGTTCAAAACCCGGGCTCAGGGCGGCTAACAACAAATTTAAAACACTTTAAAACACTTAATTATAAAAGCAGCATAAAGTACAGTATAAAAACATGAATAACAATAAAAACCAAAAATCAATTAGATAATCCACAGGGCTAGGTGGCTGAATTGGTCCTATTTGGGCCAGCGAGGAGGCCAGGGGAGAATTAGCTGTGGGGTCTCAGAGCGGGTAATCTTCATAAAAGGGGAGGGGGAGGGAAGAGAAGGGAAATAAAAGATCAGGCTGAATTCAAATTAAAGGCCAGGTGGAATAGCTCTGTCTTACAGGCCCGACGGAGGGAGGTTAAATGCTCAAGAGCCCTAGTCTCATGGGACAGAGCATTCCACCAGGTCGGAGCCATCACTGAGAAGGCCCTGGCCCTAGTGGAGGATAGTCTGACTTCCTTATGGCCCGGGACCTCTAAACTATGGTTATTCATGGACCTTAAGGTCCTCTGCGGGGCATACCAGTAATATTATTATTTAATAAATTTGTATACCGGCCTTCATCCATAGAACTCAAGGCAGTTCACAGCATGAAACTACAAGATACAAACACAGAATACATAACAAGAACAAACCAAACTAATAACCTTCCCCCTAACAAACACATTTAAAAGAGTATAGGATGACAACCAACCAAAGGCCTGGGTCAAGAGGAACATTATTGCCTGGCGACTAAAGTTGTATAATGAAGGTACCAGCTAAACCTCCCTGGCAAGAGCATTCCGCAGACGGGGGGCCACTGCAGAAAAGGCCCTGTTCTTGTGTTGCCACCCTCTGGACCTCTCATGGCGGAAGCACACAAAGAAGGGCTCAGGGGATGGTCTCAGGGTCTAGGCTCATATGGAGAGAGGCAGGCCTTGAGGTATTGTAGTTCTGAGCCACAATCCAAGTGTGCTGGGCCCCGGGGTAACCCGTGAAATGTGGTCCAGGACCTGTCCAGAATCAGAAGGTTCCACTGGGAGTCAGTCTGACAGGGCCAAGGCAGGACACGAGGCAGGAAACCAGGCAAGGACAAGTACAGGATCTCAGGCAGGATCTGGCATACAGCAATGTTGCTCCCACTACCTGGGTCGGGGTCCGACAGCCTTTTATCTTTGTTGGGGTAACGGCCGGTCCTGATCCCCCGGCGACTCACCTCCCTGTCTCACCTGAAGGCGAGCACTCCTCCTGCGAGTACTCAGGTCTCTCCTTCTCTCAGACCTGAGTCTCTGCAGCTCGGGAGACGTCAGTGGGTTACTAGACCCAGGGGCCGCCTCAGCCTCTCCTGACCAAGCTGGTAGTGGAGCAGCTGTAAGTGATGGCCCAGCTGGAGGCAACTAGGTCATCCCCGCATCTGGAGCCAGGGCAGGCTCAGGCCCCTGACTCAGCCCAGCTGGGGTTTGTTGCAGGGGAACCTGTGCAGACTGGGACTCTTCAGGATCAGGCCCCAGACTTGGTTCAGGTGATGCTTGAGGCAAAGGATCCGGTGCGGACTGAGTCTCCTCTGTTTCCGAGTCCCAGTCCGAGCCCCAGGCCATCACACCAAGGCATGAGAAATCCAGTGTGGTTCAAATCCCCATTCAGCCCTGAAACTCACTGGGTGACTTTGGGGGAGACACTCAGCCTGACCTATATCCATAGGGTTATTGTGAGGACAAGAACCAGAGGTGTCATCCTGAGTTCCTCGGAGGCGAGGCGGAAACATGAATGGAATAAGGAGGAGGAAATGTCATCTTCTGATGAACGAGTCCCTTCTAAAGGACATTTCCTTCTCTCTGTGCAAAGCCAAAGTTCCCATTCTCAATAGCAGCCAAGGAACTGTCTGCCTACACATGAGATCTCTCTACTTTGTCTCTGATAGCATCATCCTCTGACCGGCCTGTCTTGCTCAGCTTCTTCAGGTCAGTCACCTTGGATTTCGGGCAATGACAAATCCTTTTTTTAAAAAAAAAAACCAATATTTATTACTTTTCCAACAATTTAAACACTACAAAGAAAGAAAGAAAGAAAGAAAGAAAGAAAGAAAGAGAACAATACAATACAATACAAAAACACTACATAACACTAACACATTAAACTAACAAAACAAAACAAAAACCATTTAAAACACATCAAACAATTTCAATATCTTATCTTTCATTCACTTATTTCAACGACCTCACACCTCCCTTTTTGTATTCCACTTCTGTTAATTGTTTCAGCAATTCCTTTCCATCTTCCTCTGTTTTCTATCCTAGACAAATCCTTGCACCAAACACACACCCAGCTTCACCTGCGGCACTGGGTGCAAAACATTCAATGGTGGCTTGTCTGCCTTCATAATTAGCATTGCCTTTAAGTGATGCCCGTCTGGAGATTTCTTTTTTATTAAAAGAACAATGTATTGGGTGGGGTCTTTTCTGTGACCTTGTGTGTCAGGGACCATGCTGAGGAGGGCAGCACTGAGGAAGAATGGTAGGATCCTTCCCTCCACCCTGATCCTGATCCTGAATCTTCCCAGGAGCAGGAGGACAGTATAGATTTGGAACAGCGGTTTGCAGAGGGGCACAGTTCAGAAGGAAGAAGCTGGGAAACACTGGATGGGGAACAGCTAGAAGAAGAAAAACCAGAAGAGAGAAAGGGAACTCTTGGACTTTATTGTCCAGCCGTGACTCTCGCTAATTGATTTGCGATCCTCAATCAGCGATTTATGGCCGCCCGGCACACTTCCGTTGCGTAGCTCTCAGTCACGCCTCAGCAGAGTTTCACACAGTGGTGTAAAACTGTCTCGTAGTTTGGTTTAGCTTCCAGACAAACACACACAGTACAGGTTTGTCTATTTACAGTAGTTTATTCCAACAAAACTCCGGAAAAACCGGAACTGCTTGCAGCCATTATAAGACTGCTCCTTTCCCCTCACAGCATAGAGTGAGAATGGCTAACTCCTCCCAATCTCCTCCCAGCTTCGAAAGCTGACGTCAGAATGGTGTGGCATCATGGGAACAACTTAACCTGTTAAGTTCCAACCCCAACACCCCCCTTTGCCGCCCATTCTGACAAGACCCTTTTGAGTTCAACACCTTCCCCTTTGCCTTGTGCCCCTTCTCGGCATCTTTCCCAGGCACCTGTTGAACCCCTTCAACACTCCCAGAATCACACTGTGCGAATTTTGCCCACGCACATGTTGCCTGGTATCTTTCAGGTGGAATGCCCTTTGTTGTGCGACTAGACCTTCTGGGCACAAACTCAGATGCCCCCCCCCCATCACCAGCAGGTGTGTCCTCAGCATCACGGGATTCCCCCTCTGATTTAAAACGTTTTCGAATCCTCTCCATTACACTCACAGGAGAACTGGGCTCGCTTTTGGGTGTTCTCTTAACATCTTGTGGAGAAACTACCGATACCTCCTCCTGTTCCTGACTTTGGTCAGTGACCTGATCGTCATCATCAGACTCAGCCTCTCCTTCCTCCCCCTCAGAATTTTCCTGTTCTGGATCAGAAAGACATTCTGAGAGCACATCACGCATGACAGCAGTTTGTGACTTTTTATCCTGCTCATAGAACTCAGCGTGTTTACTGATCAGTAACTTACTTTGATCACCTGATGGAAAGGCGAACCTCCATGCACGTGCTTCTGGCTCATACCCGCAGAAGATCATTTTCCGGAACTTGGATCCATCTGGCCCCTGCAAAGCAGCAGGGACTGACACAGATGCACGTGACCCAAACATACGCAAAAAATGAATCTGGGGTTTCCTGCCATGCAACAGCCTAAAGGGTGTGTCACCTACCATTGAATTGTAGGTACGATTCCAGGTGAAGCTCACATACCTGATTGCCTCCAGTCAAAACCTTGGAGGTAACCCAGAATCTTTCAGCAACACCTGTGCAGCCTGGACCAGAGCCTCACATCGGAGCTCTGACACTCCTCTCTGATTGTGTGAAGTCACTGTGTGACGTATCCCTTTCTTGCGAAAGAACTTCTGCAAAGCAGAACCTGTAAATTGAGCTCCTCTGTCACTTGTGACAGCTTGCACTCTGGTGGAAAACCTTTGTTCCACCTCCTCAATCCAACGTTTGATCAGCTGTGCTGCATCATCCTTGGATTTGAGACCAAGAGTCCAGGTATTCTGCGTAAAATCTTCCTGCATCGTGAGCAGATACCTGGCCCCTCCCAGACTTGGTTCCTTTACAGGACCCCACAAATCCACGTGGACCAGTTCAAAAGGTTTTGTGGTTATCCTCTCTACTTTTGGATAACTGCATCCTTTTACCTTCGCCAGTTTGCATGTTTCACAACTTATCGTATACCCACATTCTGCGATGTGACAACCTTTGGAAACCTCCGGCAGCACCTGTAGTTCTTCTAAAGAACCATGAGCTGTTCGTGCATGCCAAGCATGGACACATGAATCATGATTGGGAATTGTAGCTCGCAGTGCTTGTGCTTTCTCAACCTTCCCATCACCCTCCAGAGACGTTTTAAGAATGAAGAGATCATTCTGCCCCTTTTTAACCTTGGCAAGCATCCTCCCTCCTTTGGAGATTGTGCACACATCATCCTGAAAACAAACCTTAAATCCCTTTTTCAGTAAATAAGGCACAGATAAAAGACAGTGGTGCATCCCAGGAACAGTACAACACTTCAACGTTTCCTGTAAAATAGAAAAATACACATTTACAGCATTAGTCACATTTCTTTTCTGTCCATTTGCAAAGAGTACAGTCTTCCCAGCCGGAATTGCCTTGCAATTCCATCTCTCGACAGCAGGTGTCTCTGGAATCAAATTGCAATTAGCTGCAGAGTCAATAACAAAACTTAGCTCTGAGCTTGCCCCACAGCTGTCTTCAGCCAACACCAGACTAGCCGTGATCTGATACGTCTCCTCACGTTGTTTTCCACGTCCTTCTCTTGCGTTCCCACGCTGGCCTCCTCTTCCAGACTGGTTCCCATGGAAACCCGACTGATTCCCATGGAAGGTGTCCTTGAAGCCTTCCTGTGCAGCTGCCCTCGCTTTCTGTGGGCAGTCTCTTTTGAAATGACCGTTGGATCCACACACGTAGCACCGACGAGTGGAAAAAGCCTGAACAAAGCTCTCATCTGGCCTGGCCCCCCCCCTTTTTCCCGGTGGAGCTCCCTGTGCCAGACTTGCTCTCCCTGAGGCGCCTTTCCTGTTCGTCAGCCAAGCGTCCTGTGACGTACGCCAGAGTCAGATCCTGCGGACTCATAGACTCCAAAGTTAGACATAAATTGTCATAACTTTTGTCCAGAGAGCTCAGCAAAATATAAACCTTCAGCTCATCTGTAAAGTGCACCTGCAACAGCCGCAGCTCATTAAACACAGAGAGCATCTCTGTAACATGCTGTCTTATGTCCCCACCTGGACGCAGCTTCATCTCAAACAAATGCCTGGTGGTGTGGATTTTTGCACGAGCCGTGGTCCTGTGGTGCACTCTTTCAAGAGCGGCATAAGCTTCATGCGCAGTTTCCAACCCCTCCACATGGGGCAACTGTGAACCCTCCAAACTGAGCACTATAGCTCCCAGGGCTTTCTGATTTTTCCTCTGTGAAGCATGTGCATCTGCAATTACTGCAGCTGCAGCTCCGGCGGCTGGTTGAGGCAGTGGAGGCCTTAAGACCGCCTCCCAAAGACCCTTAGCTACCAGCCAGGCCTTCAGCTTTCTGCTCCATTCCGCCCAATTCTGGCCGTTTAACTTTTCGAAAGGCACGGAGAATGAATCATGGCCGTCCGCCATCTTCTTCCGTTCTCCCAAGGGGCCCCAAGCTGTACTTACAAAAACACCAGCTCCTCTGGCTTCTGTCCCTGGAGAAACGACACCTTGCTGCTCTCAGCTCTCAGCAACACAGGCAAATCTCTGCGTCTTTCAGCTTGCTTGCTTGCTTGCCTCCGCCTCCTGCCGTGCTTCTCTGCTCGACACCGCAGATTTCAAAGCTCCCGGCAGCCTCCCGTGACAGTTTTACGATCGGTGATTAAGGTTACCCATAACCTCTTGGACTTTATTGTCCAGCCGTGACTCTCGCTAATTGATTTGCGATCCTCAATCAGCGATTTATGGCCGCCCGGCACACTTCCGTTGCGTAGCTCTCAGTCACGCCTCAGCAGAGTTTCACACAGCGGTGTAAAACTGTCTCGTAGTTTGGTTTAGCTTCCAGACAAACACACACAGTACAGGTTTGTCTATTTACAGTAGTTTATTCCAACAAAACTCCGGAAAAACCGGAACTGCTTGCAGCCATTATAAGACTGCTCCTTTCCCCTCACAGCATAGAGTGAGAATGGCTAACTCCTCCCAATCTCCTCCCAGCTTCGAAAGCTGACGTCAGAATGGTGTGGCATCATGGGAACAACTTAACCTGTTAAGTTCCAACCCCAATTTACAGTCTCTGGATAGTATCCGCCCCCCTTCCCCAAAGTCATGGAGAGCTCAGAAAGTGTCAGAACAGAAAACGCAGAGGCTACAAACTCAGAGTACAAGATGTAAGAGTGACGTAGATTACTAGGGACGGAGGAGGTGTAATCCTTAATTGGGAGCACCACCATTCTGGGTAGACGCTTTGTTTGGTCCCTCGCTGTGTTTATTAAAGAAACTAACTGGTAAGAACTCCCTTTCGTTTGATCTGCTCATTTACGGCCACGGTGGAGGAAACTGATTTCCCAAGCCTCACTTTATGGTAGCATTGTTTGTTGTTTACACTAAACCTGCACAGAAGCTTAGCTTGCCTGCCTGTTTTTCATTTTCCTTAGCCCTTTGTGATGTCCACAGAGATGGGCTCACTCATGGGATACCCCTAATAATGCAAAATCATGCAGTTAGACCTCAACAGTCCTCTCATCCAAGCCCCTGCCAGTACAGAAGGTCCCTGACTAGAACATCCCTCCTAGGAGTTCATCCACCTATATTATTATTAGTAGTAGTAAAGGTAAAGGTAAAGGGACCCCTGACCATTAGGTCCAGTCGTGGCCGACTCTGGAGTTGCGGCGCTCATCTTGCTTTACTGGCCGAGGGAGCCGGCGTGCAGCTTCCGGGTCATGTGGCCAGCATGACTAAGCTGCTTCTGGCGAACCAGAGCAGCGCACGGAAATGCCGTTTACCTTCCCACTGGAGTGGTACCTATTTATCTACTTGCACTTTGACGTGCTTTCCAACTGCTAGGTTGGCAGGAGCAGGGACCGAGCAATGGGAGCTCACCCCGTCGCAGGGATTCGAACCGCCAACCTTCTGATCGGCAAGTTCTAGGCTCTGTGGTTTAACCCACAGTGCCACCCGCATCCCTATTAGTAGTAGTAGTAGTAAGTAATAAAGCTACTCTGGGTGCTTCCAATATATTGATACAGATTTAGGAGGGGGACCCCCCTAAACCCTAGAAATTAATACCAAATTATATATTTGTGACCCCCCACATGCTACAAATTAATGATTTTGATGATTTTCTTTATTTCTGCATTCCAAAATCTTACTCATTTCAGTTACATCCCAGTCATAATAATAATCCCTTATACAACAGCTGTAATATTTATAACTTCTATGCATGTTGACACATTAAATGAATTATAAGACTGCAAGTGAAGATCTCATATTGTATCATTGTTCTCCTTGTGTGTGACATTTATTCTGTCCGTATTGTTTCTTCCTGTCCATGTAAAAAGTTATCTCTATCTTTTCTCAGTTGTTGCTGCTATCCGTCATGCATTGAGCAGAGCTGATATCCCAATGTTGTTCCCAAAAAATTTCCTTCACTCAGTCCTGTGCTTCTTTGTTTTTGCAACTTTAACAATAGCTGCTAACGTCACTCTGTCCCAGTCAGTAACCTGTTTTTGCCATTTTCCCTCCCAGCCTAGGAAGAAGAGTGATCTGTCATACTTCCAGTGCCTTAATAATAAACCTTATCAGTTCCTTGGCAAGTTTCCAGACTCCTCTCATGATATTTGAATAATTGAAAGTAGTAATTGTATTTTAAATGGGCATTGTTATAATGAGGCTATCATTGGATTATAATTTAAAAATTATTATAAAAAATAAATAAGCCCTAGAAATTAATAAATAGATAGGTTTTGATTACGTGGGATGTGAAGCTGCAGAGAAATTCCTGGGCTAGCCCTTGCAAAACAACATAGCCAAGCAAGGGCCATTAAGAAACAATACAGGCTATTGAGGGCCATTGGCGATGCATGAGAACTGTCCTTCGCCCTGCCCTGTGGTGTGAAAAGAGACAGGGGTTTGGAAGGCTGCCAGGGTAACTGGGTGTGAGGTGGCAGGAAAAGATATTCTGGGTCAAGATGTGCTGGGAAGAAGGAAGAAGGAAGACAGGGATCCCTTTGAAGGTGAAACTACAACTAATCCAGAATGCGGCAGCTAGACTGCTGACTGGGAGCGGCCGCTGAGACCACATAACACCGGTCTTGAAAGACCTACATTGGCTCCCAGTACGTTTCTGAGCACAATTCAAAGTGTTGGTGCTGACCTTTAAAGCCCTAAACAGCCTCGGTCCAGTATACCTGAAGGAGCGTCTCCACCCCCATCGTTCTGCCCGGACACTGAGGTCCAGCTCTGAGGGCCTTCCGGCGGTTCCCTCCCTGCGAGAAGCCAAGTTACAGGGAACCAGGCAGAGGGCCTTCTTGGTAGTGGCGCCTTCCCTGTGGAACACCCTCCCACCAGATGTCAAAGAGAACAACAACTACCAGACTTTCAGAAGACATCTGAAGGCAGCCCTGTTTAGCGAAGCTTTTAATGTTTGATGTATTACAGTATTTTAATGTTTTTTTGGAAGCCGCCCAGAGTGGCTGGGGAAGCCCAGCCAGATGGGCGAGGTATAAATAAATTGTTGTTGTTGTTGTTGTTGTTGTTGTTGTTGTTGTCATCTTGGGCAGGCAGTCTGAAGGCTGACTGCACTTCAGTGAGGGACAAGCCCCGCTTGAAATGACTATGCTGTAAGATCTGGAATCCCTCCATGCAGACTAACTATTAGAATAATTTATTATTTATACCCCGCCCATCTGGCTGGGTTTCCCCAGCCACTCTGGGCAGCTTCCAACAGAATATTAAAATACGGATCCTGTTCGCATTCAGAGATACCACTGTAATCAGTCAGAAGATATTAGGAAGGTATAGGCCAGTAAAGAAACTAAAGTTAAGGTACTGACAGGAATATTATCGGAGAAACCATAAACTTGTTAATGTTTGTACAGTGGTGCCCCGCAAGACAAATGCCTCGCAAGACGGAAAACTCGCTAGACCTAAGAGTTTTCTGTTTTGGAGGTGCTTCGCAAAACGAATTTCCTATGGGCTTGCTTCGCAAGACGACAATGTCTTGCGAGTTCCTGCTGGGGTTCCCCCCCCCTTTTTGCTAAGCCGCTAAGCCGCTTATCAGCTGATCCGATCAGCAGATAAGCCGCTAAAAGCCGCTAATAGCGCTAATAGCGCTAATCCGCCAATTCTTCAATGGGCTTGCCTCACAAGACGAAAAAACTGCTAGACGAAGAGAATCACAGAACGGATTCTTTTTGTCTTGCGAGGCACCACTGTAAAATAAACTTGGGGTTTCTTTGGTTCACTATTAACAACTGTCTGGACTCAGTGTTTTACCAGAGAGTAACTGGTTGGTGGCAGTGGGGAAGCGAGCACAGTGGTGGCACAGGGATCAGTAGACCGATAAACGTCCGGGGACCCTGTGTGATCGCCACAGCCACTAACCTAGATGTCTTTTAAAGCAGATTTGGAGAAATTCATGGCTATCAATGGCTGCTAGCCAGGAGACAGTAAATGCTGCTACTGAACACCAGTTGCTGAAGCCACAAGAGGAGATATTTGCCCTTGAGTTCGAATTCTGTTTGCTGGTTTCCCACAGGCATCGGGTTGGCCTGATCCTGCAGGCGCTTGGTGTGTTCCTATGCAAATAAAACATGCCTTCATTGCATGGGCCTTCTGGTTTTGCAACTCTTCCTCCCGACTCCCTAATTGGCACAAGCTATATTTAGCATCAATTTGCACCCGGTTTCTCTCGCTCCCAAGGTGTCCCCATAGCTCATGTGTGATTGAGTCAGAATGCCTAGCAGGTGGTGTTTGGGAGACGCCCCGAAACTCATAATGGGGCTTAACGCGATTGCATGCAAATTGCAATGTAAATTACCCTCTTAGAGCGAGCCATTAATCCTCTCCAGGGAGAGAAAGGTCCCTGCCTTTTGCAGTGTGGTGAAATAGCTACACTGCGTTGGATTTTACTGGGCCACTTATTTGCTTTTGGGCAGCTTGGGGTGTGTTCACACTCCCTTTAACCCCCTGATTTTCGAGTGCTGGGTCTTTCATCCGTGTTCACACGACATTATCCAAAATAAATAGGTTTAAGTATAACTTTATGAAAAATACAGAAGCTTTTCTACTAGGGATAACGGACACAGGTATAGCAAGAGAAGATCAGAAAATATTCCTCTGTGCCACAGGAGCAGCAAGGATCCTAATTGCTAAAAACTGGAAAAAAGAAACTGTGCCAACAAAAAGGGAATGGCAAGACAAACTGTTGAACTGGCTAGTTAACAGAGGCGATGAGAGATCACACTAGACAAGAGTTTCAAAAAGCATGGGGGAAATGCAGAGAATACTTCACAAAACAGTGCCCTAAAATACATACCTGGACTTGTTCCGATTAATGTCTGCAGGAGACTTTGTGGAGATTTAAGTCAGAATTAGAAAAATCTTAATAATTACTCATAAACAGCTTATAATGTCCTCAAGCAGTCGGTGGCAATTTAAATTTGTATTTCTTTTTTTCCTTTTTTCTCTTGTTGGGGGTGGGTGGGTGTAATGGATATTTGGTTGGGGATTAATTTTAGTGTAATTGTTCTGTTTTTGTTTTCTGTTGTTTTATTGGTTCTGTATAGTTTGTGTTTTGTTTTTAAGGGGCGGGATCAGGGCTGCCTGGGAGTGAGGCCCCAGCCAACACGATGGCTGGGACAAGTTCCACAGGGGGGGAAGCACTGGGACATCCGATCTCGGTGATCATGGGCAGGAGGCGGAGTTACGCTAAGACCAGACCATGTCATTACCGAGGAGGCAGGTTTAGTCGTTGTTTGAAGACTATCCCTGCCTCCGGGTCTGGCCTTGACCAGATGGATACTGGAATCAACAGGGGAAACCCACATGACCTGAAGGTGTTGCTGTGTAATGCCAGGTCAATGGTGAATAAAACCACTGCCATCCACGACCTGATTGTGGATGGAGGATTTGACCTGGCTTGTGTGACAGAGACCTGGTTGAATGAGACAGATGGGCCCGTCCTTGCTGCCGCTTGCCCACCAGGTTTCTCTTACGCACAGCAACCCAGGTCATGTGGGCGGGGAGGGGGGGTTGCAGTGATTTTTAGGAAGTCATTAGTCTGCACCAGGCGTCCTATTGGGAAGACCCAGTTCTCTGAGTGCATGTTCTGGAAGTTGGGCAATAGGGGCAGTACAGGATTCCTTTTGGTGTACCGACCTCCCCGCTGCACCAAGGATTCCCTGCCCGAGCTGCTTCAGGTCGTGGCGGATGTTCTCCTGGAGACACCTAGCCTGGTCGTCCTAGGGGATTTTAACATCCACGCCGACACGACCTTACAAGGGGCCGCTCGGGACTTCGTGGAAAGCATGGCCTCCATGGGGCTGTCCCTGAATAAGTTGGGCCCAACTCATAGTCATGGACATGCCTTAGACCTGGTATTCACCTCTAGCGACGTGGGTGATCTGACACTAAGTAAAAATGAAACCAAAGAAGTGCCATGGTCAGATCACTTCCTGGTGCAACTGGACTTCTCCGCGACCCTTCCCCTCTGCAGGGAGGTGGGACCAATTCGGATGGTCCGCCCCCGCCACTTAATGGATCCAAATGGTTTCCAGAGAGTGGTAGGGGATGCTTTATCCCATGTTGATGGCCTTTCAGCTGATTCCCTGGTGGCCCGCTGGAATGCGGAGTTAACCAGGGCTATCGACTGTCTGGCTCCGAAGCGCCCTCTCCGATTGCATGGAGCCCGGACAGCCCCGTGGTTTTCTTCGGAGCTGAGGGCGATGAAACAATCGCTGAGACGGCTAGAGCGTCGGTGGCAGAAAACTCACTCCGAATCTGACCGGACACAGGTTAGAGCTCAACGTCGAGCCTACCAAGTGGCGATAGCGACGGCGAAGAAGACTTTCTTCACCGCCTCTATTGCATCTGCAGAAAATAGTAGCAGGAGACTCTTTCAGGTGGTCCGCAATTTAACGGAACCACCTTTACCATCGGGGCCTTGTAAAGACCCCAAGATCTCCTGCAACGATTTTGCAAAGTTTTTTGCAGATAAAATCACTCATATTCGGAAGGAGCTAGACACCACCGTGGGAGCAGGGCTGGGGCGGGAGAGTGCTAGAGCCCTGTCTGGTCAAGTTGCATGGAATCAATTTCAATCCGTTACCCCCGAGGATGTGGACAGGCTGCTTGGACGAGTGAAACCAACCACCTGTCTCCTTGATCCTTGCCCATCCTGGCTTATAAAAGCTAGCCGGGAAGGGCTGGGCGATGGGCTCTGCGGGGTGGTGAATGCTTCCCTCTGTGAGGGAACATTCCCAGATCCGCTGAAAGAGGCGGTCATTAAACCGCTTCTTAAAAAACCATCTTTAGACCCGGCCAGTATGGCCAACTATCGCCCAGTCTCAAATCTTCCATTCTTGGGCAAGGTGATTGAGCGTGTGGTTGCTGAACAACTCCAGGCACGCCTGGAGGATGCGGACCATCTGGATCCCTTCCAATCAGGGTTCAGGCCTCATCATGGGACTGAAACTGCCTTGGTCGCACTGGTTGATGATCTCCGGCGAGCTAGGGACAAAGGTGAGAGTTGTTTCCTAGTTCTGCTGGATCTCTCAGCGGCCTTTGATACAATCGACCATAACATCCTTCTGGACCGTCTAGAGGGGTTGGGAGCTGGGGGCACTGTTATACAGTGGTTTCGCTCCTTTCTCCTGGGCCGTGTTCAGAAAGTGGTGGTGGGGGATGAGTGTTCAGACCCTTGGGCCCTCACTTGTGGGGTGCCTCAGGGTTCCGTCCTCTCCCCCATGCTTTTTAACATCTATATGAAGCCGCTGGGAGAGATCATCAGGGGGTTTGGACTGGGTGTCCATCAATATGCAGATGATACCCAGCTCTACCTCTCTTTCAAATCAGAACCAGTGAAGGCGGTGAAGGTCCTGTGTGAGTGCCTGGAGGCGGTTGGAGGATGGATGGCGGCTAATGGATTGAAGTTGAATCCTGACAAGACAGAAGTACTGTTTTTGGGGGACAGGAGGCGGGCAGGTGTGGAGGACTCCCTGGTCCTGAATGGGGTAACTGTGCCCCTGAAGGACCAGGTGCGTAGCCTGGGAGTCATTTTGGACTCACAGCTGTCCATGGAGGCACAGGTCACTTCTGTATCCAGGGCAGCTGTCTACCAACTCCACCTGGTACGCAGGCTGAGACCCTACCTGCCCGCTGACTGTCTGGCCAGAGTGGTGCATGCTCTAGTTATCTCCCGCTTGGACTACTGCAATGCGCTCTACGTGGGGCTACCTTTGAAGGTGACTCGGAAACTACAGCTAATCCAGAATGCGGCAGCTAGACTGGTGACTGGGGGCGGCCGCCGAGACCACATAACACCGGTCTTGAAAGACCTACATTGGCTCCCAGTACGTTTCCGAGCACAATTCAAAGTGTTGGTGTTGACCTTTAAAGCCCTAAACGGCTTCGGCCCAGTATACCTGAAGGAGCGTCTCCACCCCCATCGTTCTGCCCGGACACTGAGGTCCAGCGCCGAGGGCCTTCTGGCGGTTCCCTCATTGCGAGAAGCGAAGCTACAGGGAACCAGGCAGAGGGCCTTTTCGGTGGTGGCGCCCGCCCTGTGGAATGCCCTCCCATCGGATGTCAAGGTGATGGACAACTACCTGACATTCAGAAAACATCTTAAGGCGGCCCTATTCAGGGAAGCTTTTAATGTATGATATTTTAGTGTTTTTTGGTTTCTGTGGAAGCCGCCCAGAGTGGCTGGGGAGGCCCAGCCAGATGGGCGGGGTACAAATAATAAATTATTATTATTATTATTATTATTATTATAAGAAGTAAATAAGGAGGCCAGATACAGGATAAAGGAAGGCTTTTAGTTGGTTCTTTGTATAGTTGTATGTTATGCTCACTGTATGTTATGTTCACATTTAATGAGGGTGGTTTTCTTTATTGGGAGAGGTGGGGGTTTATGTTATGTTGTAAATAAAATTTCCAATAAAAAAATAGATAGATATAGATAGATGAGAGAGAGAGAGAGAGAGAGAGAGATGATAGATACCCTGTACTTCGTTATATTGCATGAGATTCCAACTCTACATTAGGAAGATTTTTCTGGCATTAAGAGCTGTTTGGCAGTGGAACAGACTTCCTCGGACTGTGGCCGACTCTCCTTCCTTCTATGATTACTGTTTGATGTCTTGTTTATCAAACCAGCTCTGGAGCCCTTAAGCGGCTCCAAATTCATTGTTGGGATTTTTATATCTCACCAGCTGCGAAGAGCAGCTACAGTGTGATGTCTCTGAGCGTGAATGAACAAGTCTACAAATTTCAATATCTAGGAATTTACTTCCAGCATAATATGGGATGGAAGGCGCATATGGGATGGAAGGCGCATACTTACAAAATATGGGATGGAATAATATGGGATGGAATAATATGGGATGGAAGGCGCATACTTACAAAATAAGGCCCATCACCTCCTGGCAAATAGAAGGGGAAGAAATGGAGGCAGTGAGAGATTTTACCTTCTTGGGCTCCATGATCAGTGCAGATGGTGACAGCAGTCACGAAATTAAAAGACACCTGCTTCATGGGAGAAAAGCAATGACAAACCTAGACAGCATCTTAAAAAGCAGAGACATCACCTTGCCAACAAAGGTCCGTATAGTAAAAGCCATGGTTTTCCCAGTAGTGATGTATGGAAGTGAGAGCTGGACCATAAAGAAGGCTGATCGCTGAAGAATTGATGCTTTTGAATTCTGGTGCTGGAGGAGACTCTTGAGAGTCCCGTGGACTGCAAGAAGATCAAACCTCTCCATTCTGAAGGAAATCAGCCCTGAGCGCTCACTGGAAGGACAGATCATGAAGCTGAGGCTCCAATACTTTGGCCACCTCATGAGAAGAGAAGACTCCCTGGAAAAGACCCTGATGTTGGGAAAGATGGAGGGCACAAGGAGAAGGGGACGACAGAGAATGAGATGGTTGGATGGTGTTCTTGAAGCTACCAGCATGAGTTTGATCAAACTGCGGGAGGCAGTGGAGGACAGAAGTGCCTGGCGTGCTCTGGTCCATGGGGTCACGAAGAGTCGGACACGACTAAACGACTAAACAACAACAACAACCTTATCTACGCTCTATTACGCTTTTTGTTTACAGAGGGGGCTATGCATGTTCCATCTGCCTTAAAAGTTTATAGGGCAAAAGTGGTTGCAACTATGGCCTATGCGGTCCCTTTATGGGGCACTTTTGTAAACCTCATGCCTCTGGTGACATTGCAAAATCTTTTTCTCAGACGCCTTTTGAAGCTACCCTCCTGTGTAAGTAATTCTGCTATTCGCTTAGAACTTAAGACCCCCTCCTTAGAGATCCTGATGTGGAGACATGCTTTTAATTACTGGCTGTCCCTTTGGCATAAATTGCCCAATTACCATATTATTCAGTGTCTTTGGAGAGATGAATTTACCAGCCCATGGGCAACAAAAATCCATTCCAAACTGTTGACATATGGAATCTCTCCTTCCGATATACTAAATTTAGATCTAATTACAGCAAAAAAGGTCATCAAACAAAGATTAGAGGAGGTTGATTTGCAACAAAATCTTACTACAGGTGGAGGTACATGTTCCCTGATAAACCAGGGCATTACATTTATGCCCCAGATACCTCGATATTTGTCTACCTTATCGGTTGCGTCGCATAGATTCGCTTTTGTTAGAGCCAGATTTAATGTGTTCCCCTCAAATGTGCTGAACAATAGATTTTCTAATGGTAAAACCTCTGTTTTATGCGCATGTGACAACAAATCAATAGAATCCCTTCATCATATCTTGTTTAATTGTCCTTTATATATTGTTCTCCGATCAAGGATTCTGAGTTCAATCATTTTGGAAACTCTTGCAAAACCACCTGAATCACATCTAGCCTATCTACTCCAGGACATTGATTCTTATAGAACATTACAGGTTGCCAGATTCCTGAATTCTGTTCTTTCATATAAAAGACTTCATGGAATGCTGCATGACTATTAAAATCTAGTAACCTCTATCCACCATCTTTATAATCAAGGCCACAATATGGTACATCTAGAGATTGTATGTAAGGTCAAGGAGAGTATGCGTTGAAATATTTTAGTTGATATTTTAGAATGTAAAATGCTATTTTATTTATTGATGGTTTTTTTACCTTGTGGGCTTATAGCCGAATAAAGTATTATCTATCTATCTATCTATCTCTGAGCGTGAGACAGGAAGTCTCTGCTAGTTCTCATGTAACCAGAGGGTTGCTTTCGCTTCTGAGTCGAAGTGTGAAGAGTCGAGTCGTAGACTCTTGTGTTTGCTGCTCAGGAGAGCAGACATGCTTGTAAGAGCTGCGTGTACAGTCTGAATAAAGTAGTGTGTAGGCTACTGACTGTCTCTTTCTTCTGTGATGGGATGCCAGAAGACGAGTGTGCTCCTCTCAGGATGGATGGGTCGCTTATTACTGGTCTCTCTGGACTGAGGGAGGATTCCAGCCAGAGAGTGACCACCGGAGAGAGGCCCCGGTGTCTCGGGAAGTTGGCACCCTTCCTGGAGGCGTTTTTCCAACATTCATTCCTATGCAAACATAGGGTGAAGACACCCCTGCCCTGTCAATGGCCCCTGGTGACTACACAAACAGAAACGAATCTGACACTAAATAAGCTGTGCTGATGTGAACACACATCAGCTTCAACTTCACTGTGCTCAAAGGTGGTAATGTGAACATACCCCTCAGCGGCAGGGCATACCAGGTTCTGGTAAGCTGGGGGGGGGGGACAACCCCTGCCTGAAATCCCAACAAACCATCACTGCCAGTCAGTGCAGACAGTATAAGGCTATGTCCTATATTCTAGTCTACCATACAGCTTTGTTGTGAGAATGGCCCTGGCATGTGCACCTTGGCCTGAGGTCAAAAGAACCTGCCTTATGCCAGCTGTCCACAGCTCCATAGTGTCTACTCTGACTGGCAGCAGCCCTCCATGGTTTCACGCAGAGGGTTGTCAGGCTAAGTGGATCTTTGCTCCGATCGGGCAGGGCTTTTTAATCTTCTTATACAGCACATCCTCTTGATCTTTTTAAGTAGACGCAGTATGTATTAATTTCAATTCAATTGACTTGAATTGCCGTACTAAGAGCTGCTTTGCATTTCAGAATACTAATGTATGTTTGCATCAGACCCTGCCCAGTTAGATCTCTGCAAAGCACATTTTAATAGGAGACGGGAAAATGGAATTGGAATTCATGGTCCTGCTTTTTCCTCATTGCTGCCTGTGTGTGTCATGAGTTGTTGTTGTTGTTGTTGTTTCTTTGATTTCTTACCTGCCCTTACCCAGGGCAAGTTGCAGCAACTTGTAAATGCAATATGAAAACCAGTTTGAAGCACGAGGCAGACACCGGTTGCAGTTTAGCTTGCCATGCAACATAGGAAACCGGCCCTAAAGAGGTGGGCGAGCTTGGAAGAGCTTGCAGGATCAGGCCAGTGACCCAACTCGTCCGCATCCTCTTCTCGCTGTGGCCAGTCAGATGTTTGTGAGCAACTCTCCCCTCCTGAGGTTTCCAGAAACTGGTATTTAGAAACTGTAATGGGTATGAGTTACTCGTGCGTAAACTGCCGCCTCTCTAGGCTTAATTGCCTTGGTTAAACCGTTCTGACTGCACAGCCCATCTCCGCGCGGCTGTCTCAGTCGCTGGCAGAATCTGTCTGTGGGCGTTTCTTAAACCTCTTCCAGCATAGAAGCTGTCTGACTCCCAAACGCCGCCTTCTCTCACTGCGCGGGAGTCTTCTGCGCAGGGAGGGCGTGGGTAGTGGAGGACCTGTGCTCTCCTCACTGATGTCCAGAGAAGAATCCCGGAGCTCTCCCTCCGCCTCCCGCATATCCCGGGTGTTGCGCTGATTTCCTTCCCCCTCTACCGAGCTGCTTCTCCCCCTGGTGCTGGGTCCTTCGCCCGCAGAATCTGGGAGCCTCCCCTTCGCCTCTCGCTCTGATGTCAGTTCCCTGACAGAAACCTACCGTATTTTTCGCTCCATAAGACGTACCTTTTCCCTCGTAAAAAGTAAGGGGAGATGTGTGTGCGACTTATGGAGCGAATGCAGGGGGGAGGCAGGCAGGAAAAGCCCCCAAGAGCCGCACACAAGCTCCGCGAGGCTCCTGCGGGCTTTTCCCCAGGAGGGAGAAGGGACTGACGCGACCGGTCAGTCCCTTCTCCCTCCTCGTAGAAAAGCCTGCAGGAGCCGCGCGCTCCTTAAAGGGTGCGTGGGTCCTGTGGGCTTTTGCGGGAGGTGGGGTTATTGCCATAGCCGCGCGCAGCCCCTCCCAGCCGGAGAGGTTGCGCATAGCTATGGCAGAAGCCAAGACAGCGAGCGAGATGGACCCGCTCACTGTCTTGGGTTCTTTGCTCTTTGGGGCTGCGGGGGGACGACCCAGGCTTCCCTGGCAGCCCCCAGAAGCTCTGGGAGAAGTGGACAGGCTGCACACAGCCTGTCTGCTGCTCTTTGGGGCTGGGGGGGGATCATATTTTTTTTCTTGATTTCCCCCTCTAAAAACTAGGTGTGCCTTATGGTCCGGTGCGCCTTATGGAGCAAAAAATACGGTAAGTGCCTCTGAGCGTGGAGGCAGTGCAAAACCATCACGGCTCGTAGCCTTAATAGCTCCCCCATGAATTTGTCAGCAGGAACTTCCAACATTGGAAGAATAGCAGATAAAGATGGTGGAATATGTAGAGTTGGCAAAGCTGACGGGGAAGATACGGAATCGGCTTGACGAACTGTTTGAAAAGGACTGGAGCAAATTTATATTTTTAATAATAATAATAATAATAATAATAATAATAATAATAATAATAATAAATTTTATTTATACCCTGCCCTCCCCAGCCAAGGCCAGGCTCTGGGTGGCTAGCAAGCAATAATAAAAACAAGTTGAATGAATACAACTTAAAAACAAGATTAAAATACAACATTGAAACAATGAAACATTAAAATGCAGAAAATTGCAAAAGTTTGAAAACATTTGTAGGTTTGAGTTGAAATGTTTGTAACGTGCATATAAGGAGCTGATTTACATATAATGAGGTGAAATGTAAAAGGAAGATAGAAAGTAAAAAGGGGGTTATAGAGATGCTAAGAAGTAAAGATGTTTGGAAGTCAGAAAGAGGGAACGAAGGAGGTCGGTGCTCAGTCGAGCAATGTTTAAGGTTATTGTTGTACGTAACAAAATGTGATTAGGATAAATATGGAAAACTCAATTAAAATTATTATTAAAAAAGAAAGAAAGAAAAAGATTTGCCTTGTCACCTTTTAAAACCATCCAAGTTGGGACAGCAGAGCAGATGGGAAGACGATAAAGTCCCAACCAGAGACGAATGGCTGATCAAGATGATGGATTACATCCGAAATGGCGAAAAAGACCGGGAAAATCAGAAACCAGGAAGATAAAACATTTAACAAGGAATAGGGAACAATTATAAGTTATCCAAGAGAACACTGTAAACAACTAAAAACTTTGGTAGGATCATAGCAACACTTGTAATGTATGAAAAACCAAGGTTAAAAAAATCATGAATTTTTTAAGATAAATGGAGAAACGATCAGATGCAGTAGAAAAAGTTTGACAATGGAAACCATGGAGGGGTGGAGGAAATTCTAAGGGTTCAGATAATCCTATATGTTTATGATTAATGTTTAAATTCAAATGTATATTGTAAAACTGAATTTAAAACTGAATAAATATAGGCATCCAAGTTGGTGGCCATCCTGTGGGAAGGAGTTCCGCAGTCTAACTGTGCTGAACAGAAAAAAACTTCATTTTCTCTGTCACGAATCATCCGACATTCAGCTGCATCAAATGTCCGTGAATTCTCATGTTATGAGAGAGGGATTAATTGTTCCTCTATCCGCGTTCTCCATGCTGGTCATAATTTTATAAATTCCTGTCGTGTCTCTTCTTTTTCACCTTTTCTCCAAACGCTGCAGCCTTTCTTCCTCCATCTGCTTAACTGTTTTGGTGGCCCTTTCCGAAACTTGAGAGACAGGGAAAGAAGGAAGCAAAATGGTCGCGATTACAATGTTAGCATCCCAGCAAGCAAATCTCATAGCATGCCAAAGCCAGAACACAACACTCTCATGTCACGCCAACTACCATGTATGGGAGAATAGATGTAATGTTGGACTTGCCAAGCTGGCCTGGGTTCAAATTCCTACTCAGCTACGAAGTTTAGTTGGGGGCGGAGGCGCTGCTAAATGAAGGCCACTCATCATCTCTGCTTAATCTACCTTGCAGGACTGTTTGGGAGGTGAATGAAATAAGCTCACCAGAACGTCATGCTGGAAGAACAAGAGGGAGTGTTTGACTGCTTGTGGGGCCCATAAGAATCTCGCCGCTGCAATCATGTATTGAAATAATCTCCCATAGTCTTTTCCAAGTCCTTTTCCAAGTGTGTTTCCACTCCTAAAAGGAAAACGTTCTCGCTTCAATTGGATAGTAAAGGTAAAGGGACCCCTGAACATTAGGTCCAGTCGTGGCCGACTCTGGGGTTGCGGCGCTCATCTCGCTTTATTGGCCAAGGGAGCCGGCGTACAGCTTCCGGGTCATGTGGCCAGCATGACTAAGCCGCTTCTGGCGAACCAGAGCAGCACACGGAAACGCCGTTTACCTTTCCGCCGGAGCGGTACCTATTTATCTACTTGCACTTTGACGTGCTTTTGAACTGCTAGGTTGGCAGGAGCAGGGACCGAGCAACGGGAGCTCACCCCGTCACGGGGATTCGAACTGCCTACCTTCTGATCCGCCACTCCTAGGCTCTGTGGTTTAACCCACAGCGCCACCCGCGTCCCACCTTCAGTTGGATATTAACCTTTAAAATCTGCTGCATACACTCATGGCTGCAGCTCCCACTTGCAATCTCTGCATTGCAGTTGTGCAAGAGAGCAAGAGGACAACTTGTTCTTTCCCCCCATAATTTTTAATTGATATTCATATAACAAATTCGATTCAGATTCAGTGCAATATTCGCTTAACGTGTTGAATTTTCATCCTTACTACCATGTTCAAATTGATCTACTGCCTTAAATGTAATACTTATTTCTGTAACATGCATCCTACATTATATTCCTTTATGACTCTATGATTCCTTTGCTTTTATTTCCAATCCTGGCTGCTATTATTATTATTATTTCATTTGACTATAATATTTTCCCATGTAGCCACAGCCTTTGTTCTAAAGCTCCCCCTAGTGGGCATTTGATGTCAAAGCCGCCACGCTGCTAACAGAAAAAGATTCCCTTGCCCACAGTAGTAGATACGATGGTCATCCGAACTGAATTCGCCCATTCCCGTCCATTTTAGTTCACTGATGCCCAGGATGTCAATATTTATTCTTGCCATCTCATTTTTGACCACATCCAGCTTACCAAGGTTCGTGGTTCTTACATTCCAGGTTGCTATGCAATATTTTTTTTTACAGCATTGGACTTTCCTTTCACTTCCAGGCATATCCGCAACTGAGCGTCCTTTCGGCTTTGGCCCAGCCGCTTCATCAGCTTTGAATCTACTTGGACTTGTCCTCCGCTCTTCCTCAGTAGCATGTTGGACGCCTTCCCACCTGAGGGGCTCATCTTCCAGCGTCATAACTTTTATATGTCTGTTGTCTTTGTCCATGGAGTTTTCTTGGCAGGGATACTGGAGTGGCTTGCTGGTTCCTGCTCCAGGTGGATCACGTTTGGTCAAAACTCTCCACTGTGTGCCCTGCACGGCATAGCTCATAGCTTCTCTGAGTTATTCAAGCCCCTTCGCCACGGCAAGGCAGTGATCCATGAAGGGGAACAAATTGGGACTCTCTTGTATTTGGGAGTCGGCATCTAGACTGTCACCGCAGACGGTGACGGAGAATACAGGGGCTCCGCAAATCTGCTTGGCTCTGTTTTGAAGGGTCTGTCAAGCTGGGCACTAGGAGGACATGAAGCACAGAATCAGGGCTGGATTTAGGTTTGAAGATAATGGGGCCCTTTATATGTCCAGCTGTCCTTTGCATAGCTGTCAGCCTTCCCTTTTTTTGCAGGAAATTCCCGTATTCCAGTGCTGTTTCCCGCTGCTTCCCGCAGCTATCCCGGATTGTTAGATATCCCGTAGACTGTCCCCGGGACAGGTGAGGCTGCTGATCCCTTATTTTCGAGGCTGCTGATCCCTTATTTTCAAATCTGAAAGTTGACAGCTATGGTCCTTTGTCAACGACAAATTGTTGCTGTTTTTTGCGTTGAATATATGCTAGATGGTAATTTATAGACCTAATAGGTAACTAAAGCCATTCACACATAACAAAATACATATTTTATCAAAGTGATTGTTGAACTGAAATGCAATTAAGAAGTATATTAATAGTGAAATATTTATTAAGCTCTAACATAAAGTAGTTTGTAATAATGCAAACACATTGGCGGCTGGCAGTAACAAAAGTCCCTTTAGAAACACAATTTACAAAGACTCATAATCTAGTCTCTAGAAACTTGAGATAATAATAGGTGCAAATATATGGTGCAAACTACTAATAATCATAAACAGCAGAATGTAGGCACCCTATATATAGAAAGGAGCAAACCAGTGATATTTTAGGGAGCAGGCTAGCAGGCGAGGCCCATGACTTACATCATAGGAGCCTACATGGCACAAAACACTGTTGCTGTATGTAGGCTTTATTTTATTTGTTTTTTATCTTATGTTTTGGAAATGTACACCCAGTTGTTTTTTTCCCTTTAAATTTTTTGGGGGGCCCAAGAGACTGGGGCCCTAAGCTATTGCTTGTTTAGCTTCAGGTCCAGTATACCTGAAGGAGCGTCTCCACCTCCATCGTTCTGCCCGGACAGTGAGGTCCAGCGCCAAGGGCCTTCTGGCCGTTCCCTCACTGCGAGAAGCCAAGTTACAGGGAACCAGGCAGAGGGCCTTCTCGGTAGTGGCACCCGCCCTGTGGAACTCCCTCCCACAAGATGTCAAAGAGAAAAATAACTACCAAACTTTTAGAAGACATCTGAAGGCAGCCCTGTTTAGGGAAACTTTTAATGTTTAATAGGTTATTGTACTTTAATATTTTGTTGGAAGCCGCCCAGAGTGGCTGGGGAAACCCAGCCAGATGGGCGGGGTATAAATTATTGTTGTTGTTGTTATTATTATTATTATTATTATTATTATTATTATTATTACAGTGGTGCCCCGCAAGACGAATGCCTCGCAAGACAGAAAACTCACCAGACGAAAGAGTTTTCCGTTTTGGAGGTGCTTCGCAAAACAAATCTCCTATGGGCTTGCTTCGCAAGACGAAAATGTCTTGCGAGTTCCTGTGGGGTTTTTTTCCTTCCCCCCCCTTTTTCTAAGCCGCTAATCCGTTTATCAGCTGATCCGATAAGCCAATAAGCCGCTAAAAGCCGCTAATAGCGCTAATCTGCTAATCCTTCAATGGGCTTGCTTCGCAAGACGAAAAAACCGCTAGACGAAGAGAATCGCAGAACGGATTCTTTTCGTCTTGCGAGGCACCACTGTATTATTATACGTAAATCCAGCACTGCAGAGAAGTTACACAGACACCTAGAATCAAAGAGTTTTACGGGACCCCCATGGGTCCTGTAGTCCAACCCCCCACATTGCAGGAATTCTGCCCACAGACCCCCACACAGTCTGTAATAAGGCCTGTTTGCAAAGGTAGTGGGGGCTGGTCCATGAGAGTGAATGGGGCGCTGCCCCACCAACCTCGGCCAGCCCCCACCTGCCTACGTCCTAGGGGTGCCCTGGCCGTCGGCTTCTTCCTGCTTAGTCTCAGTGCTGCCTTTTCACAGGACTCAGAAGGGAAGAGGAGGGTGAAGTGAAGTGGCTCTGGCGCCCCCTACTGTTGGCCTCCACCATTACACCCCCACCAGCCCCAGAGGACACCAGCGGCCACTGTACAAGGGTGATCAGCTGCAAAGGAGGAAGGGACGTTTTTGTTGGGATACTGCCAGGGAGACGGGGGCATCAGGCAGGCCCCCAGCTGGCTCCGGACGATCACCGGTCTCCCATGGAACAGCATCAGTCAACATGAGCCAACAGTGTGACGCGGCAGCTAAAAAAGCCAATGCAATTCTGGGCTGCATCAATAGGAGTATAGCATCTAGATCAAGGGAAGTAATAGTGCCACTGTATTCTGCTCTGGTCAGACCTCACCTGGAGTACTGTGTCCAGTTCTGGGCACCACAGTTCAAGAAGGACACTGACAAACTGGAACGTGTCCAGAGGAGGGCAACCAAAATGGTCAAAGGCCTGGAAACGATGCCTTATGAGGAACGGCTAAGGGAGCTGGGCATGTTTAGCCTGGAGAAGAGCAGGTTAAGGGGTGATATGATAGCCATGTTCAAATATATAAAAGGATGTCACATAGAGGAGGGAGAAAGGTTGTTTTCTGCTGCTCCAGAGAAGCGGGCACGGAGCAATGGATCCAAACTACAAGAAAGAAGATTCCACCTAAACATTAGGAAGAACCTCCTGACAGTAAGAGCTGTTTGACAGTGGAATTTGCTGCCAAGGAGTGTGGTGGAGTCTCCTACTTTGGAGGTCTTTAAGCAGAGGCTTGACAACCATATGTCAGGAGTGCTCTGATGGTGTTTCCTGCTTGGCAGGGGGTTGGACTCGATGGCCCTTGTGGTCTCTTCCAACTCTATGATTCTATGAGTCTATGAATTAGCAAGCCCAGTTCAGCTACTGATTGATTGATTGATTGATTGATTGATTGATTGTGTGACTACAGAAATGGATAAAAGCCCCCCATCCAAACAATGACTATCATCAGGTCGGTAAGAAAATAATAACAATTTTAATTTTTATCATCTACAATGCTGTCTTGTTTATTTTATAGTACAGTACATTGATTATTCTCCTGCCAACCTAGCAGTTCGAAAACACGTCAAAGTGCAAGTAGATAAATAGGTACCACTCCGGCGGGAAGGTAAACGGAGTTTCCGTGCGCTGCTCTGGTTCGCCAGAAGAGGCTTAGTCATGCTGGCCACATGACCCGGAAGCTGTACACCGGCTCCCTCGGTCAGTAAAGCGAAATGAGCGCCACACCCCCAGAGTCGGCCATGACTGGACCTAATGGTCAGGGGTCCCTTTACCTTTTTACATTGATTATTGCTTTCATTTTATGGATCAATGATCTTGTTAGATAGTAAAATTCATGTTAAATTGCTGTTTTAGGGGTTGTTTATAAAAGTCTGGAATGGATTAATCCATTTTGCATTACCTTCTATGGGAAAGTGTGCCTTGGTTTTGGAACGCTTTGGTTTTGGAACGGACTTCCGGAACGGATTAAGTTTGAGAACCAAGGGACCACTGTATAAGAAAACCACACATTGGAGGCTTGTCATCTATTGGCCACAGGGGGCAGCACTCTTCCATTTATTCCCGCCTTTCTCCAGCTGGCTGATGAGAGAGGGAGAAAATATTTTCTCATCCACTCTCCCCATGCCAGGCATAATTTCATAAACTTCTATCATGTCGGCTCCTGCTCACACTTTCTCTAAATGAAAATGTCCCAAATGCTGCGTCCTTTTCTCACGGGGGGAGTTGCAACACCCTGTGGATCATTTTGGCGGCCCTTTTCTTCACCTTCTCCAACTCTACGTTATCCTTTTTGCAGTGAGGCAACCAGAACAGTACGCAGTACAGTGGTGCCCCGCAAGACGAACGCCTCGCAAGACAAAAAACTCGCAAGACGAAAGGTTTTTTCGTTTTCGAGTTGCTTCGCAAGACGAATTTCCCTATGGGCTTGCTTCGCAAAACGAAGCTTGCCCCCGCACCCCGGGCCTCTTTTGAAGCAAGGGGCGGCGGGGAGAAGATCGCTTCTCCCCGTTGCCAGCCCCGCAATCTCCGGGGACAGAGGGGAAGGCGCACGCGCGCCTTCCCCTCTGTCCCCGGACCCCTTTTGAACCAAGGGGCGGCAACGGGGAGAAGCGATTCTCCCCGCTGCCCCTTCCCTTGCTTTAAAACAGGTCCGGGGACAGAGGGGAAGGCTCGCGGCGCTTCCCCTCTGTCCCCGGACGGTCTCCATAGGAACGCATTGATTGATTTTCAATGCATTCCTATGGGAAACCGTGCTTCGCAAGACGAAAAACTCGCAAGAAGAAAAAACTTGCGGAACGAATCAATTTCGTCTTGCGAGGCACCACTGTAATACAAACACAGCCGCCTCGTAGACTTGCTCGATAATAATTTATAATAATAATTTATTATTTGTACCCCACCCATCTGGCTGGGTTTCCCCAGCCACTCTGGGCGGCTTCCACAAAGACCAAAAATACACTAATATGTCATACTTTTAAAACTTCCCTGAACAGGGCTGCCTTAAGATGTCTTCTGAATGTCAGGTAGTTGTTTATCTCTTTGACATCTGGTGGGAGGGCGTTCCACAGGGCAGGCACCACCACCGAGAAGGCCCTCTGCCTAGTTCCCTGTAGCTTTGCTTCTTGCAATGAGGGAACCGCCAGAAGGCCCTCGGAGGTGGATCTCAGTGTCCGGGCAGAACGATGGGGGTGGAGACGCTCCTTCAGGTCTACTGAGCGGAGGCCGTTTAGGGCTTTACAGGTCAACACCAACACTTTGAATTGTGCTTGGAAACATACTGGGAGCCAGTGTACGTCTTTCAAGACCAGTGTTATGTGGTCTCGGCGGCCGCTCCCAGTCACCAGTCCAGCTGCTGCATTCTGGATTAGTTGTAGTTTCTGGGTCACCTTCAAAGGTAGCCCCATGTAGAGCGCATTGCAGTAGTCCAAGCGGGAGATAACTAGAGCATGCACCACTCTGGCGAGACGGTTGCTCAATGCAACGTTATGCAACCAACCTGCAAGCGAATCAGGATGGATGTGCAGAAAACGGGTCACTTGGAAGCAGGGTGGATTTGTTTTTGTTTTTTAATTTAATTCTTATTGAAAATTTTATTTACAACATGACATAAACCCACCACCACCCCCAATACAGAAATACAATGAGCATAACATACAACAGTACAAAGAACCAACTAAAAGACTTCCTTTATCTTGTACTTGGCCTCCTTATTTACTTCTTATAAACTGTTTCCTTTATGGATAATTATTAAGATTTTTCTAACTATAACTTAAATATCCACAAAGTCTCCTGCAGACATTAATTGAAACAAGTCCAGGTATGTATTTTAGGGCACTGTTTTGTGACGTATTCTCTGAATTTCCCCCATGCTTTTTGAAACTCTTGTCTAGTGTGATCGCTAATTGCCTCCGTTAACTAGCCAGTTCAATATACTCTAACAGTTTGTCTTGCCATTCCATTTTTGTTGGCACAATTTCTTTTTTCCAGTTTTTAGCAATTAGGATTATTGCCGCTCCTGTGGCATAGAGGAATACCTTCTCATCTTCTTTGCTATACCTGTGTTCGTTATCCCTAGTAGAAAAGCTTCTGTATTTTTCATAAAGTTACACTTAAGCTCGTTATACACTGTGTTCCAGAAGCTTTTGATTTTTTCACTGGCAGTCTCCCTCATTGAGCAGGTTGACAGATTTGATTTAAATCACAATTTAAATCACTAGTCAGTAAGACTTGATTTAAATCTTTTTTTTTTTTTTACAGAAAGACTCGTTCTTGCTAGTATAATCTTAATTTTACAACCAGATGGAGGTTTCATTTTGGGGATGATATAAACAATAAAACAATAAACTAAAAAACAAGGAGAGGTGATGAGGCAGCCAGTAAAACGTTAAAAATATAAAATTAGAATTAGGAAGTGGCTAACAACTACTTAAAAGCTTAACGGAAGGCGGGAGCTCTGACTAGGCTGCTGTCTCAGACGCCATCTTACAGGATGATAAATTTTCAGAGTAGTTTTTACTGTTAAGTCAAAAATGACTGATTCGGGTTTGCGTTAGATGACCCTCGGGGGGGGGGGCATTCCAGCCCTACAATTCTATGGTTCAAGTGTGAAAGCACATCTGTATTTTGGGATAATAAGTTTGTGCAGATATGGGGCCAGAGAATCAAAATGGAGAGGTGGAATATGAACATACCAAGGGCAGAATTTCCTTATAGTGGCCAGGTTGTTCTGATGTTCGATATCTTTTAGACGTTGGCCAATTAGACTATTTGCTTTAGCAGGGCCCATTTTATGGATCAATGATCTCGTTAGATAGTAAAATTCATGTTAGATTGCTGTTTTGGTGTTGTTTATAAAAGTCTGGAACGGATTGATCTGTTTTGCATTACTTTCTATGGGAAAGTGCGCCTTGGTTTTGGAACGCTTTGGTTTTGGAACGGACTTACGGAACAGATTAAGTTTGAAAACCAAGGTAGCACTGTATATCTGTTTCTATAAGCTTCGGATTTGATAGCAGTTTTATCACTGCACCCCTAGGAGGACAGAGTGAAAATGGCAGATCTGGCCTTGAGATCTGGTAGCCCTATGCTAAGATGGCTTCTCAAATGGCCACCAGGAAGTGGGTCGCATCTGAACACAGATCCGAACACAGAGCCCGTCACCAGGTCTCGTTTTTAGCTGTGATGTGTCCGAAAAGGTTGCAGAGGGAACTTTGGCAACAGGACGTCTGGAAGGCACCAATGCCCATATCCATGTTCAGATTCGGGCAGCTTGACGAACATTTCTTGGTGATTCTCTTTCTGACAGTCAAGAAGCCTTCAAAATGGAAAGGGGAAGAGAAGGGGAAAGCGTTATTCTACTGGCCTCACCTGGGTTGCAAGGAGAAAACAGTTTACAGGTTAATGTGAGGAATAAAAAATGTGTTGCTTTTTTCCAGGGACCAAAAGGAAAAGGTTGCTTGCTTGCCTTTTCAAAAAGTCAAATGGTTGCTCCAGTTAGACAACCGTGGACTTGCTTAAAACTTTAGAAGCTTGTGGTTAGAACACCCGAAAAACTGGGCAGCTTGCAACTTATCTGTATGTGTGAGCAGATGTAGAACCCGCTCAGAACGTGGCTTTATCACTTGAGTCAATGTGTAAAACGCCTGAAAGCATGAACAATGACCGCTCCCCACATTAAATGGGGGGCGCCCTTTGCGTGGTCATGCACAGCCCCCTGGACCCTAAGCGGCACCATTAATTAGCACAGGCTTGGCTTCGCCTTCCCCAGGTGGGATACCTGGAGGTCAGATTATCCGGGATCACTGTCTACTTTGTTATTCACTTACTACTTCGGCACCATAAACGCCTAAAAAGTTTTACCGCTTAGCCCACAGGAAAACATCTATTACTTTGTTTCAACTATAGATTTATTATACAGTGGTACCTCGGGTTACATACACTTCAGGTTACATATGCTTCAGGTTACAAACTCCGCTAACCCAGAAATAGTCCTTCAGGTTAAGAACTTTACTTCAGGATGAGAACAGAAATTGTGCTCCGGCGGCGCAGCAGCAGCCCCAATTAGCTAAAGTGGTGCTTCAGGTTAAGAACAGTTTCAGGTTAAGTACGGACCTCCGGAACGAATTAAGTACTTAACCCGAGGTACCACTGTACTTCTATGGACTTTCAAAGATTGACAGACATGTGTTCATTTGATTTCAAACATATTAGAAAATTTACAAGTGTACACATTTTGTTTTTGTTGTACCGAATTATGTCTATTATGCAATAAGAATTGCAGTGCGATCTAGTATACTGGTCATTGTGTTGCTTGTGTTGTTTTGTTTTGCTAGTTGCCCAATCCTGCCTGGGGAGGTGTTGCCAAGGTGATCAGGCCAGGTAGGGGGAGGGACTACCTGCCCACACAATAGGGGAGGATCTTACCTGGGAATCGTCAGTTGGCTCCAGAGCTTCTCCCACCCTACCCACCCTCAGTTAAGACCTCTTTTGCAGGTTAACCTTTTCTCCACAGGTACGCGGGCGCTGCTACGTCAAGGTCGCTGTTAAAAGGCCGGAAAGGAATTCTCCTGCATTGGCAGGTTTGCCTTTTCCATAAAAAACGTCACAACTTTGGCGGTATCAGGCATTGGGCGGAATCCTTTAGCCTATCTTCCCTAAATGGGGGTGGCCGTGTAGCAGTGACCATGTCCCCCTTCTCTTTGCGGCAGCGATTCCCCGTTAAAGGGGATGTTTTAGGGGAGGCATTGGCCGTACACCTAGAGGTCGTCATTGCTCTCCCCTGCGACGGCGGCGTAACGGGGGCGGGCTCTCTCTGCTTGAACATATGTTCTCCAGAGCCAGCCCATCCCTCCCACACACTTTGGATAACCCTGATGTTCCCCAGATCCCCGTTGGGGGACTGGGAGGGATAAACGCCCAATGCCTGAGCCAAGGTCTACCCACATCTGAAACATAATAAAGTTGTGGCCAATTTTAATCCCATAGCATGTTGCCTTGAGTCGTTATTCTACACGTGGGCCGCCCAGGGTTTGGGAGACTCCGCCTGTCCACGCAAAAATAATCATGAGTGGTGGTCGTGAAATTCAGAGGAATGGGAGATGACAACAAAGGCATGGATTTTAGTATCTTAATTACTGTATTTTTCGCTCTATAAGACACACCAGACCATAAGACGCACCTAGTTTTTGGAGGAGGAAAACAAGAAGAAAAATATTCTGAATCCCAGAAGCCAGAACAGCAAGAGGGAGCGCTGCGCAGCTGTTCTGGCTTCAGGGATAGCCGTGCGAAGCCTCTTCAGGGCAGCGGGATGAAGGCTCCCCCTGCCCTGAAGAGGCTTCGTGCGGCTAAGCCAGAAGCTAGAACAGAGAGAGGGAGCGCTGCGCAGCAATCCCTCTCGCTGTTCTGGCTTCTGGGATAGCTGCGCAGCCTGCATTCGCTCCATAAGACGCACACACATTGCCCCTTACTTTTTAGGAGGGGGAAAGTGTGTCTTATAGAGCGAAAAGTACGGTAGGTGGTGGTGATAGGCTGTAAACCCTGCACGCCCCAGCCAATGGGGAGCAGAGAAGGGAACCTTGTATTCGAGGATCAGTGATATAAACTTATGTTTTGCTGGATTTGGATGTGCCTGATTTCGGGCTCCTGTTCTTGCAAGAATGCTGTTGCAATCAATAAATTCTTTGCATTTCATATCTCACATTTAACTAAAGTGGCTTAGCACCGGTTGCCCAAAACTGCAGGAGGGGAGCTCTTGCACCCAGATTCCCATTGGGGCATCTGGTTGGTCCCTGTAAGAGGATGCCGCCCTAGATGGCCCCTGATCCAGCAGGTTCTTCTCATGTTTTTATGTGCTGGATAAAAACAGGCCTTCCAAAACCACTGCCCTGTTTGCCCCAGTAGTAGATGCGGGGAAACCAGCAATCTCCTGGGCTAGGCAATTAAAAGCTTTCCATTGCTGGTGGTTGGTGGGGCAGTCTTAAACAGAAAAGAAGGGTTCTTCCACAGCCCTGTTACCTTGAGCTGGAATTTGGCAAGGATTGACAGTTTCTGCAAAAAGGGCTAGATTTCAGGGCAGGACACCAGGATCTCAGTTACCAGGTGGGTCCCAAATGCCATCCCTGCTGAGAATGTTTGTTTGTTTGTTTGTTTGTACAAAGTAAATAAATAAATAAGAATAAAAATGTGCACCTCACCACCGAGACCATTCCATTGTAGCTATCCAACCTCCCACAATTTTAACACCTCTTGCGATGGTTTGACCCCTTCCCTTTTTAACAATACAAAATCTTTCCAGATTTCCTCAGAATCATTTCTCCTGCATATTCCCCGTCTTACCTTAATGGCACATGTTAATTTATCATTACTAGCTATACCCCACACCTCTTTATACTATTCTTCCATTTTATATTCAGCTTGCCCCTTCCACTTCCTAGCTATAATAATTCGTGCGGCTGTCAATAAATTTGTGAGCAAGTCCTTCATAGCCTGCAAACCTTCCACACCCATCGTAAATTGATACTAACACTACCTCTGGACTTTCGGTCAGCTTTAACCCAGTGATTTCTGTTATCTCCTTAAAAACCTTTTGCGGGAAAAAATATTGTACATATTTACACGCCCACCACATGTGAAGATAATTCCCTGTTTCTTTGCATCGATCCTGGAACATTCTGCCCGAAAAGCACATGACCAAATGTTGCTTTGTTGAATCCTGACAAGACAGAAATGCTCTTTTTGGGGGACAGGAGGAAGGCAGGTTTGGGGGACTCCCTGTTCCTAAAGGGGTAACTGTGCCCCTGAAGGACCTGGTGCACGGCCTGGGAGTCATTTTGGACTCACAGCTGTCCATGGAGGCACAGGTCAATTCTGTGTCCACGCTGTTTATGAGCTCCATCTGGTACGCAGGATGAGACCCTCCCTGCCCACGGACTGTCTCGCCAGAGTGGTGCATGCTCTGGTTATCTCCTGCTTGGACTACTGCAATGCGCTCTACGTGGGGCTACCTTTGAAGGTGACCCGGAAACTACAACTAATCCAGAATGCGGCAGCTAGTCTGGTGACTGGTGAGCGACCGCCGAGACCACATAACACCGGTCTTGAAAGATCTGCACTGGCTCCCAGTACGTTTCCGAGCACAATTCAAAGTGTTGGTGCTGAACTTTAAAGACCTAAACAGCCTCAGACCAGTATACCTGAAGGAGCATCTCCACCCCCATCATTCTGCCTGGACACTGAGGTCCAGCTATGAGGGCCTTCTGGTGGTTCCCTCCCTGTGAGAAGCCAAGTTACAGGGAACCAGGCAGAGGGCCCTCTCGGCTGTGGTGCCCGCTCTGTGGAACGCCCTCCCATCAGATGTCAAAGAGAAAAACAACTACCAGACTTTTAGAAGACATCTGAAGGCAGCCCTGTTTAGGGAAGCTTTTAATGTTTAATAGACTATTGTATTTTAATATTCTGTTGAAAGCCATCCAGAGTGGCTGGGGAAACCCAGCCAAATGGGCGGGGTATAAATAATATATTTATTTATTGTTGTTGTTGCTTTCGCTGCAACATTTAGAGCTTAAAAAATGGGTTAATTGTCTTGCTGAACTGGAAACCTGCTTTCAACTTACCAATCCTGAAAGAGGCGACTGTGGTCATACAGTGCTTGTCATTCTCTGAGCACTTGACGGCCTTCAGGCAAGACCAGTTGCTGGACGATGGTTCGCACGTGAAGCACCACAGCGGGTGAACTGGGGAAAGAATTATTGAATTAAAGTAAAAGCATGTGATGATACATAGGGAGAAAGATGTGGGACATAATACAGTGGTACCTCAGGTTACATACGCTTCAGGTTACAGACTCCACTAACCCAGAAATAGTGCTTCAGGTTAAGAACTTTGCTTCAGGATGAGAACAGAAATCATGCGGTGGCGGCACGGCGGCAGCAGGAGGCCCCATTAGGTAAAGTGGTGCTTCAGGTTAAGAACAGTTTCAGGTTAAGAACAGACCTCCAGAACAAATTAAGTACTTAACCCGAGGTACCACTGTAGAGTGGTACCTCTGGATCCGTTCTGGAGGTCTGGCCGTATCCCAAAGTTTTCTCAACCAGAGGACCACTTCTGCACATGCGTGAGCGGTGAAACACTTCTGGGTTTGCCACTTTCGCAACCCGAAGTTTACGTTACCCGAGGGTGACATAACCCAAGGTTCCACTGTACACAAATGACAGGCTGGGAGAGGCTATGGAAAGCAGGTCTGAAATTTACGGCGTGTTCTTTACTGAAAGAAAAAATTATGAAAATGATGTATCGGTGGTATTTGACCCCGGTAAAGTTAGCAAAAATGTATAGAACAAGTACCAATATACGCTGGGAATGTAAAGAAAAAGAAGGTACTTTTTGTCATATGTGGTGGACATGTAACTAAAAACATTTGGGAAATGATATACAGTACAGTGGTACCGCTCGGATGCTACTAGCCCAGAGATGGAAGGAAGAGACAGCCCCGACCAGAGACGAATGGCAAATCAAGTTGATGGACTATGCCGAAATGGCAAAACTAACTGGGAAGCTCAGGAATCAAGAAGACAAGAATTTTTAAAAAGAATGGGAAATGTATATAATTGAGTGCTTTTTTCTGGGGGGACCCAGGGGGGTGAATACCCCTAAACATTTTGTGAATCTTTGTACTTTTGTCCATTTACTGTATTTATTTTTCCTGATTTGAACTATGAAATGGTGATTTTCTCAGTCAAAATGAGAGTACCCCCTAAACATTTTTTTAAGAGAAAAAAAGCACATTTATAATGTATATACAAAATCATTGTAAACAGGTCAAAAACATTAGCAGGATTGTAAACACACTTGTAATGTAACAGAACGTACAGATAATTTAGGAAGATGAAAAACTGGAGACTTGTTGATATGCAGTTGAAAATAGAATCAATAGGACCTGTGGAAGGGATGGCAGGAAGTCAGGAGATTCAGAGTAATCTTGATAATTAGATTGGGAATTGTTTTTGTTGTATGTTTATATTTTGGAAAATCAAATAAAAAGTTATTTCAAAAAAAGAATTAAAGCAAAAGCATTTAAGGATGAGTTACAGCCGCTCTGTGTTTCTCCACCAGCCCAGAAGATCCCCAGAAATAGAATAGACTCGCTGTCAGGGGTTCAGGAGCAGAGGCGAGGGCAAGGGAGGAAACAGAGAGCGAGGGGGAGGAGTCCGAAGGAAAGATGAGCGATGACGACGACCCGAGATCTCCGAGTCTTTCCAGTGAATCGGAGGATTCACAGAAAGGAGCGCCAGTGGCCAGAGCAAGGGGGGAGGTTAAGGGGACACCCCAGGAAAAAGGGACAAAAGGGGGTTCAGAGAGCAGCAGTTGGAAATCGGGGCCAACGTCCCCAACAGAGCACAGTGAGGAGGAAGGGCGCCAGGTATCGGGATCCAGCGGCTCGCCGCAGGGGGGAGGGCATGAGTCAGGAGTGGCCACACCTCCATCAGGGAGCGAAGGAACGGTCAAGCGGAAAGTGAGAGGTTGGGCGCGCGCGCCAAGTTCAAATGCACAGGAAGGCGGCAGAGTAAGCAGCCCGGAAAGGGAGCCAGGTCCTAAAGCCCGCCGCAAGGAGACAGAAGGGTCCGGGGGGTCAGCGTCAGAAGAGTCCAGGAAGGAAGAGACCACGGGGGGCAGAGGGACCCAGAGAAGGAGGGGAAGGCGGAAAAGGTGGAGTAAGGCGAGGTTATTAAGTTGGTGTACAGGAGGCGGGGACTCAGACGGAGCTTCGCCGGTCTAGCTGATAAGACGTAGGGCTGCATGCAGCTGTTTGAAATTGGAAACTGTAACTCAATAAAGACTTTTATAAAGTGAACGCTGGCTAGCGTGATCCTCTGTGAGCTAGGATCTGGAAGCAGCCCTGACACTCGCGTTTCCCACCCATCCTTGCTGGTGGTCCAACACTCTCTTGTCATAGACTAGCCACTAAGACCTTTCCTCCCAGACCTCAACACCAATATTGTTATAGATGCAGGTAAACCCTAAAGGTAAAGGTACCCCTGACCATTAGGTCCAGTTGCGGACAACTCTGGGGTTGCGGTGCTCATCTCGCTTTACTGGCCAAGGGAGCCGGCATTTGTCTGCAGACAGCTTCCGGGTCATGTGGCCAGCAGGACTAAGCCACTTCTGGAGAACCAGAGCAGCGCATGGAAACGCCGTTTACCTTCCTGCCGGAGTGGTACCTATTTATCTACTTGCACTTTGACGTGCTTTCGAACTGCTAGGTTGGCAGGAACAGGGACCGAGCAACGGGAGCTCACCCCGTCATGGGGATTCGAACCTCCGACTTTCTGATTGGCAAGCCCCAGGCTCTGTGGTTTAACCCACAGGGCCACCTGCGTCCCTAAACCCTATAAATTAATAAATGCTAGGGTTTTGATTATTTGTACTACAAAATAATTGAGCTCTGGGATGATGGGAGTTGTAGTCCAACAACAACTGGGGACTCACAGGTTGAGAAAGGCTGGCTTAGTGGGATGAGGCTCCCAGACAAAGGGGTCATTTGTTCCTTTTCTCAGAGACTGTACCACGAGTCCTTGTGTTGCCCTTTTGCTGCACAAAATCCTATTTGAGACGGAGACTTGAAGAAGAGTTGTTGACTTGTAGAGCTGGTAAAGGGACCCCTGACCATTAGGTCCAGCTGTGACCGACTCTGGGGTTGCAGCGCTCATCTTGCTTTATTGGCCGAGGGAGCCGGCGTACAGCTTCCGGGTCATGTGGTCAGCATGACTAAGCCGCTTCTGGCGAACCAGAGCAGCGCACTGAAACCTTCCCGCTGGAGCGGTACCTATTTATCTACTTGCACTTTGACGTGCTTTCGAACTGCTAGGTTGGCAGGAGCAGGGACCGAGCAACGGGAGCTCACCCCGTCGCAGGGATTCGAACCGCCGACCTTCTGATCGGCAAGTCCTAGGCTCTGTGGTCATCCAATCCCCTGCAATATAGGTCCGCTGACAGATGGCCTGACAGATCACACACACACACACTTTCTACAGTATCAGAGACTTATCGTAGTGATCTGGGTTTTACGACATCTTTGCTAGGAATGCTAGCAAATTCCTGCCATCCACGCAGGCAGGTGAGCTGGGCTGAGCTGGAAACGATTATCCCCATCCGTGCCTGAGGCTGGTCTGCGTTTCCTGAAAAACAGCCCAATTCCACCGTTCTTGGAATTAAGAGGGACTAGCAGCTTGTGCTGTCAAAGCTGGGGAGGCTTACCTTCATTTGTGCAGAGGAGCAGCACACAGAGAGGGACAAGGAAGCAGATCTTCATCTTCAAGGGATCTCCTTTGCCTTGAACTGGATCCTCTAGGGCTGATCATAAACTTTTGAGGTGTGCCAGGGCGATCGGCTGAGCATCTGTACTCCTTCCCAGCTGGAAGGGAACGTCTGTGAACAATGGAATGTGGGAGGGTGACTCACAGGTGCCGTGCCTTCGGGAACAGCCCATCGCCAGGAGCAAGTGTTGCTTCCAGAAATCATTTGTTGCCTCGGCCCAGTAGACCTGAAGGAGCATCTCCACCCCCATCGTTCTGCCCGGACACTGAGATCCAGTGCTGAGGGCCTTCTGGCGGTTCCCTCCCTGCAAGAAGCCAAGTAACAGGGAACCAGGCAGAGGGCCTTCTCGGTGGTGGCGCCCGCCCTGTGGAACTCCCTCCCACCAGATGTCAAAGAGAACAACAACTACCAGACTTTTAGAAGACATCTGAAGGCAGCCCTGTTTAGGGAAGTTTTTAATGTTTGACCTTTTATTGTGTTTTTAATATCCAGTTGGAAGCTGCCCAGAGTGGCTGGGGAAACCCAGCCAGATGGGCAGAGTATAAATAAAAAAAATACAACAACAACAACAACAATAATAATAATAATAATAATAATTTATTATTTATACCCCACCCATCTGGCTGGGATTCCCCAGCCACTTTGGGCGGCTTCCAACAAAACACTAAAATACAATAAGCTTCTATCATTCTTTGGAATTGTACCTGAAGGAGCATCTGCACCCCCATCGTTCAGCCTGGACACTGAGGTCCAGCTCCAAGGGCCTTCTGGCAGTACTCTCGCTGCAAGAAGTGAAGTTACAGGGAACCAGGCAGAGGGCCTTCTCGGTGGTGGCGCCCTTCTTGTGGAATGCCCTCCCGGCAGATGTCAAGGAAATAAACAACTATCCAACTTTTAGAAGACATCTGAAGGCAGCCCTGTTTAGAGAAGTTTTTAATGCCTGATGTTTTATTGTGCTTTTAATTCTGTTGGGAGCCTCCCAGAATTGCTGGGGAAACCCAGCCAGATGGGTGGGGTATAAATGATAATAATATAGTAATAGTAGTAGTAGTAGTAGTAGTAGTAGTAGTATTTGTGTCCCACTCTTCCTCGGTAAGGGCTTAGGCCCCTTGTATTTACGGGACTGCCTCGCCTGGTCTGCCCCGCAGAGGACCTTAAGATCCATGAATAACCAGAGTTTAGAGGTCCCGGGCCCTAAGGAAGTCAGATTATCCTTCACCAGGGCCAGGGCCTTCTCAGTGATGGCTCCGACCTGGTGGAATGCTCTGTCCCATGAGACCAGGGCCCTGCAGGATTTAACCTCCTTCCGTTGGGCCTGTAAGACAGAGCTATTCCACCTGGCCGTTAATTTGAATTCAGCCTGATCTTTTATTCCCCTTCCTTCCCTCCCCCTCCCTTTTTTATGAAGATTACCCGCTCTGGGATCCCACAGCTAATTCTCCCCTGGTCTCCTCACTGGCCCAAATAGGACTAACTTAGCCAGCTAGCGCTGGTGATCATCTAATGTTTATTGGATGGATTTCCCCCCCTAAATTGATTTTTGAATCCTGAATTTATTGTTATTCACGTTTCATACTGTATTTTATGCTGTTTTTTGTTGCATCAATTAAGTGTTTTAAATTTGTTGTTAGCCGCCCTGAGCCCGGTTTTCTGAACCGGGAAGGGGTTGGGTATAAATAAAAATTTATTATTATTATTAGGGGTCAAAGTGTTTGAGATGGCTTCCACAGCATTTGGTCTAATTCCATAGAATTGTAGAGTTGGAAGGGGTCCCATGTGTCATCTAGTCCAGCCCTCTGCAGTGCAGGAGTCATGGCTAAAGCATCCTTGTTGTGTTACAAACACGGTGACTCGGGACTCTCAGCTTCCTGTGATGAAGGGCTGAGGATTGCAGAGGTCGTTTTGTGGTATTATGGCAGAGGATGAAGCTTTTGAATAAATGTGTTTTTAATTAAATATAGAAGTGTCAGCTCCCACAGGCCAAACAAGTGTCTTGATTCAGTATAGTTCAAGGCTGCTTTCAAATCTCGTTTTTGAAATGTACCAAAAAAAATGTAATAGCTTTGATTTAGGCTGTGTAATTATAAAACACACATGCTTTGGGTATGTTTCATGATTGACTCAGTAAATATGCTATCCTTATTCACTGGCAAGTGTGACATCTGATTAAAAAAGCAAATTTTTATTTCGTTTTTTCTGGTTGTTGTTTTTGGTTTTTTTTTTGCTATACCTGCCTGTCGTTATTAAAACTCAACGAAGATAAAAAATAAAATTAAATAAAATGCCCAGTAGCACCTTATAGACCAACTAAAAAAAGCTTATACGAAAGCTTATACCAGAACAAACTTGTTGTTGTTTAGTCGTTTAGTCGTGTCTGACTCTTGGTGACTCCCTGGACCAGAGCACGCCAGGCACTCCTGTCTTCCACCGCCTCCCGCAGTTTGGTCAAACTCATGCTGGTAGCTTTGAGAACACTGTCCCACCATCTCATCCTCTGTCGTCCCCTTCTCCTTGCGCTCTCCATCTTTCCCAACATCAGGGTCTTTTCCAGGGAGTCTTCTCTTCTCCTGAGGTGGCCAAAGTCTTGGAGCCTCAGCTTCAGGATCTGTCCTTCCAGTGAGCACTCAGGGCTGTTTTCCTTAAGAATGGAGAGGTTTGATCTTCTTGCAGTCCATGGGACTCTCAAGAGTCTCCTCCAGCACCAGAATTCAAAAGCATCCATTCTTCGGCAATCAGCCTTCTTTATGGTCCAGCTCTCACTTCCATACATCACTACTGGGAAAACCATAGTTTTAACTATACGGACTTTTGTTGGCAAGGTGATGTCTCTACTTTTTAAGATGCTGTCTAGGTTTGTCGTTGCTTTTCTCCCAAGAAGCAGGCATCTTGGGAGAACAAACTTAGTTGGTCAATAAGGTGCTACTGGACAATTTTTAAATTTTTTTATTTTTATTTCGACTGCGTCGGACCAACACAGCTACCTACCTAAAAATTAAAAAATAAAGAATTTGCAGGAAAGGAGCTCCAGGTGATAAAACATTTCATCGTAGCTGTGACTCGGAGCCTCTATGGAACCTCCATGTTTAGGAACAGTGTATCTCTGAATGTCGTTTGCCGGAGGGGGCGAACAGGCAGAGAACCCTCTTGCCTTGATTCCCTGCTTGGCGCTGTTGGGCAGCAGAGGCTGGCCAGCTGGATCTTTGGCCTGATCCTGCGCGGTTCTTTTTTTATCATACATTTTTATTAGTTTTAAATATAATCATACAATTTTATCCAAATTTTACCTAATTTTAACAAAATACAAATTTTGACTTCCTTCAACTTCTCTGGTAATCATCCATTTTTACCCTTCAATACGCATTCCTTTAGTTGCATTGCCATTTGTCTTCCCTCCCCTTCTATTTTCTTTCAGCAATACCTCTTAGAGTTTTACAGTGCTTCTTGAAACCCCACTAGCGTTGTTTGTACCTCACATATATTTTTCAGATAATCTACAAATTTTCCCCAATCCTCGATGAACTTTTGGTTTCGGGCATATCTTATTTTCCCGGTCAGTTTATCCAGTTCCGCATAATCAGTCAATTTCATTCTCCATTCTTGAATCGTCGGTATTTCCTCTTGTTTCCATTTCTGAGCCAGTAGAATTCTTGCTGCCGTAACTGCATACTGGAAAAGCTTACAGTCTTTCCTTCGAATGTCTTTACCTATAATCCCTACAAGAAACGCTTCTGGTTTCTTAACATCTTTTGCAATTCATTATATATTGCTTCCCAGAAACTCTTTACTTTCTTACATTCCCACCACATATGCGCAGTTCTTCTTATGACTCCTGAGATGACCCAAAACCACAGGGCTTTGCATAACTGCACCCCGTTGGAAAGGTCAGCAGGTGTATTGTGATGCTGCAGAGACCTTGCACACCTCTGAGGTGCAGTTACTGGAAAAACCACTCCTGCAACTTCCACAGGGCAGGGCAGGCATCTCAAGCCAGACATTGCTCTTCAGTCATCCACATTATCCCAAGACTAGAAGTCGAAATCAGTGGTGTGATCATGGTGGGTGAATAAAGCAACCACTCAGGGTATTTTGAAATTTTGCAAATGTCGACTCCCCTCTGGAAAGAAAAGAATCGGAGGCTTCAGATTTCAATCCGCTTTAATATTTGAACTTTTGCGCATCGGCTGTAATTTTTATTTTATCTTTTGGTAAGAAGCTTTTGGGGACGCAGGTGGCAAGTGGGTTAAACCACAGAGCCTAGGGCTTGCCGATCAGGTCAGTGGTTTGAATCCCCGTGACGGGGTGAGCTCCCGTTGCTCAGTCCCTACTCCTGCCCACCTAGCAGTTTGAAAGCACACCGGTGCAAGTAGATAAATAGGTACCGCTCCGGCGGGAAGGTAAACGGCATTTCTGTGCACTGCTCTGGTTCACCAGAAGCGGCTTAGTCATGCTGGCCACATGACCCGGAAGCTGTACGCCGGCTCCCTCGGCCAGTAAAGCGAGATGAGCACCGCAACTCCAGAGTCGGCCCCGACTGGACCTAATGGTCAGGGGTCCCTTTACTTTTACCTTTTAAGAAGTTTTTGAGACTGCTGGGTTTGTCTAGCGTTTTTACAATTGAGCAGCATTTAGGTTTCCTAAAGTAAATGAATAAAATAAAAGTCGCAGCCCCAATGAAGAGATGCCTCCTTTCAGACCAGGACGAAAGGAGAGATCCCATGAGGTTATTTCAGGCCATTCCGTGAAACTGACAGGGCGTGGATTCAGGAGAGATTGAAGAAAGGATCCCTTTGCCCAGCTTCGTGACTTGCAGAGAGTTTTGTTCATGGGAACATAGGAAACTGCCTTATAGTGAATCAGACTATCCATAGGAACTTAAGGAGAGGATGGATGGGGTATAAATCATCATCATCATCACCATCTCCTGGGTGATGTGGATGTAATTAGGTAGCTGAATGTGCATGCATACTCTGCCCATTTCCCATCCACTCTGTGCAGCCCTGGGCACTGGCAACCCATGTTATGCCACTGAAGCCATGCAAGCTTGAGACCACCACTGCCCTCCTGCAGGAGTGAGTTCTGCAGGTTACCTACGCGCTGTGTGAAGGGCTTTCTTAGGAGAAAGGAGTGGGAAGCGAGGATGCTGGCACAGATCGCAGTGCATGCGTTGCACTCCTTCCTTGCATGTGTCTTTTGGCATCAACCAACCATTTATTTCCTGGCAAACACAGGCTCGAAGGAACATGCCATAGGCACGTGACAATTTCTCGCTCCCAGCAGTTGCAACTGGTTTCACCTCAACAGGTAACATTGCACAAGGGAAGTGTGAATAGCTAAATCAAATCAACACCAAACTTCTCTTTCTTCTTTCATTTATTTCCCCCTGCTTTGGAAGAACATCTAAGCATGACATGATTCTGCTTTTCTTCTGTCCCAGTGCTCATAGGATGCTCACCAGCATCCTGCATAATACACTGATTTACCGTATTTTTCGTTCTATAGGACGCACATTTCCCCCTCCAAAAATTAAGGGGAAATGTGTGTGCGTCCTTTGAAATGCACTTAGAATTCAATTTTCCAGCCCCCGGTGCCCCCTAATGAATGTGATCTATAATTTTATGCCCCCACAAATAGAAGGAGAGAACAATCTGGGTGAAAGTTCTTTGCCCGAAGCTTCAAGGTCCAACCCAGAGAATTGCGCTGGCAAGAGGAACCACGATGGCAAGCAGCTCCACGTTGCCAGGCCTCGTTCTGGCCGCTCCGTTCCGGTTGCAAAAGTCTCTCTGGCAGCAGGATGTGGAAACGCCATGCTGCTTGGTTTCGGTGCATTCCGCCGCGCACGTCTTGGAGACATGTGCCGTGCTTGAGGAGCCTTGATCAACGAAGAAATAGCAAGAGAGAGAGAGGGGAGTTAAGGAGAAGTCTCACCCATTCCTGGTATGCTGTTCTGGCTCCCCACATCCTAATCCATAATCAATAGGCAACCTTGCAGCCTGTGACCTCGTCTGAGAACGAAGGGATGTTGGCATATGTTGTTGCTAGGAAACCCAACCCTACCCAGAAGACTTAATCCTACTGAGAAGTTCCAGAGAAATGTGATCATGCGTTCCAGCTGTCCCCATTGACAAGGATATTCCCTGTTTCCTGATTCAGTGGTACATCGGGTTAAGAACTTAATTCGTTCTGGAGGTCCGTTCTTAACCTGAAACTGTTCTTAACCTGAAGCACCACTTTAGCTAATGGGGCCTCCCGCTGCCGCCGCGCCACCGGAGCACAATTTCTGTTCTCATCCTGAAGCAAAGTTCTTAACCCGAGGTACTATTTCTGGGTTAGCGGAGTCCGTAACCTGAAGCGTATGTAACCTGAAGCGTATGTAACCCGAGGTACCACTGTACAGTCATACCCCATGTTACGTTTGCTTCAGGTTGCGCGTTTTCAGGTTGTGTCCTGCGGTGACCCAGAAGTACCGGAAAGGGTTACTTCCGGGTTTCGCCACTCGCGCATGTACAGATGTGCAAAATGACGTCACACGCATGCGCAGAAGTGGCAAATCACAACCTGCACGTGCGCAGACATGCAGATGTGGGTTGCGTTCCTTTCAGGTTGCTCCGGAACAGATCCCGTTCGCAACCAGAGGTACCACTGTAACTCTCCCTGATGAACCATTGATTCTACTAGCAAGAGGTGGGTTCTGCTGTAGCAGGCCAAGACCCAGCAAGGGAATATGACTCTGAGCTTTCAGGGAGTTTTTAAAGTAGGTTTCTAGCCCTTGTAGAAGGAAAGTTAGGAAGCAAAAGGTGTAGGCACTATTGGCAGCACCTGCCTACTGAGAAGTGAGCTTGCTCCTCACCCCCTTGTAGTGGGACATAGGAAGTTGCCGTCTTCTGAATCAGACCATTGATCCATCTGGCTTAGTATTGCCTACACTGACTGGCAGCTACCGGGAGATGCTGGCAAAGAGTGAACCCGGGACCCTTTGCTTGCAAAGCAGATCCTCTACCAGCAAGCTATGGCCCTTACCCAGGTTTTTAACCCAGGAATGGACTCAGTGTGGTCACTGGCAAGTGCGATAGAGAAATCTAAGGAGTCGTACACACATTCCAAGGAAGATGTGAGCAGCTTCCAAATGAGCCAAGATGTCCCTTCTGCAGACCATGAAGAAGGGGCCTCTGGTTCATTGGTAGTTGCTGTTTTTTCATCTTCCCTCATACAGAAGTGGTTGTTGTACAGGCAAACTAGCCGAGAAATCCAGAATTTTAGTCCAAAATTCCAAAACATAGAACCAAAGAACAGAGTGCATGTTCATACAAAAAAAGTTGTTGTTGTTGCTGTTACTACGTAAATAAATTTTTACAGTGCTTTTTTTCTTTAAAAAATGTTTAGGGGTACTCTCATTTTGACTCAAGAAAACCACCATTTTATAATTCCAATTGGGAAAGGTAAATACAGTAAATGGACAAAAGTACAAAGATTTAGGGGTACGCGTACCCCTGCATCCCCCCAGGTAAAAAAGAACTGAATTTGTATACCAATTTTTCTATCCGTAGATCTCAGGGCCGTTCACAACATAAAATTACAATATAAAAAACACAAAATACATAATAAAAACAAGAACAAAAGGAAACTAATTACTCTGCTAATCCTAATGCAAATAAATCCCATCCATATTGCAAGGACAGCAATGCTAAGGCAGAGAGTGAGAGCGATGCAAGCCTTGCACTTGCGAAATGTTTACAACATTTTTATGGCGACACTGGGCAGGTTCAGTATCAGCTGCCTTGGCAGCTTGCCCCTCTTCCTTACCGCTCATTTCACACGCTGATATTTGATGCAAACCAGCTGCCGGGAGCGTGGCTGCTTTTCCGAAGGCGTGACTCGACTTACCTGTCTCCGATGGCCCAACCGTGGTCTTGCAGTACTTGTCAAGCTCTGAGCACACCGTGGGGATCATGCAGTGGGAGCTGTTGGAATGCGTGGCGCAAGAGTAGCATTTCAGCGAGAGAGCTGGAGAAGGAAGACGAGGAGAATTAATGCAAAAGCCCCTCATCACTCGCAGTAAAATATATTGTCATCCACTAAAGTTGTACCTCCACTGACAGGGGCAGTCTACCCCTATGAGAACAGGATAATGGACTAGGAGGCCTGATCCAACAGCTCTTCTTACACCACTTGGACTGGGGCTATTATCCTGGTCCAACACGCTTGCAAACGCTGGATTCTGACTGCCACGCTCAACCCACTTCTCATTCACCAGATTTCTCCCCGGCAAGAACTCTATCCATAAATCATCACATTTTGCCCTGCCTCCAGGTTAATCAGATTCCAGTGTTGCTCCGTCTCTGAGACTGCCAGATTCTTCCCCGACTCCACTGCCTTTGAAAAGATGTGTGTCGGGCGGAAATTCAACAGGTGAGTCTTTCTCCCACCACACCATCAGGGTTTCTTCAGCTGTGATTCCTGCACTGCATGGGGTTGGACTAGATGACCGCATGTGGTCCCTTCTCAGTCCTACAATTCTACGATTCTGTGATCCACGCTGGGAATCATTTTACTTTTTTTCTCCCTGCCGTGCAGTTCTCAAAGCAAGGCGAGGGATCCTTGCGGCGGTGTGCATGGACAAAGAAAACAGTCTCCTTTCTCACCTTTGCCTGACCAAAGGACGGCAGCCAAAACCGTAACCAGAAGGATCCTCATCTTCTTCTGATGACAAGAGGAAGCTGCTTCGCAGAATATATACAGGCACGCCCTAAATTCAGGTTCGGTCACCGTAAAGTCTGGCATTCACAGGACTGGGATCTAAATCAGGATTGCACCACTCACAATAGCCTCAGCGTTACTTTTAAATAGTTTTCGGGTGTCGCGGTCTTCTACAGTCAGCGCCTAATTCCTGCGTCAAGAGGTGCTGGGATCAAACCTCTCTGGCTATTGCTTGCAAGCCCTTCTCGCTGGTATAATAAAGTCCTTGGAGTCTGTAATTTTTGTTGTCATCGCCATCATTATCCTCATTCTTTCATCGCTTTTTACAGTGGCTCGTGCAAGGTAAAAATAGAAACATAATGCACAGAGGCCAATATAAAAATACAGCAATAAAACAAGACCTAAAGCGCTCGTCCCAAAATAAAAAATGAGAAAATAATGAATCCTCTCTGGAGAGGAATGGCAAACCAAGCTGTTAAGACTACTCCGAAATGGCAAAACTGACTGGAAAGCTCAGGGACCAAGAATTCAAAAACTTCCAAGAAAGATTGGGGAGGGGGGTTATAATTTATTTAGGAGAGCGCTGTAAGCAGATGAAAACATTAGCAGAATTTTAATCTCACTTCTAATGTAACGAATACTATGGACAATATGGAGAGATGGAAAATATAGATTATGAAATGCAGTTGCAAAAGTTGACAATAGGACCCATGGAGGGGAATGGGAAGTCTCTAGATTCAAAGTAATCTTTTTATTTGTATTTGGTTTTGTTATAAATTCATATTTGTAAAATCAAATAAAAATGATTTCCCCCCAAAAAAGGAAAAGAATGAGGAGCCCGGACAGAGGCTGAGGGCAGAACTGGTTAACATCCAAATCAAAGGCCAAAGGCCTGTGGGTTTTGTCTGCTGCCTCACAACTGACAATGGCGGAACCGGCATGCTGTCCTGGGGAGAGCATGCACAAGTGTGGGGCCACCACTGAAAAGGTCCCGTCTCAGGTTGCCTCTTTGTGCGCTTCCCTCAAAGGCAACATCGTGGAGAAGGGAATTGCTCAGGACTTTGTGTTGACCATGACCAGGGACCGGTCTCAAGTAGAATCAGGCCCCACTCAGGCTGCAGGGCACATTTCTGCTCTTTGCAATGAGTTTGTGTGTGTCTATGAATTGATATAGCTACATGTGTCACATGTCTGTTTACATTCCAGCACAGTATGCTGGGAACTTCCGTTGTGTGTATTGCTTTTGCATTTCCCGTTCTGAGACGACACGAGAGAGAGACATGTTTCTTTGTCCTAATTTATGATTAATAAATCTGTAGTTGTAGTATGCTTCCACAAGCCTCACGCCTATTCTGTGCCGCAGTTCTCTCTGCTGATAGCGTGCCCTGGCTTTGAAGCCCGGGTTGCTGATTTTCGTCAGAGCACGGGCCGATGGATGGAGACAGCTGGGTCTTGCCAGCTGGCCTCTCGGCCCTCTGCATGTCGACAGGTTCTTCCCCTCCCTATTCAACAACAACCTTCCTGCAAGGTAGGATACGCTGAGAGCGAGTGACTGTCCCAAGGTCACCCGGTGAGCTTCACGGCCGCAGAATTTACACAGAAGTAGACTTACAACGGACTTTTCCTAGTTTGTGGCACAGTAGTAAACAGCGCTCCCAAATTCCAGCCAATTTTTGGTTCTGTAAATAAAGATCACCTGGTACAAAAAATAAATTCTTGAACTCTATTGCTTTTTGTCACTGCAGTGGTTTTTTTTTTTTCTTCATTCCAGTCAATGTCAACATGTTAAGGTTAAAAAAAAAATGTCCCATGTGTTTTTTCCATTATTATTATTATTATTATTATTATTATTATTACTACTACTACTACTACTACCTGACTTGCTGGGTTTTTAAATTTAATTTTTACACATAGAACAAGCTTCCTGCTTTTAATTTTCATGCACAACCCCATGAAGGGCTCTAAACTGGGAAGAGAGTTTACTGACACTCAAGGAGACTCGACACCCAAATAAGGCAAAAAGTATTGATGGAAACCAAAGAAATGTAAGATTTTGGAGCAAGTTGCTCCCACCTTTGTTTTCAGCACACACATTTGAAAAACCCAAAGTCTGTCATAGACAAAAATACTCATATTTTAATGAACAGCTTTCCAGGCAACTTAACATCAAACAAGCCATAAACAATCCCTCACCCAAGAACCTGAGTTCCTTGAATGTGACTTTAGAAAAATACTAGACTCCAGAGCACTTCTGAGAAGCCGGAATTGCGTTATAAAAGTGGTTCATGTGTGGCAAAAAGCACCAGTTACCATTTTGTATGAAAACAAAAATCCATTTGTAGCACCACACCACCCTCAATTTGTAGGAATACACAAGCAAACTAGAAGTAATATTATCAGGATTGTGGCGTTGTAGTATTATTCTTCCAGTAGAAATCTTTGAACCACCCACCACAATAACTTTGAAATATTATTTAAGAGTTCTCTTCAAGGATAATCTTCCACTCCAGACTGACAGCACAAACCTTTGAAATCACCCTGTTCCCCTCAAACCCCAATTTCATGGTGAATGTTGTGCCTCCAAACAGGAATTTTCTGAACAAGGATGCCTTCTTAAATCAAACCACAATGATTACACTGAAATTGAACCAAGTGCTGTAGGTTTGTCAGTACATAGTGTAAACCAAAGGGTGTGATTTCAAGTGACAGCCACCAAATGCTCTGGCAGGTAATGGTGGCGTCATCCCAACTTTTTCATAAACATAACTTCTCCTGCCTTCTGGCACAGTAGGTGGCAATTTGGGCATTTCTTCCTGTGGGTTTTGGAGGAAATTTGTTGTTTCGAAGGACTCACCTGTCTGCTCTCCATCTTTGCTCAAACGCCTAGACCCTTTTGACTACAGATACAGTTGCTTGCTTCAACGTATTCCCTAACACATGGGTAGGCAAACTAAGGTCCGGGGGCCAGATCTGGCCCAATCGCCTTCCCGCGGATGGTCCGGGAATCAGTGTGTTTTTACATGGGTAGAATATGCCCTTTTATTTAAAATGCACCTCTGGGTTATTTGTGGGGTCTGCCTGGTGTTTTTACATGAGTAGAATGTGTGCTTTTATTTAAAATGCATCTCTGGGTTATTTGTGGGGCACAGGAATTTGTTCATATTTTTTTCCCAAAATATAGTCCAGCCCCCCACAAGGTCTGAGGGACAGTGGACTGGCCCCCTGCTGAAAAAGTTTGCTGACCCCTGCCCTAACAGGACCCAGGAGCTTTCAAAGCACAGCCAGAGATTCCCAAACCTGCAAAATTCGTGAAGCAAGGCATGGGATGAAGAGCATCTCTGATACAGAGGGCACAGACTAGATTAGGAAAACTTAACCAAAGCCAACACTTGCAAAGCGAGATATGTCAAGCCTTTATTTGTTATAATTGTGATGACTGAGAGACCATTTAAAGGCTCAGGAACCCATTGCAGGTGTTATGGGTTGAATAGCTACTGCACCTTTTCACAATATTCTAATTTTCTGAGATTGTTAATTTGGGGTTTTCATCAGCTGTACGCCATAATCATCACAATTATAACAAATAAAGGCTTGACATATCTTGCTTTGCATGTCGTGAGTCTCTCTCATATATTAGTTTCACCTTTTAAGATGAATTACTGAAATAAATGAACTTTTCCACAATATTCTAATTTTTCAAGTTTCACCTGTACAATGGCTAGAGATACCTTTACTGTATCAAAGCATGAATTGGCTTAAATCATAATGGCTTCCCTCAAATAACCCTGGGATTATTATCATTATTTTCAATGTTTACAGACACACCTCGTCCCCACTGCAGAACTGTACAGTCAAACCTCGGACCCCTGTTTCAGAATGTTTTGGCTCCCAAACGCCAAAATCCCGAAAGTAAATGCTCCAGTTTTCGAACATTTTTCAGAAGCCAAATGTCCAACACAGCTTCTGCTGAGTGCAGGAAGCTCCAGCAACCAATCGGAAGCCGAGCATCAGTTGTCGAACATTTCAGAAGCCGAATAGGCTTCTGGAGCAGATTCCGTTCAACAACCGAGGTTCGACTGGATCTGCTCAGGTCTTTTGAGGAGCAGAGGGAGCCACAAGTGGGGGAAATCAGTTTAAATCTGTGCTGCAGAAGGGACCAAAGAGCCATAGCTGTCAACTTGCAGATTTGAAAATAAGGGACCGGCAGCCTTGAAAATAAGGGACCAGCAGCCAAAATAAGGGACCTGCAGCCTCACCTGTTCCAGGCACTCCAGTCTTCCTGTCCTCCTGCAGTCTGGTCAAACTCATGCTGGTAGCTTCGAGAACACTGTCCAACCAACTTTGTAACCAGAGGTTCAACTGAATAGAATCTGAATCACATGCACCACAAGGCCTATGCAGCCTCAACTTAAGATGGCTCCCCGGCCTGGCTTTGCACTGCAAAGTTTGCAGCAGCACGTGCAACAAAATGGCGTCCAGCATTCAAAAACCCTCTCAGCTTGCATTAACTAGCCACACACAAGGCATGCAAGCTCCACCCCCCAGTCGTTCTTAGACTTCTTATTGGGTGAGCAACGCAGCCAAGCAACACAGTTGGAGCCTCCCTCCTCCCTGGCCAGCAGGGAGGGAGGGAGAGGAGCTGCTTCCTTTGAAATTTAAGGGACATCATTTAAGGGACATCCATCAATAAGGGACAGCAGCGGGACATGGCGCTGGAATAAGGGACTGTCCCTTCAAATAAGGGACACTTGACAGCTAAGCAAAGAGCCCCCTGTTGCAGCCACAGAGCCCCCAAGAAGAGACTGGCAATTTGGCTCCCCATCTTAGACCTCTTTGCACAAAACACAGGCACCACGCCTTCCTTTAGAGATGTATTTTTTGCTTGCAAAAGAAAACAAACGGTCACAACGAAGGCACGAAAATGAGGTAGCCGGGATCTCCTCAGAATACAAAATCTTCGTCTGCCATATCTATCGCCCACGCAAACTTTTCCCTCTGGGTCTTGTTAAAAATCTTCTCAATGGGAACGCAAAACCTTTTACACCTGTGGGCAGAAAAAGCACGTCAGCGTGCCTTTTTGGTATCGAAGCCGCGCCTCTTGGGCTTTGGGTTCAGATCTCACACATCCCCCTGCTTTGAAAACAGCTGCAGTGGTTGGAAGTTAATTTCCGGGCCCAATTCAAGATGCTGTTTGAAGCCCCAAATAACTCAGGTCCCGAATAACTGAAGGGCCGCCTCCTTCCCTACAGACCCTCTCAGGTGCTGAGATCGGGAGAGGAGGCCCTCTTGGTAGTTCCTCCACCCTCAGAGACTCAGAGGGTGGTGGCCCAGGGGGACAGGGCCTTCTCTGTGGTGGCCCCTAAGCTGTGCAACTCCCTCCCTACAGAATTGCGCCTGGCACCTTCATTGTACAGCTTCCGGAGGATGCTGAAAATGCACCTCTTTGCCCTGGCCTTTGAGGTGTATGTTTTCAGGATCCTGTGACTGTATGCTGTTCCAAACGATTTTTAATATTGCGTTTTAATTGTTGCAACCCGAACCCTGGGACTTTAGGGCGGAGGGCAGGCAAATCCTAGCAATCATGACCGGGCTTCCGCTTTTGCACCAAACACACAGCAGGACCGTCCTTCCCCAGGCATGTCAACCCACCAGGCCACACTGATCCGCGGGTCCAGGTAATTCAGCTTCGAGGTGCCAAGAGCGATCTGCTTGTTCTCCTCTTTGTCTGTGGCTTGCAGGACCAGCTTCTCCAGCTGCTCTTCCAACTTCTCTACGTGCTTCTGCTTCTTTTCTAAAGCGCTGGTTCGGAAGAGAGGCACCGCGCACGTGAGAACGCAACAGGGACCGACAAAGCAAGCCGCTAGTCCTCATGGTTCGCTACCAGAATAGCTTGGCAGTTGCTGCTCTGTTTCCTTATTAACATTCCAACTGTGCCCTCTGTCGCTGTAGTCCAGGCATAGGCAAACTCGGCCCACCAGCTGTTTTGGGACTACAGTTCCCATCATCCCTGACCACTGGTCCTGTTAGTTAGGGGTGATGGGAGTTGTAGTCCCAAAACAGCTGGAGGGCCGAGTTTGCCTATGCCTGCTATAGTCTAAGATTTCAGGCTGCCTGCCTGTTTATTTATTTAACAAAACTTAAAGGTAAAGGTAAAGAGACCCCTGACCATTAGGTCCAGTCATGGCCGACTCTGGGGTTGCGGCGCTCATCTCGCTTCATTGGCCGAGGGAGGTGGCGTACAGCTTCCGGGTCATGTGGCCAGCATGACTAAGCCGCTTCTGGCGAACCAGAGCAGCGCATGGAAACGGCGTTTACCTTCCCGCCGGAGTGGTACCTATTTATCTACTTGCACTTTTTGTGCTTTTGAACTGCTAGGCTGGCAGGAGCAGGGACCGAGCAACGGGAGCTCACCCCGTTGCGGGGATTCGAACCGCCGACCTTCTGATCGGCAAGCCCTAAACTCTGTGGTTTAACCCACAGCACCACCCGCGTCCCACTAACAAAACTTATATACCGCTTAATTGTAAAAACAAACCGCCACCCCAAAGTAATTTACAAAAATAAAATACCTTTCTAATTTTGAAAGGCAAGTTACAGGACACGCGAAGAGGCCTGTGAAATTGTGGACATGTGGACATGGCATGAGGTTCGTAACATTTTGCACAGCAAGCTTGGCTGGCAGCCAATTTAGGATAGATGAAAAGGAGGGGTGGTATTCATAAAACACAGGCTTAATTTCTGGAATTCAATCTGCTGAGTTGTGGCAAAGAGCGCTGGCTTAGACGAAGGAGGAAAGGTCTGCTAACAACCATGAAGGCCATTATAGAACCTCCAGCGTCAGAGGCATTATACCTGCTGGGAAGCAACAGCAGGGGAGAGGGCAGTGGCTGCCTTCATACCCTGCTTGCTGGTTTCCTGGAGGCATTTGGCTGGCAGGGCACTGGACCAAAAGAGGCCATTGGTCTGATCCAGTATCCTGGCTCTCCTTTTGTTTTGTTTTTCTTTTCTTCTATTTTTCGTTCAGCCTGGACACTGAGGTCCAGCTCTGAAGACCTTCTGGCGGTTCCCTCGCTGCGAGAAGCCAAGTTACAGGGAACCAGGCAGAGGGCCTTCTCGGTGGTGGCACCCGCCCTGTGGAACGCCCTCCCACCAGATGTCAAAGAGAAAAATAACTACCAAACTTTTAGAAGACATCTGAAGGCAGCCCTGTTTAGGGAAGCTTTTAATATTTAATAGGTTATTGTATTTTAGTGTTTTGTTGGAAGCCGCCCAGAGTGGCTGGGGAAACCCAGCCAGATGGGTGAGGTATAAATAATAAATAATTATTATCATCATTATTATTATTATTATTATTATTATTATTATTATTATTATTATGGGGGGACAGACAAGTCTAGCATATAATGATGTTTATCGCATAAGTGACCACTTTGCCAAGGTTACCCTGCAAGCACCTGCATATGGGAAAAATAACCATCCTGAATTAGTTCCCCACATGCCACTTCTATGACGAACCTCCTAACAGTTAATTGAAAGGATAACCCAGGTTACAAAAGGAACCGGCTTCACTCACGCTTTAGATTTCACATCCCTTTTACATCTGCAATCTGCCTTCGCCTTCTTGAGCTCCAGCTTTGCATCGCACAACTGGTCCCTTTTGACGTTGATCTGGAACGGCAAAAAGCATGGCGGGTTCAGGTCTTGTCTTTCTAGGCAAGCGTGGATGGGCTACAAGTTCTTCTCCACATTCCTGTCTTGCATCCAGCTTAACTGTCTCGCCAGAGTGGTGCATGCTCTGGTTATCTCCCGCTTGGACTACTGCAATGCGCTCTACGTGGGGGCTGCCTTTGAAGATGAACCAGAAACTGCAACTAATCCAGAATGCGGCAACTAAACTGGTGACTGGGAGCAGCTGCCGAGACCACATAACATTGGCTCCCAGTACGTTTCTGAGCACAATTCAAAGTGTTGGTGCTGGCCTTTAAAGCCCTAAATGGCCTTGGCCCACTATACCTGATGGAGCGTCTCCACCCCCTTCGTTCAGCCCGGACACTGAGGTCCAGCTCTGAGGGCCTTCTGGCAGTTCCCTCCCTGCGAGAAGTGAGGTTACAGGGAACCAGGCAGAGGGCCTTCTCGGTGGTGGCGCCCGCCCTGTGGAACGCCCTCCCATCAGATGTCAAGGAAATAAGCAACTATCCGACTTTTAGAAGCCATCTGAAGGTAGCCCTCTTTAGGGAAGTTTTTAATGTTTGATGTTTTATCATGTTTTTAATTTTATCGTGCTTTTAATGTTCTATTGGGAGCTGCCCAGAGTGGCCAGATGGATGGGGTATAAATAAAATATTATTATTATTATTATTATTATTATTAGCCACCCAGCTGTTCAGCCCCAACAGCACACCAGGAAAGCTCTGTGCAAGAAAATCAGGAGGAGGGCTGGATCATAGAATCATAGAATCATAGAGTTGGAAGAGACCACAAGGGCCATCGAGTCCAACACCCTGCCAAGCAGGAAACACCATCAGAGCACTCCTGACATATGGTTGTCAAGCCTCTGCTTAAAGACCTCCAAAGTAGGAGACTCCACCACACTCCTTGGCAGCAAATTCCACTGTCAAACAGCTCTTACTGTCAGGAAGTTCTTCCTAATGTTTAGGTGGAATCTTCTTTCTTGTAGTTTGGATCCATTGCTCCGTGTCCGCTTCTCTGGAGCAGCAGAAAACAACCTTTCTCCCTCCTCTATGTGACATCCTTTTATATATTTGAACAAGGCTATCATATCACCCCTTAACCTCCTCTTCTCCAGGCTAAACATGCCCAGCTCCCTTAGCCGTTCCTCATAAGGCATCGTTTCCAGGCCTTTGACCATTTTGGTTGCCCTCCTCTGGACACGTTCCAGTTTGTCCGTGTCCTTCTTGAACTGTGGTGCCCAGAACTGGACACAGTACTCCAGGTGAGGTCTGACCAGAACAGAATACAGTGGCACTATTACTTCCCTTGATCTAGATGCTATACTCCTATTGATGCAGCCCAGAATTGCATTGGCTTCAGCAAGACAGAAGGAGATAAGCCCTTGTATTGTCTCAGCGCCCCCCTCTGCTGGGTTACCTTGGCCTGGAGGTTTTGCATGGACTTCTCGAAGGTTTTCGGAGTTGCCCGCTGGTGGTTGCAAAGGATGGCGACTGCCCGATTGGCTCGATTGTAGGAAAGGAGCTTGGCAGCCACGTTGTCGTCCTCTGTCAGGAACCAAAAGGCAAGGCTGAGGTGGGCATTTGTGTAGGTGTATCTGTGTTTCTGCAGGGACATGGGTGGTGCTGTGGGTTAAACCACAGAGCCTAGGACTTTCCAATCAGAAGGTCGGTGGTTCGAATCCCCACGATGGGGTGAGCTCCCGTTGCTAGGTCCCTGCTCCTGCCCATCTAGCAGTTCGAAAGCACGTCAAAGTGCAAGCAGATAAATAGGTACCACTCCGGCGGGAAGGTAAACGGTGTTTCCGTGCGCTGCTCTGGTTCACCAGAAACGGCTTAGTCATGCTGGCCACATGACCCGGAAGCTGTACGCCGGCTCCCTTGGCCAATAAAGCGAGAAGATCGCCGCAACCCCAGAGTCGGCCACGACTGGACCTAATGGTCAGGGGTCCCTTTACCTTTATCTGTATTTCTGACACAGGGGCCATCAGGAGCCAGCACTATTGCGCCAGGCACCAGCCTCGTTGCAAATGCAAGAATTCATAGGAACACAGGGTTTTTTCTGATAAGACCGGTAGGCCCTCCATCCCAGCATCGCCAACACTGACTTGCAGCTACAGGGGGCGAGGGCGCGACCTTCCCCATCTATGCCGGGGGCTCTCCCAGTTTCTGACAACAGACCCCACCCTCTTGTGCCTCTGAATACCAGTTGCTCGTAGGACCGGGCAATATATCGACATATCGTCCCAAACTGGTTTGAAGTCCATATTGCGATAACATTTTCTAAACATCTGACCTGCCAATATATTGCAAATCATGGTGTGTGTGTGCTCTGCAAAAATCACAATGTGGGGAAAACTGTGAAGCCAGCCAATGCTTCAACATGGCTTCATCCTTATTTCAGACCTCGTGATATATCACAATGTTTAGCTGGTGATATATCGCGATGTTGAAAACCAGGTATCACCTAGTCACTAGGGATCGTAAGATCTCTCCCCTTGTGGCCTTCACAGAGGATAAAGTTCTCAACATCTCCTAGTCACAACAGCTACATTCTGCCTTCACTGTTGGAGCAGGAATGTTCCTGAAGGCTAGATCCTGGAAACGCAAGCGGGGAAAAGTGATCTTGTGCTCAAACCCTACTTGGGGCTTCCCAGACACATCTGCTTGGCCACGGTGAGGACAGGAGAATGGATCTGATAGGACCTTGGCCTGATCCTGCAGCCAGACCCTTCTTACATTCTCCTAAACTTGAACACCACCAAAATTCAAGAGGGATTTGACGTTGCATTCCGCATTTGGGACAGGAGCACATCTCCCTCCCATCTCAAAAATGTGTGTACAGTGGTACCTCGGGTTACGAACTTAATTTGTTCCGGAGGTCCGTTCTTAACCCGAAACCATTCTTAACCTGAGGCGCACTTTCGCTAATGGTGCCCGCCATGGCGCGATTTCTGTCTGCATCCTGGGGCAAAGTTCTCAACCCGAGGTACTACTTCTGGGTTAGCGGAGTTTGTAACCCGAAGCGTTTGTAACCCGAAGCGTTTGAAATCCGAGGTACCACTGTATTAGTATTTACAGTCATACCTTGGGTTACAGCCACTTCAGGTTGTGTTTTTTCAGGTTACGGACCACCGAAACCCGGAAGTACCGCAACGGGTTGCTTCCGGGTTTCAGCGGTCACGCATGCGCAGAAGCGCTAAATTGCGCCTTGCACATGTGCAGAAGCGCTGAATTGCAAGCCGTGCGTGCGCAGACGCGGGTTGCGAACGCTGCGGGTTGCGAATGTGCATCCTGCATGGATCATGTTCGCAACCCAAGCGTCCGCTGTATTCTGGACGACCCAGCGAAACGGGTGGGTTATTATTATTACCGTTACTAACTACTGCTGTTCTAGAGACCCTGCAGAGTCTTGCTGGAATTAACTCCAGCCTGTGCAGCAGAAAAGTTTGCCCTGAGCCCGTTTACCATTTGTCAGGGCATCCAGCTGCTCCTGAAGGGTGATGGAGGCATTGTAGGTCCTGAAGACCTTGGCTGTCAAACCTTCCATCAGGTCCTGGAGGTGTTTGTTCAGGGTTGAGGTCTGGAAAGGAAAGGAAGTTAGTTAGTTAATTGATTGATTGATTGATTGATTGATTGATTGACATAATAATCATAAATAAATAAGAATAAAAATGTGCTGGCCAAAAGTCCAGAGGCAGTATTAGTATCAATTTACGGTGGGTGTGGAAGGTTCGCAGGCTACGAAGGACTCGCTCCCAAATTTATTGACAGCCGCACGAATTATTATAAGCCTGGAAGTGGAAGGGACAAGCAGAATATAAAATGGAGGAATGGAACAAAGAGGTTTGGGATATAGCTATTAACGATAAATTAACATGTGCCATTAAGGTAAGACGGGGAATATGCAGGAGAAATTATTCTGAGGAGATAGAGAAAATGTCTGTAGAATTTGTACTGTTAAAAACAGAAAGGGGTGAAACCATGGTAAGAGGTGTTGAAATTCTGGGAGGTTGGATGGTTACAATGGAATGGTCTCGGTGGTGGGGTGCACGTTTTTTATTCAGCAAAGGAAGTTTATGGGGGGGAAAGGCAGGGGAAGTCCACTTAAGGAACTCATGGCAGTGGAAATGGGGTTGTTGCTAAGTCAGGCATCCCCAAACTTGGCCCTCCAGCTGTTTTGGGACTACAATTCCCATCATCCCTGACCACTGGTCCTATTAGCTAGGGATCATGGGAGTTGTAGTCCCAAAACAGCTGGAGGGCCGAGTTTGGGGGTGCCTGTCCTAAGTAATGACTCATTTATGTGCTGACCAGACCCAGGCTTGGTTAGCTTAATAATAATAGAATCGTAGAGTTTGAAGGGGCTCCAAGCATCATCCAGTCCAACCCCCTGCATTGCAGGAATCTCACTGAAAGCATCCCTCCAACCTCTGCTTAAAAACCTCCAAGGAAGGAGAGCCCGCCATATCTCGTGGGAGTCCATTCCACCGTCGAACAGCTCTTACCGTCAGAAATACTATTATAATAATTTAGACAGCTTCTTAATAATGTAGACAGCTTCTTAAAAAGCAGAGACCTCACCTTGCCAACAAAGGTCCGTATAGTAAAAGCTATGGTTTTCCCAGTAGTGATGTATGGAAGTGAGAGCTGGACCATAAAGAAGGCTGATCGCCGAAGAATGGATGCTTTTGAATTCTGGTGCTGGAGGAGACTCTTGAGAGTCCCATGGACTGCAAGAAGATCAAACCTCTCCATTCTGAAGGAAATCAGCCCTGAGTGCTCACTGGAAGGACAGATCTTGAAGCTGAGGCCAGAGCACGCCAGGCCCTCCTGTCTTCCACTGCCTCCCGCAGTTTGGTCAGACTCATGCTGGTAGCTTCGAGAACACTGTCCCACCATCTCGTCCTCTGTCGTCCCCTTCTCCTTGTGCCCTCCATCTTTCCCAACATCAGGCTCTTTTCCAGGGAGTCTTCTCTTCTCATGAGGTGGCCAAAGTCTTGGAGCCTCAGCTTCAGGATCTGTCCTTCCAGTGAGCACTCAGGGCTGATTTCCTTCAGAATGGAGAGGTTGGATCTTCTTGCAGTCCATGGGGCTCTCAAGAGTCTCCTCCAGCACCAGAATTCAAAAGCATCCATTCTTTGGCGACCAGCCTTCTTTAAGGTCCAGCTCTCGCTTCCATACATCACTACTGGGAAAACCATAGCTTGAACTATATGGACCTTCGTTGGCAAGGTGATGTCTCTGCTTTTTAAGATGCTGTCTAGGTTTGTCATTGCTTTTCTCCCTCTGCTATTGCCGGGAGAATTTGAGCATTCAAAAATACCCAGGATCGAAACATCTGTGAAGGTCAGCCCAAACTTACAGACAGCCTGTCGAAAAGATCGTCCCCGGGTCGTTTGTTCTCCATGAACAGCTGCAAATTCTTGAACACCTGCAATGATCAAGATGGAAATTCTGAGAGCAAGGTCAGCTCAGGAGAACGGCAGGAGTAAGCAAAGCGACTCACAAGTAAAGGCTGGCAAGAGGGATAAAAGCCAAATATATCTTTGCAGGAAATCACTGGAGCTTTACCTCATTTACAAATTCTCCAGAAGCCCAAAGGCCAGTTCCAAAGGTTGATACTAACTCGTGGATCGCTTAATAAGGGCATTCTTTATAGATGTAAACTGATTTTTTTAAGAGGTTTTATACAGGATTTTCTTTTGTTACAAAACAAGCAAATAAACAAGGAAAAGCACATATAGCGTCTCTCTTATAAGTTGTGGTGTATGTAGAGGAATAAGGGACATGGGTGGCGCTGTGGGTTAAACCACAGAGCCTAGGACTTGCCGATCAGAAGGTCGGCGGTTTGAATCCCCACAACAGGGTGAGCTCCCATTGCTCGGTCCCTGCTCCTGCCAACCTAGCAGTTCGAAAGCACGTCAAAGTACAAGTAGATAAATAGGTACCACTCTGGCGGGAAGGTAAATGGCGTTTCCATGCGCTGCTCTGGTTCGCCAGAAGCGGCTTAGTCATGCTGGCCACATGACCCGGAAGATGTATGGCGGCTCCCTCGGCCAATAAAGCGAGATGAGCGCCGCAACCCCAGAGTCGGTCATGACTGGACCTAATGGTCAGGGGTCCCTTTACCTTTTCTATGTAGAGGAATACAGGTTTTCATAATGTCTTTTTGTGTGTCCTCCAGGGAAATTTAAAGAACAAAAATAAGATTATTATTTTTTTAAAAGAAAGAGGACGGGCTTTCTGGGAACACTGTTGTAGCTTCAAACGCCTCAAAGGAAAGTCAAATTCACAATCCCCCAAAATGAGCAGGGACAACTCTCTGTCATTTTCACTGCTGGGACGCTGCAAAGAGCTGGCCTTTCAATGGGACTTGTAAGGAGATAACTTTCGGCATCTGTATTACAGATGGCTTTAGATGCTGTAACTGCTTTATCTATTTTATTACTAGGCTATCTCTCGATATGCTTTTTATTATTATTTTTTATCATTGACGTTCTGTAATGTGCTTTTAAAGTTATAAACTGTCCTGGGATCTATTGATAAAGGGCAGCATATAAATTAAAATTAAAATTCCTATTTATCGCCTGTGTGTTTGCTGCCCTGGATCCCCTTCAGAAGGAAGGCTGGGTTATAAACTTAATAACACTAATCGCACCAACAACCATCTGTTTTTGGTTCAGCAAGCTGTTACCATATTTTTTTCCCCATAAGACGCACCCGACCATAAGACGCACCTAGTTTAGAGGAGGAAAACAAGAAAAAAAATATTCTGAATGAAACAGTGGATGTATGATTTTTGTGGTTCATGCTGTGGCCACAGACGTGTGATCTGGTGGTGAATTTGGGGTGACCCAATGCAAAAATCCTGAGGATCCATGTGGATCCGTGCTTTGTAACCACGTTTTAAGTGGGGAGGGAAGGAAAAGCACTGAAGGGGCAGGGAGCACACGTGGGGTGTGTGGAAAAGGAGCTTTTCATGGAGCTGAGCCAGGGAGGAAGAAATGAAAGAGAGCACACTCGCTTTAAAGCAGCCAACCAGACAGGAGCCGCTTACACCCATGTAAGAGTCTCCTCTCCCGCTTTGCTGCTTCAAAGCGAGCCACGGAGGAGGGAAGGAAGGGGAACCATGGATCCTGCAGCAGGATTCCACCGCTATCCATAGGCATTCGCTCCATAAGACGCACAGACATTTCCCCTTACTTTTTAGGAGGAAAAAAGTGTGTCTTATGGAGTGAAAAATAATTCCCTGTTCAGGGAAGTTTTTAACGTGTGACATTTTAATGTATTTTTAATCTTACTTGGAAGCCACCCAGAGTGGCTGGGGAAACCCAGTCAGATGCGTGGGGTACAAATAATAAATTATGATTATGATGATTATTATGATTATAATTATGATTATTAATTGGTTCTGTTGCAGAGGGAGAATGGTGCCCACCGACCCAAGGAACTGCTTGCATCCCTCCTCTCCAGCAACACTGCCTCTCTCTCACCTGCTTCTCCACAGGCACCAGGTTGTAGTAGCGAATACAGTCCTTGCCCAGGAAGTCAAACTCCACCACGTTCTCCTTCCCGTCCATCCGAGGGTGAAGCCTCAGGTGCTCGACGCGGAGGGAGCAGCAGCCCACCGTATCCGCCGTCTCCCCTTCCTCCTTTTCATTCCCCGCTCTCAGGGCCAGCTGGGGAGGGACACAATAATAATTTACAATAACAATTTATTATTTATACCCCACCCAACTGGCTGAGTTTCCCCAGCCACTCTGGGCGGCTCCCAATCGAGTGTTAAAAGCAATACAGCATTAAATATTAAAAACTTCCCTGAACAGGGCTGCCTTCAGATGTCTTCTAAAAGTCTGGTAGTTGTTTATTTCCTTGACATCTGATGGAAGAGCGTTCCACAGGGCGGGCGCCACCACCGAGAAGGCCTTCTGCCTGGTTCCCTGTAACCTCGCTTCTCGCAATGAGGGAACCGCCAGAAGGCTATCGGCGCTGGATCCCAGAGCCATGGGGGAAGCGGGGGGAGTCAGACGCAGGCTCTCTCCAAAACACTGCTTCCATCTTGCATTGCAGGGGGGGCAGATGGGTGACCCCGCTAAGGAACCCGCTAAGGAACAACGCCGCTGTTGCAGCTGTGAGAGCAGAAACCTCTGGCGCTTCCTCACTGTGGAACGCCCTCCCATCAGATGTCAAGAAAATAAGTAACTACCTGACTTTTAGAGGACATCTGAAGGCTGCCCTGTTTAGGGAAGTTTTAAATTTTTGATGTTTTATCGTGTTTTTAATATTCTGTTGGGAGCTGCCCAGAGTGGCTGGGGAAACCCAGCCAGATTGGCCGGGTATAAATAATATATTATTTATTAATTATTATTGTTGTTGTTACTAGAAAGGAATAAAGTGGTACCTCTGGTTGCGAACAGGATCCGTTCCGGAGGCCCGTTCGCAACCTGAACAGAACGCAACCCATGTCTGCGCGTGTGCGGGTCGCGATTCACCACTTCTGCGCATGACGTCATTTTGCCTGTCTGCGCATGCGTGAGTTGTGAAACCTGGAAGTAACCCGTTCTGCTACTTCCGGGTAACCGCGGAACGCAACCTGAAAACGCTCAACCTGAAGCAAACGTAACATGAGGTATGACTGTATTCGCAACCGGCTTTAAGAGCGATATTCCCTGCGCCGGAAAGCAGCCCTTACCTTGTCGATGAAATAAAGGGCCACGGACCTCTGCCGCTTCTTCATCTCCTTCGATTTCCAGTCCGCCCGGTACTGAGCACGAATCTTGCCCACCACCCCTTTCAAGCAGCGAGCAATTTCGTATTTCTGCCAGTCCTTTTCCCCCTGGGAAGAGAAGCAGAACCGGATGCAAGTCTATACTTCCGGGTTTTGCATCATGCGAATGCGCAGAAGCGCTCTGCACACCGCAGGTAAAGGTAAAGGTAAAGGGACCCCTGACCAATAGGTCCAGTTGTGACCGACTCTGGGGTTGCGGCGCTCATCTCGCTTTACTGGCCAAGGGAGCCGGTGTACAGCTTCCGAGGCATGTGGCCAGCATGACTAAGCCGCTTCTGGCAAACCAGAGCAGTGCATGGAAACGCAGTTTACCTTCCTGCCGGAGTGGTACCTATTTATCTACTTGCACTTTGACATGCTTTCAAATTGCTAGGTCGGCCAGAGTAGGGACCGAGCAACGGGAGCTCACCCCATCGCAGGGATTCGAACCACCGACCTTCTGATCGGCACGTCCTAGGCTCTGTGGTTTAACCCACAGCGCCACCCACATCCCTTTCTGTGCACCGCACGCGTGCATAAAAGCGGCGCCTCCAGTTACGGACTTTTCAGGTTAAGTACGGACCCCCGGAACGAATTTAATTCGTATCCAGAGGGTCCACTGTACTCCCAAAGGAAACACCTGCCCTCGTCCCTCACCTTCAGCTTGGAACTGGGGTTCAACATAATGTACTTTATGGCCCCATTAATGTTCTCCGTCCACGACGCCAGCCAGGTCACGCTATTGTCACACCGAACTTCCTTCCACTTGTGCCCGGGAGGGGGTTTCGGGATCTTGGAACCCCTGGCCAAAAAAAGAGGGAGTGAGAGGAGGGGGGAAAGGTTAAGATATCAGAAAGCAGAACAGGAAACATCACAATCTGGATGGCAAAAATATGTGTTTTGTTCGTATAAGCGATCAAACAACTGAGTTCCCTGGACTGCTTTTACAAGGAATCGGAAATCAGGGTGGATAAAAATCATTTTATTTTTTTATTTAAATCAGATTATTTTTTAAAATCAGGGTGTGGTTTTTTTAATTTAAATTGGATTTTGAAAATAAAATGCTTTCGGAGGAAAAATCTTTCTAAAGATAGTTTTCTATTGAAGTTACATTGTAGTCCAAAGACTATTCATCAGGAAATAAGGATTTGTTTTAAATTTTTCAGGTGTGCTTAAAACTCAGTCTAAGTTGTTTTTTTATAAAAAAAAATATGTTTAACCACATCAGTTAACAGACATGGATACACATGCTATAATGTTATTGTTTTAGTTAAATAAATTGTTTAAATTGTTATTAAGGGAATTGTCATTTTTCTCCTTCCAATAGAGGAGGAGGGAAGCCAAAGTTGTCAACCTTTTTTTAGGGGGGGAAATCACTCACCTGTAATAATGACGCAGCGGAAAAGGGAATATTTGACGCTACGGAGTAATAGAGCGATGGAGGAGGGCGGGAACTTTCGCTCCATTGCTTCTCACTGCCGCCGATCAAGGGGCATCCCCCTCCAGAATTTGGTGCCCGGGTGCCCCGCACCCCTTCCACCCCCAGGTAAAGATGGCCCTGGTTCCACAGGGCGGGTGCCACTACTGAGAAGGCCCTTATAAAAACAGATGAAACCGTTGAGAGTGGGACACAGGGGGTTGGACTGTGTCTATGGGTCTATGTCTCCTTATGTATTCCCTTTAATTTCTTTCCTTACTTTTGCCGGGGCAGGTTCCAGCAATAAATTTAAAAAATGCAATATTGAAAGAAGTTTGAAACAGGCCTCTCTGTCTTTGCTCCTCAAGAGACGAACCCCCCCCCCCCCGAGCCAAACAGAGTCGCCCTTCTATGACCCAGTCACCCACTTGCTACAGTTTATGATGACATCTTGGGGCATTATCCTCTTCTTCACCCTCCCCATCTTCGGGTGGTCCCCACGGCCTCGGAAAAGACCCGGCGGCTCCGTCTTGAAGTTGCCAATCTTCTCCCGGTGCCCGTCAATCGTGCAGTAACCGTATTCCTCTTGTATTCTTTCTGCTTCCTTTTTCAATTTCTGGGTTTTAAAAAAAGGGCAAAAGGAATAAGAATGAAACTTAATGAATGTTAAAATGTTGTGGTTATATAAAGTAAGGGATTACAGCTGTTAAAGATTAAGTAAAAGAAAAGAAAAGGGAAGAATTGGATAAAATTAAGGGGAAGGATTTGCTGAAATAATTTGGGGAATTGGAATGCAGAAAGGGGAGGTATGGGGAAGTCGATGAAGTAAGTTTAAGAAAAAAGGAGTTGAAATTGTATGTGTTTGTTTGTTACTGTATGTATATCTTTGTATTGTGTGTATGGTATGTGTTTTTAAAAAATTTGTGAAAATTTAATAAATATTTATAATAAAAAAAGGAATAAGAATGAGAGGTAAATTAATGTGCGGAACCAGGTGTTATTCCGATAGTTTTAAGTCAGGCTTTGATAATGGTAGAGGAAGATGGGGGGTATAAATAATAAAATTATTATTATTATTATTATTATTATTATTATTATTATTATTATTATTATTATTATTACAGCCTGTCCCCACCTTCTGGGGGTAGACTAACTGTACAGCCTTCAAGTGTTTGCTTAGGCTAGCCCATGTTGAACGTATGTGCAATTGCCTAACCTTCAAGATTATTCATTTTGATTTCAATGAGTTAGAAAGAGTTAATAAACCGCTTTATCACACAGGTATCTAAGCTGGTGCACATGATCAAACTGCAGGCAACCCAAAGCCATTAAAAGCACGTACAGTGGTACCTTGGTTCTCAAACGCCTTGGAACCCAAACACTGCAAACCTGGAAGTAAGTGTTCTGGTTTGCGAACTTTTTTCAGAAGCCGAACTGCTCCGTTTTGAAGGTTATGCTTCCGTTTTGAGTGTAACGCTGTGGTCTGTCTCTCTTTCCTATTTATTTTGCGTTTTGTTTTTGCGTCTCTTTTTTTGTGACTGTGTGGAACCCAGTCCAGCTACTGATGGATGGATTGTGTGACCGCAATACATTGTTTATTGCAGCCTTTCTCAACCTGTGGGTCCCCAGATGTTGTTAAACTACAACTCCCATCACCCCTAGTTTGCAAGGCCAGGGCTCAGGGATGATGGGAGTTGTAGTCCAACAACATCTGGGGACCCACAGGTGGAGAACCGCTGCTTTATTGCTTTCATTTTATGGATCAATGGTCTTGTTAGATAGTAAAAATCATGTTAAATTGCTGGTTTAGGGGTTGTTTTTAAAAGTCTGGAACAGATTAATCCATTTTGCATTATTTTCTATGGGAAAGCGCGCCTTGGTTTTGGTACGCTTTGGTTTTGGAACGGACTTCTGGAACGGATTACGTTTGAGAACCAAGGTACCACTGTACTCATAAAATAAATTACGGTTTAAAAGCAGATCGAGGTTTTAAAACAACTATATGTAACTAAACTATATAACTGGGAAGGCTTCCTGAAATACAAAATCCATACAGGCAGCCTGCCCAACGTCAAGAGGCAGGGAGTTCCAAAGGCTGGCACAGTAAAAGATCAACTCCTGAAAACGGACATTTTGAGGCACTTGCAAAAGTTCCACTGAACAAAGTGGTTGAATAATAATAATAATAATAATAATAATAATAATAATAATAATAATGTGGTTGAATAGGTGCATCTGGGGCAAACTGTTCCCTTAAGTTAGGTGGAAATCACAAATCTACGATTGCAGTTCAGTGGCCAAAGAGGCCTTGGGTTTTATCAGCTAGCAGGGGCGCGTCTGAACCTGTTTTTCCTCCTTTGGCAGAGCTTTCTGAGCTTCCTGTCTCTCCACAAAATATTCGTGAATCTCTCTGAAGTCGCATTTGTCCAGCTGCTTGATCTTCTTTCTCTCCTCCGACGTCATCTGCTACAGGAAATCAAGGAAGCAGAGGTTTGAGTTCTAAAGCTGCCTGTCACACCAAGAAATAAGGCACATGAGCCATGAGATTATCATCAATAACGCCTGCCATCACCCAACAGAGAACCCCAATTAGCTGCGTCCCGCAGATTCCCGTGTCTGTCTAGGGACGCGGGTGGCGCTGTGCTCTAAACCACGGAGCCTCTTGGGCTTGCCGATCGGAAGGTTGGCGGTTCGAGTCCCCACGATGGAGTGAGCTCCTGTTGCTCTGTCCCTGCTCCTGCCAATCTAGCAGTTCGAAAGCACACCAGTGCAAGTAGATAAATAGATACCACTGTGGCAGGAAGGTAAACGGCATTTCCGTGCGCTCTGGCACTTGTCACAGTGTTCTGTTGCACCAGAAGAGGTTTAGTCCTGCCGGCCACATGACCCGGAAAGCTGTCTGTAGACAAACTCGGGCTCCCTCGGCCTGAAAGCGAGATGAGCGCTGCAACCCCATAGTTGCATTTGACTGGACTTAAATGTCCAGGGATCCTTTACCTTTTTTTACCTTTACCTAGGCCAGGAACACCCAAAATGGCTGGTAGTGGCTCTTCAGTGGAGCCTCCAAGTTGGAGGTAGTCTACCTCCAAGTACCAGTTGAGGTGGATGAACCACAAGGACCTGCTCACCACCCTCATCCCCTTGCCTGCCTGATTCCCAGAGGGACTGGACCGAATACTGCCAGAAACACAATACTTTGCTCTGAGCCATCAAGATTGCAATTATTTTCTTATGCATCTGAGGGACGTCTCAAGGCCGGCAGGAAATTAGCCTGATACGACGACAACAACAAAAAATGTGTCTAGAATGTCAGTAAAATGCAAGTACGGTCATATCTCGGGTTAAAGACACTTCAGGTTAAATCTTTTCAGGTTGCGTCCCGTGGCGATCCGGAAGTAACAGAACGGGTTACTTCCGGGTTCCGCCGCTCGGGCATGCGCAGACGCTCAAAATGTTGTCACGTGCATGCGCAGAAGCGGAGAATCGCGACCTGCACATGCGCAGACGCGGGTTGCGTTCCTCTGAGGTTGCGAACGGGGCTCTGGAACGGATCCCATTCACAACCAGAGGTACCACTGTATATGGTCCTAGGACTTTCCAAGTTCCTGGGACCTTCCTGTCTTGTGCTCATTTTTGATCATTGCTGTTACTTTTTTAATGTTTGATTTTACATAGTCGTAGAATGCAATGCAGGAAGAGCAGCTAAATCTATTTGATTCCAGCTACGAATAACTTCATGTAAAGCATCTTAAAGCAATTTAGCAATAAAAACGAATCAACATCTATAAATGATTACAAGCAATTCCACAGATACAAAGGATTAAAAGCAATTACAAAGGTAAAACAGATTTCAAATCCAATATAGATAGACTGAGATAAAGATCTCCACTTAAAAGGCTTGTTGAGCCCTCTTGGACATTTTTGGGTCATAACTGACCTACTGTGGGGCAGTTGCCAGGAGCACAAAAAGCTGCCCGCTGGCCCATTGAGCCTAGTTCTGTCTACACTGACTGGCAGCATCTTCCCAGGGTTCCAGCTGCCAGCCTCACCTGGACTGATCCTGGGTCTTTCTGCACACAAGGGAGATGTTCGGCCACGGAGCCACGCCCTCCCCCCTCCCCAGGAAGCCACAGGCAAATACCTCTGTCCAGTCACAGAAAAAATTCTTCTTGAAAATCGCCTTTCTCGTGTAATCGTGATCGAGCATCTTTGCATAGAACGTGGCTATCTCCTCCGTTGCCGGGCTGAGTTTCATAGGCTTGCCTGGAAAGAACAACAGTGGCCCCGCAGGAAGAAACAAAACTGTTTTAGCCATTTTGCGTTCTGCAACAATCTCTAAGCAAAGTACATAAAATCATTCTAAGTAATGCACAGATAAAAACCAGCAACATTTTCAAAGCAAATGCGGATAACTAAATAACCTGTTTGGGAAGGCTTGCTAAAATAATTTTTTTTAAAAGGTTTCCCGTAGGTGCTTGAAACAGTGAAGCAAGGGTGCCTGTCTAATATCAAGAGGCAGAGAGTTCCAAAGGACAGGTGTTGCCATGCTAAAAGAGGCTTCTGAAGAGCATCTGTTTGGCCCAGATCTGCTTTTGGACTAATCCGGCAGCCTCTTCTTATGTTTTTATGACCCCCTGCAGATGTGGTTAACTGTTCAGACTGAAAAACCTTTACCAAAAACTAAGTTTGTTTTAATAAAAAAATTCCTTCCAGTAGCACCTTAAAGACCAACTAAGTTAGTTCTTGGTATGAGCTTTCGTGTGCATGCACACTTCTTCAGATTGTTTTAGTTGACCTTTGCCCAAGACCTTGCCATTCAACCATTGTCTGTTTTCTTCACCAACCTCTCCAGCACAGAGGGTTGGCTATGCCAGTAAATAAAGGCCCTTTCAGTCTAGGGTGGGAGGTTTTTTGGGTGGTTGGGGGTATTGTAGGCACATTCTGCAACATTCTGCTATTGATGAAATCATTCATGGTGAATTTATAACTGGACGGTCCACACAGCATTCTGCTTTGCTCTGCAATGATTCCACCATATTACCGCATTATGGCCGCCTTGGTAGGGGGGCGCATCTTGCGCTATGACACAACCAAAGCGAGACAAAATATACCCTGACCCAGAACACTTATTGGAACCAAAAGTTTTTCAGCAGGGAGCTTGTGCACTCATTGAAAAGGAAGAAGTATCCCAAAACTCTTGCATCAATTGCATATAACTGCCCTATTATCATCATGAGCACAAACCGTCACGATTGCACAATAAAAAGGACATCTAGGTAAAGGTAAAGAGACCCCTGAACATTAGGTTCAGTTGTGGCCTACTCTGGGGTTGCGGCGCTCATCTCGCTTTATTGGCCGAGGGAGCCGCCATACAGCTTCCGGGTCATGTGGCCAGCATGACTAAGCCACTTCTGGTGAACCAGAGCAGCGCACGGAAACGCCGTTTACCTTCCCGCCGGAGCGGTACCTATTTATCTACTTGCACTTTGACGTGCTTTCGAACTGCTAGGTTGGCAGGAGCAGGGACCGAGCAACGGGAACTCACTCCGTCGCGGGGATTCGAACCGCCAACCTTCTGATCGGCAAGTCCTAGGCTCTGTGGTTTAACCCACAGTGCCACCCGCGTCCCTAAATTCCAGAGATTAAGGGGTTGCTTAGCGCAGACGGTCAGGGAACAAATATCTCCAACTTGGTGAACTTGGAGAGGGTCAAAGGAGGAGCAACTGGGAGCTGGCAGGATTCGTCTTGCTCTCGTAGTCTTCAAGGTGCAGGCTGCAGCCTCTCAGGAGTTCAGCCTACACTCGAGTAGGACCCTGACAGAGACACATGCCTGACTGGCATGTTCTCTCCCTCCTGGTCGTTCATTTGGGAGCTTCAACAGCTTTCTTCTGCCCAAACATCACAGCAACCGATGCCAACAGACATCGGCACACTTAGGGATCTACAGAGTTTGCACATCATGCGTGACAGACCTCAGCAACTCAGCATTTTGGCTAATCTACTTTATTTACATATAAACACACACGGAGCACTGCAACATGGCTCCCTCTCTCTCTAGCATCAGACAGCAAAGTGAAAAAAGAACAAAGGACAATAGTCCCTCTTGACGGAATACAGGAACACAAACATCCTGTCTCCGTCACTTCCCACTCTGTGGAGTCAAAACATACACCGTCATGTGATAGACAACAATCCCATGACTGCAATCACGGAGCAGGAATTCTAACACAGCCACACGGTCGCACCAATCCTGAGTGGGTTTTTTGTCCCATCTCTTTCTCTCATCCCAGCCCCACGCCACTCAGGGTGACTTCATGGAAGCCATGGACCTTGCAGCCCATTCCAAAAAATGAAAGGAAAGACCACCCACCGTTGTAATAGAAGCTGACTCCACGCGGCAGCCGTTCGTAGGGCGGCGCAAAGTACGGTCCCCTGTGCTCCAGCTGCTGCCACTTCACGCCATTCGCATGCTGCTCCTCTTCCCACCTGGCGAGAGGAAAAGAGGACAAAGACCCAAGGATGACATTTCCCTTTTCTGCTCAAAGTTACGGTAACTTGGACGGCTTTGTTTCTTGTATTTGAAAATCCGATTATTATATTATTATTATTTATTTTATTTTAGGGAAAGACGCAAGAGTTAAGCTCAGGCCAGGCTTTCCAGAGTCCCTACAGACAGGTGGACTCATTATTTTATTTATATCCCAAATTTCATGGGCCCATTCTTACAAAGCCATCATTTGAGACTGCGGGCCATTATTACGGACCCATTACACAATTCAAAGTATTGGTGTTGACCTTTAAAGCCCTAAACGGCCTTGGCCCAGTATACCTGAAGCAGTGTCTCCACCCCCATCGTTCAGCCCAGACACTGAGGTCCACCTCCGAGGGCCTTCTGGCAGTTCCCTCCCTGCGAGAAGCTAAGCTACAGGGAACCAGGCAGAGGGCCTTCTCAGTAGTGGCACCCGCCTTGTGGAATGCCCTTCCATCAGATGTCAAAAAAAGAAACAACTACCTGACATTTAGAAGACATCTGAAGGCAGCCCTGTTCAGGGAAGGTTTTAATGTGTGACATTTTAATGCATTTTTAATCTTTGTTGGAAGCCGCCCAGAGTGGCTAGGGAAACCTAGCCAGATGGGCGGGGTAGAAATAATAAATAATAATTATTATTTTCTCCAAATAAAACAATGGACCCATTATCTTATTTTATTTTCCAAATCTACCACCAAATGTTATTTCTTTCCAAAGTGCCAACGGATGGACCCATTATTTTATTTATCTTTATTTCATTTACACGGATGAAGCCATCATTTTATTTACCCATGCAATAGAGACCTTGTTTGCAAAATGTGAAATTTACAAAGTTTGCAACTGCTGCCCATGGCAGGGCCTTCTTTGAGGTGGCTCCCTCTTTCTGGAATGCCCTTGCGGGGGATGAGCACTTGTCTATCCTCATCATTAACACTGAAGAGGAATTTTAAAACTCTCCTGGCCGCCCAGGCCTCTAAGGGCTGAGAGACGATGTCCTTGGTAACCTGGAAGCAATCAACTGTGTATGTCTCTATTTCTCACTGTTTTCAGATGTACTTTACAGCTTTAGTTAACAGGTTTTATTTTTAATCGTATTGTTTTGCAGCTGCACAGCTTGTTGCGCTGGACTCCTTTGAGAGAATGCAAAATGAAATTAGTTCTGGTTGGCCACTGTGAGAATAGGACTGGATGGTCAAGTAAGAAAAATACAGTGGTGCCCCGCAAGACGAATGCCTCGCAAGACGGAAAACTCGCTAGACGAAAGAGGTGCTTCGCAAAACGAATTTCCTATGGGCTTGCTTCGCAAGACGACAATGTCTTGCGAGTTCCTGCTGGGTTTTTTCCCCTCCCCCCCTTTTTCTAAGCCGCTAAGCCGCTTATCAGCTGATCCGATCAGCAGATAAGCCGCTAAAAGCCACTAAAAGCCGCTAAAAGCCGCTAATAGCACTAATCCGTCAATGGGCTTGCTTTGCAAGACGAAAAAACCGCTAGACGAAGAGAATCACAAAATCGGATTCTTTTCGTCTTGCGAGGCACCACTGTAAAAGTCAATTATAGAAGCTCCCAAAAAATCAGTGACAAGTTCCAGAGAGGTAATAAATATTAATATTAATATTAATAATTTGTTGTACCCCGTCCATCTGACTGGGTTACCCCAGCTTCCATCAAATATAAAAGAACGAAACAAAGCATTGCAAAGCTCGTATGAGTTATATTTTCATGAATTTGTAGAGTTTGAAGGGTCATCTAGTCCAACCCCCAGAAATGCAGGTATCAACGCAGGAATTAGGTCCAGTCTATCCTGTGGTGCTTTTTAGCTTTCTGTTAAATTATGCTGTACATTTTTACTGTGTTATCCTTTTGCAACCTGCTTGGAGGGTTTCCTCCCCCCACAACACAACCAAGCCATACATAAATTTCACGAGATGAAAAAAATATACGTAATAAAATGAATTTAAAAAAAAAAAAAAAAAAAAAACTTCACCCCAAACCACACCCTGCTCCAAAAGAACAAAGTTTCCTAGGAAACTTCCACACCCGCCTCCACCCTAAAGGCACGAGGCTATTTTTTTTTTAATGAAGGATTACTATTTATTACAACAGCAGTCATAAAGAAGAAACATGAAACACACAGGGGAAAAAAATGAGATATACAGGTTAAATTGCCATGTTGGCACTTTGCGATAAATAAGTGGGTTTTGGGTTGCAGGTTTATTTATTTATTATTATTATTATTATTATTGCAAAAGATACAACACAAACATACAAAAACAATACCACAATGACAACTAAACATTAATTGACTACACATCATCTAACACCACACATATATTTGACTTCCAGATCACCTCATTGTGCTTTCTAAATACAAGTATTCTTAACCTATACGCACTTCCTATTATATCTATTACATACCAGGAACAATTTTTACGTTTACGGTTTCCTTTAACGTTCAAGATTCAGTCTGTACCTGCCAGGAGATTTGCATTTTTCACAGCACTGTTTTAAATATTCTTTAGATATTGCCCCTTCTTTGCTCGCTTTCTGAGGGCTGAGTTTCCTCTTATTCTTCGAGGCCATTATTGCAGTTTATTATTATTATTATTATTATTATTATTATTATTATTATTATTATTGCTACTGCTGCTGCTGCAAATCTCTCATACCTGATCCTCGAGGTCTTCGCATTCCTGCAAGCTGCGTGAAACCGCATGGCATTAAATGTCAGGACGCGTTGGAGAGATGCTGGAGGGATCTGGGCATGGAATGGGCATGATGCCCATGCAGCCAGTGTGAGCACATGCTTAAGCATTCCAGGATGCCGGGCATGTCAAATCTGCAAAAGACTGATCCTGCTATGCCTCCTTGCCTGCTAAGAAGTTCTTGCAGCGCATCCCGCAGCCCAGCCACATGGCAACAGCTGTGTGTCCCTCCTGCACGACCTTCCACCAGGAACTGCTTTGATCTCCCCCCAGCCCTCTTAAAACAAGGCTTACAAAAGCAGCAACAATTAAATGCATGTGTTTCCATGCATGCTTTCCAAAATAATCATCATCATCATTAAGGACAACAATGCACTTTTTTAATTAAATAATAAAAAGGCAGGCATGTTTTGACCAGCAGTCCTGGCTACCCACAATGCCAGAGCGCTGAGGGATGATGGGAAATGTAGTTCAGGAAGCTCAGCATCTGCCTAGCTCGCCATGTGATGCAAGCAAAGCGGTTGCTAGGCAGCCTTTCCGTCAGGGCCAGATTCATTTAAAGAGACAGGAGCAACATTAGAGGGGTCCTTGCTAGTTTGGGAGGTTTTTTGATGGAGAAGCCTTCTCCAAGCAGATGCTCTGGCAAATGTCTCTGGACTCCAATTCCCATCCCTCCCCTACAGTATTTTAATATGCTGCAAATGACAGTTTCGTTTCTTACTCTTTCTAAAAATATATATTTTTGAAAAAAAGTTTTTAATTCAGTTGGTCTGTATGTTGTCGAAGACAATTGTGGCAATTGTCTTTATAGTTTGTTTGTTTGTTTTTGCACAGTACAAGAGGAAACATTTGAGAAATCTTGCATCAATACTATTTATTTTATTTTTAGAAGATAATCTTTATTGATTTTATGATTACATACTATACGTATACACATTACTTTACATTCGCATTTACTCCTAAGAGTTGACTTCCCTCCTTCCTTCTTCTGGCTTTTTTACGTCATCTCTAAGTTTTTTTGCATTATCTTTATTGATTTTGTATATTGTTCTTCTTTCAACTTTATCCGCATCAATACTATTTAAATAAGTGACCTGATCTCAACAGAAGTGGGGTCTTAGCTAGGGTTTTTTTGGGGGGGAACTGTTACGGAAATTACGGGGGGGCACATCTTTAAAATTGTTAAATGTTACAAATATTATGCCTGAATGTATCCTTTCGACTTGACAGCTCAGGGAAGTTACCTAGCTTTAAATATAATATAAAATCAACTCCTTTGCCAGTGTCCTCCATTCCAAAGCTATTTTTCCCTTGAAAAAGGACTCCAGGAAGTTCCCAGAAGTGACAACTGCTGAGCTGAGTCAACACTCAGCCAAGGAAAGTCTAATCCCATCACCAAACTTGCCAAGGGGTCCAGACATGCAAAGGAATTTCCATTGTACTTTGGGTGGTGGGACTTCAGAGGTGTTTGCCTATGCTCATCTTATACCTGAGTCTTGTCCTGACATGTTTGCTTATGCTAATCTTGTACCAAGGACTTGTCTGGACATGTTTGGCAAGGTTAAACTAGTGTAACCCCTGCCTAGGTAAAGGTAAAGGGACCCCTAATGGTCAGGTAAAGGGACCCCTGACCATTAGGTCCAGTCACGGACGACTCTGGGGTTGTGGCGCTCATCTTGCTTTATTGGCCGAGGGAGCCGGCGTACAGCTTCCAGGTCATGTGGCCAGCATGACTAAGCCACTTCCGGCGAACCAGAGCAGCGCATGGAAATGCCGTTTACCTTCCTGCCGGAGTGGTACCTATTTATCTACTTCAGTGTTTCCCAACCTTTTTTGGGCAAAGGCA